>NC_141924.1:29846404-30471404 GCF_057802395.1 Ceratotherium simum simum | reverse complement strand
TGTAGTCTTTGTAGTGGCTGTAGTGTGAGTAATTATGGAGAAATCATGCAATCTGAAATTTGGAGTAAAGGAAAGGAAGGATTAGCATAGAATCTTTGCCTGTGAATCCTACATGGGGAAAGATCTTGTGTTGAATGAAGGCTTCCCACACTGAGTGGTGGTAGAGATGTTGACATTTTGCAGATGAGACCAGCTTTGGAGATGTACATATTGGAAGTGAGTGGAAACTACAAAAGAGAGAGATAAAAGCCAGACATTACCTGGAAGACCACCTCCGGGCCATGCAACTGCCTGTTTACTTCTTAGTTGACTAGTGCTGCTGGAAATGAGGCCTGCTACCATAAACCCCCAAAGTAGACTCCTTTGACAATGCTATACTTTCTTTTCAAACAAAAAAAAAAAAACACCCTCTGTGAAGAATACAGTTGAAGCCAAGCACAAGATGAGATAGAACAGAATAATGTGCAATGTCTGAATTATAGAAAGCAAAGAAGGTCTTGCATTTGTAATTTCCTTCAACAAAGAACATTTATCTGCACAAGCTTTTCAGGGAGGTAGCATAGCATAATCTTTGAGCACACAGTCCCTGGGGCCAGACCTCTCAGGTTTGGATTCTTGGCTCTGTCACTGATTATCTGTACGACCTTAGGCAGTTTCTCCATTAATGAGAGCACCTTATTATACATGCAGATAACATGAGGCTGTCTTTTTAAAGGGCTTAGAACAGAACCTGTCATAGAGGATAAGCTACGTAAGTTCATGTAAATAACGAAAATTTCAGAATGGCCTGATTTCAAAATGAGGATTTTTAAAAGATTGTTTTCTTCTTCGTCTTGCCTTTTATTCATATTCTGGCCTAAAATTTGTGTCCTGTTTAGTTTGGAGCATTCAAATTCAGATCATGTGTGCACAGTGTGTATTTACTGCATGGCACCTATTTGGTCTGTAAATATTCTCCTTTCGATTTACTCTGTATCCTAGAAAAAGTAAATGCTCCACCACAGAATACAGCCCTCCAGAATTTAAGTAGGCAAACGAATGAAAAGTTTTATTCTAATGTCTGTACTGTAAAATAATGACTTAGTTTAGGAACTTTTTCTGAGATGGTTATAGCCCCATAAGAACTATCCAATTTAATTCAAATCATCCCTTCAATAGCAATAATTCATCTCTTGTAATTTGCCTGGTTAAGATTATTTCTTTAATAATTCATGAGATGAAATTTTTGATGCAGATATATATTAACACGACAACAAAGTGAAACATGCTTTCCCATTTAAATCATATGGGTGTTTTTATTTTTTGGAAACAATCTTATATTTTGAAGAAATCCGCTTCAAATACTTGAGGGAATATTACTGTTTAGAAATAATTTATGTGGCCATTTTTTATAAAATGATGTCTGAACACATGCTTTATGAAAGCATTAAATCACCAATATGCCAGCTTATTTATAATTACGAGTCTGTGGGGCTCACAAAATAAAACTGTGGCATGATCACATTTGGTGTTTTGGGTTTAAATCTCTTTGGAGCTTTCTTCATCAAAAGGTTGGCTTCTCATGAAACATCTTCATTCCTGGAGGCCGGTTTCAATAACTTCCCCAGCATTACTCATGGGCTGAGACCATGCAAAATCCACCCAGAAACAGAGTATTTAATTCTTCCCATAGGCCCAGAACCATAGAAGTTTGTGCTATCAAAACAGCTCTTTAAATAGGTGATTTGTTAGCCTCCTAAATGATAAGAACACTATGTGCCTGTCTGAGGAGAGTTAAGCCACATAATGAAAGCTGCTGAGAGATTATAGGAAATACTGGATGATTTTTTGTTTTTAATTCCATGTAGTTGCAAATCTTGACCATTGCCAGCTGGCAATTAAAATGCGGTGGCACCAACGTTGCATTAACCAGTACTGAATGATGCCATTGCAAATCTGGAGGTTTCAAGGACTTTGTTTTTCTGTATTTTTTTCATCGTGGTAAAATATACTTGACATAAACGTTACCATTTTACATTTTAAGTTCAATTTAGTGGCATTAAGTATGTGTACAATGTTGTTCAACCATCAGTACTGTCCACTTCCAGAACTTTTTCATATCCCAAACAGAAACTCTATACCCTTTAAATGACAACTGCACATTTGCTTCTCCCCTAGTCCCCAGAAACCTCTATTCTGCTGTCCCCATGAATTTGCCTATTCTAGATACCTCATAAAAATGGAATCATACAACAAATTTTTAATTTAGGAAAAAATAAGCTTTCTGTTTTTTTCTTTTGCTAGTTTTTCTAAAATTTATTTAAATCGGGGGAGAGTGGAATGGGAAGAAATTATCAGAGGCAAGGAAGGAGCCAGAACTATCTTGCTTCAAAGCGAGGGTTTCCTCTAGGAGGACCATCTGGCCTCAGTCAATACACTCTGATCGGTGGGCCTGGGAGCTTGCTATGCTTATGTGAAAGATGTAATTTGAAGACACTTAACATTCCTTTTTAATATCAGTACCAAACAAAAACATAACAATTAAAATATACAGATTTTATTTAGACAGTAATTCACCAAGGAAGCTTTAATATTACCAAATGTTTGTTTACAAAATATCCTTTGGGGATATAATTTGAAGACCAGTTAATGCATTTGGAATGATGGTCCTGACTCCTTATTAGTAGGCATATATTTTCAGTTCTCTCCTCAGTACTAGCGATTGAACCTCAGTAAAGTGTCTGTGTCTTGTTACAGCAGTTCTGTGAAACAAGGAACATAAGAGTATGTTCTGTGACTCTAAAATACAGTTAAACAAATTTGGCATAGTCAAGACCTTTAATCTTGGTCTTACTGGTAATATTTTCTACACCAACTAGCCATTTTTATGAAAGGACTAAAGAAAATGGCTTCCTGTAAGGGTGGCACCCATTTCTGCAAAGTGCTTTTAAAATTTCTTTTAAAATATTAAGTATTGAGATGAAAAACAAACCACTTAAATGTTTAATTCCAAACAATAGAAATAACTTTAGCATTGTGTAAAGATTTTTAGGGAAAAAAAAATCAGTACCAGACAAAAGAAGTAAAGTTACTTTCATTCATAATTTAAAAATCATTAATTCAGTTCGCTCCAAACTTAATTTATACTAAGGCATCCTAGATGTGGGTAGCAGAATGACAGCTCCATCAAAGCAGAGATATTTGTCCCTTTTGTCACTGCTACATCTCTTGTGCTTAAAACAAGGGTGGCACATGGTGGACCAACATAAATAGTTGTTGAATATTAGCCCTGTAGGACCTATGGTTCCACAAATCCCAAGGCATACACATTCAGTTCTTCCATATTACATCTCCTTAATCACCTAGAAGAATCTGTCTTCACCAGCAGAGTCCTCTTGATTGGCATAGGATCAAGTTCAAGTTCCACCTAAGCTGAATATCCTTTCAGAGTGATAATTTTGGAGATCTCTATCCTAGCATTCCCCGCCACGTTCCAGAGTTGAGGCTTCACCATCCCTATTTGTTCTTCAAAGCCCCACAAATGATCCCCAGGTACCCACACACTGAATTGCGAAACCTCATCTCTCTAAACTTCCTGATGTGTCTCTCCACTTCCGTTTCCGTATCCTAAGGCTTATCCACACTGCGTCTTTCCATCACGACCATCATTTTTCCTATAACTCAGTGATCCTCATGATTCAGTCAGTTGATTACCAACACCATAATTTTTTATCCTCTTCTCTGTTTTACTTAATGATTATTAATTTTATTTAATGATTATTAATTATTTACTTGATTATTGTTCAAATAATAATAAAGTGTGAGAAACCATATCCTTATATGGTAGTTATATTTTCTGTTATGTGTTTAAATAAATACCTAATTATGATAATAAAACTATTCATTGTATTGCCTACTATCAATGGTAGAAGTTTTACTTTTTGGAAAGTATTTAATAATCCCTAACCCAATGCTTTAAAACCAAATTCCAATATTTTATATTTAACTTAATGTTAGTAATGATTAACCCATAATAGATGTCAGGCATATAGACATTTGGGGTCTTCCCACCTAAGACCCTTTCAGTTTGTTGGGATCAGGTCAGAAATATATCCCTAGTATTCCATGTTTGGGAGATCATTTTTCCCAAACATCACAGAGATTCCCAATAACAGCAAACTAAAGCTACACTAATCTTATTTCCTATGTGTTAAATCCACTCTGTATGCATCCTGGACTGATTATTCACAATGCTCTTATAGAGTGAAGTTATCTGGAGCAACAGTGTCTAAACCAAGTCTCATGGATCTTCTAATGCTGTATAAATCCCACATTAGATCTTCCCTAATGGATTCCCTTATTTAATGCTTTATCCTATTCAGACTGGCCCCTTAATATTTTCTTTGACATTTAGGACTCTTATGTGTATATATACTCAGAGATGTATTACGTCAGGTTCACCAGAAAGCAGACCCTGAGACAAAACTTTCTTGCAAGAGGTTGATTGTAGAAAGCTCTCAGAAACAACCCTTGCAAGGGAGAGACAGGAGCAGAATTAGACAGAAGGAGAAGTTGAACTGTGTTGCAGACATAATTGCAGCCTCAGCTAATCCAGTGGGAAGCTGAGAGGACTTCAGACTTGGCTCAAATTCAGCGAGGTGGCTGAACTTCTGGTCCCCCACATCTGCCACATATAGTGTGTGCATTGCCTCTGGGGCGGGGCTTAACTTGGGCAAGGTAGCTCCCTTCATCAAGGGGACCAAGCTGTGAACTGTCAGTTGTCAACAATTCTGGCAGCTAGAGAAATAAGTGCCTCAATACTGAAGAGGAGACCTGAGCAATGACCCACAACATCTACCACAAGAGCGTGCTATCCTATTATATAGGAAAAAACAAATCAAACTTTCATAGGAATATAGTGCACAACATTTTCCTTATTTTGAAAATGTCTTTGTAATTATTTGCCTCACTAAACTATGAGTTGGTTGAAGACAAGGGCCATGCCTTTTCAACTTTATCATTCCTGACATCTGGAAAAATAGGTATATAGTTGCTCAGTAATTGTTTGTTAAATCATTGAAACTAAAAAACTGAACATTTGGCACAAGTCCATAAACAATCAAATTACAATGGATTAATAGTATATAAAAATCATGAACTTGGCTAACAGATTTATGCATGACTAGTTTATATACTGTTGACAGGATACAAATGCCAAACGGACTATATGATAATATTTTGTTATAAAGTGTGATAAATTGTAATCTAACCCAGGGGTTTTCAAACACACTACCACTTGAAGGTTGAGGAAAGAGGTGGCTGATTCTTCCCCAAACCTCCTCTGCAACTAGAACAACACTGACATTTTATGTTCACTTCATCCCAACACTAAGAACAATGTCGATAAAAATCCACTAGTTCTCAACAGTCATTTCATTGTACATTTGTGAAGAAAACACTGTGTCTTCGTCTGTTCAGGCTGCTGTGACAAAATACCAGAGACCATGTGGCTTATAAACAGCAGACATTTATTTCTCAGTTCTGGAGGCTGGAAAGTCCAAGAAGAAGGGGCCAGCAGATTCGGTATCTGGTGAGTACCCGCTTCCTGGTTCATAGATGGTTGTCTTTTTGCTATAACCTCACATGGCAGAAGCAGGGAGGGAGCTTCTCTGGGGCCTCTTTCATAAAAGCACTGATCTCAATCATGAGGGCTCCACCCTCATGACCCAATCATTTCTCGAAGGCCCCCACCTCCAAATACCATCACATTGGGTACTAGATTTCAATGTATAAATTTTGGGAGGATGCAAACATCGAGTCTATAACACACTGTACTCCAATTTCTCATATTTACACATAGCTCTAAAGTCAGATAATTACAAGAATATAAAAATTAGAGGTATCATGTCATTTTTTTAAAATTTGGCTCTTCGTAAGATTCAAAAAAAATTTTTTTTAATTTTATCTAGTTTCCTAAGATATAGCTGAGGCTAATGACTATATCTTTGTTCTTTTGTAATATATGGACTTAATGCTACAAATTCCCTTTTACCACTGCTTTTTACTGCATTCCACAGATTTGATAAGTTGTATTTTCATTTTCATTTACTTCAAATATTTTTTAAAATTTCTCTTCTTTGACCCAAGTGTTTGTCTTCTTTAACCCAAATGTTATTTAGAAATGTGTTGTCGAATTTCAAATATTTAGGAGATTTGCCAGCTATCTTTCTGTTTGATTTTTATTTTAATTCCATAGGGACTGACAACCTGCTTTGTACGTTTTCTATTCTATTAAATTTATTAAGGCATGTTTTATGCCCCAGAACGCGATCAATCTTGGTAAATGTTCTATGTGAGCTTGAGAAGGATGTGTACCCTGCTGTTGTAGGTTGGAGTATTCCACAAAAAAAAATTCCAATCACTTGTTAGATCAAGTCATTGACAGTGATATTCATGTTAAATATATTCTGATTTTCTGCCTGATGATCTGTCAGTTCCTGAAAGACGGGTGTTGAAGGCTTCAACTATAGTAGTGCATTTGTCTATTACGATTTTCAGGTTTATCAACTTTTGCCTCTTTTTTTTTGACGCTGTTGTTAGGTACATATACATTAAAGAGAAATTAAAATTGACTCCTTTATCATTATGTAATGCCCGTTTATCCTAATTTTTTTGTTCTGAAATATACTTTGTTTGAAATTAATACAACTACTTTAGCTTTCTTTTGATTATTGCTAGCATAATATATCTTCCTCCATCCTTTTTAAACAATCTAACGTTTTATTTTTAAAGTTGGTTTCTATTAGATGACATAAAATTGGGTTTTTCTTTTTTTATCCACTCCAACAATCTCTGAATTTTAATGGGTGTTTTGACCATTCACATTGAGAGTTATTCTTGATATGGTTGCATTAATATTTAACATATTTGTAATTTTATTCTATTGAATTCGTTCTTTCTTTTTTTCCCTTTATTGCTTTGTCTGGCTTTAAGTGAGCATCTTACATGATTTCCTTTCATCTCCTGTCTTAGCATGTAATTTTTTTTTTAATTTAGTGGTTGCCTTATATTTTCAAATATACAATTTTAACTAATCTAATTTTCATTTAAATGACACTATATTGCTTTGCTTGTAGTGCAGGTACCTTGTAACAGAGTACTCTCAATCCCTTCTTCCTCTCACTATGACGTTGCTACCATTCATTTCACTTATCCATATGCTATAATCTCAGAGAACATTGTTTAAACAAAGAGTTTAAACAACTTTAAACAGTTATTTTTTATATCAAATAAGAATAAGAAAAATAATATATTTTTATTTAATCTTCATTTATATGTTTTATCTGACACTCTTCCTTCTTTATGTAGATCCAAATTTGAGGCTTACATCATCTTCTGCTTGAAAAAATCTTTTAATATTTTTTGATTACATGTCTGCTGGTAATAAATTTCCTCAAGTTTTTGTTTGTGTAAGAAAGTCTTTATTTCTCTTTCACTTGAAGGATAATTTTTATGGATATAGAATTTTTGGCTGGCATTTTTATTTTTTCTTTCAACACTTTAAAGATTACCCCACTTTCCTCCTCTTGCATGATTTCTGACTAGAAATCCATTTTATCGTTGTTCCTCTATAGGGAAGGTGCATTTTTTCCCCCACTTTCAAGGTTTTTTTTTTTTCTCTCTCTCTCTCTCTTTATTTTGAAGTGAGAGAGGTTCTAAGGTTGAATATGATGTGCCTGGATGTAGTCTTTTGATGTTTATCCTGCCTAGTGTTCTCTGACCTTCCTGGATCTGTGGTTTGGTGTCTGTCACTAATTTTGGGAAGTTCTCAGGCATTATTACTTCAAAGAGTTCTTTCTTCTTTTGGTATTCCAAATATATATGTTACATCTTTTGACATTGTTCCACAATTTTTGGATGTTCTGGGTTTGAGGGGGAGTGGGGTGGGTATTTTTCCATTCTTTTTTCTCTTAGAATTTCAGTTTGGGAAGTTTTCATTAACCTGTCTTCAAGCTCACTGATTCTTTCCTCAGACATATCTAGTCAACTGATAAGCCTACCATAGGCATTTTTTGTTGTTGTTATAGAATTTGTGATTTCTAGCATTTATTTTGGATTCTTTCTTAGGTTTTCCATCTCTTTCCTTTCCTTACTCAACTGTTCTTGCATATTGTCTGTGTTTTCCATCAGAGCCTGTAATGTATTATCAAAGATTTTAAAAATCTCCTGTGATAATTCCAACATCTGTGTCATCTCTGAGTCTGGTTCCAAGGCTCTAGAACCAGACTAGAGCCTGATTTTTTGTCTCTTTAGACTTTTCGTCTCTCCTTTTGGCATGCCTTGTAATTTTTTGTTGCAAGTCAAGTATGTAGCATCAGGTGACAGGAGCTGAGCTAAATAGGCTTTAGTATGAGGATTTGTGCTCATTCTCTTAGGAATTGGACTGTATTTCTATTTGCTGTGACTTAAGATGACAAAGTTTTAAAATTCCTCTTGTGTCCTTATTTTGTCTCCCCACTTGGCTTTGGGCTTCCCTATGTACTCCTCCTCAGAGAAAGTTTGTGCCTTGCAGCTCTTTCAGTTGGAATCCACTGTTATTATACTGATCCCTATTGTGTGATGGTAAGAAATGGGGGGGGAGAGTGTTTTATAATCTTATGATTAACTTAGTCCTTTATGTGCCTGTATTTCTGGGCCGTGAGCTTCACAACTATTGCTCTCCTGGTATAGCTTGCCCCTGACCTTGCTTTAGTAAAACAGGAAGGTTAGAGGAGCTGGAGTGGTAGGGAACCTCTTCCTTCATTTAGGATAAGGCTCTGGTGAAGTCTTTTTCCATGGATTGTAGATCTTTGTTACAGAGAATGCTCTGGGTATATTACACAATGACTATTCATCTTCTCCCCATTCCAGAGCCATGAGGAGATACTCCTAAGATCTTCAACTTGAGAACCTGGTGGGGTTTTTGGAGGTAAAACCCATGAAAGTGTGGTGTCCCCTAAGACTGCAGAACCCAGGAGTTTCTCATTTCTATGCTAGTCCACCTTCAGCAGTTGATCAAAATTGCCATTTGAGTGTTTCTACGAACTGATGGCTACAGTGGCTTCTGCTCTAGTTAAGCAGATTCCAGCTGTGACTCTCTGAATTACCTGTCCAGCCAGATTTCAGTGTAGTGTTTGAAAACTCGGTTTTCTGATAGGTCCAAGAACAGTCATTGATATTCAATCTGCTCAGCTTTTTTTAATTATAATGGCAATCACTTCCAAGCTCTTTACAAGTTGTTGCTGGAACTGGAGATGTCTCAGTTCTTTTAAATCAGTGACCTTTGTTTTTCTTTCTAGCTTCCAAATTCTATTGCCATAGTCTCATTTCCTCTTTTCATTGTCCTTTTTGATATAGTTTTAAGACTCTTTTTATGGATATTTTCATGAGATTTGGTGAAGAAGTAGAGGTTAATGAATTTGTTCAATTTGCCATGTAATTTTTTAAATTTTATCATTATGTTTTCTTAGAACTCTGTGAGATATAATTTCCTCAACTAAGTCAATATCTATATTGGATCCTAGAATCACTATTTTGTTCATTTTTATATCTTCAAGTCCAAAACAGTACTGGGTAAATAATAAGTACCTCAAAAATGTTTGCTAAATAAATAGGTGAACAAATGACTAAATGAACGAATAGTCATCCATCTTATCAGAGTTGTAAGTATGCTGAGAAGAGTTTTGTCTTCAAACCACCTCACCAATGGCCTGCTTAAGCTGGAAGTTCTTTTGGAGCTTCACAGGTGTCAGTCTGGAAGCCTTTGCACATTTCTGGAGTTGTGTATTAATGTTGAGTTACTTTGGGAGAAATGACAGAGAAGCCAATATAACCTAACATTCATAGAAAATTTGCATTAACCCAAACAAAATTGTTTGAAGACTCAAAACTGGCAGAACTCACATACTTGCCTTGGTAAGATTTTCTTCTTTGTGATACCTTGAGAAGAAAAAATAAATTTCTTTACTATTAAGTCCTTTCCCATATCACAATTGTATCTGCATGTTTAAAAAAAAAATAACTATGCTGAATTATTACTTTTACTGAAGAATTTCCATATATCATTTGTTAGTCTAATGCCAGGCACATAGATAGCTCTTAGTTAATAATATTTTCTAATTGATTAAACAAATGAATGAATGGACTTAACTCACACATTTGGTGAGGGATGTGTGTTTACTAAGAGTACACTAATCTCTTGCTCTAGAGCAGGAGTCAGCAAACTTTTTCTGTAAAGTTATTAAATATTTTTGCTCTAGAGCAGGGGTCAGCAAACTTTTTCTGTAAACTTATTAAATATTTTTAGTTTTGTGGGATGTAAATCTCTGTTGCAACTATTCAGCATTGGCGTTGTAGAGCAAAACAACCATAGACATTATGTAAATGAATGGACACAACTATGTGCCAATAAAACTTTATTTACAAAAACAGGAAGTGGGCTGGATTTGGGCCATGCACCACAGTTTGGCAGACCCTGCACTGGAGACTAGACATGTGTCACATGCTCTGTAATCTTCTACTCCTCCTTCTACTGAACATTCTCTCTGGGATGTCCCAGAAGCAACTCAATTTCAGCATGTTGACAACTAAGCTTAGCATTGTTCCCCAACATAAGCATTCTCTGAGTATTTTCCATCTCAGGAAAGGCAAAACCCTCTACCCAACTATTCAACAGTCTGAGGATACTTCTTGTGATACTTATCCATCATCTTTTCTTAATTTCCACTTGTGCTCCCTTGAATGAGGTTCACTCTCACTATCCCTCAAATAAATTATTGTTGTAATTTGCCTCCAGTATTGCTTTCCCCTGGTCCATCATCCAATAGACCACTGGAGTGATACATGTAACTTAAGAATCTGATTATAATATTTGTTGCTTAAAATTCTCCAAAACTTACATAAAGATCATAAATTAGAAGCTAAACTTTGGATATGACCTTCAACTCAATGATTTTAATTCATTTAATTTATTGAACAACTGGAAGATCTAGCAATATTGGATCATATATTTCTTTGCCTAAGTAAAAACTGTTTTTACTCTTTTTATATATACCTTATGCCAGATTCATTCATTTTTTATTACTTGTCTGGTCTCTTTAGGTATTAAAATTTGGGATTCCTATTCTAAATGATCCAGTGCTGTGCAATAGAACTTCCTGCAACGACTGAAATGATTGATATTCTCACTGTCCCAAATGGTAGCCACTAGACACAGGTGGCTATTGAGCACTTGAAATGTGGCTAATGTGACCATGGAACTTAATTTTTAATTATATTCAATTTTAACTGATTAAAATTAAATTTAAATAGCCACATGTAGCTAGTGGTTATCTTACTGGACAATACAAAAGCAAACTACACTAGCTGGTGGTTAACCCGAGATTAATGTCAGGTTCTTGCTTAGGTCTCCAGCCTCATCTCTTAATGTGTCTCTTTCAATCTCTTTCATGCCCTACACGAACGACAGTGAACAACCTGGAGGGACCCAAATATATCACATTGCTTCATACCCCCTAGCTCATGCTCATGCTTCCTTTTCTCTTCCATCAGTTAGTGAAATTTACTTAAGTTTCAATAGTCATTTAAAATATAACTTCTCTCTAAAGTCTAACTTGATCTTTGCCAATGTCCTGATCTTAGAAGTAGTTATTAACTCCTTTTTGTCATTCACACCATCATGTACCAAGGACAGTCTTTTTTCAAATCAACTATGAAATTCAGTTGTGCTTGTTTGTTTATATGTCTCTCTCCCCTTACAAGACAATGTTTAGTATATTTCTTGAGGATAAAGGTACTGCTCTATTATCTTGAGTACCTAGCACAGTGAGTACTTTATAGATGCTAAATAAATTTTTGTTGAATAAATGAATAGAAATTTGGGACTATGATACTAATCACTTTAGAAACTGGCTACATGATCTTATAAATAATTATTCTGAAAAAATAATCCTCCAATAAATAAGAGCCATATTATCAGAGTCTCTAAAAGTTTAGTAGAGACCAATGTCCCTTTCATTTCACACACTAACATTTTAAATTAAGATATTTAAAAATAGGATGTGAAATTAGTTGTCTTTAAAGGTGTCTGATCATAATTTCCTTTAGATTCCATCAGTGTCTCTCTGTGACTATACGTACAAGATTATTGGAGATAGTGCTAAAAGTCAAAATTTGGAAAGCTGTGAATGTCAAATCTAGTGCCAAGTGGTCCTACTAGACGCCTTGTCCCCATGATGGGCTTTAATTTTCATGTAAGAAAACATAAAGGCGAGGGAATATACTTGTTCACGCACAAGTGCAATTCCTATTTTTGAAACTTTTACAAGATTTCAGGGACAGAACACAAGAAATGATAGGTTAAGATATTTTATAATACTGTTTTGAACATACTACAGATGTTCTTTAAACTGTTACCTCAAGATTTCCAAATTTCTTATCAATTGATTGCCTTTTTTCCCCTCATTGCTTTATTTTGTAAGTAATTACTGACCAAATCTGGTTGTTGTCTGAAAGAAATTCATTTTCTCATAATGTTTGTGTGGAGTATGGAGCTATGAATCATGGAATTTATGTATTTGGAGGGATGCATTACTGCATGTTTTCACTTGCAATTAAATTATACCCTGAAGATAACAGTAAATATTATTGAAGCTACTTTTCTTCTTTTTTTTTAACATACAAACACAAAGTTCTTTGACCTATACTCTGGATGAAGATTAGAATGCAAAAGTTATTTTTCATTCTTAAGAGAAAGAACATTGCTTGCAGAAAGTAATTCATTTGTTTTATGAGAATTTCCTTCTATGAACAAAACAAATTGCAATAGCCATAAAACAGCTCTGCCAGACACTTAATTAACTTCACTGTTTTAGAAATTAATTTATTTAAGGCCTCATTATTCTCACATTCATGCATCTAAAGTAGAATCTGTTGACAGCGACATATTCTATGTGATATGGTTAATATTATCAATGAGGGTAACGTTTCTTATTCACTCAGATTATTTGATCTGATCTCATATGTTTCCCTACTCTTTTCTCATCACCACAAACGTATGGCCGTTGGTTTTACATGGCTAATACGGGAAAGTTTCTATGTTTAAGCAGAAATTGTCTAGGTAAACTCTTTCTTGGGAGAGGTAGTTTTTAGAAGTATGCTATTGCTGTAGCAAAAACCTAGAATACTGAGTGTTGGATTTGGGACTGAATAGTTGAAGGCAAGAAAATGGGTTTTAAAAAAGACTCAAAAATGAAAAGGAAAATAATGTAAGAGGCTGGAAAAATGTAATCCACTCGTAGTAAAAATTTACTGCTACAACTAAAAAGATAGTAAATGGACCCAATTAACTTGTAGACTTGAGCAAGATGGTTTCCGGACAAATTGTTGAAACTGGAGCTAATTGCTTTTAGAGGCATATGGTAAGTTACTATAAGAAAGTTGGTATTTTGTGTAAGTCAGGCCTGTATATGAATCATAGTCTCACTACTTCATTGCTTATAAACTAAGGGTAAGTTTTCCTCGCTGAGATTTCATTTGTAAAATCATGTTTAGCATAAGCATCATAATCACTCCTACTTCAGAGAGTTATTGTGGGACTTGCACTTTTCCGTAAGATATGGAGTATGCCTGGCACAGTGCCTGGAACTTCCTAATTCGTCGATAAAGCCCCAGTCACCATTTTGAATGAATGAATATGTTTCAAAATGATTGCATATGGCCTTTGTGATGAAATATAATAGAGGAGTCCATGAAGCCCCATCAAAATCTTCATTTACTTGAATGAAAGCACCATGAGGGCAGGAAATTGGTCTGTCTTGTGCATTGCTCTATCCCAGCCTCAAAGCAATGCACACAGTGGACACTCAATAAATATCTGTACATTAGGGAAGTGATCAAAAAAAGTGCTGACTTCTAGAATGGGAGAGAGAAATGGACTGGTGGGATCCTCCTCTTGTCTGAAGCGTGCTGATGTAAACGCACCTGCCTTTGTTGAGTTAGCGGCAGAGACTGTCCATCTGGAATGACACACACCTTTTCTAAGAAGGCCATTACTACTAACCTGCAACAGCCTAGAACCATTTTAGAATATGGAAAATAAAAGTCTGGATTTTTATATAAAATTTACAAATGTTAAATATCTGCCTAAATTTCCTTTGTAATACTCTCAAGTGTAAACAAAACACAATGTAGAAACATACAGCTCACAATCCACACATTTGCAATGTTTGAACTTTACTTTTGACTACTTTTTATATGACAATCATTATTATATCTTGAACATGGTGTATATATTACAAGTGTGCATACTTAGTGCCTTAATGTCTGCATCTGAAAAAATGGGGAAACAACAGCTCCCTCCCACAATTGTTATGATCATCTAGTGAAATAATGACTCTCCAGAGGGAAAGTTCTTTACAACTGATGAAGTGCGCCACAGGAGTAATTGATTATTTGTGTTATTCCATAGCTCTTACAACACACTAAGATTCATCAAGGCTACTAACACTTATCTCTAAGTAATTACTGTAGTTTTTTTGTTGTGTCTCATTTGCATGATCACTAGACATTTATCCATCATTTCAATGGGTTGTATAGGCTGACTAGCCTATCACCACTGCTCTTTGCAAAGGAACAAGGAAAGTACTTTCAAAAAGTCCTTTCAGGGACCAGCCCCATGGCCTAGTGGTTAAGTTTGGCCCACTCTGCTTTGGCAGCCTGGGTTCGGTTCCCAGTGCAGACCTACACCACTCGCTGGTGGCCATGTTGTAGGGTGATCCGGTTACAAAATAGAGGAAGACTGGCACAGATGTTAGCTCAGGGCGAATCTTCCTCAGCAAAAAAAAAAAAAAAAAAAGTCCTTTCAGAAATCAAAGCAAAGACATTAGTTATTGAGGGTCTGCTTTTTACAAGGCTCCTGGGTCCCTTTGGGCAGTTTAAGTTCTGGCTCAGCGTGCATAGCCACGGGTGTGGGGGAAGGCTTAAATCCAGCCTTTAATGTATCATCTGTACAAAAGGTGATCCTTCTTCTAACTTATTTGTCTAAAATGAACACCTTTTGATTTCCCATCAGCTCTTCCTTCACAATGCCTTGTGCTAGTACTGACAGTGATGCTCTTCCAATGCCCATAAAGCTAAGTTATTGCTCCATCGAAAAGAAAAGAGCTGGGATTTTCAGGTATGTCTAAGTAAAATGGAGGATACTACTTCATTATTAAAATAAAATGAAACCTTATTCTAGGAGAAATAACTCTTGGCATTCTTCATTTATTTGAATTAGTTAACAATGTAAAAGCTTGCAGAATGGTGCTGGAGAGAATGGAGTTCTCCCACACAGGGCAATAAATGGTACAGAGAGTTTGTTCCCAGTAGTCATTGATTAGTTTAAGAAAAAATGCACTTTGGGGGTTAAACTCAAGATGGAGGCATAAGCAGACTCTGAACTCACCTCCTCCCGTTGACACAGCCAATTTACAACTACTGGTGGAAAAATTACCCCTGAGACAGAACTGAAAACTGGATAAGAGGAACTCCTGCAACAACGGACAATCCTCTTTGAGGTGGAAGAGGCAGAGACTCCCTTCTGGAGAGGAAAAACGCCGCCTTCACAAGCCGCCAGCTTCACGGCCGCCGGGAGCAGCTCACAGGTACGCAGCCTCCCTGGAGGCACGGGGCCCTGAGCTGGGGAGCGCCCCCGCTGTGGGCATTTTGTGGACCCAGCACAATCGAGAACAGCGGCATAATATCTGACTTTGCCTGCTACTAAAACATTGGGGAGTACCCCAAGAAAAGCTGGTTCACAAAGAAATTAAAACTGGCTCTTAAAGGGCCCACGCGCAAACTCACCTGTTTCAGAAAGCAGCCTAAAATCATCAGAAAGAAAGGTGCACAGTGCTGTGGTGAAAAGAGACTCACCTGATAGGCCCTGGTGAGAGGTGAGACCTCTCCAGGGACTGGGACATTGGCGGCGGCCATTGTTGTGGCCTGGTGTGGGCTTGCTGACACAGACGCCATTGGAGTTCTCCCTGAGGCCTGCTAGCCCAGGTCTGCCCCACCTGCTAGAGCACCAATTGAATCCAGCTCAGCCAGGGCGGGCAGCCCACCCTAGAGACTGGCCCCACCCAACAACAAGCCCTCAGGCAACGTGTGGGCCTGCATAGATTGGTGACTGGATGCTCTGCAGCCTGGCAACTGAGCCCACTTCAGTGGGGCAGGGCATGCACAAGGAGCCGGTGGAGAGTGTGGGGCGGTGGCGGAGTGTGTGGGGCTCCCGCCATAGAGAGACTGGGTCCGCTTCGAGAGGTTGCGGCACACACACGGGGCAGGACTGTGTTGACTGTGTGTGTGGACCTGTGGGCAGCAGGGCTTGTCAGCCGCAGAAGACTTGTGTTAATCAAAGACCCACACAGGGGGTTTGCCCCACCTTCCAAAGCCTGAAACAATTGGGTGCTCCCATGCCTGAGGCCAGCCCCACCCAGCTGCAATCCTCAGAGAGCTGACAAGAGACCTAATAGGCTAGAGGCTTACAGCAATTGTAAGGCCCTGAGCCTAACAACCTGCCACGCTGGGGGCCTACTCACTTAAAAGAAATACTGCAACTCAAATGTGGTATTAGAACTTGCAGCCAACTGTGCTGGGGCTCCCCACAGCTGATAAAGAGACTGAAGGGCCCACAACAACTACAAGCAGCTGAGCATTACAACAGCTGGCCAGGAGCATAACTCAGCCTCCCTGGGTGCCTACAGGGAGAGCAAACAGGCCACAACAGAAGGACACACGTAGCCCACATAGGGGTCACCCCTGGAACACTGAGAACTGAGGGAAGCACACTGGAAGCCTCCTAAGGCATCACTTACATAAGGTCACCTATCCAAGAGCAGGAGACGTAACTGACCTACCTAACACATAGACACAAGCACAGGGAAAGAGGCAAAACGAGGAGGCAAAAGAATACATTCCAAGTAAGGGAAGAGGACAAAACCCCAGAAAAGGAACTAAGTGAAACAGAAATGAGCAACCTACCTGACAGAGAGTTCAAACAAAGAGTGTTAAGGATGCTCACTGATCTGGGGAGAAGAATAGATGAACTCAGTGAGAATGTCAACAAAGAAATGGAAGATATAAAAAAGAACCAATTAGAAATGAAGAATACAATACTGGAAATGAAAAATTCATTAGAGGGACTCAAAAGCAGAGTAGAGGATACAGAAGAACGGATCTGCGAGTTGGACGAAAGACTAGAAGAAATTACCCAAGGTGAACAGGTAAAAGAGAAAAGAATTAAAAAGAGTGAGGACAGTCTAAGGGACCTCTGGGGCAACATCAAGCTCACTAACATCCGTGTTATAGGTGTACCAGAAGGAGTAGAGTGAGACAAGGGGGCAGAGAATCTATTTCAAGAAATAATAGATGAGAACTTCCCTAACCTAAGGAAGGAAAAAGACATCCAGGTACAGGAAGCACAGAGAGCTCCAAACAAGATAAACCCAAAGAGGCCCACACCAAGACACATCAGAATCAAAATGTCCAGAATTAAAGATAAAGAGAGAATCCTAAAAGCCACAAGAGAATGTCAAGTTACATACAAAGGAAACCCCATAAGGCTATCAGCTGACTTCTCAGCAGAAACCTTACAGGCTAGAAGAGAATGGCACGATATATTTAAAGTGCGAAAAGGAAAAAACTTACAGCCAAGAATACTCTACCCAGCAAGGTTATCATTCAAAATGGAAGGAGAGATCAAAAATTTCCCAGACAAGCAAAAATTAAAGGAGTTTGTCACCAAGAAACCAGTGCTACAAGAAATTTTAAAGAGACTGATTTAAGGGGAAAAGAGAAGGCCACAAATAGGAAAAATTATCTATTTCCATGATAAGAATGTAATGGATACAAATGCACAAAAAAGAGGTTAGATATGCTATCAAAAACATAAAAGGATGGAGGAGGGGAGTTAAAGAGTACAGCTTTCAGACAGAGGTCAAACTAAAGTGACCATCAATTCTGTATAGAAGAAGAAAGGAACAGAGCAGGACTACTAAAACACTGAGAAAAAAACAAAAAAGTTAAAAAATGGCAGTAAGTACATACTTATCAATAGCTACTTTAAACGTCAATGGACTGGGCCGGCCCCGTGGCTTAGCGGTTAAGTGCACGTGCTCCGCTGCTGGCGGCCCGTGTTCGGATCCCAGGCGCGCACCGACACACTGCTTCTCCGGCCATGCTGAGGCCGCATCCCACATACAGCAACTAGAAGGATGTGCAACTGCAACATACAACTATCTACTGGGGCTTTGGGGGGAAAATAAATAAATAAAATCTTAAACGTCAATGGACTAAATGCTCCAATTAAAAGGCATAGGGTGGCTGACTAGGTAAAAAAACAAGACCCATATATATGCTGCATACAAGAGACACACTTCAGACCTAAAGACACTCACAAACTGAAAGTGAAGGGATGGAAAAAGATACTCCAT
Organism: Ceratotherium simum simum; assembly: GCF_057802395.1. Taxonomy (NCBI): domain Eukaryota; kingdom Metazoa; phylum Chordata; class Mammalia; order Perissodactyla; family Rhinocerotidae; genus Ceratotherium; species Ceratotherium simum. The sequence goes on along the minus strand of NC_141924.1, from coordinate 30,452,916 downwards.
GCAAATGGCAATGAAAAGAAAGCTGGGGTAGCAGTACTCATATCAGACAAAATAGACTTTAAAACAAAAACAGGAAAAAGAGACAAAGAAGGGCATTACATAATGATCAAGGGAACAATCCAACAAGAGGATATAACACTTGTAAATATCTATGCACCCAATGTAGGTGCACCTAAATATATAAAGCAATTATTAACAGACATAAAAACAGAAATAGACAGTAACACAATAATAGTAGGGGACTTTAACACTCCACTTACACCAACGGATAGATCATCCAAACAGAAGATCAATAAGGAAACATTGGCCTTAAACGACACACTAGAACAGATGGACCTAGTAGATATATACAGAGCATTCCATCCAAAAACCGAAGAATACACGTTCTTTTCAAATGCACATGGAACATTCTCCAGGATTGATCACATATTAGGCCACAAAACAAGTCTCCATAAATTTAAGAAGATTGAAATAATACCAAGCATCTTTTCTGACCACAACGGTATGAAACTAGAAATCAACTATAGGAAGAAAATCAGAAAAGCCACAAATACGTGGAGATTAAACAAAATGTTACTGAACAACGACTGGGTTAATGAAGAAATCAAAGAAGAAATCAAAAAATACCTGGAGACAAATGAAAATGAAAATATGACATGCCAGAATTTATGGGATACCGCAAAAGCGGTTCTAAGAGGGAAGTTTATAGCAATACAGGCCTATCTCAACAAACAAGGAAAATCTCAAATAAACAATCTAACAATGCACCTAAAGGAACTGGAAAAAGAAGAACAAACCAAGCCCAAAATCAGTAGAAGAAGGGAAATAATAAAAATCAGAGCAGAAATAAATGAAATAGAGACCAAAAAAACAATAGAAAAGATTAATAAAACCAAGAGCTGGTTCTTTGAAAAGATCAACAAAATTGACAAACCTTTAGCTAGACTCACCAAGAAAAAAAGAGAGAAGGCACAAATAAGTAAAATCAGAAATGAAAGAGGAGAGGTTACAATAGACACCTCAGAAATATAAAAGATTATAAGAGAATACTGTGAAAAGCTATATGCCAACCAATTCGACAATCTGGAAGAAATGGATAAATTCTTAGAATCATACAACCTTCCAAAACTGGATCAAGAAGAAGTAGAGAATTTGAATAGACCAATAACCAGTAAGGAGATCGAAACAATAATCACAAACCTCCCCAAAAATAAAAGTCCAGGACCAGACGGCTTCCCTGGTGAATCCTACCAAACATTCGAAGAAGACTTAATACCTATCCTTCTCAAACTCTTCCAAAAAATTGAGGAGTGGGGGAAGCTCCCTAACTCATTCTACAAAGCTGATATTACCCTGATACCAAAACCAGACAAGGACAACACAAAAAAAGAAAATTACAGGCCACTATCACTGATGAACATAGATGCAAAAATCCTCAACAAAATACTAGCAAATCGCATACAACAATAACGTTAAAAAGATTATACACCTAGATCAAGTGGGATTTATCCCAGGTATGCAGGGATGGTTTAACATTTGCAAATCAATCAACGTAATACACCACATTAATAAAATGAAGAATAAAAATCACATGATCATCTCAACAGATGCAGAGAAAACATTTGACAAGATACAGCATCCATTTATGATAAAAACTCTGAATAACATGGGTATAGAAGGAAAGTACCTCAACATAATAAAGACCATATATGAGAAACCCACAACTAATATCATCCTCAATGGTGAAAAACTGAAAGCTATCCCTCTAAGAACAGGAACCAGACAAGGATGCCCACTGTCACCACTCCTATTTAACATAGTACTGGAAGTCCTAGCCAGAGCAATCAGGCAAGAGAAAGAAATAAAAGGGATCCAAATTGGAAAGGAAGAAGTGAAACTGTCACTATTTGCAGATGACATGATTTTATATATAGAAAACCCTAAAGAATCCACCAGAAAACTTTTAGAAGTAATAAACAAATATGGTAAATTTGCAGGATACAAAATCAACATACAAAAATCAGTTGCATTTCTGTACACTAACAATGAAGTAGCAGAAAGAGAAATTAAGAATACCATCCCATTTACATTTGCAACAAAAAGAATAAAATACCTAGGAATAAACTTAACCAAAGAGGTGAAAGATCTGTACACCGAAAACTATAAAACATTTCTGAAAGAAATTGAAGACGACACAAAGAAATGGAAAGATATTCCGTGCTCTTGGATTGGAAGAATTAACATAGTTAAGATGTCCATACTTCCTAAAGCAATCTATAGATTCAATGCAATCCCTATCAAAGTTCCAACAACATTTTTCACAGAAATAGAACAAAGAATCCTAAAATTTATATGGAACAACAAAAGACCCCGAATAGCTAAAGGAATCCTGAGAAAAAAGAACAAATCTGGAGGTATCACACTCCCTGATTTCAACATATACTACAAAGCTATAGTAACCAAAACAGCATGGTACTGGCACAAAAACAGACACACAGATCAATGGAATAGAATCGAAAGCCCAGAAATAAACCCACACATCTATGGACAGCTAATCTTTGACAAAGGAGCCAAGAACATACAACGGGGAAAAGAAAGTCTCTTCAACAAATGGTGTTGGGAAAACTGGATAGCCACATGCAAAAAAATGAAAGTAGACCCTTACCTTACACCATACACAAAAATTAACTCCAAATGGATTAAAGACTTGAATGTAAGACCTGAAACTATGAAACTTCTAGAAGAAAACATAGGCAGTACGCTCTTTGACATCAGTCTTAGCAACATCTTTTCAAGCACCATGTCTGAGCGGGCAAGAGAAACCATAAAAAAAATAAACAAATGGGACTACATCAAACTAAAAAGCTTCTGCACAGCAAAGGAAACCATCAACAAAACGAAAAGACAACCTAACAATTGGGAGAAGATATTTGCAAACCATACATCTGATAAGGGCTTAATCTCCAAAATATATAAAGAACTCATGCATCTCAACAACAAAAAAACTACCAACCCAATTAAAAAATGGGCAAAAGACCTGAACAGACATTTCTCCAAAGAAGATATACAGATGGCCAACAGACACATGAAGAGATGTTCAAAATCATTAACTATCAGGGAAATGCAAATCAAAACTACAATGATATATCACCTCATGCCCGTCAGAATGGCTATAATTAACAAGACAGGAAACAACATGTGTTGGAGAGGATGTGGAGAGAAGGGAACTCTCATACACTGCTGGTGGGAGTGCAAATTGGTGCAGCCACTATGGAAAACAGTATGGAGATTCCTCAAAAAAGCAAGGATAGAACTACCATATGATCCAGCTATTCCACTGTTGGGTACTTATCCAAAGAACTTGAAAACACCAATTTGTAAAGGTACATGCACCCCTGTGTTCATTGCAGCGTTATTCTCAATAGCCAAGACTTGGAAGCAACCTAAATGCCCATCAAGGGACGAATGGATAAAGAAGATGTGGTATGTATACACAATGGAATACTACTCAGCCATAAGAAACGATGAAATCCAGCCATTTGTGACAACATGGATGGACATTGAGGGTATAATGCAAAGTGAAATAAGTCAGAGGGAGAAGGTCAAATACCGTATGATTTCCTCCATTAAGTAGTAGATAATAACAACAGTAAACAAATACATAGAGACAGAGATTGGATTGGTGGTTACCAGAGGGGAAGGGGGGAGGGAGGAGGGTGAAAGGGATAATTTGGTACATGTGTGTGGTGATGGGTTGTAATTAGTATTTGGGTGGTGAACATGATGTAATCTATGCAGAAATAGAAGTATAATGATGTACACCTGAAATTTTTACAATGTTATAAACCAATGTTACTGCAATAAACAAAAAATTAAAAAAAAAAAAAAGAAAAAATGTACTTTGTCTGTATGAACAGAGATTTCATTTACATAAAAGGAAATCTATAAATTGAGGATTTTAAAACATGGAATTCATGTTAAAAGACCTAGAAATACCCATGTGCCTGATTTGGAGTGATGCTTTCCTGGAGTCAGAGAGCATCCATATTCAAATTTTAGTTCTTCAAAAATAGCTGTAAATTTGTGAAAGCAACATCCCCTATGTGTTAATACCACCTTTGTTTAGACTACATGTGTTTTTCCTGGATGGTTACTCAAAATTTTGCAAGCTTGTCTGTGAATGACTACATAAGAAAATATTTATCACTAATCACATGCACTCACTTCAGGGAATTTCCATTTCAGAGAAGAGTGTGTTCCAGATGTGTTTTATAAATTGCTGCTTCTAGAAACATTGATGGAGAAAGAAAACTCAGATCTTTAAATCTCCATTCCAGAACTCCATGTTATGCTCTCCATTAGAGCAGAGGTAGTGGTCTTAGTGGGCAGAAACTCTTTGAAATTTTCTAAATTATAGCTTCCAGACACCAAACAGAGGCAAGCAAATAAAATATGTTCTTAGGATCTAGAATTCTAATTATAGCACAACGTCTTCCACAAACTGGTTCTTAAGAAGCAATGAAAAACTACAGCACGGATGAACTTGTTAGAATACGTTGCTGTAAATTGCTGTGAAGAGACCAAGGGGTTATTAATATTATTTACAATTTCCTAATGCTTTCCCACCTGAAGCCCATGGAACTTCATGTTGGCGTAGATTCCTTTTCCAGATAGAACTTCATAAAAGCTCCAATTTCCAATCAATGGAATGGGCATAAGGCAAGCTCCATTTCAGAAGGGCAACTGATGTCCTAAAGGCCATAATTAACCTAAACTATTAATAGACATCTTTACTAGTTTCTAAAATAGAACTAGTTAGCCTTACTGTTGGATTTTTTTCACAAAATGTTTTGGTTTAGTGCTAGATTAAAAGGTAGAGTTAAATGGACATGATACATTGTTTTGGAGTTCTTTTACTTTGGAGTAATCTGTATTTTTGTAACCAGTTTTTACTGACAGAGCCACAGAATGACAGTGTGGTTTAAAATTGCCCATGAAGCACAATGTGTTCATGAAAAAATGTTATAGAAATGCTCTTTCTTTACCATTTATTCAGTTTCTCCAGAAGTGGACAAGTCACTGAGGTAAGAGAGTTCACTCTTTCCTACTCTTTTAACCAAATCCTCCTATATAGTATTTCTCCAAGTGTATTAGTGGCAAATAACTCATTTACCTCAAGACATCTTTCTCGCCACTCTTGCTCAACATCTGGAATTCGTGCCACCTCACCTTCTAACCCAGCCCTTAAATCTCAGCCTTTGATCAGTGCTTGTCCATTTGGGTACAGGGAGAGAGGGTGGTATGGAGAAGAAGTGTTTGCCTTTGCAGTCCGTATTAGTTTCCTATTGCTGCTGTAACAAATTACCACAAATTAAGTGGCTTGAAACAACACAGATTTATTATCTTACAGTTCTGGAGGTCAGAAATCTGAAATGGTCTCATTGGTTTAAAATGAAGATGTCAGTAGATCTGCATTCCTTTCTGGAGACTCTAGAGTAGAACCCATTTTCTTGCCTTTTCCAGCCTTTACAGGCTGCCTGCTTTCCCTGGCTCATAGCCTCCTTCCATCTTCAAAGCGAACAATAGCTAATACAGTCTCTCATAGCACATTCCTCCGACATTGACCCTTCTGCCTCCTTTTTCCATCTTCAAGGACCCTTGTGATTACATTGGGCCCACCTGAATGATACTCTTTCTATTTTAAGGTCAGCTAATTAACAACCTTAATTCCATCTGCTACCTTAATTCCCCTTTGTCATGTAAGGTAACATATTCACCAGTTCCAGGCATTAGGACATGGATATCTTTGGGGTTGGAGGGGGCATTCTTCTACCTACCACAGAGTCTGACTCAGATTTGAATCCTTGCTTCTCTGATACTTGGACATTTCTCATTATCCATTGAAGACTTAGTTTCCTGAATAGAAAAATTGGAACATTTGTGCCTTGTAGTAGTGATAAGTACTATTTTTTAAAAGTTATGTGACTGGCATTGTGCTCAACTAGATGAAATTAAATGATTTTAAATTCATAAGCACTGGGGAGTTCTCTATTCATTCTATTTCCTTCCATTTTTATCCCAGAGCTGTGGGTGGCAGCAATCATTGGTAAGTGGGTTTGCCCTCTGCAGACCTCAAATATTCCTTGAGTGGGATATTCTAATCTCTAAAGGGGGGGTGGGAGAGGATATAAAGAATAGAGAGCATTACCGAACCCATTTGGCCTTTGACCTAAGCCACAACTTCCAATACAGGTTTTATTGGCAATAAAGTTGACATGTTTATCCTATCACTTTATCTCCTACATACAAGATGAGTTTTATCTATGACGCCCTAAAAATTCAATAGTCCTTTTATACAGAAATACTGGATCCACTCATATCTCCACCTGGGATTCCAACACATATCTGACACCAAAGGCCTCAATCTTAACTGTTAATCGTCTTTGCCTACATGCTACAGTTATTTAAGGTTTAAATAATTTTAAGAGCCAAAATCTCACATGTAATAGATGTTCATTAACTATGAAATCCCTCCCACTGCCCTATGAGTAGAAGGAGAATCAAGTAAACTAGAAATTTTTTAATAGTGTATAAGGTAATTGTTACATTAATTGGCTCTCAGTACGTAGGGCAATTATTTTCAATCTAATAGTTGGTTGGTTTGTTCATTCATTTATTGGTCCCTTCATTCATACATTCAATTAGTTTTTAATTCTTAGAGAAACTATAAGGTAAAGTGAGTAAGACTGAATTTGGTTTTGAGCATGACGTTCGTGTTTTTTAATGAATATAGAAGAAAAGAATCCAACCGTGTCCCTGTAATTCTCGGAGCTAATATTTCTTGCTTTTTTCCCCCTGATCTAGAATAACATAACCAAAAAAGATGAATTGCCTGGAATTTATAATAAATAATATTAATTCAGCTTTGTAGCCATAATTTTTATGTTTGTGACCCCAGCATGAATTCATCCTTTTATCTGCTGACAGTAACATACTTCAGCATAACTCTAACATACAGTGTCTGAATTTTACATCTCTTATATGTAAGCAGACAAGATTAATACAAAATTTTACTTGATTTAAAGAAAAATAATTGTGGACAAGATACTCTCCATTATTATTAGGCTTTTCTGAAAAAGCTAACTAACACTTAGTAACCAACTAATAACAGATTTTCTCTGTTGCAACTGGTGATAAGTTTTACAGATCAGAAGATATTTCTCAAGACATTAAATGCAAGCTGAGATCAGCCTGCCCCTAAGGGATTAGTCTACACAGCTATTGGTGGTTTTGAGAAGAAACAGTGACAGATGTTGTATCACTCACTTTTGTCAGGCAGATTTACATAGGCATTGCGCTACCACGTAGCTGATGTTAAAACCAGAATCTCCACATGTAAAAAATACACTGTTGGTTTAAGAAGTACGAAGACCTGTCGTATCATCTTATGCTCTAATAGTCGAGCAGAATGTGGAAATTTTACCCTTTTGGAAAAATAATTTGGAAAGCCAGTCCTGGTTTGATTGTTCTCAACTACAAATTTTTCTAAGCCCTTTTATACATCGTCTTTTCTGATATTTGCTTGACGGCGTGATGATTTTCAGCGTAGGATGATGTAATAATTAAGAGACTAAGCTCTGGATTCAGAAAATCAGAGCTTGAGTCCCAGTTCGTCTGTTTGAGATATGTGACCTTGGGGAAGTCATTCAACTTCTCTAATATTTTTCTGTAAATAATATTTACCTGTAAATAATACATAGCCTCAGACAGTAACTATAAGATTTTATAAGTCATTTTCGCTTCTTAACATAATACTCGGCATATGGTAATACTTATTAGCCATTATTATTGATTTATATTAGTTAAGGTTTGAGCAGAAACAGCACATTCAAAGTATTGAACTGAAAAGACTTTAATGAAGGGGCTATACAAAGGTGTGGTCAGGCCATAAGGAAAAAAGAGAGAATGGTTGATCATCTGGGAACGAGCAACAGTGGCAAATGATGAGCATCTCTACAGGGAAAAGGGAAGAGACTGGTGTTACCAGAATCCAGGGAAGCTGTAGCCTTGGGAGGGTGTGGTCACTGAATGAGTGCTGCACAAAAGCAGAGGAACACAGCCACCGACACAAACACAGCTGGTGGGAGGGAAGTGAGGTGAATCAATTCTCTCTCTGCCCTGCAAACTCCTCTCATTTGTCAGACCCATTGGAAGCCAGACACTAAGGAAGCACCATAACGAATGTCCGTAGAGGTCAGACCTCTGGGGCACAGGACAGGACAGAGATGGCAAAGAGTATAGCCAGCGTGGCATTAAACTTAACGATCTCCTCCTGAGGTCTCATATCTCCTCATGCATGAATTGTGACAACCTGGGCCTGCTTGCCAAGCAAGCGCCTGCTCTGTCCTATCCAGGAGACGGCTGTGGCCTCCATCCAGCCCCATTGCTCTGGACGCCAGTTACTGTCTCTTAGCCATGTGGAATTCTTCTTTGAAATCAAGGGTCTTGAGGTCACAAGTCCACAAAACTTCTCTGTACTGAAAGTCTTCTGGGCCTGGCCTGGTAGTGGAAAATCATTGCCAAGGGTGCTTTGATGTGAACACAAGGTGTAGGCCTCATTGTGTGATTCTTTTGGGTCATTTCCAATGTCAGCAACTCTGAGATGAACAGCCAGACCATCACTACATTTTGCTCTCTCAAAGACACACCTTTTGGGCACTAGTAGTATTTAATCTCTTTTTCTAAATCCTTAACAGAAAACTCTAAATAGAAGAGGGTGAATTTATTAAGTATAAGATACTTGTCAATAGTTGCCCTCTACATCAGTAAATTTAATTTAGGAACTCCCTTTCATATGAAATGGTTGGTGCTTTTAAATTGCTTTACCTACAAAAATATTTCAGGGGGAATAAGATACTGGCATGGTACATGATTAAACAGAAAACACATTTTATAACGTCTCTTCTCTATTGCTTTAGAAGCAGCAAGATATAATTTAAAGCAGAAGACAGGTAAATTTCAGACTCTAGTACTCACTGACTCAGAGAGCTATGAGTGGCCACCCTTTCATCTGTGACACTGGGATAATAATATTTTCCTTGGTCTAGAGATGAAATCACATAACAGATATGAGAATCTTTATGTAAATTATAATTTATTTGGGAAACATTCTTTTTGCATTTCTGTCTCTCTGTGTCCCTCTCTTTCTTTCTTTTTCTGGCAACATGAATTCTGCTGTCCTCTAATTCAGGAAGGCCTGGGATTTCGGTCATGAGTTATATATTGACTAGCTTTGAGACTTTGAAGAGGTCACATAACACTAAACAGATAATAGATACTTTTAAAAATATATTCTTCTGAATGCATATTGAATAAAAGATATTTAATTTTATCTTTCTTTCATTCTTTAATTGAATTGTGCAAAGTTAACTATGACCATATTGGAATACTCATCATTTTTTTGAGATCTGGTTGGTTTTACAGTTCTTTGCTAAGTTAATAAAGAATAATATTGTTTCAAATAATTTGATTGATAATGGTTAATGTGGTTATGCTGTTAGTATAAATTTTTAAAAAAAATGTTTACTCTAATCATAGAAGAACGATATAATATACCAGATGGAAATCCACTTACTCCTTAGGGGTCGGGAATGCAAATAAAACAGCTATGTAATAATACAGTCCAGCTGTACTTTTGGGTTTAGCAGAGGCCCCAGTTGTGATGTGACATCTGAAAGATTTTTCACAACATATTTTTCCAGCTGAAATTTGTCATGTCCAGATGCAGGATCTGCCAAATTACAAAAATCTACACAGATGCTAGATTTTAAAAAAGAAGGGATTTATACAAGTTAGGGATTGTTCAGTAACTACTATTTCTCCCCCTAAAAGAAAGAAATCCAGTGACTCAAATAAATAGTGTTCAATGAATCTGTACAATAAGCAGATTTTGCCCTGCTATAGAGTTTAACTTTATTTCCTTATATGAAACACATCAAAAGCCCCAATAGAGGGTGTTTGCATATAGGAGCGTGTTTGTGTGTGCATGTGTATGCCCGTGTGTGTGTGTGTGTGTCTTCAAAATATGGACCGTTTTTGGAAAAACTAAAAGCATTTAGGAAAGGTACATTCACATTTTCGTCACTGTTTGAAAACCCTCATGCTTGGTGGTTCGAAATCATTGTCTCTTCCACACTACAGGATCAGTCAGCTGGTATAGTGAAGACTGTTATGAATGAAATATGAGTCAAACAAACTGAATTCAAGTCTAGATTCTCTCATTTGCATGTTTTGTGGCCATGAGAACAGCCATTAAACTTTCTGGACTTGAGGTTCTAAAAGAAACAAAGACATGCTTAGACTGGAGAATCTCCAAGGGCCCGCTGAATTCTGAACTGTATTGGAACTTATTATTCTAATTTTAGAATTCAGTTATCCTTGGCTTATGTTGCCAAAAAACAGCCTCTAAGTAAATGTGTTTCTTTTATTTTAATAGATTTTATTTGTTAGGGCAGTTTTAGATTTACAGAAAAACTGTCTAGAAAATACAGGGTGTGCCTACATACTCTCCACTCCCCTCTCACAGTTTCTCTTACTATTAACATCTTGCATTAGTGTGGTGTATTTGTTACAAATGATGAACCAATATTGATACATTAACTAAGGTCCATAGTTTGCATTAGGGTTCACCCTTTATGTTGTACAGTTTTGACAAATGCATAATGTCTTGTATCTACCATTACAGTACCGTACTGAATAGTTTTAACAACCTAAAAGTGCCCTGTGCTCCACCTATTCATTGCTGTTTCTCTCCTCCTGAACTTTGGGAAATCACTGATCTTTTTACTGTCTCTGTAGTTTTGCCTTTCCCGGAAGATCATATGGTTAGAATCATGTAGTATATAGCCTTTTCAGATTGGCTATTTTCTCTTAGCAACATGCATTTAAGGTTTGTCCATGTCTTTTCATGGCTTGATAACTTACTTATTTTTATCACTGAATAATATTCCGTCGTATGGATGTACTATCATCTGTTCATCCATTATCCTATTGAGACACACGGTTGCTTCCAATTTTTGGCAATTATGAATAAAGCTGCTATAAACATTTGTGGGCAGATTTTTGTACAGACTTAAAATTTTAACTCACTTGGGTAAATACCTACGAGCATGATTGCTGGATTGTATTGTAAGACTATGTTTAACTTTGAAAGAGACTGCCAAACCGTCTTACAAAGTGTCTGTATCATTTTTGTATTCCCACCAGCAATGAATGAGAGTTTCTATAAACAAATGTTTTTATTTTAAGAAATACAATCTAAATAGTCAGTCAGAATATCTTCTGAGCATGAATAGTTTAATAATTAAGCATCAATTAGCTTGCACTTCATAGGGTAAGAATTCTTGTTTATACAAGATAAAAAACATCTGATATATGTCCAATAGTGTTGTTTTACAGACTTTACCATCCATTAAAATATATATCTAAGTTATTCCATATACATGAAAAATCATGTTTTGCATAAGATCATTTAAGAACACTTTTAGCTACATGTGATAATGTTTATTACATTTCGTGTATGTTTATATTACTGCAAGCTATGTATACAATTGATGAGGCCCAGGAATTTTTACAACACTTCTGAGATAATCACAAGTTATGTTGATATTACTGAATCTCAGTATTTGGCCTCCACTTGATGAAGATTTTTTCTGGTGCTCCGACATGTCTTAGTAACAACCAAGAATACAACATTGAGGATTCCATTGTATAAGAAATTAAATTTTCAAGCCTAAAAGCTAAACTTTGGAGCTTGATATTCTTCTATAACATAGCCCCTGATTTCCTCTCTACCTTCATTTATTTGCACCCCTTGTCCTATCCAGGGCTCCAGATACAAAGAAATACTTGGCATAAGAATGTTTTCTTTAGTCTCCAAGTTTTGGAGACGGTAGCATAGAGTGGATTCAGATGTGGGTCCTAGAGTCAAAGCGTTTGGTTGAGTTCTCAAAGATGCAATTTCTTTGCTATTTGAAAATGGGCAAGTTATTTAAATTTTATTCACTTCAATTTCCCCATTTATAGAAAGTACTTCACAGACTTGTTGTCGAGAATAAATGAGATAATATCTGCAAACATTTTAGCACAGCAGAGAGATAGCAAACAATAAATGTTAACGAGTGTTATTGTTATTCACAGTGTTGGGCTTGTTTCTCTAGCTCAACTGAGTGACTGTTCTCCTTCTCCGCCTGACTTATTTATAAAAGGCACTTCCGAAATCATCTCCAAGAAATCTTCCTTGGCAACCCTTGACCATCCTCTGCTAACAAGCTCAGTGAGTTCTCCTTGCCAGATGGATCCTTCTCTTCTTTCTCTTTCTCCTAAAACTCATCACTATATAATTTGTTACTTTTGTGTTTCTGTCACTAACATGTAAATCCCCTGATGTTACAGACTCTATGTTATTGCCAGCACCGGGAATATAGTAGTTGTATCACTCAGGAATCCTTTGGTTGAAATAACACAAAATTTGACTCAATCTCAGGCTTAAACAACAGAGGAAATTAAAGAGGTAAGTAACTGAAGACCAGAGGTATGTCAGGCTTTAGGCAAGGTATGATCCAATTCTCGATGACATCACAAGACTCAATTCCTTTCAATGCCTCCTTGGCACTTTTCTTAGTCCTGTTTCAACCCTTGGAGTCACAAGATGGCTACCGGCGTCTGCTAGTGGCTACCGGGCTTGTCATTTACAGTGAGCAGAAGGAGAAAACATTGGTCTGAGATGCTCTTTTGGGAGAATAATAAAACTTCTTTCTCCGAAGTCCTCAGAAAACATCTTTTCCCATCACGTTGACCTGAATTGGATTGTGAACTCATCCCTGAAGGCCAGTGCCTATTGGCTTAGGTTCGTTGGATCCTACCTAGTGCTGGATTTGAGGTTGTCTTCCCCTCATTCACATGGGCTGCACAGAGAAGGGGGTATCTAGAATAAAACTAGCATAGTATTACCAAGAACAAGGAGGAATGAATGTGGTAAATACAAGAATAACACCCTCCCTTTTCAAAGGCACAACACTAGATCAGAAAGTATCTTATGACCTTGGATGTTATGGTGTCTATGAAAGAGGATAGTACACCTAAGCATGATTTCCCACATGTTTACTTCTCTGAGATGAAATTCAAATTATCTGGTGGGAGCTATCCTTCACCATGTACATTGTAAGCTACATATGCTGTATGAATTTTAATATGAGCTTCATGAGAACAGGGTCCTGGTTTATTTTGTTTACTGCTGAATCCCCAAGTCATAGAACAGTGCCTGAGATGTAGTAGACATACAACAAATATTTATTTAATTAATTAATTCAATTAATTAATCTTTCCAGTATTTGAGGTTTACCAATGGAGAGATCACAAATGCAGAACCTGGGGCAAAATAATTCACATTTGTTCTGTCTAGATGATTAAGGTATCCAAAAGCTTTTTGATAGTGACTAATTTACACGGCATTAGAAAAAAGGGAGCAAATAAAGACCATGTGTTCCAAAGAACTTGTTCAGATCATGTGAGCAGCTGCATCACCAGATGACTAATGAAAACAGTGAAAGCAGTGAGGCAAGGACTTGGACTCGTGTGCTGGGGGAACGCAGGGTTAACCCGTTCCAGACTAGTCTCAGCACAGTAATCTAAGTGAGGTGCTAAAATCTAATTCATAACATAGAACTTCTCTGCACAAAATCCTGAGATGGCTCTGCATTTCCATAAAAAATAAAATCAGCCAAAATTCTTCAAAGGCCTATGAGGCCTTCAGAAACAGTGTCCTTACGAGCCACCAGTGTAATTCTCTGACTTATCTTGTGATGCTCTCTCCCTCACTCACTCCACTCCCACCATCGTTACTTCCTTGTTGTTGCTCAGTTAAGTCAGTCCCTCTCTGCCTTAGGGCCTTTGCACTAGAAATTCCCTTTGCCTGACAAACTCTTCCCTTATATTGCACAACTCTGCTTGGAGTTACCTCTCTATGAGGCCTAACACGGCCACCCTCTCTAACCTGATCCTATTCCTCTCTCCTCCCTGACGCTAAATCCCCCTTACCATGCTCCACCTTGAATATTTCCATAGCATTTATCACCTCTTCACATGCTACATAATGTATTTTTATCATTATTATTCATTTTCTATCTCTCTCATCAGAATGTAAACTCCATGAGGGTAGTGATTATTATTTTGTTCACTCATTTATTTGGAGGTGTAGACCAGGACTTGGCACATAATACAGTCTCAACACATATTTATTAAATGAATGACGAGTGAGCTTACACTGTATTAACCATTTCTTCAAGTCAGTAGTTCAGATTTATCACATATAGAACAGTAACCTAAAAGGGCAAATTGATTGTCTGTCTTTACTTTCCAACATGCTGACTATTATTTTTCTAGGCCTCTTCTATGTTAGAAAACATAATTGCCAAACAAAATGTAGGTTGAGCATACTTAATACTCAGATTATTTTTTTTCCATTTTAATGAAACCTAACTGTCAAATGGAACTAAACAATGATATAGTAGGGATAACAGTGACTAGTTCATAGCCAGTTTTGGGTTTCTGAAAATTTGCCTAAGGTTCAAGTATACGAAAAACTTTGAGCAAAAGCTCAAATATATGGTTTATCGCTTTATTATGTGACCCATCCTGGTTGAAACTTGAGTTTTCCAGCGGGACACTGCTACGTGCGAGGATTGTATGTTTAACTATAGAGTGGTATCTTTATCTGAAGAACAGAAATTCCTAAAATATTCTGATTCTACATTTAAACTTTTTTTTAAGCACTAGCTAATATATAATCTCTGCTTTAGTGGAATCTTAATTGCACAGAAATTATATATATATATATATGTATATAAGAGAGAGAAGTTCTCCTTGGTGCTTTGCTTTTTTTTCTAATTGGAGTCTTTCTTTTTAAACTTTATTAGTTAATACCAATGATATCCTCTCACTTGGAAAATAAACAACTGTTTTCATGGATGGTGATTGTCTCAGTCCATTCTGCTGGCTATAAGAAAAACATCATCAAATATTATAAACAATATTTACTTCTCACAGTTCTAGAGGCTGGGAAGTGCAAGATCATGGCACCTGCATGTTCGGTGTCTGGTGAGAGACTGCTTCCTCACTGACAGCTGTCTTCTCTCTGTAACCTCACATGGAGGAAGGGGTGAGAGATCTCTCTGGGGACTCTTTTATAAAGGGCACTAATCCCATTCATGATGGCTTCCTCCTCATGATCTAATCACCTCACAAAGGACTCACCTTCTAATACCATCACCTTGGGGGTTAGGATTTCAACATAAATTTTGAGGGGACACAAACATTCAATCTACAGCAGTGATTATTTGGCACTGTTTTTTTTTTTTTCCTTAACTGAGTTGGTAACAGAACAATTTAATGTAGTGATTATTTGGCACTGTTTTGTTTTGCAGAGCTTTGTTCCTTGACGACGTTTAGTTTTTGTGTTTTTCTCTTTTTCAGAATTCTTGCTTCATTTATATCTGTTTACCATATAGTGAGAAAGAATAGTGGCTGAAATCTCAATTATAACTTTAAACTGCTTGGATTGCTTGATTTTCTTTAGACTGGGACGCATGTTTTCCCTGTGTCAGGCTCTCTGACAGCCTCCTGTCTTTCCTATGACACACTACATCTCTCAGAACTCTCTCACCTGAATTCATCCAAGCTTGGCTCTTCAATATTAGAAATTTTTATTGTTTTATGACAGCCCTCTATTTATTTATTTATTTTTTAATTTTTTGTTTATTGCAGTAACATTGGTTTATAACATTGTATAAATTTCAGGTGTACATCATTATACTTCTATTTCTGCATAGATTACATCATGTTCACCACCCAAATACTAATTACAACCCATCACCACACACTTGTGCTGAATTATCCCTTTGCCCTCCTCCCTCCCCCTGCCCCTCTGGTAACCACCAATCCAATCTCTGTCTCTATGTGTTTGTTTATTGTTGTTATTATCTACTACTTAATGAAGGAAATCATATGGTATTTGACCTTCTCCCTCTGACTTATTTCACTTTGCATAATACCCTCAATGTCCATCCATGTTGTCACAAATGGCTGGATTTCATCATTTCTTATGGCTGAGTAGTATTCCATTGTGTATATATACCACATCTTCTTTATCCATTCGTCCCTTGATCGGCACTTAGGTTGCTTCCAAGTCTTGGCTATTGTGAATAACGCTGCAATGAACACAGGGGTGCATGTATCTTTACACATTGGTGTTTTCAAGTTCTTTGGATAAATACCCAGCAGTGGAATAGCTGGATCACATGGTAGTTCTATCCTTGATTTTTTGAGGAATCTCCATACTGTTTTCCATCGTGGCTGCACCAGTTTGCACACCCACCAGCAGTGTCTGAGTGTTCCCTTCTCTCCACATCCTCTCCAACACATGTTGTTTCCTGTCTTGTTAATTATAGCCATTCTGACGGGCATGAGGTGATATCTCATTGTAGTTTTGATTTGCATTTCCATGATAGTTAATGATTTTGAACATCTTTATGTCTGTTAATAATTGCTTTGTATATTTAGGTGCACCTACATTGGGTGCGTAGATATTTACAAGTGTTATATCCTGTTGTTGGATTGTTCCTCATGTAATGCCCTTCTTTGTCTCTTTTTACAATTTTTGTTTTAAAGTCTATTTTGTCTGATATGAGTACTGCTACCCCAGCTTTCTTTTCATTGCCATTTGCGTGGAGTATCTTTTTCCATTCCTTCACTTTCAGTGTGTGAGTGTCTTTAGGTCTGAAGCGTGTCTCTTGTATGCAGCATATATATGGGTCTTGTTGTTTTATCCAATCAGCCACCCTATGCCTTTTAATTGGAGCATTTAGTCCATTAACGTTTAAAGTAGCTATTGATAAGTATGTACTTACTGCCATTTTTTAACTTCTTTTTCTCAGTGTTTTAGTAGTCCTTCTCTGTTCCTTTCTTCTTCTATACAGAATCAATGGTCTCTGTAGTTTGACCTCTGTCTGAAAGCTGTACTCTTTAACTCCCCTCCTCCCTCGTTTTATGTTTTTAATATCATATCTAACCTCTTTTTTGTGCATTTGTATCCATTACGTTCTTATCATGGAAATAGATAATTTTTCCTATTTGTGGCCTTCTCTTTTCCCCTTAAATCAGTCCCTTCAACATTTCTTGTAGCACTGGTTTCTTGGTGACAAACTCCTTTAATTTTTGCTTGTCTGGGAAATTTTTGATCTCTCCTTCCATTTTAAATGATAACCTTGCCTGGTAGAGTATTCTTGGCTGTAAGTTTTTTCCTTTTAGCACTTTAAATGTATCGTGCCACTCTCTTCTAGCCTGTAAGGTTTGTGCTGAGAAGTCAGCTGATAGCCTTATGGGGTTTCCTTTGTCTGTAACTTGTCTTTCTCTTGCGGCTTTTAGAATTCTCTCTTTATCTTTAATTCTGGACATTTTGATTCTGATGTGTCTTGGTGTGGGCCTCTTTGGGTTTATCTTGTTTGGAGCTCTCTGTGCTTCCTGTACCTGGATGTCTTTTACCTTCCTTAGGTTAGGGAAGTTCTCATCTATTATTTCTTGAAATAGATTCTCTGCCCCTTTCTCTCGCTCTTCTCCTTCCGGGACACCTATAACACGGATGTTAGTGCGCTTGATGTTGCCCCAGAGGTCCCTTAGACTGTCCTCACTCTTTTTAATCCTTTTCTCTTTTACCTGTTCACCTTGGGTAATTTCTTCTAGTCTTTCATCCAGCTCGCAGATCCATTCTTCTGTATCCTCTACTCTGCTTTTGAGTCCCTCTAGTGAATTTTTCATTTCCAGTATTGTATTCTTCATTTCTGATTGGTTCTTTTTTATATCTTCCATTTCTTTGTTGACATTCTCACTGAGTTCATCTATTCTTCTCCCCAGATCCATGAGCATCCTTAACACTCTTTGTTTGAACTCTCTGTCAGGTAGGTTGCTCATTTCTGTTTCACTTAGTTCCTTTTCTAGGGTTTTGTGCTGTTCCCTTACTTGGAATGTATTATTTTGCCTCCTCATTTTGCCTCTTTCCCTGTGCTTGTGTCTATGTATTAGGTAGGTCAGCTATGTCTCCTGCTCTTGGATAGGTGACCTTATGTAAGTGATGGCTTAGGAGGCTTTCAGTGTGCTTCCCTCAGTTCTCAATGTTCCAGGGGTGACCCCTATGTGGGCTACGTGTGTCCTTCTGTTGTGGCCTGTTTGCTCTCCCTGTAGGCACTCAGGGAGGCCGAGTTATGCTCCTGGCCAGCTGTTGTAATGCTCAGCTGCTTGTAGTTGTTGTGGGGCCTTCACTCTCTTTATCAGGTGTGGGGAGCCCCAGCACAGTTGGCTGCAAGTTCTAATATCACATTTGTGTTGCAGTATTTCTTTTAAGTGAATAGGCTCCCAGCCTGGCAGGTTGTTAGGCTCAGGGGCTTACAATTACTGTAAGCCTCCAGCCTTTAGGTCTCTTGTCAGCTCTCTGAGGATTGCAGCTGGGTGGGGCTGGCCTCAGGCATGGGAGCACCCAATTGTTTCAGGCTTTGGAAGGTGGGGCACACCCCCTGTGTGGGGTCTTTGAGAAGCACAAGTCTTCTGCAGCTGACAAGCCCCGCTGCTTGCAGGTACACACACACAGTCAACACAGTCCTGCCCCGTGTGCATGCCCTGACCTCCTGAAGTAGACTCAGTCTCTCCACAGTGGGAGCCCCACACAATCCACCACTGCCCCATACTCTCTACCCACTCCTTGTGCACGCCCTGCCCCACCGAAGTGGGCTAGTTGCCAGGATGCAGAGAATCCAGTCACCAACCTATGCAGGCCCACAAGTTGTTGGGTGGGGCCAGTCTCTAGGGTGGGCTGCCTGCCCTGCTGAGTTGGATTAAATCGGTGCTCTAGTGGATGCGGTGACCCGGGCTAGCAGGCCCCAGGGAGAACTCCAATGGCATCTGTGTCAGCACGCCCACACCAGGCCACAACAATGGCCGCCACCAATGTCCCAGTCCCTGGAGAGGTCTCACCTCCCTGGAGAGGTCTCACCTCTCACCGAGATGCACACAGGGCCTATCAGGTGAGTCTCTTTTCACCAAAGCACTGTGCACCTTTCTTTCTGGTGATTTCAGGTTGCTTTCTGAAACGAGTGAGTTTGCGTGTGGGCCCTTTAAGAGCCAGTTTTAGTTTCTTTGTGAACCAGCTTTTCTGGGGGTACGTCCCAATGTTTTAGTAGCAGGCAAAGTCAGATATTATGCCACTCGTCTCGATTGTGCTGGATCCACAGAAAGCCCACAGTGGGGGTGCTCCCTGGCTCAGGGCCCCGCTCCTCCAGGGAGGCTGTGTACCTGTGAGCTGCTCCCGGGGGCCGTGAGGCGCTGCAGCTTGTGAAGGCGGCGTTTTTCCTCTCCAGAAGGGAGTTTCTGCTTCTTCCACCTCAGTTAGGATTGTCCATTGTTGCAGGAGTTCCTCTTATCCAGTTTTCAGTTCTGTCTCAGGGATAATTTTTCCACGAGTAGCTGTCAATTGGCTGTGTCCGCGGGAGGAGGTGAGTTCAGAGTCTGCTTACGCCGCCATCTTGACTTCTCTCCAGCCCTCTATTTAATTTTTCCCCTCTTTAATCAACTAAATTTATTTTTTTCTAATATAATTTATCCATTCCTTTACTTAATCGTTTGAATACATATTTTTAGCCCCTAGTATGAGCCAGGCGCTGTTCTAGAGAAAGGGAATACAGTGGTGAACAATACAGACAAGTTCTCTGCCCTCATGGAACTTACCCGAGGCTTCTTTTGTCAATAAAGACATGTCATGCCTCCCTATATTCCCACTCTTGTGTCGCCCTTCTCCTTAAATCTGGGCTTGTTCTGTGACCTGCTTTAACCAATAGAATGCAGAGGAAGCCATGCTATGCAATGTTGGTCTAAAGGTTAAGAAGGATGGGAGATTCTGCTATTGCACTCTGGGGAAAGCTACCCACAATGTAAGGCTCTAACTACCCTGCAACCATCATGCTGGGAGGAAGACAATTAGCTACATAAAGAGGCCATGTGAGTGAGGCCATCCTGGAAGTGGATAGTTAATTGGTGTCCCCCAAATGAGCCGTCCTAGCTGGTGTCACCTTGAGCAGAGACAAATCCCACTGACCTTGGCTCAAATTGTAGAATCGTGATCAAGTAAACAAAAAAATTGTTGTTTAAGCCACTAAGTATTAGGGTAGATTATTATATGGTGATAGATAACCAAAGCACAGTATCTTTTCAGGCTAGGTTGATTTGAAAGAGGTTAAAACTCAGCTAACACCACCACCCCAATTTGGAGGTGAAAATACATTTAATAGTAATCATATAGCAATAACATACACAAAAATATTATCTACTTCCATGATACTTATTTATTTAGTTATTTATATATATTTATATATATACACACATACATTTATTCTTTCATTCATTCAATATTTATTTTAATAATAATTGAGCACCTAGTTAGTGCCAGGCACTAGGCACATGAAATAGGTTAGTCAATAAGACTGAAATATTTCACAGAAACTGTGAAAGATAACATTTTTAGTGTTAAGCCACTATATTTTGGGTAATTTGTTACACAGGAGTAGATAACTAACTGAGGAGCTCTACTTCAGACTATTTCCCCCTACTCCCTAAACTTACATTCCTGCCAGTCCCAAGACCCACAGACCACTTGGTTGCTTATGAAACATGGATTATGAAATAAGATAAACCTGATTTCTAATTATAGACACATAACTTCTTAATTATGTGTCTTAGAGCAAGTCAGTTGACAGTTTTGAGCTATCTCTTTCTGCATCTTAGGAGAATTGAGCTGACAACATTTATTGTGGATGTTGAGAGGATCTAATTAGATGAACATAAATGTGAGTGCCATTGTCATCTCTTCGCACATCACATGTCCCTTTAGAAGAAATTCTCTAGATACTAAGTTGATAACAGAACTGGGGAGTGGGGAGCACGAGCTGATATGAGAATACAAGTCATTAGCTGCTGTTGAGGCCCAGGCGAGTTGTGATGGTGGCTTGGAGAAAGATGGATCAATATATGACATACTGAGACAGTAAAACGGACAGAAATTCTTCTTAAAGATATCCATTGATATATTTTTAAAACTTTTATATTCCTTTTAGTGAAGCTCCACATCTTTAGGCTAAATATTTCTACTTCCTTTAAACATTTCTTATATATTATTTTTAAAGCATTCATCTGTATATGTATTTTAGTCTGTCTAAATCCTTCTAAATGAAGGTACCCAGAACTGAAATAAGTACTCCAAGCGTTGACTAACCAGTACAGAGTTAGACTGTTGCCTCCCTAGTTTTAACTATAGTACTTCCCTTAATGAAGTTTGAAATGACATCATCTTCTTCGTGATGAACTCACTCCTTTACCTGGTATTTGATGTACTGTTAATCAAAATGCTGCTAAATCATGGCCTCCTCATTTTGTGCTAGTGATTCTGTTGATAACACATGTGTAAAAGTCTCATATTTATCCTTGGTAAAACTCACCTTGTAACATATCCCATCTTCTCAGTTTATCATGATCTTTTCGTATACAGATTTGCCCAGAGGTGTAGTCTTTCTCTTCCTCACAACTTACCATTAATTTCATTTATTTAATTTTACAAAAATTATGGCCAAATCGATGTCTGCCTTTATCCCTGTGTAGATGAGGAGAAATAAATAGCTATAATATAATCGGCACCAAAATGTATTTGAATATATCTAAAAATCATTTCAATAAGTATAAACCAAATAACCAGATATACATGGTTCATATTTGTTGTATTTATATTTCTTCCATAGCAAACACTGATTAGAAATTCATTCATTCACTTGTAATTTTTTTTTGTGCTACATGCTTTTCTAGGTCCTGGGGATATGGCAATGAACAAGACAGACTAGGTCTGTGGCATTACACAGTTAATGACAAGCAAACAATGACAACTTATGACATGGGGTCAATTCTATTTCACTGACTTAATCTTTGCATGAATTCTGCATGTGTAATTAATTTTAACTCCCGGATTAATTGCAACTTCATCACATTAAAATAAATTTCAGAACATTTGTTCTACTACTGAGATGGAATCATTTATTTTATAATTTTAGACTTTTTGAAATGTCATCAACCTATTTCAGAATGTTTTATTTTTACAGCATCTTTGTGATGTCGATTTTGTTTTTCATGGTTTTCGTATATATGCAAAATATACAATCAAGGTAAATCTAGCCTGGGCCTCTTTTTTAGTACATCAGCATTTTTTGAGTTGACATCATTATAATGGTTGAATAGCTATGGTTAGAAGAACTATTTTATTGTAAGTTCTATTTTCTTTTTAAAGTTGGTCATAATTTTGCTTTTGTGGTGTAGGTAGATTACATCCAAGTGTCTGTTTAGGATGAGAAAGGACACTGAAGTTGCAGGGTACATTCACTGGACTACACTGACCTGACATATATTACTGCAACCTAGTGTGTAAAATAAGATTGCAAAGAGAGCTTAAATCTATTTGGTTATATAAGCCTCATGTCGCAGGTGAGTTATGGAAAAACCAGACATTCCCCCAGGTTAGAGTAAAGACTTGGACCCGGATTTTCTGCCTTCCATTCAGGGGTGGTTCTCTCTCACCATATTTAATGTTTATACTAGGAATATTTATACTAGGGTAGAAGTAGATGAAACAAGATTGGCTTGCTGCGGTCCTGGGGTTGTGGGGTTTATTATGCTATTCTCAATTTTTGTCTTCGAAAATTTTCACACAAAATGTTTAAAAATAAGTAGAAAGAGCTCATCTCTCATTTAACCATGTTATTGTGATTTACAATGTAGATGTAACTGAGTATTATATAGTTTTTAAAGAAAGTAAGTACAGATTACAAAATATTTGCCAATTTAAAAGATCTGCCTATAATCATTCTAGCAAGAAGAGACTAGAAGCTATTCTGGAAAATAAGCATGTTCTAGAGTCATCATTTCTGCATTGGTAGAAAGTTGTTAGTTTTATTTTTGTTTTTATGCTGACAGAATTTCAGTACTGTTAATAAAGTATTATTTCTATGGTGTTCAAAAAGTGAACATTTGTGACATCATATATACCACATTGGTTCATTTTATACTCAACCTACTAAAACATGAATCCAACAGAATTCAACTAATTGGAACTCTACATTAACATTTTGCCCCATTATCTGGGCAAGAGTAGAATGAACACAAATGGTTTGATAGATAAGATGTAGTCATTGAAAAATAAATTGTAGGATACGTCTTGTGATTTGTACAGATTTGGTACAACCTCTTAGAAAAACTTAGATGGTTCTAAGATACATAAAGACACTGTATCTCTAAAGTAAGATTGGGCTGTTAGTTACACTAAACGCACTCAGGCCACAAAGTATATTAATGCACTTTAGCTGCTAGAATAATAGAATAAGGATAAAATGAAGAGAGAGGCTTCCTCTGTATATTTTAACTCACTAGAAAATTTAATAAACAGAACTAATCATTGTCCATGAATTAGTGTTACTCAATGAGCTTCGGGAAAGTAATATTGTAGAATAAAATGCATCACTCAAGCAAATGCAGGTCTGATAACAGTCCTGAGTGCTGATAGTAGTCAAAGAATTTTCCTCATGTCTTATCTGATGTTTATAGCAGAGAAGGAAGGAATGGAAAATTTTTGCCAGCAACTCTAAAGACTGAGGATTGCTAAACTGTCTTTTTCCCAGAGTCAGAACTATTCTTGTGGTTTAAAACACCAGCAATTCATATTATTTTAATCACTCAATTTTAAGAGTATGGTGTGTTACAAAACTTGTGGCTGTAACTTTGAAGATTTATTTTTTTCCAGAGTTTATAAAATGAGCAAAAATGTTATAGGAAGCCACTGAACTTTCCTGACTTGGATTTTCCAGACCTCTTCAGAACCACAAACTGCCAGCCCTCTGTATGTCATCTGAAGTGATCCAAAGGTTGCTCACCCAGAACACATCCCCAAATTCCCAGTTTGAGCAAACACAGACATTTGATGAGGAGCCAAACCCCGAGCAGCATGCCTGGGATTTTTTGAACATAGAATTTGCCTAGAATTAAAACTAATTCATTCAGGGACCCCAGACCAGGTAACAGTTCTTTCACTCTTTGAGCTCTGCAACATACAGGAGAACTATTGTATTCATTCATTCACTTGTTTGTTCATTCATTCATTTATCAAGTACTTATTGGCAGAAATCAACGCCCCTTGTCCCTATGAGATTTATATTCTGGTGGGTGTGACAGACAATAAGTATGCAAACAATTAAGTAAACAAGATGATTTTCAATAGCAAGAGATGAAAATGTCATCCCAGCTCCCTTCTTATCATTTCTGTGAAGTTGGAAATGTTTCTTTTTGATATATTATTTTTTAAGATGTTAGTGAAGCAACAGTTCTCCTAGGCTTTGTGTGAAGGTTAAATTAGATTATATAGCAAAGTGCTTGGAAAATAGTATGCTCTTCATTTGCATAGGATATGCTCGAGGATGTCTGTGGTGTTATTTGTAATGCGGAAAACACGGCAAAAACCCACATTCCCTCAGAGGGAAATGGAATAGATAAATCACACGTGTTATATTCACAGGGTGAAATACTACCCAGCTGTTAAAAGGCATGTACCAGATTTGGAAAAAAAAAAAAAATACACCTTAAAATATAATTTGAATTAAAGAACATGGCAGAAAATATATGGTATAATGCTATTAACAATACAACATTCATGAACACATATGTATGCATGCAGCAATATTTTTTAAATGACAGGAAACATACATATCAAATTCATGGTGATGAATGTACCCTGAGGGAAGGAAAGGAGGCTTGAACTAGAAGAGGAAAGGAGAATTCAGAGAGTACTGCACATTTATTATGCATTATTTACTTTATTTTAAAAATAAAGCACATGGTAAATTGAATTAAAACTAGGAAGCGGGAATGTGATGGGGGAGATACTATCCACCGTATGAAGAGAATGGTCTTGTGAAAGGATGGCTCTTTGTACATTTGTGGCCATCCCTTCTACATGGCAGTGACTTTGACAGTTCATTTTCCCTGGCTTTGCAAGGTTTTATGGAATGAATGTGCTATTGGTTTTTGATTAGCTCCTGTTTTTGAGGTAAAATATATTTTCTCAGGATAATCAAATAGATTTTCTCAATATTTCATTTTATTTTGTTTTATTTAATGTTTTATTGGTACATTGTTTTCAGCCAGGGATTTCATCACATCTGGGATACAGCACAAAATTCCTGACTGCTATTCTTGAGTTTAATTCAAAAAGTTAGTGTGTTCCAGTGCATTGTCACAGAACAGTTGACACACAATTTCTCCCTGCCCTACATATTACAAAGATTTGATTGACTTTCACAGATTCCAAGTGATCGCTCTTCATGGGCTCTTTATATTACTAAATATACACATTTGTCTAACGTTGCCAGCCTAAATTCTTTCCAGCTCTGATGGCTTTTAGGTTTCACTGAGTGCTTACATTCCGTGCTCGTAGTCACTAAATGAGGTTAAGTTTCCATTTTCCATCTCACATAAATAGCTACTCAAGCAGACGTGGGCTGGGATGGGTGTCCCCCAAACCAAAGCTGTTTGGCAAAGATTTGTCTTTCCTTACACAAGCAGGGGAAAGGGTTCAGTAGCTAACATCATTCACTGCATGAAAACCAGAATTTGTTTGAAATAGGAGTTGCTGTTTAAAGGTCTAAGGAAATGAATAGAGCAATATTAGTTTGATTGCAATGCATTTTCCTTGCTGGGTTCTTACCAGTGAAACATATTTTTCTGTTTTCTTTGGGGACATATTGCTTTTGAGATTTTTGGTATATCTCACAAGACTTCAGGGAAAATACAAACACCCCTAGAGTACATTCATTTGACGAAGCAAGTTTATAAGAATCTAACCAAGAGGGATGAAAAACTTTAATCTTCTCTCTTATTTTCCAATGTCTAGAGGATGGCTTCAAATCCCTGATTGTGTGGAACTGTTTGCAAAAGATTAATGGTAATATTTAAAAGTATTAAGTTTATTTGCTTGCATGGTTTTTCATCTTGCCTCATCAAATCATATTGTCCATGCCACACCCAAGTTCTGGAGTTAAGCTTATAACAATGTTGAGAGAGGTGGCAGAGACTTCCAGGACCCCAGCAATACTTTAGACACTGAAATAAATGTATTAGTTATTGGAAAATAAGCTAGACTCTTTCAACTCCTAGAACTTTTTAATAAAATCTTTCTACTGAATGCTCATTCCTTTCTGACCCCATGTTTTGTTAACTTGTGATACGGCTTCCCTGATCAGACCAAACCACTTTTGCTTGTCCTTCTCTTTAATTCTCCTGATATTTCTTACTCTCATGCCCTTAACCTTCACAGAATTCCCTCTTCATATTTTTTCAGTAATCCTAGTTCAGGAGAATGTTCCAAATTCACTTCCTTGTAGGAAACTTCCCTAACTCTTTCTCACTTCCCCAACCAATTCTGTTTGACAATCCCTTACCGCCTTATATGTACAGGTTTCACCACATTATCTGATGTTTATTCATCTTATCCTTAATAATTGCTCTGTAGCTTAATGAAATCACGTTTGATCTCACTCCTCAAACCCGCACCATCACCATCAACCCGAGACGTGTCTTTTTCTTCTGTGTCTTGCCATTCAAATCACAATTATCGAACACTGACAATGTGTGGGAGAGTCAAAGGAAGATGATATTGGTTATAATTATCAAGAACTCAAAATCTTCAGGACTAATCGAGGAAACAAGATATAATATTTGTTTTAAAATAATGACAAAATATTTAAATAATTTCTAATAAGCATATAAGAGATACACAATGTTGCCAAACAAATCCTCTCAAAAATAATTTTTTGGGGGACTCTGTGTAGGGAGAAATTACTTCTAGATGGAGATCAAGACATACTATGTGAAGAAAGTAGAATTTGACTTGGGAGAAGTTTTAATCCGTTCATTTAACACATGTTTTTAAGTAGCTAAAATTCACCAAGCACTGTGATAAACACTAGGCTCAATAGAATTTTACTCAGTGAAGAGAAAGGGATGAAAGTTTGTGAGGAGATGAGTAGTTAGTTACAAGAGTACTTGAGCAATAGTAATGGAACCAGTCTAGTGTTCATTTATCCATCAATATAGTCATCAAATAGTTATGCTATTTTTATATAGTTGGTATTGTGTTAAGTTCTGGGAAGGCAGAAATGACACAGAACAACACCATCCCCTTCCAAGCATTCAAAATGTAGTAAGACAGACAAGTAAGCCATTTTTGGGAAAAAATGTGATAATTAGTATAACAAAGTCACATAACCCACACTCACAGAACTAAGAGATACCGAAAAATAATACACAGCTCCTGCCTTTAGTGAGAGACAGACAAGTATATAATTGATATGATAAATATTGAGACTAAGAATAGACAGGGTACTTTGTGCTTAAGTGAATTTGCAAATATGTTGGAAAAACTAGATTATAGGCAAAAGAGTGTGTTTAAGGATTGGATTAAAGAAAAATGTGGGGTCCAGGTCAGTGAGGCCTCATACGATGTACAAGGAAATCTGAACTTTAGGCTATGCCTCGTGGGAATCTTTGAAGAATTTTAAATTGGTCAGAGATGTGATCAGAATGGCCAACTTAAATGGTCAATTATACCCTTAAAGTAATGAAAATGAAGGATGGGACAGTTAGAAGTCCAGGATTCAAAAGATCAGCTTAAAAATGAGGCTAAAATGTAGTGGAAGGTACTGCAAACATTTCAATAAGCAGAGGAGTCAACAAAAGCTTGCTGAATAAATGAGTCAGTAATTCTTTCCCGGTTTCTTGCCTGAGAGGAGAACTTGGAAGATCGCACTTTTGTGTCTTAGTCCAAATTCCACAGGGAAGAAGCAATGACACAGGAAGCAGGAAAGGCTCTGGGCCACACCACATGGGCTACTGCTGTCTGCAAATCTGTGTCCACCTGGTCAAAGGGGAAATTGGTTAGCCTGCGGTGAATATGAGTGGCCATGAAGACTATTCAGTCAGAGTTAAGTAACAATTGTCTTTTGGGAAATTCACCTGTTATTAAAACTTAAAAGTAAAATTCTGTGCACCATGGCTCATAGCCTCACAGCAGGAAGTTCTGTTCAACATTCCAGAAAGTTCCACTTTACTTTTCTAGTACCTCAATTATAGAAAATGCTTAGAGGTAATTGAGAGTTGGGAAGTCTGCATTCTGCAATTCCCTCTTCCTATGACTTACTGTGAAAATATTGGCATCTCAAACTCGGTGGTCCCTTTCTTCATCTGAAAACTTATCCCCATGTCCCTTCTAGTTTTAATATATAATTAAATTTTATATTTTTATTTTATTTATATTTATTATATTTATTATATTTATTATATTTATATTTTTATTTATATTTATAAATGTCTTACAGTAATATATCATAACCATTTCAGTTGAGAAATTGAATAACTTCAAATGCTTTTAACATCTCCTTTGAGTTCTTATTATTTTATCACCTTGACTTCACTCAACTTAACTTGAAAATATTATTAGTCTCCTAACATCTGACTATGACTGACGGACTTCCTGTTGTTTCTTTTGCTTTGTTTTGTTTTTTAATACTGGCTTCCCTTTGTCGCTGACAAACCCTTCCAATAACTTTTAATATATTTTGCCTTGAGTCCCAAATCATTCCTTTCTTTTCCTTTAAGTCTTGGTGAAATTTTATCTTGTTAAGTAGGTGGTCCCTAATTTCTGTATGATGAAGCAAAAATAACTATTAAAACATTTCATCTGAATTCATTTAACTTGAATGTATTAGCCAAATGTATTAGCCTAATGAATTAAATGTATTAGGCTAAATGTATTATACAATTAATCAGAATCTAAGCTACAAACACACACACATAAAAACAATCTGACATATTAGTACAGATTGGCTTTATTTACCTATTGCAGTATTAAATGTTTGAGGATAGAGATCACACCTAACCTAATTCTATTAAAATAATGTAGCACTAACATAGATTCACATTTCTTGTAGGTGTGAATTAAACATGGGGCAATGATGACGCCACACCTTGTGACAAGATTTGTGTCCCATTATCAGAGTTATTGAACTAGCTAAGGTTTTGTGTGTGTGTGTGTGTGAGGAAGATCAGCCCTGAGCTAACATCCGTGCTAATCCTCGTCTTTTTGCTGAGGAAGACCAGCTCTGAGCTAACATCTATTGCCAATCCTCCTCCTTCTCCCGCCAAAGCCCCAGTAGATAGTTGTATGTCATAGTTGCACATCCTTCTAGTTGCTGTATGTGGGACGCTGCCTCAGCATGGCCGGAGAAGCAGTGTGTCGGTGCGCGCCCGGGATCCGAACCGGGGCCGCCAGTAGCGGAGCGCGCGCACTTAACTGCTAAGCCACGGGGCCAGCCCTAGCTAAGGTTTTTTCAAATTTCTTGTGTAAACATGAATAGAAGGGATTATGTTTTTAGAGAAAAAATATACACCCGAAGAAATAAATATAAATACACACACAAAAAAATCTTCCTCACACAACTTACACCATTTTTTTCTGATGAATAATATAATTTTAAGGGAATATGTGAAGAATATACAATGAATAAGATAAACATCCAATTCAGCATTTAAATACAGATATCGTAGCACTAAAGAGCTTTAAAAAATTTCAATTATAACATTCATTTGAAGAAACGCCATTTTATTTTGTTACCATTCTAGTCAAATAGGTGTTTAGAGTTGATATATATGTATCTGCAGAATAGGGGATAAATACTAAAATTTTGCATTAAAAATAGACTTTTTCACTAAATGTGGGTCAGTGGAACTCTTGACATGTCAGCAAGTATCCCTACCTACAGATTCAATCCAGTTTATCTGTCTCTCTTTTTGTTTTTTGGAATATGAGGTTGTCATTGGCCCTGGGATAAGTATACATTATTGGGGTTTGGTTTATCCAAAACATCATGTGCTAAACTATTCTAAGTAGAGGTTTAAACTTGAAAATGATGCTGAAATGCTACTTTGGTTATAGACATGTGGGAGAAAAAAGAATTTTCCCTTCCACTGCCAATGTCTTCCACATCAAGGAGAGTGGGTCAGAGATGTCACTGGTGTGTTTCCTTTTATATTTTGCATCTCAGAAAACCTTTCTCTCTCCCTTTCCCCCTTCTTTTCCCCCCATGCATCAGAAGGGTCAAAAGGCCACAAACAGTCAGTCATTTTAGACTGAGTAAGCATAGGCTTCTTTTTTTCGGTCAAGGAAGAAGAACGGTGTCTGGAGAGACACTCTGCTTAGGTCTGGTCTACCAGTGAGGATCATGGTAGAGTCATAGTTGACCCACTGAGACAGCAATTTATGTTCTGTTCTTGTTCTATATTTTCTCCATTTGAAGAAGGCAGGCAGACACTTCATACGCCTTTGCCTCAGAAAAGTCTGTGTAGTGTATTCTGCCTCAAATTTTTCTTTCTGTCTTTCTTTTTAGAAAATTTAATCTATTTAAAAACAAGATTGTGGGGATGAAAGGAGAGAGGGAGAAGCAGTCAAAGGGGACGTAGTTTTGCCTCATTCCACAGCAGAGGCTACAGGTTCACTGGCTCTGTGAAGGGTACAGACGAAAAACCTTGAGGCACCCAGGGAAATGGGAGGCAGACACATTAAGGGAGGTGGTACCTAGACTTCCAGCTCTATCAAATTATCCCTTGCTCAAGAAGACACAGAAAGATAGCATTGCTGTGCAGCAAGTTACCCTGAGATCTTGGACAGTGTATGCCCAAGTGGTAACTTCGTTTGGACAAAAGGCCCTTGGACTAAATCATCAGAGTGAGAAACAAGGAATAAGTTAAAGACTGAAACCTAATTTTTTGCCAGTTTTACAGGATAGAGATTCATTGTCAGATTTACTTTGATTTAAAAGGAAAAATGTGATATAACATTTCTTATGTGTCCCATTTGTGGGAAAGAGTCACATCAGGTACAACACCTCGTATGTACCTGTATGCTGAACCCATTAAAAATTAAAATA
This sequence comes from Ceratotherium simum simum, assembly GCF_057802395.1. Classification (NCBI taxonomy): domain Eukaryota; kingdom Metazoa; phylum Chordata; class Mammalia; order Perissodactyla; family Rhinocerotidae; genus Ceratotherium; species Ceratotherium simum. The sequence goes on along the minus strand of NC_141924.1, from coordinate 30,421,750 downwards.
CTTCTGTCTGGTTGGTAAAGAGTAGAATAATCATTCATATAAATTCTAACATAAACTTAATTTTGTCCCATGTCAAGATAGACAATGTGGCTGTGATGTGCATTCCTTCTGAGTAGATTCAATACATGTTCTGCTTTGCTAAAGGCAGTCCTGGTTCATGCTAGTTGTCCTGGCAAAATTATTAACATTATCCATTTTCACAATCAAGAATGTTGTCCTAGTTTGAATGATAAATGATTTTATCAGCCTATACGTGAAATATTCTTGCCTTGAGATAATCACCAGTTTATTATCAATACCCTAGACATGTGTAGTTGCTCCAGCTTCTAAATGGTACACAGTTAGTGTTTTGTAATTCTCCATTAAGTAGGAAATATGTAGTAATCTGTTATTTATAAATTTAAGTATTTATAAGAAATACTAAAAACAAACAACCTGAATAGAGAGACAAAAATTGTTATAAATTTCTTAACTTAATTAAGTTTAATGAGATTTAATCTCCTGAATCTGCAGGAGACCCCAGAAGAAATTAATAAAAACTTCAGCCTGACACATTTTCTGATGCTGTGCAAAAATGAGAAAAGCCTCAAATACCATTTGATACTGTGCACTAATTGGTACAAGATATTGTACAAATTATTTGTATTTCTCAGATAACATAGAACTTTTGATTACTTAAACAACAACAAGAAAATATTGGTGGCTTTTTGATACCAGTGCCAAAAACGTTGGATGCAATGATATTCTGAATTCATACTGTTAAGAGTGAAAAGGCTAAACACCTATTTGACCAGAATGACAATCATGTTTCATGAAAGCTCATGGAAAAAATTTAAAAAAATTGCAATCATTGATGGGGAAATCATATTTTAAAAAAACATACTGTTTTAACAAAGCATTTAAAATAATAAAAAGTACCAAGCTATTTTATCAAAGAGTGTTGAAAAAGCAAACGAAAAACCCCTGTTATCTCCAGAATGTTTTCCACCATCAATTGTGAAGTTAAAAAGAATAGTATCAAGGAATGTGTCAACACAGTCTAGATTCATGCTCTTACTTGTTGCAGAATGTGGGTTTCTACAGACCGAGAAAACAAGTTTTTGGGCAAACTTTTAAAATGAAATAAAATGTTGATTACGTTGGCAAAATTTCAACTGCTCCTCGTCATAACGTTTTAATAATTTATTTAAAATGAAAAATTAATGATTTGGAATAGAGTTTAATGGTTTTGCTGAACTCGTGAGCCTAAAGAAATGAAATCTGGAATAATATATCAAACAACTCAGAGAAACAATGTTATCAGTTGTCGGTAGGAAAACATTAGAATTTGTAGAGAGAAATCTATAATACTATGGAGGAAATCTAGAGCTTTGTCAAATTTTGGAAAAATATTCTGGATGTTTTAATTTGGCACTGACAAAATTATTGCATTTGATTATCTTGGAATAATGCAATAAAAAATGTAGATCAAGTAAATCCCTTTAATACCTTTTTTGTTCAATGAAAAAAAGTTATATATGTATTTACTATGCTACATTAAATAAACATCAGGGAAATTAAGTAATATATCCGAAGAGATGGGAATTGAAATAATGAAAATTGGAAGAAAATTAAAACCCTCAATGATCTCTTCCTCCCCTGAACTGTACAGATTGCCATTTACCTGGTACTAATCATTTATTACCTTGTGTAATGTATAATGCATAATGTCTTGTTTGTTTTATTTCTTAATACCAGTGCGGTAAAGTACAATTTATAATAAAAGTGATGTTCCTTTATCTCTTCTGCATAGTATTTTTTTTTTTTTTTATGCTGCACCAAGGTCCTTGCAGAATAAGTTTGCTGGCATGATTTTAACTCAGCAGAAGATGAGCATCCTGGAAAAAGTCAAATATCCTGGGAAAAGTCATCCAAGGAAATATATACTTCCTGTAGATGGTCTTCCATTCGACAGAAAATGGGAAGAAGATATTCCATTCAAAGATATTCATGATGTCATTTACCATATTTAACAGAAATTGGAAACAACATACATCAAGGTTTAGGTAAATCATGATAAACCCATACAATAGAATATTAAACATATAATAAGAATATTTTACATAAGTTTTAATAACATGAGAAAATACTGCGACTCGTTCCTTTATGATGTCAAATAGAAGAAAGTAAGATACAAAACTATGTATACAATATGATCTTAATCATATGTATATATGTATGTGTGTGTATATATATATAAAATATGATACAAAAAGGTTAAAATGTTACTAGTTATTGACGGTGGCTAGTAGTTACTAGTGATTAGGATATTATATTTTTCTGCTTATTTTCTTCTTTATTGTCTACCTTTTCTAAAATGGGTGTGTATAATTTCTAATTAGAAAAAAATATGCGTTCATTGGTTATGGACTCTTTTACACACTTGATAATACTGGAAAATGAGATGCTATGATAGGCTACCCCAGGAGAATCCAACAAACAGGCCAACTTTTTAATTAGTAATAGAGTTAAAATCTGCCACCAACCATCACCACCAATCATTATTTTATCACCAATAAGGAAAAAAATTTGATCCAGTTCTAAATCTTCATGTGATTAGGGAAGTTGACACTGTAATCTCAAAAGTCAATATGTATTTCTTTAGTTGATGATAAGATAATTATTGGTGGTTGGAATCCCACTCTATACATTTGATAATAAGCATAATAAGGGAGTTTCAATGATTAAATAGGATAATATAAGAAACATACATAGCCAGTGGCTGCCTCATGGCAGGTGGCTGGCTAATCATTGTTTGCCTAAAATTTAGATTTAATTGCAGAAAGTCATCTGATCTCTTAAAGGATGAGGAGCTGAGCCTTAAGTAGATAATGTATTAAGTACATTGTACATTTCCATTAACATGACCTTGGTGATCCACTGGATGGTAAATGTCAAGCCTGAATGCTGACTAATCAGTCTTGAGATTTTTTTCTATTGATGATATTTTAGCACAGACCTACCAGACTGTATATTTCCTGCAGAGTAGTGAGTAGTAGAATTTCCAAGTAGCCTCCATAGAGTAAGGCAAAATGTAGGCAAAAGTTGAAGCAAAACTTTTAGCAAAATAACACAGCAGCCTGTATAGCTATGGACTGTGAAAATCAAACAGACATAGCATACCTTAGTTCTTCATTTACTCATTAACCATTAATTAAACAACTGTTTAATAAGTCCCTATTGAAGGACAGGAACATTTGGAATATACTACTGAACAAAACAGGCAGTATTCCTGACCTGTGGAGTTTACAGTGTAGGAGGCCACTTATCGATAATGAGATAATTTTTTGAGCAACCATAAGAATATTTAAGTGTAAACTGTGAATCTAACTAAAAATGGCCATCTCTGAAATAGCAAGGAAGAAGCTAGTGTATTCTGAATAATGTGTGGTTATTTGGAATTGGACTTTTGACGTGCATAAAGAAGATTTAGCGTTCATTCCAGAAATATTTATTAGACCCTGATGGACAGTGTGCTAGCTATTGTGAACACAGAGAGCAAGAGTTTTTCCAATATAGACATAATGGGCCCATGAAATAGACATTATTGTCATCATTAGTTTTAAAGATCAAGAATAAAGATGGTGTAGGAAAGGAAGAAAAAGGGAGAAAAATAGGGAAGCCACTACTTATGGATCACTTGCCTTGGGCCTGATACTACGATCGACACTTTAGAGATTATTTCATTTAATATCTGTACAGCTAAGTAAATGAATATCCTATATTCATCATGAGAAAACTGAGGATCAGAAGATAGGTAACCTGATAAAAGCTATTCAGCTAATCAGTGGTAAAGTCAGAATTTGAAACCCTATACCTAGGTTTTTTGACCTATACCTTAAATCACAGCAATAATACTACTTTCTATGTGTCTTAAAAATCTTTAAAAATGTCTAGTGTAATGGAGGAACAAACTAGGTACAATGTGAAATCCTTGGGTGAAAATTTCCTGTAGATATTCAATTTCAAAATGTCTGGGAAATACAGGATCTGCTATAAAAGAATGAATGAAGGAATACATACATACATACATACATACATCCTGAAATTTAGGCAATTTTAAAATGTCTCAACATCACCCAGCTTATTTTTAAATGAATTGGCTAGTTTTCACATAATTTTATTTTATAGTAAGGCAAAGATGTTTTAGATTAGCATAATTTACTTCACGGAAAATTAAGTATTACTTAATGACAAGGGAAAGAGTTATATTTTAAAATCTTAATAAAATACACCTTTTTGTCATCATTTCCCTGGGGGGGGGGGGATCATGTTAATTTCTATATGAAGAAAATCTCTTTTACATTTAGCCTGTCATTTCCATGTATTGATTTTTCTAGTATTTGAGTCTTTAACTGGATATATGAAAAGATGTCAGCAGTTGAGAGCTTGAAGAAATCTAAAATTTTAGAGTCTCTCGGTAGCTTAGGCTTAGAGCTATGCAAAATACTCTTCACTTCTGGCAAAAACAATGGGAAAAAAGTATTAGTCTCTCCAGGGTGATTTTTAGTCTTCCTACTCTAGGGAAGTCCAAAAACTCCAAGTGAGATCAGAATTTTTCACTAATTTCTGGCCCTTCTCTTTCTTCCCATTCTGGAGTGAAATGTGGAAAACATATTTATTCAAGGGCAATGTGAACTTTTTCTGAACTTCTCAAGACAGCCACTCTTAGTCACAGAAAAACAGAACTTTTTGGTTCTTTCTTAACTTCAAGTCGTGGAGCAACTAATGAATCATACAGTGGCTTCTCTCACTCTCCATCTAATCAGGCTTCATTTTTCTTTCTTTACTTATCACATTATAGATAATATTAAGCAAAGGTCTGGATTTATAGATTGCTTAATCAAAGACGTAAAATCAGTTTTGTTGCCAGAGTGAAATGGCCAATATTCTTAAAAATTTCCTTTTTCTGCCTCCCACGCTATTTAAGCCAAAACTACTACTGAAATAGAAAGATGGTTAATTGAGCAGGATGAATTCTTTTTTAAAAGATCAAAGCCTATTATCAGGTTTATCTTTATTAGCCTCCAGATTTATTTGGTCATTTGAGGGTGGCTATGTGAAGGAGTTAGTTTAGAGATTGTTTATGAATGGAAAAAAACTTGAAATGAAGACAGGAGGCAATACTTGTTTGAGTAAGTGTTACTATATGTTTGCTAGAATCCTAAGAGTTTTTCAAAGATTAAATGCTTCTTCTTACACAGTGATTCTCAAAGACTAGTTTGGTTAATAAAAATGGAAATCTGCACAATGTCTAATTGTAAAAGAATTTACCTACATATGAACTAAACAGTAGGATCCCTTTAGGAAGACAGAAATATGTTGAAGGGAAATCAACAGCATCTCTGAAATGAGGAGAAGAGCAAAGAAAGTAAGGAAAAATTACCTTTCCTTCCATCTCGCCGCAAACTCTCTGCTGCATTGCTTGAAAGGGTTTTGAGTGGCTTTCCGGGGTCATCTCTTGCTATTATGGCTACTCAACAGAGGATATCATTTTAGAGTGTGAAAGAGAGCCTTAGATATGAAAACTTTTATTTCGTTCCACTCAATTCTTTTGTAGAAGCCTTCAACTATTTTATTTTAAGAAAATGATGGATTGATAACATGACTGTTAATATATTTATTTATTTGAATTCTTTTCAGAAATATCATCCTGAGATTTATATTTTTGTTTGATTTTTTTTTAAAGGGAATTTAGAGCTTAACAGTATTGAATACAAAAGGTGAGATTCATGATTTGGGCACACACTGATTGAGACCATATATTCTACTAGCTTAAATGTAATAGGCATTGTTGACTATTTCCATTGTGCCGTGGCTTGAGAAACATCAGGCTCCTATTCCAATTTCCTTACATGTTTTCCAGTGCTTAAAAGTACAAAGAACAAATGCTTTAGAAATTCTTTGAAAAACTGTCTAGTTTGCTCTCCTATCTTCAAAAAATCTATATATTCATCTGTTCTTCACACAGGAGCATATATGTTGGATTACAATCCATCAGAAAAGATTCCTCTGCTTTCTAGAATAGAACATTACACGGTAGAAATTTTCCTTATGCAGATTCACACTACATGGGACACCCTAGTGCAGGGACCAGTGACCTTTTTCTGTAAAAAATGTTTTAAGCTTTGTGGTTCACACAGTCTCTGTTGCAACTAGTCAACTACTTGCATTTCATACAAAATTCACATGCCCTAAACTGTTATTCTTTTGATTTATTTTTAACCTTTAAATAATTAAATACATAAAAATCATTCTCAGCTCATGGACACTAAAAAAAAAGGTTGAGGCTGGATTTGCCCCTGGATTGTGGTTTGACAAACTCTGACCTAGTTAGAAACCTGAACCTTGAAATTAGCCATTCTTGATAGAACTAAAATTCCACCATTTATTGTGCAACCTTAGACAAAATACAAACCCCTCAGTGTCTCCATTTTTATAGGCACAATAATGTCTAATTAATAACATAACAGTTAAGTAAAGTTAAATTCTTATTGTGTATTCATTGAAGTAACTTCATTATTGGGCTATAACTTTTTCAGGTGCAGAAGTAAACCTGTGTCACCTTCAGCCTCTGTGTAGACAAGCAATAGCCAACTACTATCTGTGGTAAAGCCAGCTCTGGTGGTCTGGTGGTTAAGATTTGGCACTCTCACTGCCACAGCTGGGGTTCATTTCTCAGTCAGGAAACCACGTCACCTGTCAGTTGTCATACTATGGTGGCTGTGCGTTGTTATGATGCTGAAAGCTATACCACTGGCATTTCCAATACCAGCAGGGTCACCCATGGTGGACGGGTTTCAATGGAGCTTCCAGACTAAGACAGACTAGAAAGAAGGACCAACCCACCCACTTCTTAAATAATTGGCCATGAAAACCCCATGAATAGCAGGGGAGCATTGTCTGGTATAGAGCCAGAAGGTGAGAGGATGGTGCAAAATGACCGGGCAGGGTTCTGACCTGCTATAAACAGGGGCACTAGGAGTCGGAATCAACTCAACGGCATTAACAACAAATCTTAGGAAAATAACTTTTTTCAAAACTTGAAGCTTCAAACTACGCTGATTCCTCAGCTTTAACTTAGAGATATTTTTTCTTCCAGGTCTTTCATCATGTTATGAAATTCTTTTAAATACTCTGAAATGATTCATATCTTCTGAAATTGTAATGCCAAGAATGGATTAAATTTTATAACGAAGTGTGCAGCCATGTAGTCAAAGTCTGCCTAACCACATGAGACATCCCCAGAAAAATTGTTGGTTGGTATTTTCTGAAAATTTAAGTATCATATCCAATGCTTTTTTTTCCAGAAAGAGTAAGGCGTTTTACATATTACTAAGTATTCATTTCGCTATTTATATTGCAGTAGTATTTGCCGTTTTTACATGAATTCAAAGTCCTGTTGATGTTTTAAAGGATATCCTGTTTGATTTCTTATTCCTTCAACTGGTTACCTCAGCAGTGCTCTTAAGAATTGCCTTTTTACTTTTATTTCCTCTTTTTTTTTTTTGTGAGGAAGATCAGCCCTGAGCTAACATCCATGCCAGTCCTCCTATTTTTACTGAGGAAGACTGGCCCTGAGCTAACATCTGTGCTGATCTTTCTCCACTTTATATGGGACGCTGCCACAGCATGGCCCGATGAGTGGTGCGTTGGTGCGTGCCGGGATCCGAACCCGGGCTGCCAGCAGCTGAGTGCGCACACTTAACTGCTACGCCATGGGGCCGGCCCTCCTCTTTATTTTTGAAATATAAATTTATTTATAAATTATCACCACAAGAATACCTCTGGTTGTACTAACATAACAACACCTACCTTCCTTTACACTCACCCCATCCATAACGTCTGACAAGCACTAATCTTTTCTCCATCTTTATAATTTTGTCAATTCAAGAAAGTTATATAAATGGAATCACACAATATGTAACTTTTTGGCATTGGCTTTTTTCACTTAGCATAATTCGTTTGAGATTTATCTGGGTTGTTGTGGGTATCAATTTCAATAGTATAGTTTGTTCCCTTTTTATTGCTGAGTAGTGTTCCATGGTATGTATGTACCAGGAATGGATTTGTTTATCCATTCACTGGTTGAAGAATATCTGAATTGTTTCCAGTTTGGGGCTATTATGAATAAAGCTATTGTGAACATTCTTATATAGTTTTTTGTGAACATTACTTCTCATTTCTCTAGGATATATGAACAAGAATTCAATTGCTGGGTCATAAAATAACTGCACGCTTAGTTTTATGAGAAACTGTTTTCCAGAGTTTAGCTGCACCATTTTACATTCCCATCAGCAATGTATATGTGATCCATTTTCTTCACATCTTCACCATCATTTGGTTTTGTCACTATTTTTAATTTTAGCCATTCTGATAGTTGTGTGGTAATATCTCATTGTAGTTTTAATTTGAATTTCTGTAATAGCTAATGATGTTGAACATCTTTTCATGTGCTCATTTGTTATCTGTATATCATTATCCTTAAAATTTCCATTTATGTCTTTTTCCCATTTTCTAATTGAATTGTTTCCTTTTTAATTTTGAGTTTTGAGAGTTCATTGTAAGTTCTAGATACTAGTCTTTTGTCAGATATATGGTTTGCAAATGTTTTCTCCAAGTCTGTAGCTTGTCTTTTTCTCCTTTTAAGAGGGTCTTCTGCAGAGCAAAAGTTTTTAATTTTGGTGAGGTCTGATTTATCAACGTTTTATGCTTTACATTTCAGTGTGTGATCCATTTGGAGTTCATTTTTTGTATAACATGTGAGGCTTAGGTCAAGGTTCATTTTCTGTTATAGATATACAGTTGCTCCCACACCATTTATTGAAAAGGCTGTCCTTCCTCCATCGAGTTGCTTTTGAACCTTTGTCAAACATCAGTTGGCCAGATTTATGTGGGTCTATTTCTGGATTTTCTGTTCTTTTCCATTTATCGGTGCTTGTATCTTTATGCCATAATATACTTTTTTGTTCTCTATAGCTAGATAGAAAGCCTTTATCTTGGGTACAGTAATTCTTTCCATTGCATTCTTATATGTCAAGATTGTATTAGCTATTCTTGGGTCTGTGGGTTTCCATATAAATTTTAGAATAAGCTTGACTATATCTACAAAAACATTACTGGGAACTGCACTAAAAACATAGATCATTTTGGGGATAAATGACATCTTTAGTCTTCTAGTCCATGAACACAGTACATCTCTCTGTTTATTTAGGTCTTCTTTGATTTATTTCAACAGTATTTAGCAATCTTCAGTATAAACATCTGATATAAACTTTATTATGTATAAGTTTTATTTTATTTGAGTGATTGTAAATGATATTGTGTTTTTAATTTCACTTCCAACATATGCTTCATTAATACAGAAGAATGAGATTTTTTTATGTCTTGGTCTGGTATCCTACAAACTTCTGAACTAACTTAATAGTTCTAAGAATTTTGTGTGTGTGTGTGTGAGGAAGATCAGTCCTGAGCTAACATCTGATGCCAATCCTCCTCTTTTTTTGTTGTTGAGGAAGACTGGCCCTGGGCTAACATCTGTGCCCATCTTCCTCTACTTTACATGGGATGCCATCACAGCATGGCTTGACAAGTGGTACTTCAGTGCATGCCTGGGATCCGAACCTGCGAACCCAGGGCCGCCGAAGTGGAGCGTGTGCACTTAACCACTGCACCACCAGGCTGGCCCCCTAAGAAATTTTTAAAACTCCCTTGGGATTTTATTTATAGATAATCATGTCATTTGCAAACAGGGACAATTTTATTTCTTGCATTCCAATCTGTATACCTTTTATTTCTTTTTCTTGCCTTATTGCAGTGGCCAGATCTTGTAGTACTATGTTGAATAAAAGAAATGAGGGCAGACATCTTAATGTGTTCCTAGTCTTTGCTGCAAAGCTTTCAGTCTTTCATTATTACATACGATGTTAGCTATAGGCTTCTTTTTAACACGTTTATTATCATGTTGAGGTCATTACTCTCTGATCCTAACTTGCTGAGAGTTTTATAATGAACGGGCGTTGGATTTTATCAAATGCTTCTGCTTCAATTGATTTAATTGTATATTTTTTCTTCTTTAGCCTATTGATATGGTGGATTACATTGATTGATTTTTGAATGTTGAACCAGCCTTCCATACTTGGAATAAGTATCATTTAGTCATGGTGTATAAATCTTTTTATGCATTGTTGGGTTCGATTTTCTTAGAATTTTTGTTCATATATTCATGAACAATATTAGTCTATAGTTTTCTTTTTTTGTACTGTCTTTGTGTGGTTTTGGTATCGGGGTAATTTTATCATCATGAAATGAATTAAGAAGTTTCCCTCCTTTTCTTTTTTCTGGAAGAGATTGTGTAGAATTAGTATTCATTCTTCTTTAAATGTTTGGTGGAATTCTCCAGTGAAACTGTCTGGGCATTTTTTCTTCAGGAGCCTTTTAAATTATGAATTCAATTTATTGGTTTTAGGACTATTCAAATGATTTATTTCATTTTGGTTGGGTTTTTTTGCTTACAATGAATTGGTCCATTCATTAAGCTAAGTTTAATTTATAAGCATAAGTTTTTCATAGTTTTTCCTTCTTATCCTTTTCATGGTTGTAGTAACTGTAATTATATCCCTGATATGTGTGGTTTGTGTCTTCTCTTTTTATTTTTGTCAGTCTTGCTGGAAGTTCATCAATTTTATTTGTTTTCAAAGAAACAAATTTTGGTTTCATTGAGTTTCTCTATTATTTTCTGATTTTCAATATCATTGATTTCTGCTCTTGTCCTTATTATTCTGCTCTTTGCCTGCTTTGCATTTATTTTGCTCTTAGTTCTTTAGTTTCTTGGGTTTAGAATTTAGATTATTGATTTGAGATCTTTGCACTTTTTTTAACATAAATTTTTTGTGCTATAAATTTCCCCTCAGAATAGCTTTACCTGTATCCCACATATTTTTACATGTTGTATTTTCATTTTCATTCAGTTCTATGCATGTTATTTCCTCTGAGACTTTCTCTTTGAACCATAATTATTTGGAAGTGTATTGTTTAATTTTTAAGTGTATGGAGATTTTCTTGTCTCTCTGTTATTAATTTTTAGTTTAATTCTATTATGGTCCTTATGATTTCAATTCTTTTGAAGTTGTTGAGTTTTTTTTCTTGCTTAATACTGGTCTATCTTGGAGAATGTTCCATGAGTCTTTGAAAAAAGTGTGTATCTAGCTGTTGTTGGGTGGAGCGTTCTACAAATGTCAATCATATCTTTGTGGTTGGTTGTGTTGTTCAGATCTTCTATATCCTTGCTGATTTTTCTGCCTAGTAGTTCTATCAGTTTCTGAGAGGAGAACTGTCAAATTCTCCAATTATAATTGTGATATTGTCATTTTTTTGAAGAGTGTTAGATACTAGTTTAATCACTTCATAATTCTTAAAATACTTGGTGGAATGGAGTCTTTTTTTAAATTGAGATAGAACTGACATATAATATTGTGTAAATTTAAGGTGTATACATTTTGATTTGACACATTTGTTGTTGTCAATGCCGTTGAGTCAACTCTGACTCCTAGCGCCCCTGTGTACAGCAGAGCTGAACCTTGCCCAGTCTTGTGCCATCCTCTCACCTTCCGGCACTCTATCAGACAATGCCCCCCCTGCTATACTAGGATTTTCATAGCCAATTTTTTCAGAAGTGGGTGGCCAGGCCCGTCTTCCTAATCTGTCTTAGTCTGGAAACTTTGCTGAAATCTGTCCACCATGGGTGACTCTCTCGTATGTGAAATACTGGTGGCATAGCTTTCAGCAGCACAGTAACATGCAGCTGCCACTGTATGACAACTGACAGATGAGTGGTGTGGTTCCCTGGCCAGGAAAAAACCTAGCTGTGGTGATGAGAGAACCGAATCTTAACCACTAGGCCACCAGGGCTGGCTTTGATATATTTACATATTGTAATATTATTACCACCATAGAGTTAGCTAATACCTCTAGCATATCACATAATTATCTTTTTTTTTTTTTTTGTACTGAGAACACTTAAGATCTAGTCTCTTGGTAACTTTGTAGTATATAATACAGTACATCTTGTTGACTATAAGCACTATGCTGTGCATTCGATCTCCAGAAAACTGTGATCCTCAATGTTCTTTCACCATTACAAAATATCTCTCTCGGAAAGTACAGTGACACAGTAACAGAAATTTGATATATTCCACATAACTAGTGACAAAACGCTTACACAAATTGGGAGTTGGAAAAAGTAGCAAGTTTTGACAGGGGAAAAACATTTGGCAATCTCTAGAAGTCCAAGTGGATGCTGAAAAATTAAATTCTGTGTAGTTCTTCTGGCCCTCTATAACATGCACATATTATGTGGAAATTGCACAGCATTCCTTAATAGACACGGTTGACTTGACCTTTTGTGCTAAGTAAATATTGAGTAATAGTAGTTGTACTAGGGCTTATATTGAAGCAATCTCTAACAAAGTTGTGAATGGAATCCAGTTTATCTAACTTTTACATTCTGTTACTCACTGGCCTTACATACATAAGTCTACATTTACCATCTCATTAGAGAGATTTCTATTAAATTTTAAATGATGAGGACCTTTTTTTCAGTTTGGGCCTTTGCGTTCCACAATCACTAAAGACCTATTACAGGCAGAACTTAGAAACATTCTTCATGTAGTGTTATTATCTAATGAATCGCAGCTGATTTTCTTGGCCAAATAGTCTCAGAAGAAAGTTTTATAACGTGTCCAGGGTTCAATAATTGCTGAATCAGTACATCTTTATATAATAGGAAAATAAGAAGACTCTGCAGTAAGCATATTGAGCAAGGTTTTAATTAAAAGCAGTTCTACAGCTGGCAGCAGGCTCTGTCCCAACTGTGTTTTTACAAAATTCTCCAAAATATTTTAGAGTAATCTCTACCTTTAATTATTATGAAGACAGTTATACTCCTGACTGATATGAATAAGAATCATTTTCAGCTCATATATTTATTTAGGTAATGAATTGCTTATAAGTTACAGTCAGACAGCAGTGAATGTGTATGGAATAAAAAGCCCATCCCTATCTCCCCAGTGTATGACCTCAACTTTGGAAAAGATAATAGAAATGGCTTGTGTAAGAGATTAGTTCCTGATGTTTATGAACTTGAAATCCACAGAATGTGTTGTTTGTTCAAAACCAGAAATGGGAGCTTGCTCTTGTAGTCAATGCCTGATTTACACGTACACATGTGTCGTGTTGCTAAATATGTCCTCAAGTATAAACTCTATTAGTAACTTCCAACTCCATCTCGTTGTTGTCTTGTGACATTTTCTTTCTTAGCCTCCCTTCCTCCTATTTACAGCAAACGACAATCTGACATTGTAAAGAAAAGGCTAATCAAAAAAGCCTGCAGCTTTCTCAATTTTCAAAAAGAGAGCACCACGTTTGAGGTTTTATAAGCCGTGTTAAACGTCCTCAGTTCTTGGGTGACTTTGATAAATTACTTTAAAGGAGTTTTGTTATAAAGAAACAAATCCCCAAGATATATAGTTCTCTCATTGCCTCATCTCCTTCTTTTTCACATGATTGCCCTGGGACTCTTTGAGAACATCTGGGAGAGCTCTGATTACACAATCTGAACTTTTGGAGCACAGAGCAGTTTATAATTTTGATTTTCTTTCATGCTGAATCTTGTCATGCTCTCATCCCTTTTTCACTCTTTTCAGATAGATACCGTGTTCCAAAATGTCTTTTAAATAGGTTAAGTAAACTTGAGTTCCATGTAGTTAGGTTTTCTCATTACTTAAGGGAAATCTGATATAACAGTTTTCATTACATCTCAATTGATATCATATAGGGTGAGGCAATTTAATATAAAGAGAGATGAGGGAGATACTACAGGGATCTTGGGTTGCAAAGCCAATTTCTTAATTTCAATATTGTAGCACTAGGTATAGTTCCTGTAGGAATTGGTTCATACACTTATTAGGAGCTTTCACTCAAAATGTCACCTTGGAATTCGTTGAAGTCTGAGATTGTATTATGCCGTATTCCTCTGTGGATCCTCTGTACCTAACATAGAGACTAGCACACAACATTCAATAACTGTTTCTTGAATTGAAGTTTTGGACAATTGATAGGTAAATAGGAAAGTAAATAGATTAATGGATATGTAGTTATTTCTTAGATTGTGGATTCCAGTCCCATTTTTAAGATATTTAGTAAAATGTAAAGCACCGAAAGTTAAATAGATAGGCATAATTTTTAAGAATCTCTTTTTAGGGCCGGCCCCATGGCTTAGCAATTAAGTGTGTGTGCTCCGCTACTGGCGGCCCGGGTTTGGATCCCGGGCGCGCACCGACGCACTGCTTCTCCGGCCATGCTGAGGCCGCATCCCACATACAGCAACTAGAAGGATGTGCAACTATGACATACAACTATCTACTGGGGCTTTGGGGGACAAAAAAAAAAGGAGGAGGATTGGCAATAGATGTTAACTCAGAGCTGGTCTTCCTCAGCAAAAAGAGGAGGATTAGCATGGATGTTAGCTAGGGGCTGATCTTCCTCACACAGAAAAATAAATAAATAAATAAAAGAATCTCTTTTTAACTGTTACATGTGATATTAAGGTAAAATTACCATTATCAGCTTGATACATTGCAGCCTTGAACTGAATGGTATAATAATAATCATAGCTATCACTTATTTAGCTTTCTGTATGTGCCTAGGATTTTACAACGATTATTTATATTCTCAAAACAAGCTATGAGTTAAGGTATTATTATTCTATCATATAGGAAAGAAATTCAAAAATGGAAAATTTAAATAACTTTCCCAAAACTCCATGGCTGAGATTTGAATTTGGATATACTTGACTCCAAAACCTGGATTCTTTACCACTATTGATGGAACCAGCACTTGACTGAGAATGAGATCAAAGTTTATACCAAGATCTAATAATAGCTCTGTGTCACCTTGGACATGTGATTTAAAATTCTTCGTCATCTTTCTCATTTTGAAAATACAAGTGAAACTAGATAATGTATAAATCCTTGTTAGTTTTAAATGTAATGATTCAGGAATCATAGATAGCTGTCAGTTAATTTCAGTCACTGTTATTTCTTTTCTACCAAAGACAGCATAGTCGTGACCAGGGCAACAAGGCAGCAGTCATCCCTGTGCACTCTGAATTGTGAATATAGAGGAAAAAAGTGACTTATGAATTAACTCACTTTTGACTATATAAAAAAATGCAAGAAAGTAAAATACATTTAGGGCAGGAAGGGACCTTAGAATTCTTCCAGTTAAAGGCTCTCATTTTACAAACAAGGAAATTTTTGGCCTAAAACATTTACGACTTGCCTAAGTTACATAGTTATTTTGTTGTCAGAGATTGGACTACATCCAAAATCTTGGTATATTATTCTTTCTACTATAATGTAATGCTGATTCCCTTCATGAAGATCTTAAAATTCAGAAGAAAGAATATAAGCATACATGTGGGACACAAAATCATAAAAACACTGAGAAATCTGCATCCACAACAAATCAGTTTATCTATGCATCTAGTCAGAAAACATTCCTGACAACCTCTGTCTCAAGACTGCTTACACAAGGCATAATTCCTAACAACAAAGAGCTTCCTGTTTACTGGAGGAAGCAGATAAGTAAATAGACTCTTACAAAAAATTATGGTAAATCCTATGATGGAAAAAAGCACAAAATACTCCAGTATGGCACATCTTGTCCAGATTGAGTGGGTTAGGCACTAATCTCCAAATTTTTTTCTCATTTACTCTCTAAAAAGTTTTTTAAACTCAAGTAATCTCTTGTCTATTTTAATGTTATCTAAAATTTTTTATCAGCCATGTGTATAGTTCCAAAGGATTTCATTTTTAGCATACTACAAGTATTGATTTTTAAAAATAAAACTGTGTCTCTTTTAAATATATCCAATGAAATTTAAATTGCAAAGCAATATGTCATCCACCATCGTCCATTAAAGTATACATGAACAAGCTCTTCTTTGGCAGTCAGAAATTTCCTATCATTCCTTTTAGTCCTTGAACTCATATTTCCATTTCAATTCTTCTATTGAAGTTTTTCAAATGTAATAGACTTGAACACTTGAAAATATTTTCTTGATTGTTCTAATATTATTTCTACAACAAAAATATTTCTATAGATTATATAAATTTAAAATATAATTTTAATGTACAATTAAATATATGACATATAATTTGATAAATATTATGTTATAAAATTAAATTTAATTAAATAAAATAATTTATGTTAATAATATAAATGAATTATATAAATCTAATTTATATATGTTTTTTCAATTTCCTAGAATTTTTTGGCTCTAACTGCTAAAATATTTTGCCTAGAGTTATCATTTGTAATATTTATTATACCAACTGATAAAACGACAGAAATATGTGACTAATTTAATGAGATGGATAAGAATCATTTTCAACAATTTCATGTATTTGTCCATGAATATTAATTATTGCTTGATCAAAGCAGGTTACAACATTAAATTTGTTCCCGATTTAAAAAATTTATTTTTATAGAGGCTAATGCTTATTAACCCTTTTTACATAAATATATATGTGTGAATGAAAGGAATTTTTCAGAGCAAAAGTACCAATTTTAAAAATTTCTTTCCATTTATGTGCCAAAAGTCACATGATAGCCTGCCATCAAATATTTTTAATGAACCCAAAGCTCAAATAGGCACTGCTTAATCTTGTTGAAATCAAAGAATTGAAAAGCAAATGGATTTGGGATTGAGTCACTGACTTTCTTAATTGCTGAAAGGTATACCTATAAAGCTTAATCAAATCTGATCAAATTCTTTTTAATTTTGCTTGTTACTCCTTCATTTGTGAAGCCAAAATTGGGCAAAACTGGAGATAAAATTCCATAAAATTGGAAATTTCACATTTTAGTATTTTTCCATTCTGTTATTTCAATGTTGTTGATTGGGTCAAAATGCCTTAAAAGGGCATGAGAAATGGACAGAAAAACAGACACTTGATAGTTATACCAGTAATTTCTCTGTATGATTGACAAGAACCATGTTCCTAATTATGCCTTTGACAGAATTTATATAGTTTGTATCAACTAAGGGGACTGAAACTTAATCCTAATTAAATTAAACTGATTTTTAAGGCTCAGGACATATTTATAGATGGATAACATTTTGTCCTAATCTACTATGTAGAAATTAATATCAAGGGGAAAAAAACAGAGATATTGGGCCCCTAGTAATTATGTAGCTTGCAAAAGGTGTATTAATAATTGTTGTTGGGGCAGGCCCGGTGGCATAGTGATTATGTTCATGTGCTCCACTTCAGCTGCCCAGGGTTCGCAAATTCGGATCCCAGGCACGGACTGATGCATCGCTTATCAAGCTGTGCTGTGGTGGCGTCCAGTATAAAGTAGAGGAAGATGGGCACGGGTGTTAGCCCAGGGCCAATCTTCTTCAGCAAAAAGAGGGGGATTGGCAACAGGTATAAACTCAGGGCTAATCTTCCTCACCAAAAAAAAAAAAAAAAAAAAATTAAGCAAAAAAATAAATAATAATTGTTAATTTGCATTATTAATTGTTGATTGTATTTGTAGAATCTACAATATTCTACAAATAATTAATAGGAATAAATAATTAACAAATGCATATGTGATTGCAAAGAATTTGGGAAATATGGAAAATTGTCTAAATTTGAAAAACGGATATACTAAGTGTGTGCTTAACTTTGTAAGAAACCACCAAACTTTTCTCCAAGGGATTATACCATTTTGCATCCCCACTGAAGGTGAATGAGAGTGCCAGTTGTTCCATATCTTTGCCAAAACCTGGTATCACTAGCTTTTTAAATTAACCACTCTAATAAGTATGTAGTGTTTTATATCATTATGTTTTAATTCGTATTTCCCTTATGATTTTGAGCATATTTTCATGGTTTATTTGCCAATCATCTATCTTGTTTGGCCAAATATCTGTTCAATTCTTTTGCGTTTAAAAAAACCATCAGGTTGTTTGTCTTATTATTGAGTTATAAGTGCTCTTCGTATATTTTGGATGGACGTTTTTATCAGAAGTATGTTTTGTTAACATTTTCTCTCAGTTTGTGGTGTGTCTTTTTCTTAAAAGTATATTTTGAAGAGCAAAAGATTTTTAATTTTTATGAAGTCAAATTTATCCATTTTTAGCAGTCCACTCCTAGATGTTTAGTCAAGAGTTACAAAAATATATGTCCTCACAATGACTTGTACTTAAAAGTTTATAGCAGTTTTATTCATAATAACCTAAAATGGGAAACAATCCATAGGTCTATCAAGTAGTAAATGAATAAACAAAATATTGCATATCTATACAATGGAATACTACCTAGCAATAAAAAGAAATTTACTACTTATACATGTAATAACATAAATGAATCTCAAATGCATTATGCTAAATGAGAAAATGCCCTACCGAAAAGACTACATGCTATATGATTCTATTTATATGAAATCTTACAAAAGAAAAACTATACAACAAGGGGGAGGTGGAGGAGATTGACTACAAAAGGGCACAAGGGAACTTTTTGAAGAGATGCAAATATTCAACATCATGATCATGGAGATTATTATACAAATGTATGTATCTGCAAAAACTCATTGAATTGTATATTTATAGTTGGTGAATTTTATTGTTTATAAATTACAAATCAGTGTTTAAAAGTTGAAAAAAATAGTATGGATTCACAGCATCACTTAATTTTTTTAATAAAAGTTAATGAAGAAAACATAAACCTTACCTCCAATATATGTTCCCTTTAATCAAACAAGTAATAGTTAAGGTTAATCAGTGGAAGTAAGTGTGTAAAGACGAAGAGTAAAGATCATTAAAAAAAAAAAAAAGTAATCCCTTCTACAGCTCCATTCTACTATATCTGAATTAAAAACATTTCTAAGGTTACGCTTTGCCCAGAAGAGATTTTTATTTAAGATAAAACATAGCGAAATTAAACCCTATATCGGGTAACAACTTGATTACGGAGGCTTCATTAACATCCACTCTTCTAATAGGTCCTTCAATGTTCTAGAGGATTTTATACCCTGGAGCAAGGTGACGATGGATGAGTGACCAAAATTGTCAAAAGCTCTTGTACTAAAAATCTCTTGGACATTCATAGGATATATCGCCTCTGTAACAGAGAAGAGCACAACTGGAGGGGAAGTTTGCTTTCCTCTCACGAATGGTGATTCCTAACAGCTTCCATCTACATTGAGGAGTAAGAGAGAGAGAGTGCAAACCCTTCAGAGGACGGCAGAAGCAGAGGCAGGTAAAGAGAAGAAGGGAAATGCCATCAATAAAACAGTTTTTACAGTCCTCAAAAACCTGGTAGAGAAGATGTTTGAAAGAGCAGGAGGACACATAACATTAGGCAGAAAGATAATTTTTATACTCATGATATTACTGTATATATATATACACACACACACACACAAATCCCTCCCCACTTCCCGATAATCATTAATCATTAAGAGAAAAAGTATGTCCTTCCCAAAATCATTAAGGGAGATGGACAAATTTCAGGTAAGAACATTGTCTGTCCTATTTTCACATGGTCTGAGTCTGATCAATTATTTTCATAATGCTTCATTGACTTTGTTGTCGTTGTTTTAGCACCTTTGAGTGGATTCCGACTCCTAGCACCCCTGTGTACAGCAGAGCAGAACCCTGACGGGTCTTTTTGCGCCATCCTCTCACCTTCTAGCACTATATCAGACAGTGCTCCACTGCTATTCACAGAGTATTCATGGCCAATTTTTTTCACAAGGGGTGGCCAGGTCTTTCTTCCTAGTCTGTCTTAGTCTGGAAGCTCTGCTGAAACCCGTCCACGGTGGGTGACCCTGCTGGTGTTTGAAATAA
Organism: Ceratotherium simum simum; assembly: GCF_057802395.1. Lineage (NCBI taxonomy): Eukaryota > Metazoa > Chordata > Mammalia > Perissodactyla > Rhinocerotidae > Ceratotherium > Ceratotherium simum. The sequence continues at coordinate 30,401,811 of NC_141924.1, read as the reverse complement.
TAGTGGCAGAGCTCTCAGCATCACAGCAATGAGGAGCCACCACAGTCTGACAACCGGCAGCCGGGTGATGTGGTTCCTTAACTGGGAAACAAATCTGGGCTGTGGCCGTGAGAGCACTGAATCTTAACCACTAGATCACCAGGGCTTGCCGGTGCATGGATTACAACTTCGTAAAATAAAATAGCCTTCTCTACCCACATCGTGACGATTATTGGGTCATCCTAAACTGCCTGTTTTAATGACTTCCCACTATTTCTGTCTCTTGATTCACTTAAATAAAACAATGTTTCTAACAGTCACCACATTCTGCTCCTAATGTTTTTTAATGTGATCTTTTGCCTTAGAATCCTGTCTTGAGAAGCTTGAACACAAGTCCTTCCCCATATTCTTTCACAGATATGAAGGCATGCATATACCTTACATCAGGTGTCAGCTTGTACTATGCTTACCTTACATCCCTGTATTTTGCACATTTTCAGGACATCCGTAGATCCCTTCCTAAGCTGACTCTTTCGTAATTGAAGACTGAAGGGTCTTTTGTACAAATGGTCATTTGTCATGAATCTATTTTGAATAGTTCTTCCCTCCACCTAGCCTGCTCTGCGAGCTTAAGTTCAATGACTTCACTTCACTGGTGATGCCTTGCGACTTCCTAGCCAAAGATTGCATCTTCATCTTCTCTTTATTTTCTCACTTATACCCTGGGATTACCTCATAACTTGTTTCGTTTCAAATGAATATTAAAATTAATGAAGGATTTAATTTAGCAAAGATTTTTCTAAGCATCTAAAATGTGTAAGGCTCTGAGCTATACACTGTCCAGGGTGTAAAGTTAAATAAGATGAAATTCTAGTCTTCCAAAGGACATCTAGTAAGAGATGGAGGAGACAGGTCAAAAACAACTCTAACATGATGTATAATGTGATATATGTAGTAAAAGAAGTCTATAGCTATAAAACCACCTGAGAGAAAGGCATTATAGAATAAAGACATTTTAGATAGAGGAGGGGCCTGGGAGATTATCTAGTCCAGTCATTCTCAAATTTTTGTTGAAATTAGAATCACCTAAAAGGCTTGTTAAATTACAAATTGCTTGGTCCCATCTCCAGAATTCCAGATTCAGTAAAGCTGGGTGGGACCCAAGAATGTGTATCTCTAACAAGTTCCTAAGGCATGCTGATGCTGCTGGGTCCATGGACCACACTGTGAGGACCACTGATCTAGATCCTGGATTCTCATTTTATAGATGAGAAAACTGAGTCTGAGAGAGGTGAAAACTTGCCAAAATCTGCATCACTTATTAGTAGTGGAACTGGGATTAAGATCCAAGTCCCCTGGTTACAGCTGAGTCTTCCTTTTCTAACTGCATGCTTCTTTGGAACAAGATGTGGAAGGAGGGGAAAGATTTCTGAAGACTGAAGTTAAGAAAAAGAGCTTCCCATGCCTAAGAACCAGCGGCTCAGGTGAAAGTACAGCAAGTAATTCAGTTTGGCTAAAGGGCAGAGTAGATTGCCTAACGGTGAGGATGGGCCATGAGCTATGTTGGAATTGATCACTTACGCAGTTACATATTGAGTGGACTTGGGGGAGAAGGCCACCTAACAGCTAGGATGCTGTAAAATCCAAGAGGTAAGAAAGGCTATAACTAGCATTAAGGGAGTAACAATAAAGTAACAAATTGTCTATTTATGGTTATCAAAGTAATCAGTTATCTCCCTTTTTGAGCTAGAAAGGATCCTAAACAATAAATTCACAATAACAAGCTGAAATTCCTGATCTCAGAAAACCATGAGTGTAAAGGACAGAAAAAATACATATTCAGTCATATTTTAAATATCAGGATTAACTCTTTAATGTTGCATCAGAAATATACTCTGATTATTCTAGCATTATGATGAGTTGGAATGATCAATAATTTGAAAAGAAACATTAATTTCCTAAGCCAGATCTAAAATCTTTTTGTTAGTAACTCAAAATAGATAGATACTGTATTCATGTCTTCTGGCTCCTGATAGCCATTTTAATAAATTACCTGAAAAGATAAGGAAATTTAATTAATAGTGAGTTTAGAGATTTAAATGTATTCTATTTAAGAGGTTGAAGATTTTAAACTTCAGAGGAAGTTTTTAGTGAACACATTTTTCAAGTTTATGCTTTGGCCAAAACTACATGAAGGGTTTGTTTGAGGGGAAATTAAAAGAGGATTTTGCTCAAGAATTTCATTTCCTAAATTTGACTTTTATTGATTGATTTTTTTTTTTTTTTTTTTTACTCACAGAAGGTCAGCACAAATTTCAGAATTACACTCATCTGGCATTATTTTCTACAGAAAGACTAGAAACTAAAGGATTTGCTGTGTAGCTAAAAGTGTATTTACTTACTGGACTTTAAATTCATGCCTGTGGGATGGTACCTTGATTTTCTATCCAGTATTTTGAGAGAGATCAAGAAGTTAGGGGAAGTCATGAGGTTGGAATAAGTATCTCTAACATTCCTTGAATTAATGGATTATCTTCAACTCTTCTGAAAAAATCAAGAAAATTAGTACAATTTCCACTTGCTCTAAGAATCAGACTGTGCCTTTAGTCATCCATGCCAATGCTCTATCAGGCCATCTGCTTCTACATGGTGTGGTATGTGATACAACTCATACTATGTGGATCCCACAGTCACTCCCGCACCTACTTTACTGTGAAGTGGGCCCCTGGGCAAACGCTATTATGTGTGAGTTTCCCTGTTTGTAGATCCGGCACTACTTAACCCCTGAAAGATTATTCTGCTTGGGCTTCTGTGGAGAGAAAAAGCAAACCCATATCTGGAATATGTATATACGCCTGTGAAGACAAACACTGGCTCTTCTAGAATGAAGGGAACCCAAAGTAGATGACGTGCCAGCAGTGACAAGTTGGTCCCCTTGAGGAATAGTGCCATACCAAGATCTCGGCATTGGTCTCTGTGGCTGGTGGGTTGAACACTTAGAGTTGTCTGTAGTCTCAGTAAATGGAAGCCCATTGGGCCAATGCGGGGTTTCCATGTCTTCCACCATGGCTACTCTGTTCATGTGCCCGGTTGTGTCAGTTCTGGGAGAGCTGAATACAAAAGCTGGCTGAATCATTTTGTCTATTTGGTTGTTCAGTGCCTCCTTCAAGGTTATGTTTTCTGGTGGATACTAATATGCAATAACAAAAGTCTTCACATTTCATGCCTGTTCCCTATGTCCATTCACATGCCTCCACTCCAGACATCCCTGTCTCTGCTCTTCTGGTCCTTTCCTTCTAGTATGCCTGCAATGCAGACCCTGTTCATTTTTGGTTTATACTCAAATGTCATGCTAATCCCTCCATACACCAAACTTAGGCTTTTTCCTCCTTTTTGTCTGGATGTACAAGACCCTCATATGGCCATAGGTGAAATGAAAACTGAAGGAGGACCACTGAAGCAATTCTGGTAGGTTATATGGGAATCTGGGCCAAGCAGCTTACTCAGGCCCTCTGATCATGCTGGGACTCGATTCCATTTTCTTCTTATGATGGACTGTCTTGGGCCCTTATGACATGCTTGGCAGGTCTGACAGAACCCAGTTTGTAATGATCAGTTTCAGAGACATGGCCACTTTGTGCCCCATGATAAAGTGTTCTATATCTTCCAGGGCCCAATATCTTACCATGAGCTATTTCTCAAAAGGAGTGTAATTCTCCCCTGCTGATGGCATGGCAGTGGTCCAGAACCCCAGGGGCCTGTGTCGAGATTCTCTCTCTGGGGCTTGTGGTAACACCACACTGCACCTCTTTTTAACTACTTACTCTTCAAGCACAACTTGGGCTAGATCATATGGCCCAAGTGGCAGGACTGTTTGACTGCAGCCTCAATTTTCTGTGGAGTCTTTTACTGCTCTTGGCTCTACTTAGAGCTGGCAACTTTTTGTGTCACCTGGTATATCAACCAGAGAAGTAGACCTAGATGTCAAATCTGTTGCCTCCAAAACTGAACAGCCCTTTCAAGCATTGTGCTTCCTTCTCTGTGGTAAGATATCAAGATGCAGAAATTTTTTACTTTGTAGAGATTGTATCAGCATGCTCCTCACCTCAGGTCCCTTTAAAATTTTACTGAAGTGGCATGTCCTTGAGTCTTCATAAGGCTTATCTCACTCCCTCTGGAGTGGATGTGTCTTAACCAAACCCTCCAGAATCTTAGTAAACTCTTGCTCATTCTGATTGAAATGCAAAATATCATCAATGTAATGGAACAATGTGATGTTCTTATGGGATATTTTGCTCAAGTGGTCTATATCTCTTTGGACTACATCATGACACAGGTTATGAGAGTTAACATACTCCTGGAGCAAAACTGTAAATGAATATTGTTATTTGTCTCACTTGAAAGTCTACAGTCTCTGTTCTTTATTAATTGGATAGAAAAGAATGCATTTGCCAAATAAATGGCCATATACCATACACCTAATTATATACCATACACCTAATTATATACCATGCACCTTATTAGTGGGCTCTTGCAAGAATACCTTGTCAAGCACAGCAGCTCTGATCGGGACAACTACTTTGTTGAGTTTTGAGTAGACCACAGTCATTCTATAAGATCTATCTAGTTTTCACAGGAACCAAAGTAGCATATTAAATGAATACATGACAAAAACTGTCACCACTGCATCTTTAGATCTTCAAGGATGGCACAACACTCTTCTCAACTCACCCTGGGATGAATTTATTTTTAGATTTAATATCTTGGCTTGAAGTGGGGATGGGTTGGGGAGGTGTCACTGTATTTCATGTGGCCTTCCCTGCTAATCATAGATCTTATTCCACTGAGAGCCAGTGGGGGGTAACCCTCCACTGCCAAGTATGGTAATCCCCATCATGCATTCCACGAGCAGGAAAATGAACCTAGTGGTCCTATTGAAATATAAACTTTATCAGGACTCCACCATTTATTATCTGGCCCTATACATTACCCCTCTAATGGGCGGCCACAATGATGTTTCAGGTTTCCAGATATCACCTCCACTCAGATCCAGTGTCCAATAGTCTTTGAAATGTCTGGATATTATCTTTACTCCAATGCAGAAACACCAGAAAAAACAAATGGTCATAGGTCCCTTTTCAGATAAATAAAAAATGAAAAGCATACACAGCAAAAAGCTAATAACTATCCTGCTGTAAATGGAATCATAACTCTTGCATACCTGTGCCATTTACCTCAGTGATTCATTCAAGCATACAAAAAACACTACGGGCCTATTTTGGAACAAAACTTGTCTTAGATGCTTTAGTTTATATAAAAAAAGAGTTCAGACACAACGGCAGGAGGTTCTGAAATTTGTCAAATTTCTCATTTGACAAAGCACATACATATAAGAAACTATTTTTAAAGATAGTTGTTGGTAATTTAAAAGGATATAAGCATATTTTGTTTATGATATTAGTTTATATTCTTTTAAGGAGTTCTAAGTTCTGACTTATGTGATTACTTTATTATTCTTTTTCTGGAAAAATGTATTGGTTCTAGACCCTTTAAAAAAGTTGAGACAAAGACACTTAAATAAATGGATTAAAATGATGTGGATATTGACTTGTGGCCATCACATGTGGCATGGCACAATTATGGGAGGCAAAATCCACAGAGACCATGATGTGACTGACAGCCCCTATGCTGTGCGGCACGCTGCCTGCACAATTGTGTGTAAAGACTCTGCCATTCTGTTAATGGTGTAGTCAGAGCCTAGCACGCAGGAATCAGTAGGAATGTTTTGCCTCATTCTCACATTTGAAAGCTTTGAATGTAAAATTTTGATAAATCCAAATGAGGCTATATATCCCATTATTATAATGTTTATGCACTGTAACGTTTTAATTTGTTAAATGTAAATATTTAAAATGCACAATGAGTTTTGAAAACATTGCTATTTTCTTCTTTAACAAGTAGAGCACAAAAAGCAATTGAACAAACAACAATCAACAAACAAAAACAGAAGAGGTCCAGGCTTCAGTACATGCCAGCGAGGTGGAGCAATTGTTACTATTAGTATTTCCATCTATCGTTAAAAAAAGTAAGTGAATTACACAAGACCATACGCAGAATCACAAATGGAGCTTCTTTAATACTAACTGGAGGTCGAGCTCCATCTCTGTGGGGAGAAGAGGAAAGAAAACAAGAGAATTTTCTATCCTGGCAAGGTTGGTGCTAGTACTTTGTACCCTTGGAAAGATACTTCTGTTTCATAAACATTCATTGTACTCAGACCTAGGGATACAGAAAGGAATACAATATCTCCTTTCTCATGTTATTTAGACTTGTGGAGGAACACCAAAGATGTGGGAATTAACTGTAATTATTTCTATATACTCTGTACGTAATATACCATGTGTTATAGGCTCTGTGTACTACAATGGTAATTGGATGCAACTACATAGGTCACCTGACCATGAAGTGGGCCCTGCATGGGGGATTCTTCTCTGGAGACAGACTGAGGATGAGTGCCAGTGAGCCTATAGTAGTAGACGTTTTATTGACTCCCTACCATCCATCCCATTCCACCCCGTCCTTACTTGTATAGAATCCATTTTATTGAGATTGAATTGACCCTGACCTCAGATCCAAGTCGATCCTATTTGATATGAACCGATCAATGTAATCTTATCTTTTTCACCTCAGTGAGACGTACAATAACTCAGTCCTAAGCCAAACAGGCTCAATTTCTAGACCAGAGTGATCCGTTCAGATTGGTCCAATCAGGTTGAGGTTTACAACTGTTATTTGACTGAGAAAGGATGTTTTTCTCTAGGTGGTATGATATTCAGAGACAAAGTTTTGAACTTCTGTATAACATTTTTCTACCATGAAGAAAGCCAGCCTGGAGACATAGCTCTCAGATATCTGCCTGTCTAACTCCTTCAAGTCCTTATTTTAAGCCAGTAAAAATCCATCATGGCTGCCAGGCACAAACAAAGAAGTGGAAGTGTAGGTTGGGCTACTATAGGCTTTACTGCAACATTTCAAAATTCCTGAAAAAAGAAATGAAAAAGGAGACTACTGGATGATTAATGTAGGCATAAGCCATGCATGTGTAGTAGTAGAAGAAAAAATGCTGTTAGAACAAAACGGGAAGTGTAAAACTGTAACCTGGCTGTTCTTAAGCCTGAATGTTCCCCTTTGGCCCCTCTCAGGGCCTAGGTAAATGTCAACTGTCAGCTACAAGCAGGAATTTTGAAAGGAAAAACAGGAAATTCTAAAAATTTGGAGCTGTGTGGAAGAGGAGAGAGGAAAAAGAAGAAAGAATAAAATTAAGAAAGAAAATTACAAACTAGACTTAGACTTACTTATACTTCTGTATTATATAGAGATGGGAAAAATGACATAAGAAATAAGATAGAAAAACTTAATAACGAATAGGGAAAGAACACTTTCTCTACTCCTCTTTGATAAACTTCGTCTTACATTCCTCCAGTACATATTCCAAAACTGTGCCACTTCCTTAAAGCCCCAGCCAATCCGTGAGTGACCCACCCTAGGCAAATTGTTTCTCCTACCACAGAAATGGGACACCATCCGGGACCCCCCATGACTCAGAATTCTACCATTCTAATTATAATAGGACCTCCAACTACAAGACTCTTTCTTCCCTTCTCTCAAGTCTCCAAAGAGGAGGTTCCTCACATCTTTGTTGAGGCTAAAACCCCCATCTGTACTCTTCCTCTCATCTCGAGACCTTGGTTTATTTGTTTTGTTTCAAACTTTTATTTTCTACAGAATTCTTACTTTCAGCTTAGACATATGCTTAATCTCTCCATCGTGGAGAAATTTCTCCAATCCATTGTATAGATTTCTAGCTAGCTTTTTGAAAAAAAAAAAGTCTACACTTGCTTCTTCCACTCATACAGTATTACTGAAGCAGCACTGGCAGAGATAATAAATGACCTGATTACAAAATCCAAAGAATTTGGCCTCATTATGACATTTTATTTTTTAATTATTCCTTCTTTGTAGGAACTCTAGGCCCTTGGTTTCTCTGACATTTTCTTTTGGTTCTCTTCCTACATATTTGATTCATTTGCTGAAAATTTTTTGCCTGCTATTTAAATTTCTATGTTCTGACTCAGATCGCTTCTCAGTCTATACCTTCTCCCCTAGGAATCTGTAATTCCTGAAACCTATGTGCTGGTAACTTTCAACTTTATATCTCCACTTTAGACTCTTTTGCAATGTGCCTGACCCATAGAATCTATTGCCTATTAGCTATTTGCACTAAAATATCTCACAGGAAGTCATGTTTTCTTCACTCATCACTGAGTTTTTGTCTCTTATTTCCTATCTTGGTTCAGAGCACACAGTCTCCCAAGCAAGAAACACGCAAATCAAATCAACATCTATCCTTAATTAGTCCCTAAGCTCTTAACACCTCTTGCATGTTCTACTGGAATAGCTTCCTATTCAACTGGTCTTCTTACTTCCAGTCTTACCCACTTCCATCCTGTCTTCTACTTGCTGCCAAGAAGAATATCTCTAATAAAAGTAAAATATAAGTCTGATCATGTTATTTTCTTCTTCAAAATTCCCCCAACAGCTTCCCATCACCTGCAGGATGAAAGCTAAATTATTGCTAAATATCTTTGGCAGGCGAACAAGAACCTGCATGCTTTAATTCCTACGTACTTGTCCAGCCACATCTAGCTTATTAAGTAAACTGCTTAGAATTCTCCATTAAGTGCTGCTTCAAGCTCTTGAACTTTTGTGTGTGCTATTCTCTTTGGTCAAACTGGCCTTCTCTTTCTCTTTTCAACTTTGGAACATTGCTATGCATCTTTCAAAACCCAGCTAAACATCATCCATTCAAAAAAATGTTATTCCTGTCCCCAGAAATCCATGCCCCCACCAAAGTATTATCATTGTATCTTAAACCTACTTCTATTCTCATACTTTTCACATAGTACTATAATTTTTGGTCACTATCCTTCTCCACTGTTATTCTATGACCTCCTTGACGGTAAGGACTTTGTCTTATCTAGTTCCTATTCCCAGAACCTAGAATAGTCTGACTCACATTTCATCTCAACAAATGTTGGTTCAAATTAATTAAATTCCAATACTTGCAAGATTTTTAAAGAGAATATATATTATATGAATGCACTCAACTTAGTAAAGGAATGAGAGAAGCTGCCTAGTAATGGGTTATTTAGAAACTTTAGTTAATATGCCATATTTGTGGCCCAGGGAATATTTTATGTAAGCTTCCAAAGAAGCTTTTATGTAAGTTTCAGACACTAGTAGAACACAGATTTACTTTGGAGGCTGTACAATTACAAAAGCATTAGGATTTCTTCCACAGAGCAGATCAAGAATAAAGACCTCTGTTCCTTGTTTTCAGTCATGCAACAGTGGATGAAGGCACAGCTGGGTCCTGGTAAAAAGATATCAGGATATATCAATGGTTTCAGGAAAAGTAGCAGATGAATTAAGAGTTTCAGCCAGAGAATAAATGAAGAAAAGGGGGCTGTTGTAAGGGCAAGGGAATGCATACAGCCTAGACAACATTGTTTTGTCAATTGACAGTGAGCAATTTTGGTGGGAAAAGGGACTAACTAAAGACATTCTATAGATGTGACTACAGAAGTATGCATAAAATGAATTAAGCAGGGGATACTTTTATTTCACACAGCAAAACTGTTAGATTTGGGAGTGAATTCTAACTAAATTTTGGTAGAATTTTGATAACACTGAAAGTAACCAAATAATATACATAGGGGCAAATAGGAATTAAGGACTTTCTCTTAGAGTTGAGAAAGTGAGGATTTGGATGTTGGAGTGAGTATAAATTGTGAAATGTGGAATTAAAAACGACACCTGTAATAATGTTCATCTTCTAGACCCAGCATCCAAAGCCTTTTCCTCCTTTAGGTCACTTCTCTACCTATGAGTCTCAGTGGGGGCAGAGATGGCGTCCCGTAGAAGTGAAAATTCATTTTACCAGATGCAATATCTCCAGATTCTAACTCTTCAACTCAAAAGTGTTTAATGCAGAGAAGCAAGACTGGTGGGAAATCCATTCTGGCAAGAGTAGAACAGCAGTTACAGATGCATCAAGTTCCAGAGGACACAATGGCTGTGATTCTGTGAACCTGCCCACCTTCCAGCCTTCAGGGTTCCCATGGTACAACAGCTGTGCTTGTGCCCAGTGGTAGTTGCATAGAGGTCTTGATGGGACCAATTCTCTGACATCATTTTAAAGATTGTTCCTGATGATGTGTTCTCTAAGCACAAATTCTAAATATTCTTTAATAAATTCCTTTTCTGCTCCAATCAGCCTGGATTGGTTTCTGATGTCTAAAATTAAGAACCTTGACTGGTCATCTACCTTTCTAACAAATCCAAAACTGTAATCTCCAATGAGCACTTACTGCATGCAGAGAACTCTATGATGTGCTGGGATGAAGGGGTGGGGCAGAGGTGGATACAAAATGTAAGACACAGGCCTGCTCTCCAGGGGCAAGCAGCATGAAACAGCCGTAAACTGAGGCTGATGGTGTCAGTGCTGAATTGAAGTGCAAGCTGTGCAGTACAGAAGAGGTAACAATCCTTTCTGACTGATGGCATCATAAAGGGCTTCACAGAAGAGGTAGATTTTTGATTAAGTCTGGAAGAATGAGTAGGATTTTTGATAGGGAAATGTCTGGAATGAAGGAAGTGGGAATTCCTATTGAGAGGTGCTGGGCTTACAGGACATTATAATCAAAAGCAAAGAGGAATTAGAAAATGTAAAGGACCTAAATGTAGGCTACTGTTTCACTCAACTATAATCAAGTACTGAGGAACATGATTTTTTGAAACAAGCGAGTTCCCAGGCACGCACGTGGAAGGGTCTAAGCTTTTCCCACAAGCCTGAGTTTTGAGGGTCACATTCCCAGGCCTCTGGGAAGTGTAAATAGTTCAGTGCCTTTTAGACCCAAGTTCCCAAGTTTGGTTGTATTAAGCCTATCTCAGCCTGATTCTTGTTTTGTGTTGTCCACTGTTGCACAAATCATGGGTCAAATGATGATTTTCAACATTTTTTGGAGTAGAAATAATTTCTTCAAAATAAATAATATTCAGGAGTCCAATATTTAAATTTTTATTTATTTATTTTTAAATTTTTATTTATTTATATTTTTTGTGAGGAAGATCAGCCCTGAGCTAACATCTATGCCAATCCTCCTCTTTTTGCTGAGGAAGACCGGCTCTGAGCTAACATCTATTGCCAGTCCTCCTCCTTTTTTTCCCCAAAGCCCCAGTAGATAGCTGTATGTCATAGTTGCACATTCTTCTAGTTGCTGTGTGTGGGACGCCGCCTCAGCATGGCCGGAGAAGCGGTGCCTTGGTGCGCGCCCGGGATCTGAACCCAGGCCACCAGCAGCGGAGCACGCACACTTAACCACTAAGCCATGGGGCCGGCCCCAGGAGAGCAATATTTAAAAAATATGAAGAAGATCTCCTCTGGTGGATGGAGACATGGGGATCTCACAGCCCTGCTCTCTGCCCCTTGCCCCCTCCTCACCACATCATACTCTTTAACACTTCACCTTAAAACTTCTAACAATTTGGAGAATTCAAGTTTCTAAACCACGGATTAGGCCAAAATGAAATTCCACAGCAAGAACTAGAGGTTGCCTTAGGAGGGGATATGACAGAGGAATCACACTGACATATGTTTGATTTCTCAATGGGCTGTATCAGACTCTTGGAGTCATCTAATCTATATTGTGACATGAAGGGGAGAGGATGAACAAGTAAACTACATATATAAAGACTTCATGGGAACTCATTATAATTAATAAAGAGAGAAATTACATGTTATAATTTAGGGGATAAAGACATTTTTAGACACAAATAATAATAAAAACAATAATAATTGGATTGAGGTAAGATCTGTTCTGAAGCTAAAGGTAAAAAATGTGTTGTTACTTAGTATATTGTTAAAAACTAAGATACAACTGTGGAAAGTTTGCTGTTACTGGTTATAGAAAAAGAATTAAAAACCGGCATAAATATGTGTCTATTGCTTTTATAATAAAATAATATGTGATAATTATAACTGAAATACACTTTTCAATGCTAACAATGTAATAATATAATGAGTGAGTCTTTGATTTCTTTGGGTTCAAGACACTATGAAGAACACACTAAGCTATCAATGTGAGGATTCTAGTGCCAGACCACCCAGGAACTAATTGGACTCAGTAAAGGGTGTGTTCCATTTGGATGATATGCATGTGTTTTCTGGGAGAAAGATATTTTCAGAGCGTGGTATACTAATCTATACACATATGCCCCAGAGCGGATAGTGAGTTCAAACATGTCTATTCACTCTTCTATGCCAAACCTGGCAGGGTAAGATGTTTCTAAATCTCCCTTAAGACAACAAGTCAAAGTGGGAAGGAGCCTTGAGGGAATAGTGATCTAGGATTCTACACTACCACCCAGGAACCATACAAAACTAGCTATGGATTAACCCATCTTTTCCCTATGTATAAAATCTTAGTTGAGCTTCTCTTCAATTCTAGAATAAGTAAAGAGATGAAAATGTAAGAATAAAAAAGAAAGTGTACAAAGTGTTATCAATGATAGGGATAGAAGAAATTAGTTTTTCCATGATATTAGGAGAATTTCCATTTATAAAAAATATGTATGTGTATGTTATTTACATAAATATTTACATAAAGTTGTATGTGTATATCTACATAAATCTTTATTTATATAAAACTCTCACCATGTTATCAAGTGATGTTTTAGGTACAGTTGAGGTGCCTACCTTCTAGTAGGGTGAGAGTCAATAAACAGGGAAACAGACAGCCTTAGATTGCAATAATTATTAGAGATGAAATAAATGGGGTGATATAATAGGAACTAGGAGAGGCTGTTCTTTCTTTAAATGTTTTAGTTAATTTAATTAATTTTATCTTCATTATAAAGAGGGTTGCCAAGGCAGGCCTTTCTAGGAGGTGCTATTAGAACTTAGTGCTGAATGAAGTTAAATTGCATGTCATGTGAAGGTTCTAGGGAAAGAATAGCTCAGGTGGAGGATCAGCATATGTAAAACTCTGAGCAGGAGGCACTTTGGTATGTTTAAGAGAAGTACATGGAGTGCAATGAGTAAGATAGATAATGATGTGAGGAGGGTAGAGAACTAGGCATAGGTCAGACCACGCACGACATTTTAGGCCATGATAAGGACGTTGAGTTTACCTCCAAGAAAATCTGGAAGACACTTAAGGGTTTTGCTAGGGGAATGACTTGTCTTGGTTGGCTTTGTAAAAGAACACTTTGATTGCTGGGTGGAGAATGGAGATGCTAGCAGACCACATGGGAGCCGGAAGATTAACTAGAGGCCACTGCTGTAGGCCCACTGAGAGGTGATGGTGGCTTGGGTCGGGAGTGGCAGTGGAAACTGAGAGGAAGGTATATTCCAGAAGCACTTTCAAGGTGAGATTGATGGCTTTCTGGCAGTTTATATGTGGCAAATGGGGTGGAGACTCAAAAGGAGAAGAAGAAGGCGCTAGAATAACCACAATTTTGGCTTAAACAGCTGTGTGTATTTGCCTTCCATTTACTGAAAATGGGAAGAGAATGGAGGAGAAACAAGTTTGTGGAAGAAACAAACAGTTCTATGTTAAGCCGGAGATATATCTGGAACATCCAAGTCAAGATGCCAAGTATACAGCTAGATAGCCAAGCAGGGCTCCTTCATGTACTTGTGTAGCTAAAACCTTATACAAAGGCACCCAGGGGCATCTCCCCAGAGGGAGCACTTTTTTAAAACTCCTCACAAAGACTCAGGATATGCTAGATGCAACCCTATGATTTGGATCCAGATTCTAAGTCTCAGTACCCAAAGTATCTTCCAAATCTAACCTCCATTTACAGTGTGCAGGACTCGTAAACATTAAGATTTTCCTCCTTTAGTCATTATAATCTATAAAACGTAGTCTATTTCCATTATGTCCAGTTGGAGGTATTTTATTACTTACCCTTCACCTCAGGTGGCCTGCCTGCTGTTATTTTCCAAAGATTAATCCTAGGGGTTATATTGCATAAGACTGTTCTTTATTTGACCCGAAACATTCCTTCGCTCCTAAAAGACAGACAGGATGTGGCCTGATAGCAAAAGGTTCATGAAGCTCCAGCCCTCGTACAGCTGGCGTCCATTCTCTGCCTGTGGCTGCCAACAGGCCTGGGAGATGGCTGCTCTCCTGAGCGTGTCAGATGCTGCAGCTGGGAAGGTGCAGTTCTCTGGGAATAGCCTCTAGCTGGGCCCCCAAAGTGGGTGGCATGTTTATCTCTCCCCTTGAAAAACAAAAAGTCAGCTGGGAACACATATTTCTATGACAACAACAAATTCAAAGGAGATGCAAATTCCCAGCAAATGTGGACACGGGGGAAGAGGGCGACAGAAGTTGGCCCAATTAGGGGGGAGGTGTCTTAGGAGTACATTGAGTCTCGGTCCATTTCAACTTAATTCCGGTCTGAATTGACACAAGATGAAAGGCTTTTGTGAAGAAAATATGTGAAAAAATGAATAATGTCCCAAAGAATGTAGTCTGTACACCGCTTAAGAGGGAGGTCTTAATTTGGTACAAAAAACTAGTGATCTTATGTCAGTCAACAAAACTATTGAATTTCAAAATAGGTATTTTATTTGTTAGTATTGGAAATGACTTAATCTAGTCTGCCTTCTGCCTTCATTTAAAAACCACTGTATTTGTAAACGTATGATTAAAAAATTTTTATTTTGTCATTTGTGTTTTCAATGGTTCAACCTGCCATGATTTTTGCTATTTTTCAATGCATGGGTACCCACATATGAAATGTGGAAATACTTCATCAGTATTATATAGTAAGATGGGAGGAGGAAAAAAACAAAAACAGTCAGAATGGGAAAACCAAATGGAAGGAAAATCCTATTCAGAATTCTTAATATTTAAAAGGAACAGAGAGAGTGGAAGTCATGATCATGAAGAAGAGTGACACCTCCAGACCAGTATTTGATGTCATTGCTTTCATTGAATAAAAATGAAAGGAAATACTCCAGAGAGTGTTGCAAAATGTTCTCCTCTAAACTGTCTTAGGAATAGCAAGAAATGACACCAAATAGAATTTATTGTTTATTTTAAAAATCACAAATCTAATGCTTACTTATTGTGAATTCTTCAAAAAATTCACAAGAATATGAAGAAAAGGTGAGACTCTCTTCACTGCTGTCTCCTCTTTCCCACTTTAGAGAGGTCATCTCTGTTATAAGTTTATTGTGTAGTTTTCCAGATTGTTCCAATTGCACTTTAAGGGGCCTTGGAGAGGAGGCAGCATGAGGTAGTGGAAAAGCACCAACATGGAAAGGTTACTTCCCAGGTCTGTTGCTCTGTGGCTTTTGGAGAATCCATTAACTTCCTTGGGACTCTGATCCCTGGTGTGTAAAATGAAGTGGCTTCAGGGAAGATGGGGTGAGATTTACTACCAGCCATGGTGTTCTGGATGTCTGTAGGGATATTTTGGCAATTTTGTTGGTCGTAATGACAAGGACAGCCTCCTGATGTTTGTTTCCCTAAGAACAGGGATGCTAAGCATTTCCAAAGCCCAATAAAGAACTGTCCCAACCTAAATCCCAGCAGTTCCCGCTACCCCAGGAAAAACTGGAGCATCAGTGATGTCTCTTCCAACCGACAAAGCCTAGCGTAGAACCGTTATCAGTGATATTGACCAATGCCAACACTTGTTGGCTTACCAAATGAATTTCCTTCTTAGAAACAAAATTTTTGTACATCCCATAAATGTTCTATTTACATTAAAATGGTTTTCTTTGTGTTCAAATTCACCAGGGAAGGTAGTTTTTAAGTCAGGAAATAGTCGATATTTTGGTGATCTCTCAGCTTGCATTTGCCTTTTATTTACATTATTAAGATAGTCTGCTATGGAACCAGTTGTTTTGATTATTCTTTTCATTCCTTTTTCCTTTTGATATTATGTACGTCTCATTAGTTTTTCATTTTTCATAGAAGTTTCCCTCTTTTATCACACATGCAAATACTAAAGAAAACACAATAATACATATAAATGCACTCTACAGCCTAGAAGCCTCAAAGCTGATGTTATATCCAAGTGATGTTTAATGATAGTTTAATATTCAATTATTTTCTAAATTGCTCCACATGCTCCACAGGGGTCTGGTAGTCAAACCCTTCTCTTATTAATTTTATTTCAAGAAAGCCAGGTTTATAAATTGACCCAATAACAATAATGGTAATAATCAGGAGGTATGGAGCAATACTTTACATTTGTATAATGTAAATGGAAACCTATAGCTTTCACAAAAATCATCCTATGTGATCCTCACAACAAATTTGGGAGGTTGGTAAGCCAAGTACTCCCATTTTCATTTTGTATTGAGGAAAGGAAAGGAACGGTGCAGAGTTAACTTGACATCCAGAGTGTCTTCTTAAAACAAACTCATTTGCTTCAAGGGTTTAAAAAACACCAATGTGAGCTTTATTTTTTTGCAAATACACTTAATCTGGCAAGGCTCTTTCATGCAGCAATAAATAGTATTTGTTATCTTTGAGGGAAAGCCAGCTGGTCTGCTTCCTAGTCCTGAGGTAAACAGAAGGCTGCCTGCTTGTCGTGAGTCTGCTCTCGCTAATTAGAGAATCTGTGGTCTGTTTCACTTTAAGGACCTTCTGGAAAATAGTAGTCCCCTTTTTCCTCAACTTTCTCCTCAGCTCAGTGTTAGGAGCTTCTCCTTAAGTGCCCTTCTCTCTTCCATGGGGATAACAGTGAGAAAAGCCCTAAGATCTCTAGATCTTAGGGAGCAGGACCAAAAGAATATCTGGATAAGGAATTAATCCATACATGGAATGAGAGCCATGAGGAGTTTTCATTTTTATTCCAATTTAAACTAAAACAAAGATCCAGCAAAATCCTTTGACTTTAGAGGCTTAAAGTAAACACAACTTACTAGTTTTTTAGTTGAAAATTCTAAAGATCAAGTAAAAAAATTCATCTTTCTCACCCACTTCCACTCAGCCCCCACTACAATTTATTTAGCCAAGACTAAGATATTAAAGCTTGAGTTTTCACAGCCCAATTTCCTCCCCACTCAGCTAAAGAATATTCGGTCTTGCCAAGAGACTTCTGGACACTTTTATGTAAATGGAGGTTGCAGCAGGTCAGGGGATAAAATAAAGGCAATGGAGAAAAAAAATATAAGATTAATGTTAAATAAGCTAAGGTCAAGAGTTTTGGGTAGTTTAGAAAGAAGAAGGAGAGACATTTGGGAGAGCCACTTTTTTGTGGGAGATATTTCAAACATAAGACATATGATGAAAGGACATATATTAGAAGTTTTTCTGAGTGTTGAAAGTATGCTCTCCATTTCCTGCTCTTGGGTAATTTCAAGAGACACCTCAGTAAAAATGCAATGTGCTTTTAACTACTTCTTGGTTGACAGGCTGTTGTTTGTTTGACAGTGATGTTGGCACTAGGCCACGAGATAGCTAGTTTTTACATGTATTACGTTTAAAGGTTGACATTTTCTTTGCGGAAGAGTCACCAGTGCATTCATCATACATTCAAAAATGTTAACTGCCTCCTCCCCAGGGATGAAATTTTTTTGCATGACTACGATCAAGCAACATTAAGCAAAAAAAGAAATGACAACGAGGTCCCAATACTAACCACAAACATGTCTATGTTCTTTTTTGTTTATTTTTACTTACATCCCCTTGAATATTTTACTTAATTTTCCTTAAATATATATATATATACATATATATATTTTTTTACCCTCTGGAACTTTTCTTGGTATCGGTCTTGGTACTTGGTACTTAGTCTTTGCCTGGTACTCACTCGTATATTGAAAAATGTAAAATTTGGAAAATAAGAGCTATTCCTGTTTTTCAATTTGATTCCATATTTGAATATCCACCCTGTTTCCAGAATGTGGAGGATATAAAGGTGAACATGGAACATTCTCTGCCTTTAATAAGAAAGTATTATACAAATACACTGGCACACATCATGTAAGATGAGTTAAGACAAATGCCTGCTCCACATACATTAACATAAATCTGCACAGAGAAAACAGCCAAAACACAAGCCTTCCTAAAATCATGTTGTTACTTCCATTTATTATTCACTGAATCTTGAAAGCATTTGGGAAAACAAGACATATGTCTATTTCCTGCTTACCCTATGACTGTATTAAAGACTCATCTTTAGGTAATTAGAGTTTTTCTAAAATATGAATAATTCATTTCTCCCTAAAGTCACATATGCTGACCAGAAGTCTCTACTATCTCTGGAATGATGTGGTTTTCAAGCACCATCATTTCTCTTAAGAAAACTTCCTGGAACTTAGGAAAATTGGGTAGAAACTCTTCAAAGTCCTCTTAATATCATTTCTTGCCCTATCCAGGTGGATGTTCTTTATTGGAAATTTCATATCTTTCCCTTCAGGCAGTATGTTAAATTGTTGCTTTTATGCCTGCTCATGGCCCTACTTCTGAAAAATGAAAATAAACTCAAAAGGATATTTGCAATAGTGATTTCTCTAATTGGAACAAAGCCAAACCTCTGTGTATTATATATTCAGACTAGTTATGAAAATTGACATCACTTTTGTCTCTACCTTCAAACCTGCGAATAAATATAAGTGATTAGTGTGTATGGCTTTAAAAATAAAACCTTGGGGACCAAACCACAAAATATCTTTTGTAAAGTTGACAGATCATGGGATGTTTTGTAACTGAGTCACTATGAGTCATCAACAAAATCCTCTACCTGTAACTTCGACACTCTACCTTCATTTTGTTATTTTAGTTTAATTATGTCTCACCTCTGAGGTCACTGCTTGCTCCTTTGAGCGTCACATTATCAGAATATAGCAATTTTTTGTTGTTCTCTTCTACCGAGCTCTAGGTCACTGCATTCATTTCTTAAAGAGTTTCCTAGCTCAGTCATTCTTTCCAACATTGCTTATGCGATCATTCGTGATGATTTCAATAGCCACATAAATAATCCTTCCAATTTTCTGGCTTCTCTGTTCCCTGACATCCACTCTTCCATTGACCTTGTCTTTCACCCTGTCTCAGTCAACCACTCTCTTGCTCATACTTCAGAGTTTTTCATGATCAGTCAATGCCACTCCTCCATTTTAATTTCAGTTAGCCCACTTTTGACCTCCACTTCCCTCACATCCCATCTCTGGCAATCCTGCAGCTATTGGCCATGTGAACTTTTCACTGCTCCTGCCATGCCCATACTTCTCTCCTCATTTAGTTTAGATTTCAATATTGGCATTATATTCATTACTTGGCACATATATTCAATTCCACCACTCTCTCTCCCTTCATCTCACCTGGCTGGCAATACCCAGAACCTTGGTTACATCCCCTTTTCCACCTGGATTTCAGCATCTAGATCCACATGATTAAATATGAGAGAAATACAAAAACATCCATTGTCACTAACTTTAATTAATACAGATCATGTCATTTTTCTTTGAAAATGCTCAAATGACATACAATTTCATTAGAGTAAATGCTGGTGGCTTACAGGCCCTGAAAAAATCTGGCTGCCTTCCTCCTCTCTGACCATATCTCCTCTAATGCTTAACCCGCTCCAGCCACTCCAGCTGCCTTACCATTCCCCAAACGCATTAAGCACAACCTCATCTCTGAGTCTTTGCACTTGCTTTTCTCTGCCCTTGGAAATGCTCTTCTTCCAAGTAGCTGATAGCAACATTCTTAGCACCTTCATGTCTTGTCTACCTTATCAGAAGCCTCCCTCACATTCTTTCTCAAACAGCAATTCTCCCCAACTCCTTCAACTTCTTGTCCCCCCTTCTGCCCTACCTAGTTACATTTTTTTCATACCACTCAAGACTAATATATTAAATGATTTATTTATGCATTTGTTTATTAATTTCTCCACTCAGATTAGACTGGAACTGCAGAACAGCAGAGATGTTTGTCTGTTTTTTTCACTGCTATATCCTCAGCGACTGAAATAAATAACATATATGTTATCTGTATATAACATATATGTGCCACATAGTAGACCTGCAGTATGTATTTGATGAATAAATTATTGATTTCCTCTCCTTTGAAAAGTGACTTATGCATATATGATTGAATCAATTCATCATTTTGAAATTGATCTAAAGTTATGATAATTATGAAAATGGCCCCAATCTGGACTTGTGACTGAGTATCTAAGGTATTTTTTACTCAGATTCAATTGGATATATCTTTATCCTTTGTCACATAAATCCTGTTCCCAGCTTTTAAGTGCAGTGCTACTTTAATGGTGTCAGATATACAGAGAATGATTTCAGCATTTTTTGCCAATTTATCCTCTTTACAAGATAACTAAAATTCTGTCAGTTTTTTGTTTGTTTTAGGGCTTCACCTTCTTTTTTTTTTTTGCTGAGGAAGAGTCACCCTGAGCTAACATCTGTTTCCGATCTTCCTCTTCGTTTGCTTGAGAAAGATTAGCCCTGAGCTAACATCTGTGTCAATCTTCCTCTATTTTGTATGTAGGTCACTGCCTCAGCATGGCTGACGGGTGGTGTATGTCCGTGCCTAGGATCCAAACCCGCGAATGTGGGCCACTGAAGCAGAGCGCACCGGACTTGAACCACTCAGCCAGGGGGCTAGCCGAGGGCTTTGCCTTCTTAAAGAAAATAAGACTATCTCAAAGGAAGAACAAGAATATGCCATTGTTCCTAAGAGCGTATCTCTTGTCAAAGTCAATAAAACAGAACTTTGCTCTGAAATTTTCTCCTCAAGTGTAGAAAAGCATGGATTCCAGGATGAAGGTACTCACTGGGCAATTAAGCCAGCACTGTCTGTGTAACCCCCTCTCTCCTGCATCTGTGGAATCTCAAAGAAACACAGCAGTGCCTTTCTTTCTTTCTAAGTACCAGGACATGTACATCACTATAGGCCTTGTTAATCATTGAAACTCCCAACAAACAACAAATCTCTGGTGTAACAGCTGTTAGTGGCCATTAAAAAACAACAACAACAACAAAAATAATAAAAAACTTCAACATCAAATTTCTTAATTCAACCAACAGAAATACTGCTTGTAAACTTTTAATTATGAGTTAGATGTGGCTTAAAACTGGTAGAAATTCGGCTAATATAATGTATTTAATCATTTTTTGGCTCATAGTTGCCATTAATAGTCAATTCTAAAATTACAGCTCAGTAATAAATTCTAGGAGGAAACAAAACATATTTCCTTCCATCTCTCTGAATATTATATATTAAAAAAACAACTGCGGGCCAGCCTGGTGGCATAGTGGTTAAGTTCGAGGGCTCCGCTTTGGGGGCCCAGCCCGGGGTTCGCAGGTTCGGATCCTGCGTGCACCCTGACACACCACGTGTCAAGCCATGCTGTGGCGGCGTCCCATATAAAGTGGAGGAAGATGGGCACAGATGTTAGCCCAGGGCCAGTCTTCCTCAGCAAAAAGAGGAGGATTGGCAATGGATGTTAACGCAGGGCTAATTTTCTTCACAAAATAAACAAAAAACAAAAAACTGCAACAACAGTAATAGTATTTATTATTTAATGAGCTGACACTGTACCAAGAGCAGTGTTAGTTTTTACTCTTTTATTGCTGTAATGCTGATCTTCACTAGAACACAACAAGGAAACACTTTCAAAAGGAAGCAAGATCTAAGCTGAGACATATGATTTAGTAGGAAACAGTTAAAAACATGATTTGGACTTTGGATAGGGAGGAATGATCCAGACAGAAGGAAGAGTAATTTGAAGGCCTAGTGGTCGGAGAGAATATAGCAAATAAGGCGTATTATTTCATATGAAACTAGCGCATGTAATTTCCCAGGGCTCAAGTGTAGGCTATAGGCGCAAGAATGTGTTGGAGTGAATATGGACAAATGGCCAGAAGAGAACTTCAAGCTTAGTCAAGAGGTAAATTGTTTAGAGATATGTAAGCCACAGCTGCATTAAAGACTTTGGATTTTATCTGGGAAAAAAAGGTAATTATTGCTCTTTCTTTCTTTTACTTATTTTTTTCTACCTTTCTTTTTGTTCCTCTTTTCTTTCTCCCCATTTCTTCCTCCCCCACCTCCGTAGTTTATTTAAGCGCAAGAAGTGTCATTAATTTATTCAATAAATCCTTGTTGAGCACCTACTGCACGTAAGACACTCTGCTAGATCCTGAGAGAAGTTACTCAGCAAGACAGACCTGATTCAATCCCTACTGAAACTTACAGTCTGGTAGACAAGCTTGACATGTCTACCCAGGAAACTGAAATAAACCCAGTGCCATTTAACATTAAAAATAGAGAAATGTCAGGGCTGGTGGGGTGGCATAGTGGTTAAGTTTGCGTGCTCCACTTTGGTGGCCTGCGGTTTGCGGGTTCGGATTCCGGGCATGGACCTCCATACTGCTCATCAAGCTATGCTGTGGCAGCGTCCCATATACAAAGTGGAGGAATATTGGCACAGATGTTAGTTTGGGATAATCTTCCTCAAGCAAAAAGAGGAGAATTGGCAACAGATGTTAGCTCAGGGCCAATCTTCCTCACCAAAAAAAAAATATATATATATGTGTTATGCTATAGTAAGAATAAATTTTAAAATTTAGAGAACATGACTGATGTCCTAAAAATATAGCTTACCATTTGTAATCTAGGTAGTGGAAAACTTGAACAAATCAATAACCATAGAAGAGGATGGGAAAGGAATTAAAAAACAACTGAACAAAAAAGATACCTAGTCCAGCTGGTTTTACTTATTTCTTAATAACTGTATCTGTCTTCCTGGGTTGCCATAATGTAGTACCATAGACTGAGTGGTTTAAACAACAGATATTTATTTTCTGACAGTTCTGGAGACTAGAAGTCCGATATCAGAGTGCTGTTAGAGTTGGTTTCTGGTGAGATCTCTCTTCTTGGCTTGTAGATGGCCACCTTCTCATTATCTTTACACATGGCCTCTTTTCTGTGCATGTACGGAGAGAGGGATCTCTGATGCCTCTTCTTCTTCCTATACAGACACCAATCTTATCAGATTATCAGATTAGGGCCCCATCTTTATTATTATTATTATTTAAGTTCAATTACCTCTCTAAAGTCCCTATCGCCAAATACAGTCACATTAGGGATTAGGGCCTCAACATGTGAATTTCGAGGAGACACAATTCAGTCTATAGCAATAATCTTTATAGACTAAGTAATTTCTGTTACTTAAACTAATACAAACCACAGAAAAAGAAAGAAAAAAAGAACATCAATCTCTATCGAAGAATAGAAAAAAAACAGTTCCCAACTTCTTTTATGAGGCTAGCATAAACTTAATGGCAAAACTTAACAGAGACATTAAAAGAAAGTAAAATTATAAGGTAATCTCACTTACAACTATCAAAGCAAAATTCCTAAACGAGATATTAGCAAACTGTATCCAGCAATAATTAAAAACATATAATCAAAGTAGGTTAATGACAAAAGTGCAAGATTGATTAACATTTGAAAATTTATAATAATTCTCCTAATTAAAAATAAGAAAAATTATATCAATAGATGGAGCAAAAGCAAATTAAAAACTTCAACATGAATTTTTGATTAAAAAAACAACTCAGCAAAATGCAAATAGAAGAAAACTTTCTTGCTCTAAAACAGTTATATAGTTAATGCAGAAATATTCAGAGCTTTTCCTTAAAAATGGGACAAAAGATAAAAATCCTCAACATTGTATAGGAGTTCTTGGCAAATGCAAAGGGCAAGTAAGGAAAATAAAAGGCACAGTGACTAGAAATGAAGACAGAAAACTCTCATTATTCATAGAAGACATGCTTGTGTTATAGGAAATCCAAAATAATCTACAGACAAACTATCAGAATTACTAAGATACAAGGTCTCTGGATACAACATCAATATGCAAAAATCAACTGTATTTTTCACTCCAGCAACAACAAATGGAAAAATAAATAACATTTACTACAGCATAAAAAGCAATAAATCTTTCTGGAAAATGAGTGACACCACTGCAAGAAACCAAAAATTAGCATTGAGAGGAATGAAAGAAGACCTTATGATATAGAAAGATATAGAAGACTTAGTAACATGCTCATAAACGAGAAGACTCAATATTGTTATTATGTCAATCTCCCAAAATTTATTTATAGATCCAATTCAATCCCCATCAAATTCCCAGCATAATTTTCCCTAAAATAGATAAGAAATATTTACAAATTTTATATGAGATACAAAGGGTCAAGACAGCCAAGACAAGCTTGTACAGGAGAACAGTTAGCAAACTTAAAGTGTATATGGCAATTTATTATAAAGCCACTGTAATTAAGTGAGTGTGTTATTAGAGTAAGAACAGACAAATCAACCAAAGAGACAGAATAGAGAATCCAGAAATAGACCTATACATTTATTTGTTATTTACTCGTTTATTTTAACAAAGATGGCAATGCTGAGCAGTGGAGAAAGCATGTTTTTTCAGTAAGTCATCTAGGTCAATTGGATACCCTTACAGAAAGAAAATGCAATGTTACCCCACAACACACCATACACAAAATATATACTCCAGATCTGTTTGTAAAAGGTAAGACAATAAAAATTCTGTAAGATAACATAGTTTTCTTAAAAAGCACCCAAAAATCACCCAGCCATAAAAAGAATGATTAAAAATTGGACTACATTAAAATTAGGATTTTTTTTGGTTCACCTAGACACCATTAAAATCATGAAAAGGCAAGTCATAGAGCAGAAGAAATTTGCGACTCCTGTAGAATATAGAGTCTGTATCCAGAGTAAAAAAAACTACAATTCAATTTTTTTAAAAAAGAATGACAAATAAACCATAAGAAAAATGGGGGAAAAACTGAGCCATCACTTTACGAAAGAGGATATTGAAATGGCTAAGTATTTGAAAATATGAACTTAATTAATCATCAGAAAAATGCACATTAAGCTACAATGAGATTCATAACCTTCATATTGGATGAAATTTAAAACACTAAAAGTTGAAGTTCTGCCAAACATATAAAAGAATTAAGACTTTTATAAACTGCTGGGGGGAGTGTAAGTTGGTGCAACCACTTTGGAAAACTGGCAGTTGTACCACTCCTAGTTATATACACGAAATGAGTATAAGCACTTTTGTACTAAAACACAGAAGAATACTATTCATAGCAGTATTATTAGTAATAGGCAAAAACTTGAATATCATAACAGTAGAATGGATCAATAAATTGTGATATGTACATAGAATATAATAAAACACTGAAAATGAACAAATCACTATAACACGCAATATACTGGTGAGTCTTACAAACAAAATGTTAAGCAAAAGAAGGTAAACACAAAAGATTCATGCTGTATTGTGATGGTTAATTTTATGTGTCAACTCAACTGGGCCACGGATGTCCATATATTTGGTTAAACGTTTTTCTGTGTGTCTGTGAGGAAGTTTCTGGATGAGATTAACATTTGAATCAGTAGACTGAGTAAAACAGATCGCTCTCCTCAGTGTGGGTAGTCCTCATCAAATCAGTTGGAGACCTGAATAGAACAAAAAAAAAAAAAAACGTTAGGATGAGAAAATTTACTCTCTCTGCCTGTTTTACAGCTGGGGCATGGGTCTCAGGTCTTCAGTCTCAAATTCAGACTGAAACTTACACCATCGGCTCTCCTGGGTCTCCAGTTTGCCAATGGAAGTTTGTGAGACTTCTCAGCTTCCGTAGCAATGTGGGCTAATTCCTTTATTATTTATTATAATTCCTTATAATCTGTCTCTTCCTCTCTTTATATATATCTATATCCTATTGGTTCTGTTTCTCTGAAGAACTCAGACTAGCACATGTATGATCCCATTTATGTTAAGATGTTAAGTGCAATACTATGAAAACCTTTCCTACAGGGTTAGAAGTCAGTTTAGTGAGTTTAGTTTAATTTAAGGAGAAGTTCAGGCATATATGCAGGTCATGTCTTATTTTTCACCTGGGATTAGTTTTCATGTGCTCACTTTGTGATAATGAATCGAGTTGTCCACTTATGATTCAGCACTTGACCATATGCCAATTTACTTCAACAAAAAATATTTTAAAAGATATAACGTTCAGAAATAAAGAATCAAAACCACCTCTTTATAAACAGATTACGTTGTCTGGTATATAGAAAATCTAAAGACTCTATAGGTAAAACATTACATTAAACAAATGAGTTTAGAGAGTGCTGGCTATAAGATTAATAAAAATCAATTGTTTTTTCTATACACCAACAACAAACTCTTAGAAAATATTTTAAAAATAAATATTTGTCATAATAACAAAAAATAATAAATATCTAGAGAAAAAAATCCAACCAAGATGCTCATGACATCTACACAGAAAAAATATAAAACATTTTGAGACAAATTAAGAAGACCAAAATAAATGGAAGGATATATCATAGTTATGAATTGGAAAATTCAGTGTTTTAAAGATTTCAGTTTTTCTCAAGCTGATCTACAGATGCAATGCTATTCAAATAAAAACCTCAACAGATTTATGTGTGGATGTGTGATTTGAAAAGCTAGGTCTAAAATATATTAAGGATATGTATAAAGGCAAGAATAGTCATGACACTCTTGAAGAAGAACATTGTGTGAAGATTTACTCTGCTGCATTTCAAAACTTTGTACTAAAGCTACACAACAAAGACGGTGTGATACTGGTGCGAGGAGGGGCACATTGCCCGATTGAACAAAATAGAGAGTTCAGAAAAATAATTCTTCATGTATAGACACTTAGATCATGAAAAGATGACACTGAAAAGTGCGGAAACGATAAAGTAAATGATTTCTTTGATATGACACCAAAGGCAAGGCAACAAAAGCAAAAATAGACAAATCAAACTCCATAAAAGTTACAAACTATCATACATCAAAGAACTAAGCTGTAAACAGAGTCAAAAGGCAACATATGGAATGGCAGAAAATATTTGCAAATCATATATCTGATAAGAGATTAATATCCAGAATATATAGAGAGAACTCCTACAACTCAACAACAAAAAAACAAACAACCCAATTCAAAAATGGGCAAAAGACTTGAATAGACATTTCTTCAAAGAAGATATATGAATGGCCAATAAGCACACGAAAAAATGCTCAACACCATTAATTATTAGGGAAATGCAAATAAAAACCACAATAACTGCATGTGTAATTGTCCCACAATGAAAACAATCTTTATGTCCATTAAAATAGAATGGATAGGGGCCAGACCGGTGGCATAGTAATTAAGTTCGCATGCTCCGCTTTGGCAGCCTGGGATTTACAGGTTTGAATCCTGGGCACAGATGTGTGCACCACTCATCGGGCCATGCTGTTGTGGTGTCCCACATGCAAAATGGAGGAAGATGGGCACAGATGTTAGCTCAGGGCCAATCTTCCTCAGCAAAAAGAAGAAGATTGGTAACAGGTTAGCTCAGGGCTGATCTTCCTCACCAAAAAAAAAAAAAAAAAAAAATAGAATGGATAAATAGAACAATGAAAATGAAGAAACTAGATATGCGTAATAAATATGAATCTGCAATACATAATGCTGCTTCCAGACACAAAAAACAGACATCATATTATTCCTTTTGTGTATTGCTCAATAAAAAGAAAAATACACAAAAAGCAAAAATATATAGTGTTCAAAGTTAAAGGGATTACCTTTTGAGAGAAGGGAAAGGTAGCAATTTAGAGATGGCATGGCAGGGGGAATTTTGGGTGCTGGTTATAGGCTGGTTCTGATCTAAAAGTGGTTGCTTAGATGTATGCTTGGTGTTAATTCATTGAAGTATACATTTATATTTTCTTATACTTTTCTTTAGATGTATTCTACTTAATTAAAAAGAACACATCCTAATTGCAACAAAATTACAAATACTTAGTAACAAAATTAGTAACACAAGTACGTTGCCTATATGAAATAAACTATAAAACAAAACCTGAATAAATTGGCGGATGACCTAGGTTCAAGAATATATAAAGGCATCCTACAAATTGATGAAAAGCAACTAAAAAGGAAAGAGTCAACAAAAATTGGTAAAAGAGATGGACAGGCAATTCATAGGAGAGACAACGCAAAGGTTGAAAACGTTTATTTCAAAGGTATCAATCACACTTCAAAGGAAAACTCAGGAAAATGCAAGTTAAAACAACAATAGCATAACATATTTTACTAATCATGTTTGCAAAATTTTATAAAATACCTATAACATTCAGGTCTAACAATGTGAGAAAATAGAAACTTTCTTAGCCATAGTGGGAGAATGTTAATTGAAACTTTTCTTGAAAATAGTCTGGCAGTATCTATCATAATTAAAATGTCATAAGCCCTTTGTTTAGCTCCTACCAAAAAGATAGCACCATATATAAAAACATGTGTACAATATTTTTATTTGCTTGTATTATTGCTTATAATGGCAACATAGGGAACAATCTCAGTGTCGATCACTGATGGAATAAATCTTTGTCTATTCATCTGAAGGGCTGTCCATAATCCATTACAAAATGAAAAAAGAAAGTTGCAAAAAAATATGGTCATATCTTGGTGCTGTAAAAACTTTGCCACACAAACTTATTTATCTGTATAACGGTTTGTAAAAGACATTGATAATCTATTACTCTCAGAATTATGGGAGTGGAGGAGGATGGAGGTCAGCTGGAGATATTTTCAACTTGCTTTTATTCCTCTTTATTGTTTCATTTGTTGCAATGAGCATGTATTTATATTTTTTTAAATCTAAGAATATTCATAAAGAAAAATGTTTCCTTCACAGATCAAACACGGCATTTCTTTCTTTTCTGTGTAACCTCATACTTTTAGCTTCATCCACTTAGAGTTCCCAATACCAGTTGTTTCTTGTCCACTTTCATTAACTTGCCTTGAAAGTGGTTTAGCTATGCCAGCCTTTCTTTTGTATAATGGTTATTTACATCCTACAAATATATTTACAGTGTGTTAAGAGAGCTCTGCAGCCAAGTTTAAAAGGGGATTCTGGTAAAATCTTTCCACTTACAACACTTTTATCTCTTAATTTACTGTAGTTCATTGCTCTACTTTTGTTTACTTAAAGATGTCATCTAGGTTCTTTATGCTTTGCCAGCACCCAAAGGCGCACTTTTTTTCTTGATGCATTCCAGTTTCCATAGCACTCTTTTCTGGCTTGATTCTCTAAGAGACAATCCTTTTATTGTATTACAAAGACTCTAGATTTAACCCAAGATAAACGTTGAATATTGCTTGGGGTCCTGGAAAGCACTAGAAGCTCTGTGAAAGAGCGGCCCTACCTCTAAGTTAAAAGCAGCCTGTTTGAACTTCCAAATGCACATTCCACTTCAGTGTACTCTGTCACCATATGATTCTGTACCCTGGGCTCACCTTGACAACCCAAAACCTATTATTACTGGATCAGGTTCTTTCCTCTGGGAATTCATGTAGAACACAAACTCTAAGATCACTCATTTTTCTCTCTTTCTAAGCATTATTATTATTTTAAATTTCAGGCTTTCAAAGTCACAAATGGCTTCAAATGTCTTCATGGTCAAGCACAGACTCTTTTCATGGTTCTCCAGATGCTACAGAGATAGTTTAAGCTAGTAAAATTCCATCCAAAAAGCTCAATCCAACCAGTTGTCCAAACAAATCTGCCTCATACCACTCCCTCTTCAACATTCAATGGTTGGAAGTCCTGTAGAAAACGTTCAATCTAAACCCTGCTCTCCTCCCCCGTCTCATCAACCGCTAGCTTGCTTTGGTTACTTTCACGTCTCTCCTGATTAATACAGTAGCCCTCTTTCTGAGCTTTTCAGCTCTAATTTTCCTCACTATATTAATCCTACCACCACACTTCTGCCAAAGTTATTCCTTCAAAACCAAGAACCCAAGCTTCTCAATTCCCTCCTGACAGAATGTTGATGTTTCCCCAATACCTACAAGAAAAAAGCTAAAGACTAACATTATGAAAGTCTCTCCCAATTCATTTCTGCCTGTCTTTCTGATCTTGATGCCAATATTCTGCTAGATTTGCCCTCCCCCAAAGATGGCAGGCTTTGTCATGCCTTCTTGCATTTGGATATACTGTTACATTTCTGGGAATGCCTTTCTGACCCTGTTATGCTTGGTGGATTCTAACTCACCCTTTCAGACTCTACTCAAGTGTCACAAACTCTAAAACCTTCCTAACACCTTTAGACAAATAATTGTCTCCATAGTGCTGTTCAGAGTTCTAATTCAGCATGTATCAGATTGTGTTTTAACCATCCGAGTACGTAGCTGACTCCTTCCTTAAATCATGAGTTCCTCAAGGCCAGGGATGATAATCTTATACCCACAATGTTGAGTTCAGTTCCTGACATGGAGGAGTCCAGTGTGTGCTTATTTGAGGACACAGAAATGACAGAATAAACAGAATTATTCCACAGTAATCAGGACTTTTAATATTCCATAAAGCCTCTTGTTAAAACGTGTCTAAATAAGATCAGGAAATGAATCAGAGAGACGTCTCTGTTATTTTGTTTAAAGAATATCCTCTCATAAACTTCTGTTGAGATTCACTGGAAAATGACATCAATTTCCTTCATTTCAATTGTGGACTAAATAGTATTACTAAAACATTCTACTCTTAAAAACTGAAAATTCGGTTTCCAGACTGCAAAATGTCTCAAACTCTTGTCTCTTTTCTCTATTATGAAATCAAGGTTGCATTTTGTTTTCCACTCAAAATTTGTTTTTACTCCGGGAGTTCTTAGAGAAACCTCTTGTGTTAGTGAATTTGTGTTCAAATTGCAAATTCTGCTGCTCAATTTGTGATATTTTTTCTCCCCCATTTTAACTATGATTTATCTATTACAGTCACGGTATATAGCTTGCTAAAGAATGAACATTGATAGATACTATGGTAGAATATTTGAATATATGAAGAGAGAAAGAAAGATTTAAATCTCACCTCACACATATACACTTCAAGTAAGGGATCTGCTACTTAGAAAGCCTAAGTCACTTACTAGAGTGAACAACCATCCTGGTTTGCCCAAGATAAAGAGGGATCCTTGGATGCAAGACTTTCAACTGTAAAACCAGGAAAGTCCCAAGCAAATCAAGAGGAGCAGTTCACTCTGTCACTTACCCAAGGTCACACAATAAGTGACAGATACAAAGTTCAAATTCAGTCCTTCAAATACTACCAAATTTTATATTCATTCCACATGCTGCCTTCTTGATTTGGATTTCATTCACAACATTTATTTCCACATTGTAAGTCATATTGTGTCAATAATTAAGGTTTTCAAGAGTAATAGAGAAATGAGAACATTCTGGTGAGGTATTTTAACTGAATTTTAAATTATGCATCAGTAGCATAGTCTGATTTCAGCTACAGATGTTCATATTCTAATTACATGGCAAAATTACTAGCTAATAGATTTATTTTGCATACTGTTACATTATAAAACTTTTTAAAAATTATTTAGGAACTAATTGTTGAGACTCTCAAATTAGACTATCACTTTACACTCACTGGGAAAATAAGAAGTACTTAATTTTTTGTGAACGCTCATAAAGCTTTTAATGTCCTTCAATTTCTTCCCCCAAACCATGCCCCTCCAATATCAATATCACAGAAATTTACAATATATGAAGAAGAAGATAAGTGATAACATTTGCATTGATTTGAAGAGAAAGGGAACAGGCTGATAGGTAGGTTATGGAAAAGAGTGTCAAGACAAATTGGATGAGGGGACCATAAAGATTTAAAAATGATGGCATGTACCTCTGAATAATTCTAGTAATCTTCTCCAAAAGATATGTGGCCTTAATGTATTTAGTCTTGTGAAATTTCTTCACCAACCTCTGTGTATTTCTAAAGAAATACTGCACCCTTTCTTGCATATAATTTCTAGAGCTTCAATTTCTTTTGATTATTTTCTTTCGAGGTATTCTTGATAGAATGCTATAGATACAATTATATTTTCAAATGTGTCTTTGACAATAATGTGGAACTTAAGTGTCTTAATATTAGAAAATATTGAAAGCTGGCCCTGTGGCCTAGAGGTTAAGTTCAGTGTTGCTGAACTTTAGTGGTCTAGGTTTGGTTCCTGGGTGCGGACCCACACCATTCGTCAGCAGCCATGCTGTGGCAGTGACCCCCATACAAAATAGAGGAAGATGGGCACAGATGTTATAGCTCAGGGAGAATCTTCCTCAGCAAAAAGAAAAAAACAGAAAAGAAAGAAAACATTGAGAGAATGGAGGTTATAGATTTATTTGACAAACAACAGCATGGTAATGGTACAAATTTTAGACCAAGGGTCAAGAATTTTGAGTACATGTTTTCACTCTACTTGTGATTAGCTAGGTAACCCTAAGAGAATCATGTTATTTCTCTTTTCAGTTTTCTATTAATAAAATGGTAAATAAAATAATTGTCTTACCTTGCCTATGGGCATAGAAAGAAGTCCATCTGTGTGACCATGATGCATGCTGGGAAGGAGAGTGTGTGGTAAATTTAAATAAGGAGAAAGAGTGTAGCAACTGTAGTAGCTCTATGTGAACTCCAAGAGAAGCTGGGAGGCTTGGAGGCAATATGATTTGGATACAAGTCACAAAATACTTGAGCTCCTTTGGGGAATTCTTATGCACCCTCAAGTTTATGAATATTGTAGCACATCCATGCTTCTTACACTTTACTGTGAATACATATTATCTAGGGATCCTGTTAAAATGCAGATTATAATTCAGAAGGTCTGTGGTTCAGTTTGAACATTTACATTTCCCACAAGCTCCCAGGTGATGCTAATAGTGCTAGTCAAGGTACCACACCTTGAGTAGCAAGGTAGAAGCCCTTTGCTTTCCACAGTGATTAAAGGGACATTGAAGATAAGTGGCACTGTGATATAGTCAAGAGGTGTTCCATGTACTAGCCATTACAGTAAGAGACTGATTTGGAATTTGGATAGAGAGATATGAATTTGAGGTAGTAATACGACAAGGGAGATCCCCAAAATGGGAAAGGATATCTAAGAAGAGATTTAAAAAGGCTTCAGGTAATCTGTGGTTGAGAAAATTTTGGGCACATAGAATATAGAGGCAACTTGCTTAAAAACAAAACAGCAAGGCAGAGAATGTGGTGCACAAAATTTGTGTAGACAATAACAAATTTGAGCAAATTTCTTAATAAACAGTCAAAATGAATGGAGACAGATGCAGTTGGGTCAGCTTCAAGGACTTAAATGAAAGAAGAACTTAAAAAATTGAGTGGTAACATCTGCAT
Source organism: Ceratotherium simum simum (assembly GCF_057802395.1). Taxonomy (NCBI): domain Eukaryota; kingdom Metazoa; phylum Chordata; class Mammalia; order Perissodactyla; family Rhinocerotidae; genus Ceratotherium; species Ceratotherium simum. The sequence goes on along the minus strand of NC_141924.1, from coordinate 30,368,491 downwards.
GATGTGGGGAAAATCCAAAAGCCATTAAGAGAAAGGGACACAGGATGAAGAAGCTTTTGAAGAGAAGAGGAAAATTAAGATGATTTTCAGGTGGTGTCAAGACAAAAACGCAAAGAAAACAGAGTCATACGGATGTTACAAGTCATCTCTTTGGGGAATGTAACCCTTCTGAGAAGAGTGAACAGAAGAAGGATGGAAAGAAGAAATGGGAGAAGTTATCTAGAGAAGCAATTAGGGAAAGAGGCTATAGAAAATGAGATAATGCCTGCTGTGTTTTGAACTAAAGTGACCATAAGATGTCAAAGCAGAAATTGAGAAGCAATAGATCCTGAATCAAGGGAGAAATGTAGGAAGAGAAGAGAAAAAGTCACAAGGGAAAGAAAAGTTACATTCAAAGGGTGCCTTTACAAATTAAAATCACAAAGTTGATTATTTTTATGGTTTGCTATTAAGAAGAAAAATATGCCATCAGTTCAAGTTGTGACAAATTCTAACTACATTAGAGACTGATGGAAAGAGATTGCATCGCAAGAAACCATCAACAAAACGAAAAGACAACCTAACAATTGGGAGAAGATATTTGCAAACCATACTTCTGATAAGGGCTTAATCTCCAAAATATATAAAGAACTCATGCATCTTACCAACAAAAAAACTACCAACCCAATTAAAAAATGGGCAAAAGACCTGAACAGACATTTCTCCAAAGAAGATATACAGATGGCCAACAGACACATGAAAAGATGTTCAAAATCATTAACTATCAGGGAAATGCAAATCAAAACTACAATGAGATATCACCTGACACCTGTCAGAATGGCTATAATTAACAAGACAGGAAACAACATGTGTTGGAGAGGATGTGGAGAGAAGGGAACTCTCATACACTGCTAGTGGGAGTGGAAACTGGTGCAGCCATTATGGAAAACAGTATGGAGATTCCTCAAAAAATCAAGGATAGAACTACCATATGATCCAGCTATCCCACTGCTGGGTATTTATCCAAAGAACTTGAAAACACCAATTTGTAAAGGTACATGCACCCATGTGTTCATTGCAGCATTATTCACAATAGCCAAGACTTGGAAGCAACCTAAGTGCCCATCAAGGGACGAATGGATAAAGAAGATGTGGTATATATACACAATGGAATACTACTCAGCCATAAGAAAGGATGAAATCCAGCCATTTGTGACATCATGGATGGACATTGAGGGTATAATGCAAAGTGAAATAAGTCAGAGGGAGAAGGTCAAATACCATATGATTTCCTTCATTAAGTAATAGATAATAACAGCAATAAACAAACACAGAGGGACAGAGATTGGATTGGTGGTTACCAGAGGGGAAGGGGGGAGGGAGGAGGGTGAAAGGGATAATTAGGCACATGTGTGTGGTGATGGGTTGTAATTAGTATTTTGGTGGTGAACATGATGTAATCTATGCAGAAATAGAAGTACAATGATGTACACCTGAAATTTTTACAATGTTATAAACCAATGTTACTGCAATAAACAAAAAATTAAAAAAAAAAAAAGAAATTATTTTTAAAACCTGGAAATAGCAAAATTAATAAAGAACATGGTGAAATAAAGTGGCAGGGCAAATAGTGAAGACCAATAACCAACTGGTTGGAAAGCATGATACAGAGAACAGAGTGAAGGAAAAGAGCCTGCAGATGTAAAAATAATAACTATTCATCTGGAAGTTTCCACTCATCTATGACACAGACACATTGGAGTATGTTTGACTCTTGGCCTCTCGAGCAGCAATAGGCCTTCATCTCTCTTCTAGTGCTTCTCCCACCTTCTTGCCCTTACTCGTTTATTAGCAATATACTGTCCCACCTTCTTTCAAGAGATATTTGAGGCTGTTAAAGAAAACCAGAGCCAGATATTTAAAGTGGTAAAAACAGATTTTGTTCAGGAATTATTGTAACGGAGGAAAAGAGACCTCAGTATAGAATTGGGCTCAATTCCAAAGACAGCAAACACAAGGGGATTTACAGCCAAGGAGCAGGTTGGAGGCATTGGTGGATGGAAAATTACCAAGAGGAGACATCAAGGGTAGGGAGAATTCTTGCTAAACAGACCTAACAGAATTCTTGCTGAAGGCAGGCCAGGATAATCAGATATTACCTGGGGGAGGGGGCATAAGGAATTTGATCAGATACCAAGAATGCTCAGATATTGAAGGGTGGAGATTCTCACTAAACTGACCTAGCAGGATTCTTGTTAAAACTGGGCTTCGCAGGTCTGAGGACAAGGCCCAAGGATGAGGCCTAGTGGAGAAAAGGGCTGAGAGGACCCTGACTAAAGTTTGGTCAGGAAGAGAGTCTTGGTCAGTCAGAGGCTCAACTCCACTCATACTCTGCCTGACTCTCCTGTGCTTCATTTCCCTAAGGCCATTTCTTTTCTCATCACTGCCAACAAAATACTAAGGCCTTTCTCATTTCCCTTTTCATTCCGCTCCTGGTAGATGACTGATTAAGCATCTGATAAATGAATTTGAGTTATGAGAGTACCTGCTTAATAGTAGTTTCTATCTCATCCTTTCCAGATATGTTGGTAAGACTAAGTACCGTTTACATAGGGATTATAGGACCAGAAAGGAGATAACTTCATTTTGAGGGTATTTTCAGCTGCATATACACTCAGGAAAGAAGATCAACCCTATGTGATATGAAAAGCACTATAATTTTTAAACATCTAATTGGACTTGGTACATATCCAATTCTGCCATTACTAAATGTTCTCAAATCTATTTCAGAGTTTATCAGAGGAAGGGAGGGGAAATTATCCAAAAACAAATAACCACGTGAATCATTACTGGTTATGTTGTATCATATTAAAGAAACCTTTGAGAAGTACAGAAAAGTAGGCCAGAGGTACAATGGCTATCATGTTAAGGATGCAAGGAAAAATGATCAAGCATTGGAAATAATTTTTAAAATAATAATTTTAGGAGAATATACACATAGAAATAGCCGGTGTCTTTTATAAGAGTCATCATAGGAGGTATCACACAGTGATGTTTCTATTGCTCAAGCCATTTTTGAAACACTTCCTGGGAATGTTCATCAGAATCATTTCATAAGTCATACAAAAAAATCATTCCCATAGTTATGGTCACTACCTGCATATTTGCACATTTCCACCATAGCATCTGATTTTTATTTTTAAAAACAAACAAATAAAAATACTTATTGTTGAAAGTTATCTGAATGAATGTAGATAAACAGATCAACTTGGTGTGTTGGAATCAAAATCTAAGTAACATTGAACGTAGTTTTCAATTTGAATTGCTTTAAGGACCAAATTTCCTGACTTCTTACTGGTAGTGCTTTCTGTTGGCAATAGTTTTACAAGGCAAGAAAGAAAATAAAGCTTGAGTCATGATTTCTTTGGAATGAACAGGATAATATATTCCCTTTGTGAGTTCTTTGGGCATGAAAAGGAAATAGTTCTGCAAAAGATGAACTTGGAACAATATATTAAAACACTCACCATTGTCCAAGTCACAAGTTGTGTAGTAAACTAAATTTCTGGCAATTTTAAAGAGTTATTATTCAAAATGGAAATTACAATTTGTTTCTCTCCCAGCTTAAACAAGATGGAATCCCTCTAAAGGTTGTCACTCTGATGTTGGGTTTAGTAGAATTGGGATATCATGTTGCGTGTATATCATTGTGTTAGTATTAACACAATGTTTTTGTGTTCTTTCCTCTCAGTGTGAATAAAAACCACTTGATATGAGATTATTCTCCTTTATCAGAGGAGAAGTGATCATAACCACATGTATAAATGATTTCATTTCTTAGGAATAGATTTTTTTTTATTACAAATTCCCTGACTGATTAGAAATTATGTATAGCAAGGTCAAATTAAGATGTCAATAAAAAGTTTATTTTTTCAAAAAATTCCCTTAGAGTATTCATACTAAAGTCTTCCTTCCTTGCCTTTTATAGTTAAGTGCTCTTTGGTAATTGTTTTGGGACAAGCCAAGGAGAAGTAGAATAGTCACTAGATTTTGAACAAAACTGCTGTCTTTGCCTTCCAGCTACAAACACAGAGTTTATAATACTATCCAGTCCTGGCAAAGAAGTTTATACTCTTTGAAAGAGAAAAAAATTGGGGTGTATACAATTTGTAGGAGTAAGAAAATGTTCACACCATCTTTTCACGGAGGTATAGTAGCCACGTGGTTAAGGCTGTGAGCTTTGGAACGCAGACCTGGCATCAGATTAACCCTTTCCTACTAACCAGCACTGCGACTTTGAGTAAGTTACTTAACTCTCTGAGCCTAGTTTCTCAAATATTAAACACAGATGACAGCACCTTCTCCAAACTGTCACTAAAAAGAATTATTAAGATAATACATGAAAAATGCCCACCATAGTATCATGCCTAACACATTGTAACTAATTCAGAAAATATTGGGTGCTTATTATATATTATCAATATACATATATTGGCCAATGCTATTTAAAAACTGATTTCTGAGGGAGGGAGAGAAGGAAAGCATGAATATTCTGGGATCATCCCTCAATATTTAGCTTGATAGATTGGAATAAATAATGGTGCTATTTAATGAAATGGAGATGACAGAGAGAGATGAAGGTTGAAGAAGAAATGAATCAAGCATTCTCTAGTAAGTAAGCAACGATGCTTACTACACACCCAAAGGGAGACGTCCACGAGGCAGTTGAACGTAAAGATATGTCATTTAGGAGAAGGACAAGTTAGAAATAAAACGTAAGAGTCATCTGCATATCATTGGCATTTTAAAGCCACTTAATTAGATGAGTTCAATCAGAAAAAAAAGAAGCAAAAAGGAAACTTAAAACATTCACACATTTTAGAGTTGAATAGACGAGAAAGAGGAAGCAAAGGAAAATGAGAGAGAGTAGCCAAGAAAGAGGAGGGAAACCAGAGCAGGGTGTGATGTCATAGAAACAAGAAAGGAAAATGATTCTCAAAATGGGGAATGGATGACAGTGTCAAATGCTTCTGAAGGGCAATAAATGAGATAGTGCATGTGAAAGCATCCAGCACACATCCTGGCACATAGTAGGTACTTAATAAATGCTGTTTCCCTTCACTTCCTATTTCCTTTCCAAGAGGCAGTAGTATGCAGTGGTTAAGAGCGTAGGCTTAGGAACCAGTCTGCCTCAGTTCAAATTCTTCCTCTGCTGTTGCATAGCTCTGTGACCTCACATAAGTCATTTCACCTTTCAGTAGTTTGGTTCCTATATTTTAAATGGAGGCAATGATAGTGCCTACTTCATAGGGATGCAGCTAACACATTGCAATCAATCAGTAAGGTTAATTGCTATTTTTTTCAATTTAATTTCTTCCATGTTATGTATTTTTAAAAATTATCCAGTAATCAATATGAATTATTTTTTGATTTTCGTAATGAATATTTGGCTGAGTGACAATAATTAATTATATTTCCACAGCCAGTGAGACAATGAACAAAGCCCGCTCTTCCTTCGCACATTGTGCACATATCTGCCTTTAAAGAATATAGCTATTTTTATTGATTGGGGTCCTGACTGTGTGTTGGGACAGTAAAAGGAGCAATCAAGGGATGGTGGGGCACCCAGAGACTAACAACAGAGGGAAGTCATTTCCACCCATGGGACCAAAGGACCAAGAGGAAGAAATGGTGTTATCAGAGTTTGTTGTGAATTGGAATTGCAGAGGAGTGGTTTCCTGGTGAGCAAGAAGAATATCATTATTACCAGGGACAGGGCGCTGATAAATGGAGGGGGGAGAGAAATGCACAACTTCCCGTCCTTTCACCTTCATGTCTCTATCCACTGGGACCACTGGCTAATTCTAAGCAGGAGCCAGCTGGCAAGGAAGCCAGGGTGAGGCAGTTTTCAGAAATTAGCCTTCCAAGGCCCAGATGGGGTAGAGAAGGGTGGAGTATAGATTAAGGGAGGAGAGAGAACAACCAAGCATGCTTTGCTATTCTCCAGTGTTGTGTTCCTAGCCAAGTCCCAGCAAATGACACCCAGATAAGGGTGATTCCTCCCCATCTCAGTACCCTCCTCCCGTGCTAGTGGCCAATCCACAACCAACACCCTGAGCTTCTAAATTGCATTTCAAGCCTTCCAGGTTTTCACAAGTATCAACCAAATGGAATCTCTTTAGTACTTTGCTTCTAATTTTTAAAACTATCCACACACACATATGAATGTATCAACTGAAAGGGTGTTTGCAAATTATAAAAATGAAAAGCTTGATCTAAAACTTTTCCGGAAAATAAGCCAAAAATTTTGTTTGTTCCCAAGATTTGGGCAGAATTCCTTGATTTGACTACATCCCACAAGAATGCCTTCATTTTTGGTTTTTACTTGAAACTTCTAAACTGTTGACACCATGGATTTTAAGAAATAAACAGATAGGCATGTCTCCATGACTTCATTTTATGTTGAGGATATAAATATGCAGAGAGATAAAAGACAGTGTCTCTATTTTTTAAATGTTTGCAAATAAAAGAATTTGCCAATGTCATTTAATTCATCCATCCATTGCTTGCTTGTTGATGTTTAATAGGTCTATGGCTGTGTTGGGAAATTCTTCAATCATCAGTCATTCTGGGTAATTTAGAGTTTTTTAAAAAAATAAAACAGAAAGAAAATTTTTTTAAAAAGGAGGCTCAGAGGTCAAGATACCTAAAAATGTGAGATTAGTGAAATTTGTCATAATCATGACAAGATGAATGAAAATGCTTTTCATTGAAAATAACTTTTCCTTATAAAGAACTCCTTTTTTTCATTTTACGGGCAAAAAAAAAAAAAAGGTATTTGGCATGGAGTAGTACTGGGCTGTAGCCAGAGGAGAGTTTGTTCAGAATTTTGTCCCTCCTTTAATCTGGGCAAATTCAAACTACAGCAAAATTATAGTTTCCAGTATCCCTTGAATTTCCAATAAGTTCTGTTGAGAAGGAACCGCAGAAGATACTGACTCCACACTCTTAAATCTGAGACAGGGCAGCATAAAAATCTTTGCCATTTAAATAATATCAGAAAAGCAGTTTGCTACCTCCCTTGGTATCACATTTAAGATGAACAGATTCTAATCTGTAGATGCAAAAATTCGCCATCTTCCCAGTTAAAGTCACTTTAAAAAATAATGGAAACCGTTTACTTTCACAAAATAAGCTGGTATACACTATCTTGTCGTTTTCAAATGAGATCAATTCCCACACAGTTCTTTTGTTTTGAATGGATCCTCTTCTATGACAAAATGGATGGTAATTATAAGTTGTATTTTGCCAAACATAGAATCAGAAAGAAGCAAAAGTCTTCCATGGCAAATCAATAAGTACTTATTACATATCAACTGAGGTCAAAATCTTTAAGTCAAAATTAAAAGCAAGTAGTTTCTGTTAATGTGTTCTTTTTCTCTATTTTTTCCTCAGGTTTTTTGCTGTTTGCTCAAGAGTAATTTGCCCTAAATAATTTTTGTGCAATGTGATTTTTATTAAATTTGTGTCTTGGGGAGAACTATTATGGTCTAGTTCATTACATCTTTGCTTACGTCAAAGACATTTAATAAATGGATCATGCACTTGAGGCCCTTACATTTTCTCTATCAAGAGTAGAGCCATGTTAAAGAGATAAGTAATGAAGAACAGTGTAACAATTGCCAGCATGTGCTTTAAGTACTCACAGAGTAATGTGAGCCCAAATACTCAGTAAGTTTTCATAGATCACCTGAGATTTGAGCCGATACCACAGCAAGAATGATTTAGCCAGTGTATAGACCACATAAGTAACTTTTATTTGGAAGCAAAGTCTAAAAGTGGTGGTCTGGCAATTTTGGTTTCTAAAATATTTTTAAAGTAATAACTCAGACATAGAATTTGTCTGTTGTATACAAAATTTCCTTTTAATACTAAGAGCTGCATATCTCAATGTGATCAAGGTGCATACTTTTTAAAAAATGCCAAATTGGTTAGTGGAGATGTGTTGTGGCTATGAGAGAGAGGCGTGTGTATTGGAGGCTTGACTAGGAGAAAGTCTGCTCTGTGCTCCTTCACTCAATGGAGAGATTCCCAAGCCACAGAACAAATACAAATGGTTCCAGCTGAAACAACCACAGATGCCATTTTAAGTATGCATCCAATTTCCCAGTGTGGATTGTTTAAGAATATTGGGGCTTTTTCTAATGCTATGTAATATAAACTAGGATACACTTTAATGGTACAAATTCACTCTTCAGCTAAACGTATAAGGATTTTTCCTTATTTTTGTAGCTAGTATCAGAATATATTTATTTTGCAAAATTTCCAGCTCTAGTCTTACCAGCAGAATCACACAAATCCTGAAGAAAATAACAAATTTTATCTTTGACCAAAAGTTTCTGTTTTCCAAAATTACTTTCACTAGTGATGACACATTCTACAAAAGAATTTTTTGAGTTATTCTCTGTCACAAAAGCTATGGGAAAAAAAAATTACTAGTTTCTATGTTTTCTTACTAGATTCTTTTAAAAGAAAAGTGACTGAGAAAAATAGAATACTGGCAATACAGAATTCTTTTTTATTATATTTTTCCACTTAATTTTTCAGATGAGAACATTGGAGTCCAGCATAATAAAGTCATTTGCCCAAAGCCACAGAGCCAGGGAGAGTTCTGCTATGAAAAAGTTAATTTATTTCATTACTCTGGGCACTATATATTATTCAATGTATGAATGTACTTTTACTACTCAAGAAAAGTGTATTTAAGATGCAGAAATAGTATTGCTGGTTAGGATAACTTTGAACTCTAAGATACTAGAGGAAAACCGTGAAAGAGAGGAAAAACTGAATTACAGATAAGAAGTGGGAGATTGTTTGAATTCATGGGTTGGGAAGAAAGGAGCATGAGCCATAAATAGTAGAAAAGTTATTCTAAAGAGGATTTTTGCTGATTTCTTTGTTTTGTTTTATTTGTTTATTTATTTTGATAGGAGAGTATGACAGAATGATAAGGATGATGGAATCAGGGCAGCGCTCTATGGAGGACTGGGAAAAAGTTCCAGTCAACTAAATCCTGTATGGCAAATTCGATGAATAGCATAAGAAAACATGTCAGGATTATTGGAAGTTTCTATTGATGAAGATGACAATCTCTAGCTAAGTTCACTTTATAAATAAATGTAGTACCATCTCATTATAATATAATTTGCAATTAAAATAATTGCAAGTAACACAGGGTATCTGAGCCCCATCCAAATATAAAAAGTAACATTTGACTGATAACTTGAACGTGTAGGGGAAAGTATCATACTACGCTTTGTAGTGGGTGGCATGTGTTGTAGGTGGAGCAATTCCAAGTAATGTGGTGCAGAGACAGTTAGTAATGGCCCCAGTTAAAGCCCTTGACTGATGGGTGGTGGTGTCAAATTTTGAAGCAAGAGCTGCTGTAAACAGAAAACCTATATATGACCTAGGGTTTGGATAACATCTGGATTTAGGTGTGCCTAAATCAATCACGCTGTTACACAGAAAGGCACGGGAGGTGCCAAATCTGAAAAGTTGTTTGCTACTGATGCTTTCCTGATAGCCTGCAAACGGTGTGATTTTATTCATGTGCCCACTGGTAAGAATTATATCTATTCCTTTTTTTCATAGAAAGAGAACTTGTTTAATTTATGTGTAAGCTCTGTCAACCCCTAAGAGTTCAAAGCACTGATAGAACATGAAGCACAGATCAATTCAGCACAAGGGCCTCCTACAAGCACTTAGCTGAGAGCTTCAAAGAGAAACCCATGTAAAAACACAAACATAATTCTGTTTTTATTCAAAGAAATTCTGAAAATTGGACTTAAAAAAAGAGACTGTTGATATATTCAAGGCACAATTTATTTGATGATTCATTGGCATATGTCAGAAGAAATGAGGAAGTTGGCATAAACTAATCTCTACTCTGGGTTGGTAATAGATTAGAAAAAGCACTGGACTTGGTGTTAAAAAACATGAATTCCAGTCTGAGGATATCCTTTTTTTACCATCTGTATTATTTTGGGCAAGTCACTAAACCCCTCAGAATAAGCTGCCATCTCATCATCTACATAATTATGCTAATAATACTTGCTTTTGCTAATTAAAATGGTCTGAGGAGCTCTTTTTCTATCCTGATTGGGCTCTGGAAATGTGTTTTCTTCTGCCTGATTCACTATCACAGAGCATCTTTCCTTTTCAGTTACGTAGTGCAATGCCTGTCACACAGCAGGGACTCAGTGGACATTGTGGAATATCATCGAACAATGCACACAAGAGGGAATAAATAAGGTACTCACGAAGATTTACTGAACACTCAAAGGTGAAGAATATTAGAGAAGGCAAAAGTAGAGGGAGAAAGGGAGGGAAAGAGGGCATAAAAAGACATAAGTCTGATAATTTTCCATAGCTGGTTGTAAATTGGCTTAGGAACCCATGTAAATTATGAAACAAATGCTTTTAGCCATTATACACTGGATTAGCTCATCACACTATTTACCTAACCTATATACCTAACTTTTGAAATCTCTACAGGAATGATCTATAAAAGTGTTATCCAAGAGAACTTTCAGCAGTGTTGGAAAGTTCTGTGTGTGCCCTGTTCAATATAGTAGCCACTAGTCACATGTAGCCTTGAGCACCTGAAATATGGCTAGTGTAACTGAGGAATTAAATTTTTAATTTTATTTAATTTTAATTAATTTAAACTTCAATTTAATAGCCACATGTGGCTAATGACTACCATATTGAACAGCACCAATCTGTAACTTACATGGTTAATGAATGACCCTGTTCTTGCTTGGTGCAGAGGAGGGCTTCTAAGACAGCAGAGTGGCTTAAAATAATATGTGTCTGAAAAAAAGAATCATTGTTAAAGAGACTCCAATTTTCAAAACTACCTGAGATTTTGTTTTCTACAAGTTGTGACTTAACACATCTCTTTGACAGGTCATTGCATTCTTTCATCAGAAGTAAGAATGACATTCAGTTGTGCTCCATTGAACACACTCCTTTATATTTCTGGGACTCAGTTTCCCCATCTGTGAAATGAAGTGGTTGGACTTTATTAGATCACATTTAAAATTCTTTTCAGCTGCAGGGATTGGGAGAAAATTTACATGAATTGCTGGGGAGAATCTGGTTTGAAGTCTCATCTGTTAATTCCTGTCTCATCATCAGAATCTCTCTAAAATGTTTTTCTTTCCCTCTATGCCTCTCATTCTTTCTTGTCTCTTCACAGTTCAAAAGATTTCTCCTGTCTGAATGATTTATCCTTCTGGATTTATGCTGTCAGAGAGGTTTGTTTAGATAGAGTCCAGACATGTGTGTCGCTTACGCATTCTAATTAAGAAAGACAACTTCAAATGGATCCAAGTTATCTAAAAAAAGAATTACATCTTTAGTCAAAGATCAGAAGGAAAGAAGAACATTATAAAATAAACTTGGGATAAAGAATTCCAAAGTTTAAACCAAACGAAGCACGTTTTTTCTTTCACGAAATCTGACTAATTCTTATTTCAAGGGTTCTTTGAGCCTAAAGAAGCTGCAGTTGCAGAAACACAGATTTCTGACGTGGCTACTTGGAGTTTGTCAAGGAAAAACAATTCTGAAAAGCCGTTCCGGTCCCTCTGGTTCCCCTGGTTCTCTGCACCCTGAGAAAGAAAAAGATTACACAAGTGCCACCTTTTGGGGAAAATAGGAATAGCAACAGAGACACCAGATGTAAAGAGCATTAACTCTATTGCACACTCAACCGGAAAAATGAAGAGGTAAATATCATTCTAATCTTCTTATCATGTTTAGAAGTTATATCCCAGAACGATTTATAAATAATTCAACTTAAAAATATAAATAAAGGCTGAATTAAAACCTGAATTTGGTTTTCCTCATTTTTTAAGTGGCAGTCAGTAAAGTATATCTGATTTTGTTTTAAAACAATGTCTGAAGTAACCACAAAGAAACAAAATGTTATCCCCAAGTCCTGAGGTCATGATTTTCTTTTAGCCTTGATCATGAGTGGAGATCTACTGGGAATATTAATTATTTGCTTCCATTACTCCACCCTAGTTAAGATAATTCTTAACGTCAAGCAATGTCCTGTTTTTAGTATTTAGAATGGAAAACCAGAGAGGCAAATCCTTTTATTTTGCTACAGAGGAAAATTTTTGTTTATTTTCTCCAGAACCAGGAAAAAAGTGGTGCCAGGAATCTGCTAAGTTTCTCGGACTTGGAGAGTTAAAGGCTTTTGAGATCCTACGAAGAGTAGTAGAGTATGTACAATGTAAGCATAATTATTATTTAATATGTGTAAACACATTTTACTTGTCTCAAGCATTACGGGTGGGTCCTGTACTGTGATAATGACCCCTGAGCGTAAGATTCTGCAACTAAACAATAGACAAAGGTGACCTTTAAAATGTTTCAGGGATGGAGATAGATGGATGTCTGAATTTCATTTTAAGCCATATTGAAACATCCACAAATTTGACCTAGTTTTTATTGGACTGACATATTGAAGTCATAGTATTAAAAAACCCTCTCCTTTTAATGTCTTTAATTCTCTTCTCTCTCTGAGGATCCTTTCAAACATAATTAAAGGCACAGAGAAAAATCTGATAAATGGCTGATTGCTTCCACGTTTCTCTGAGTTCATTCTCCCAAAACATTTTGTTTGTGCAACCAACCACACATACAGAATCAAAGCATTTTTTTTTAACATTTAATTGAAGTTGTACTCCAAATAGATCCTACCTTATTTCCTCAATATTTTGTGTCATAAAAGCTGCTATGATTTTAAGTATGAAATGAAAGCTACCCTTGTTAATAACAGCCATAATATTTTGAAGAACAACCTTTATTGAATAGAGATGCACTATACAAACTTTTTGTATATCACTCCCTTCCCCACTCTACTCTATAAATTTAAAAAAAAATTATTTGCCCTGAAAATACACACGTGAGAGAATGATTACTAAAACAACATTTTGTGTTTTATGTTCTGCCAACACGGGAAGGGTAGAGTCGGAGTTAAAATTCCTCAGCACGGCCTGCTGCGGTTGTCACCCATAGTTCTGCCTTTCCCAAAACCTCAGAATAGCTTACAATGCCACGTACCATATGTGGAGTAATACTTAGGCTGACTAGGATGGCTTCTGTTGGACAATCTCTTTGGCATAGACAAAGCCATAAAATCCAGCTGTTTACACAAAGTTATCCAGCTTTTTTTTCAAGTGCTTTAAAGACCGTAACTGTAATACTGCTTGACAACTTGGCCTGCTCAGAGCTGACTAATGCACACTTGTGAATCTGGAGATTTATGCATCTTTTTTTCTCTTCAGGACATCTACCAGAATTTGGGAATCGAATCAGTAGTATACATCCACAATCTGTGAACCCTGAAAATAAAGTGAAGGCAGATATTTTAACAGTATTACTTAGAACCGATTTTTGCAAAAATAATTTGGAACTTCAAATGAAAAATAAATATGAAGACCTTCCAAGGAAATTTAACATTTTGGATGAGCTTCTGGGAGACCAGAGACAATGTCCTATTCTTTTCCTAACTAGAAGCCCTATAGCTGGTCTCTCTCTGTGGGTGCATGAACCTCTGTAATTTGGCCACACACATACTCTATTTGGGGTTACTCTCTAGCATTTAATTTGCACCCCCAACAATCATAAACCAGAAGCATCTAAAACATGTATCCTCAGATTCTGCCACATTGTCAGTATAAAGTAGAGGAATTATCAGAAATGACTGGAAACAATAAAAGAAGATTTAAATATTTATAGAGTAAGATCAGGATGGTTTAAACTTATGTTTTTAAGGTCAAGAAAGGGGATGGGTCTTAAAAGTCTCTGCTCTACCCGTTTAGACACACACACACACATACACAAAGGCATATTTTTCATATAAGCAGGTCTAAGACAGAGTCCTTCAGGACACTAAGACTATGATGGTGCCCCAAATAAAACAAGAAAAAGCTGCTTGTAATTATTTGATAAATTTATTTTCTCTCAACTGTAGCTTCCACTAAATCCTTGTTTCTTCTGATATATGTTTAATTAAAATTCATAGAGAACATGGCAAAAAATCCCAGAAACATGGATTGCACACTGAACCTATACATTCAGAATGTTCCTGATAGTTTTCAGCTCAGCTTACAAACTAGCTATTTTGTAATTAATTTTATGTACTCGAGCCTGCATATGTTTCACTACTGGAAAAAGCAAGCATCCAAATATCATGTTTAAAATTTCTTTTTAAAATTCCTTTTTAGGGCTGGCCTGGTGGCGTAGGGGTTAAGTTTGCACGGTCCGCTTTGGAGGCCCAGGGTTCACTGGTTTGGATCCTGGGCTTGGACATACTCACACTTCATCAAGCCATGCTGAGGCGGCGTCCCACATACAACTAGAAGGACCGACAACTAGGCTATACAACCATGCACTGAGGCTTTGGGGAGAAAAAAGAAAAAGAGGAAGATGGGCAACAGATGTTAGCTCAGGGTCAATCTTCCTCAAAAAAAAAAAATTCCTTTTCAAAAAAATAAAAAAGATTAGATATATATATATATGTATGTAGATACAAATGTATGTACGCACGTGTGTGTGTGTACGATGTGTATGCTATGTGTGTATACACAAATTTGGGTCCTCATTTTCTGCAACACTGTGTGTAGGAAGGTGGGATTTAGATATAGTCTGGTGGCCATTATCAGAAAAATTATAGCTTTTTTTGACCCCATTAGAAAATGTTATAAACTTAATGCATACAATTAAAAATCATTTATATTCTCAACAGGGAAATGATTGAAACACAGAGGTTCTTTGTCTACTCATACTTTTACAAAATGCAAAAAATAATATTTTGTTACTTAAAATTATATAGTAGGAGGGCACGGGTATAAAATCAGAGTTTAGGATTTGAATCTTATTTCAGTCTCTTGTGCAATAGTCAAGATCTTGTGATCTTGTGAAGTTATTAAACTCCCAAAGCCCATGTTTTCCAGTGAGAAAAACCTGACTTCATGGATTGTGGTGAAGATTCAGTATAATTTCCTGTGCTTTTTCCACAGGGAACACTTAGTAAATATTAATTTTGCTTATTTTGAAAAGCTAAATAATTTTCACTGAAACCACCCTGATGTACAAGGTGAATGGGCACTATTGGCACCCTAATGTTGGGATGGAAATGAAGAAATCCCTGTAGAAAGGCTTCTTGTTGCTTTTTTCAAAGACACATTCCTTCCTTCCAAAGCTTTGCAAACAGGCCCTTCCTCCAGGAGGTCCTTACAGACAGACTCCCCAGCTCAATTAATCACATTCATCCCAGCAAACAGTTCATCAATTTAAAATCCTCAAAAGAACAAGTCACTTCTAAGGTTCTGCCCAACTATACCTTAGGATGGTAGCAGGTGGGCCGTGAATCTTTCATTCATTCACTCACTCATTCATTCATTTATTCATCATTCAATCAGTCATTTATTCAACAAATGCTCACTAAGACTTGAGTGTGTAGAGTGTTGGATTTCTCTAGGAAAGTTGGAGAAGAGCAGGAGGTGCAAGTGTGCATAATTGTCCTACTGAGCATCTCAAAATCTTGAACAGTGCTCTCCATTCACTTCATACTCTTGCGTATGGACTAGGTATTCAGGGATGAAGAGGAGGATGCCCTCCACAGCTGTAGGGTGTTGCACTGTTGATGAAGGGCTCATTTGATCTTGACAACCCCACAAGGCCATTATTCTCAACTCAGAAAGACCTAGAAACATGTCCAAGCTAATAGGAAGTGAGGCTGAGTCTCAACGCTTATGCCTTAGGAGTAGATTTACTCCAAAAGCACTGTATCTAATTTTGTATTTGTAATTTTTAATTTTATTCCATAAAGAGGAATCCCAATATTTATGGGTTTCTAGCCGTATGACCCTGGGTTGTCTCTACTAGACCTGTGCTGTTTCTTTTTGTTTTGCTTTGTTTCACTGTATTATAAAACTATTACTTTTAGCAACAGTCTTTAATACATCCAAACCAGTGGTTCTCAACTATACTATGCGTAATATTTATCTGGAGAAATTTTTTTAAATGTTATTTCTAAGATTCCACTCTACAGAATTTTTCAGTAGTTTAGTTTGTAACCTTAAGAATATAAATATTGCATATAATATATGCTGCATATATAATATATATGACACATATAATATATGATTATATGTTCACATATTACATTCACATATATGTATATGTATATCCTGGGTATCTTTATCCCAGTTAAATTGGATAGTGATAGGATCACATGTTGAGAATCAAATACACCATGAATTTTATTTTATTTTATTTTTTATTTGTTTAGATATGAAATTTAGATTTATTATGAGCACAGGCTTTACAAATTAATGTTTCATAAATCAAATAGTATATCAAAAAATAAATTAAATACTCAAAAACAGATTATTTAGTTAATATGATTAAACACAACCATTAGAAATTATGGCTTCAAACAATTTCTCACTATACATAAAAAGTTAACCTTATATTATGTTTTTAAAAGCATGTCATGTGATACACTAATGTGATCCTAGTTAAAATCTATACGTATTATATGTAGCTACAAATATATATTTATTTATCTATATATTACTATTTAGAAGGTATACATTCAAATGTAAAATGAGAATAGTGATTGGTAGGAGCCATGGTATTATGAAATGCTATTCTGATAAAATAAAATTACTTTGGTGTTTTAGTATGCTCATTTTCTGTTATTGTTCTTTTTTCTAATACAGAACGTTCATATTTTTTCGAAGATTTATTTATAATACAATATGAAAATATTCCATTATGCCTACTGATAAAAAAACCTATTTACTAATACACCAGGACATTTGCAAATGACAGTGGTCAAATATGTGTTGTTAGATCACTTTGGTTACCATAAAAAATCAATAGCTATATCTATAGAATTGATAAATCTTTAATCTGAAAAAATCTATGTAACCTATGCCTGCACTGGGTATAATAACAGGTAACAGGATTGTTTTAAGAATGGAATGCAATAATGTATGTAAAATACCTAGTGCACTGCCTAGAAATTAGTAAGCCCTCCATAATGGTTAAATTTTTCATAATAAAAATATATTATTTTAGATTTTTCTACTGAATAAAATCATATCAGCAAATACATGCAGCTTTTAAAAAAATTATGATAAAATTAGCTAACGTTAAACCAAGAGTTGAGGAATTTATTACACCATATAGTAAACATGCAGACCTTGTGTTAAAGATACTTTGAGGGGCCCGCCCGTGGCTTAGCAGTTAAGTGCGCGCGCTCTGCTACTGGCGGCCAGGGGACCACGAATTTCAAAATTTAAAGGAGACTTTGAATTTGTCTGCTAGTGACATTCTTCATTTTAAGAAAAGTTGAAATGCTTACTACCCTGTTGGGTGGCTTCCTATTCAGAAACAATGACAACTGTAAGGGGCTAGGGAGGGTTGGCAGACTCAGTTTGGTTAAGTGTTCTCTTTGAAAGTTGCCCTTTGAGCAGATACTTGGAGGTATTGATTATACTCATATCAACCCTGCCATAGACAGAACATTTTGGTAATGACTTCGCCACTAAACTTCAGTCCAATTTCACAGCGGCCACGATAAAGATGGAGTTGTATAGATAGGTCCTAAAATAAAATGTAAATGCTCCCCACACTTCCACTGTGTAGACTCTGATATACAGCACTATTAGTCCCATTGTTAACTCACCTTACGTCTTTTTACCTGCTATCTCAATTTTAACCTCTGTTCCTTCCACAGGACCCCTAATTCCTGCCAACCACCTGGTTCTACCTCATTCCAACAGTTCCCAGCCACCTGCCTCTCCATTCCTCCATTTCATCTGTCATAAGGCAGGTAGTGCAAACCAGTCATTAGAATCTTTAGAGATGCCATCTGCTGCCTCGTATTGTCTATGAATCATTCCAGGATGTAAATATTGCCTTTTCATTGTGTGGCCTGGGACCTCTGAGAGACTGGCTCAAATAATTTAACATCATAATTATCATCATGGCCTAGCAAACTACAACTTTCAAATATTATTTCATGGGTAAAAGCAATGGCTTTTAAAAGAGAATGATATCCTCCTTTTTCTTTATCCCCTTCCCACCATCCAAACAAATCTAGTTCTGAATCAAAGACTGGAAAATACCCACCTCCCCACCCCGCTTTTAAGCTTCACTAAGAACCGAAATGTAGCTGAGACTCAAAATAAATTATTTAGAGATATTGAATTTAGTGGAACGGGAGTGTAGATTAATGAGTAATAGAAAATATATAGTGCATTATAGAATTGATTAAAAGAGATTAAAAGTAATCATTATACTCAACTAGGAATTAATTGGAGTGAGAAAAACCTTTATTTTTCCACCCATTCTTTTACTAAATGACAAAGATTTCTTTAGTCTTTACCATTTAGCACTATTATTTTTATATTTGATATAAATATTTAATCCTCAATACTAAATCATATTTATCACCAAAAATACATATTAAAGTCACTTAAACAATTGTATGATGTACAAAACTGTTTAAATTATTTAAATATGTTTTATATATTTATAATCATTTTCTTTCCTCTAAAGAATTTATGTATGCACATTTTTCAAATAATATAAGACCTTATCACGTATATTATTTTATAAAGTAAATCTTAACAGGATGATGTAAATCGTTCTGAAACCAAGATATATATTACATATTACTTTCAACAACACAGCCATATCTATAATTAAATACTTAAACTTGATAGAATGACCCAGCACCACCACCTGCTGTTTGAAACAGAAAATTCAATTTAGTGAGTTCAACTTAACAGTTATGGAAATGGGAGCTCAAAGCTTGATCTAATTATAAATCATTATGGGAATATAGTACCGTTATCATCGTTATCGATCAGATTTTAAGATTTTTAAATAATGTATTTTTTGAGCACATGTGCAGGTTTTTAAATATACTGATATTACAAAGAAGGAAAGAGATAAGTGGAACAAAACAAGTCAAGTCAAATAAATACTTTCAGCTTGAGTACTCTGTTGTACACTAAAGAAAAGAGAATTTGATTTTTCTGCCAACAGAATCCCAACAGCTTTTACTCTTACTGATTTCATAGACTGTACATGTTTCTTCCTCTGTATATTTATTACTGGTAACAGGTATATTAGCCAGGCCTGGTGGTCTAGTGGTGAAGATTCTGCACTCTCACTGCTATGGCCTGGGTTTGTTTCCCGGTCAGGGAACCACACCACCCGTCTGTCACTTGTCATACTGAGGCGGCTGTGATTGCTGTGATGCTGAAAGCTATGCCAGCGGTATTTCAACCGGCAGGGTCACCCACAGTGGGCAGATTGCAGGGGAGCTTCTACACTAAGACAGACTGGGAAGAAAGACCTGGCCACCACTTCTGCAAAAATTGGCCATGAAAACACTAAAACCCAATGAATAGCAGCAGAGCAAGTCTGATATAGCACTGGAAAGTGAGAAGATGGTGCACAAAGACAGGACAGGGTTCCACTCTGCTGTACACAGGATCACTAGGAGTCGGAATGGACTGGACGGCACTAACAACAAAAGACAGATGCATTATCGATGTAATGCAGAGGGAGAACGTGGCCTTTTTCAATTAGGACAAACTTGGATTTGAATTCCAACTCTTCTACTTGTTAGTTTTGGGCTCACTCCAATTATATAGCCTCCCTGAAACTTCAACTGCAGATTTTTAAAACTGGGATATCAACATGGACCTTGTAGGTTTTTATGAGACTTTCAAACAGTTTATGTAAAGCACTGGGGACGCATATTGGGCACTGAATAAATGACGTATCTGATTAAATTCTTTCATTCCACAATTTTTGTATATAAGAAAAAATTTAAAACCTAAGCCTCTTCTACATTTTCAAATGAAAGTTTATTAGCACATCTGTTTCTGCAGTGTGTTGCCCTGTGCTTAGGTTAAGTTGACTTAATTGATTTCATTTGTAGTCTTTTGAGTTCCCTATCTGTACCCTTGGCAACATAGAGGAGCACTGTCACTAAAATCCCAAGTTTGGCAAGTTCAGATCACATCAGATCATAGACAGTTGTCAGGGATATCATGAGAAGATGTAAGAAGTTTTATCTTTCAAATAAATGAAAAGCATGGGAGTTGAGTCAGACACTCAATCAATCTGATAGAAACATCAAATTTACAGTAGTTGAGCCTCACAGTTTCAGCCTACAATCCAACTGGGGATTATCTTTTGACAAAGAGACTAGGAGTGGAGTACAGACAGTCCAAACACACGTTCATGAGTATATCTGGATTCATCTGATGATGTGGGGTCACTGTGGAAAGCACGAATCTCTATCATGGGAAAGCCTCTGAAAGATTTTAAAGAATGGATTTTTATCCTTTTTTCTGATGTAATCCCATAGAAAGCAGTAATTTTGAAAAACCTCATGAATACTTAGTCAACCCTAGAGAAACAATATTGTGAATAGGGCCATTGCTATGAGTCTTCAGTAGAAATTCAACTGGGTGAGAAAAATAAAACAAGTCTATCCCATAGAGCTCTTTGATACTACATAGAATGGTGCAATGGATGCATAAAAAGTAAAGTGAGAGATGGATGGATAGACAGATTGATGGACAGAGGGAGAGACCTTGGAAAAGAAGTTTACCAGGGAGAAAGGAAAGCTGTTCCTTATAATAGAATTCCAACTAATAAAGGTAGAAGGAATGATAGAAATAAAAAATCACTATTTAAAAACCACCCTAGTACTCTAGTAATAATTGTTTCAGGTAAGAATCATCAATGGATTTGTGGATAAAAGTATAGTGAGAAGCAGGATGATTATACAGTCTCAAAGTAGCTCTCAACAAGATAGTTATTAATTGCAAAGGGAAAAATGGTAACTTTACATTGGAGAAAATTGGCAGGTACACATTTACCAAGTGGACAAAGTTAAGTTACTATCCCACTAATGGCACATCATGATGCATTGAGAAAGAAACGTCATTACTGTGGCATTCCTGCCAAAAATGCATAAATCTAATAATAAGGAAACATGAGACAAACCCAAACTCGGGAATGTTTTACAAAATAACTGGCCTAAAGTCTTCAAAAATATCTAAGTTGTGAAAGACAAAGAACAACTGAGGACCTGTTCTAGATTAAAAGAAGAGAAAGAGACATGACAACCATAAACAACATGTGATTCTGGGCTGATTAAGAACATCACTGGTACAAACGGCTGAATTTGAATATGGCTTCTAGATTAGATACTAGTATTATTAACATTAATTTCTTTTTTTTAATATTCTTTCCAGCCAGTTTTATTGAGAAATAATTGACATATATCACTGTATAAGTTTACGGCATACAGCATGATGGCATGATTTACATAGATTGTGAAATCATTACCACAATAGTTTAGTTAACATTCGTCATCTCATATATATACAATTTAATAAAAGGAAAAAAATTTCCCTTGTGATGAGAACTCTTAGGATTTACTCTCTTAACAACTTTCCTATGTATCATACAGCAGTGTTAGCTATAGTCATCATGTTGTACATTACATCCCTAGTACTTATGTATCTTATGACAGGAAGTTTGTACCTTTTGACCACGTACCTCCAATTACCCCTCTCCTGACACCCCTACCTCTAGTAACAACAAATCTGATCTCTTTTTCTATGAGTTTGGTGTTTTGTTTTTTTTTAAATTAGATTCCACATTTGAGTGAGGTCATACAGTATTTGTCTTTCTCCATATGACTTATTTCACTTAGCATAATGCCTTCAAGACCCATCCATGTTGTCACAAATGGTAGGATTTCCTTGTTTTTTGTGGCTGAACAATATTCCATTGTATATGTATACCACAACTTCTTTATCCATTTATCTATCGATGGAATTGTTAGTTTCTTGATTGTATTCATTGTGATGTGGTTAAGTAACAGAAAATGTATACTAATGTATTCAGAAGTAAAGGGTATCATGTCTGCAACTTACTCTGAATTATTTCAGAAAAAAATATATAGATATAGCTATATTTTTGTCTATATTTATATCTATATCTATAGCCATACCTAACAAGAGAGAAAGAGAATGGTAAAGCAAACAAGGATGGTAAAAAGTTGGGGACTCTGAATTGGGATATATGGGAATTCTTTGTATTAATTTTGCAACTTTTTTAGACATCTGAAATTATTTCAAAATTGAAAATGGTAAAAGAAGGATGAGGAAGATAAAGAGAAAAAGAAGAAGGAAGGGGGGGAGGGGGAGGAAGAGAAAAGTTTACCTTCTCAGAAGATCTTATACTAAAATCCTCTCATTCCTAGCTATTCCATAACCTCGGTAACATAAGCATGAATTTATTGAATGAGGATAATTTGGATGAGAAGGAGGAATAAAGAACCAGGAGCTGGAGTTTAGGATGAGCCACACTTCCAATTGAATGCATTTCCTGTACTATAAGCTCTATGAGGGCAAAAATCAGTCCACTTTTTGCTCACTACTGTTCATCCAGTTCCAATACAATGCCTGGCACATAGGACATGCTTAATGAATATGTATTAAAGGAGTACAATACTTACTTGTGATTTGTTCAAGTCTTATTCTCCTGTTTTGCAATTGTCCTAAAGCCTTCTTAAAAATCTGTTCACTAAACATCTAGGGATTGCAAGTGCTGATTGTAAGTGCTGACTATAATTATTCAACCTGCGTAGCCTTTTTAAGAAAGGAAAACCAAATTGTGTGAGACAGAGAAAGATGAAATTTGAGTATTACTTAGCAATGAGACATAGGCATCTTTTTGCTGGCCAGTGCTAACAAGGTTTGTGGTTAACTTACATACTTTTCCCCAAGTGAGCAATTGTAAACTTCCTTGAACATTAACTCAATATTAATAGCCTTAAACAGCTGTCAAAAAGTTGTAGTAAAAATAAGATGGCTGATAGAGTGTAGCATCATATTTCAAACCAAAATCCAAAGTCTCAGCAACAGTCTAATTTTTTGGAATGTGGATTGTGAAATTTGAAATTACCAGAATAATTGGAAGTTCTAGAGAAGTTTAAAAGGGTAACAATTGAACTGGACATGGAAACCAGCCTGAGGAGTAATGTGTGGCAAGAAATGTCTCAAATCTGCCTCACTATTTTTATCTCTATTCTTGGTGACATCTGCATTTTCCTTTTTATTAGATGCTGTACTAAATAGGCCAAGTGTGAGAAGGCCTACAAGCCTTCAACCTAAGCCAATTCCTGAAACAGAGTTTTCAGGATGTCCACAAATGGATACTACATCTCCATGTTTTACCCATAGCTGATAAATCCAACAGTGAGTCCTTGACCCAATGCCAACCAATTCATACAACCAATGACATCTACATGGTGGCCTGGAGCAAAAGATTGGGGTACATGGATGATGGTTATAGTGGAGTTTTATGTTTTGTTTTTTTTTTTTAAACAGAATTACTAAGACATAACTAACAGAAAATAATTGCACATATTTATTGTGTAAAATTTGATGTTTTAACTTATATACATACCATGTTTTAACATATGTACACCCATGAAACCATCACTACAATCGAGATACTGAATAAATCTATCAACTCCAAGAGTTTCCTCCTGCTGCTTTGTAATCCCTCTCTTTCTTGCACCTCCCCACCTTCCTCCCATACAAGGCAACTACTTAATCTCCTTGTTACCACTACATGATAATTTTCATTTGCTAGAATAGATAGAATCATACATTGCATCCTATTTTGTACAGATTCTTTTATTTAGCATAATTATTTTGCTGACGTTTACATCTATGTTGTAGCATAAATTGCTTTTCAAAAATATACAGTGGTTTGTTTATCCATTCATCTGCTGACGAACATTTGGATTGTTTCCAGTTTTTAGCTATTTCAAAGAGAGATGATATTAACAGTCACGTAAAAGTTTTTGTAAGGACATATGCTTTCATTTCTCTTGAGTAAATAACTAGGAGTGGAATAGCTGAGTTTATGTTTAACTGTTTAAGAAATTGTCAAACTATTTTCCAAAGTGGTTGCACCATTTTATATTCCTAACAGGAGTTAATCACTTTCTACTTCCCCAAAAACCTTGCAAACACTTAGTATGGGAGGTCTTTTTTATTTTAGCCATTCTAATAGGTGTATAGTGTTAACTCGTCATGGTATCTCATTAATTTGTATTTCCAAAATAGCTAATGATGTTGTACATCTTTTAACATGTTCATTTTTCATCAGTATATGTTCTTTAGCAAAGTATTTATTCAAATATTTTGCACATTTTTAGTTGGATTGTTTGTTTACATTATTATTGCCATGTAAGAGTTCTTTATATACATATTCTGAAGATACATCCTTTATCATATATCATAAAGTGTATATATCATATGCAGATATATGCTTTGCAAATGTTTTCTCCCAAACTGTGACTTGCCTTTTCATTCCCTCACCAGTGTCTTATGAAGAGTAGATGTTTTTAATTACAATGAAATCCAATTTATCAATTTGTTCCTTTACGGACCATGCTTTGTTTTGTTTTGTTATGGTGATGGAATAGGTGTGAATTAGGAGGGCTTATGAAACGTGCTGAAAAGTGAGAAAATGTTTAGTTCATCTAAAAATTTTACGAAAACTTTCTACCATAAGTTGCACTTTAGGACCTAAAACATATTCCCATGATGTGAGCACACAGCAGGAGGTCAATAAAGCTTCTAGGATTTACACCCTAGGTTAGTCACTGTTAGTCTGCATTATGCTATGTGAGTGACCCCAGGGAAGCCATAACTACTGAGGGGGTCCCCATGAATGGCAACTGGCATCACCTGCAACTAAATGTGTCAGAAAAAGCAGAATACCAATACAAGGTTGGTCTGTCAAAACCTGCAGCAGGCAAAAGGGCTCCCGGGCAGCATAGTGGCTTGGGATGCCCATTGGCTGTAAAGCACAGTAGATCCTCAAACAACAATATGCTCCGAAATGAAGTGGGCATTGTAATGAGAATATCAAAACGTATCACAAGCACTTAATGAAATAAAATGTTAAAATAGAAAAGTTTATCAAAATTCTCTAAATCAGAAATCTTTTTGGACTACACAATAAGAAAGAAGAATACAATAAGCAGAAAGCTATCATTGTCTTTTTGAAAACAGAAATCTTCAAAAAAATTTTTTTTGGCTTTTTAAAGCTTGGATCAAACAGCCTTCAAAACCATCCTATTCCATTTATTCTAATGACATACCTAGCAGGTATCATTATAATATTTGAGATACAGAAAAGATTGTACTGGATAATAGATATAATAATTTAAGTGATTTGTCTATTCAACATGTATAAGCCGAGCCCTTGTAGTTCTAGGTGCTGTTGTAGGCATTGGGGATACAGCAGAGAACAAAACATATATTATGTGGTGATAAATGCTATGAAGAAAAAATGAGCAAAGGAAGAGGTTAGAAGTTGACAGGGATGTGCTATTTAAATAAGAGGACAGCATATTTATCTCTAATAAGGTAACATTTGAACAGACATCTAAACAAGCTGATGGAGTAAGCTATGTGAATATCTGGGAGAAGAACATTCCAGGTATGGAGAACAGCAAATGCCAAAAATCCAAAGCAGTGGCATATGTGGGTATATTCAAGAAATAACAAGGTAGCCAGTATGAGCTGGAGTAGGACATGCTAAGAATTAGACTTACCCCATGGAGATCGATTGGCCTCCTACCCCCTATCAAATATACCTCATCTCTCTTTAAATTCAATAACCTCTTTGCAAAATAAATTATTTAAAAAATTCTGATTCTTTCAAGTACCTGTCATCAGTGGCTTTTCACATATACTTTATCAATTTCAACACGTCTCTAATCTTTGGGCGTATTTAATAACACAGGAAAAATTCCTTTGTATTTGCCATGGGCTTTTTTCTTTTTGTTTTTTGATGTCTATGTGGATTTGTCCATTTAGGAAAGACAATGGCAGGTGCAGCTGATTGAACTGAGCTCTAATCTCTTCAGATTCAATCCACAAAATTTCAAGGGAGCTTATATTTCAACTTCCCATCATCCACTCAAAAATATAAGAAAGATAAAAGGAAAGAGCTGAACTTCAACACAAGAAAGATAGAGAAAAGCTATATATTAGGAAAGTTTCCCTGGAAGCTAGTTAAAATTGTTAGTAATACTTAATTTACTGTAAAACCTAAGTGGAGACAAACATTGTCAAGAATTTCCTTCTTATAAAGTTGTCCTCTACAACACACTTTTAGCTTTTGTCTGTTTATAAGACCTCTTGCAATATTTTGTTCTTGTTTTCCAGAGAAAAGAGGAAACAAAACAAACACGTCATGCAAATTATTTGTGTCAGTTAAGCCAGAAAGGAGAAATTTGTTTATGCAAAGCAATCAGCTTCCGCAAAGATGATGCAACGATTTATAAACATTATTTTGGTAGCATTAGATTTTTACCAAAATGATGAACTAAATTTCCTCTGCACTGTCCTTGGGACACATCAAATTGTTTATTGGTTGTATGTGGGCATTAACCTAAGGCAATTTTATATTTCCAGTTGTAAAAGAATGCTTGCAATTTAATTCAGACCAATTCCATGATAAGTATTATGGACCTATCTTACTTCTGAGACAGGGCGCATGATCTTCTTCCTCCTTGGTCATGAGTTTTAGGAGAGGAGGAGAAGATCAAGAAGAGGTGAGGGGAAGCAAGGTAAATCTCCATTCAGAGATAAAGCCAGCAAAACAAAAGGGGTGGATGGGATCAATTGCGTTGAAGAGTAGCTTGCTCTAAGGAGCTTTCCATTTAAGACACTCATAGTAACAAACAGCTGATTCAAAGTACATTTTGGGGGTAAACTCATAAAAAACACTGGGGATTCCTGACCCAGACAGTAAAGGAGTTATGTTTGCTCTAGAAATGGACAAATTCTCTATATAACCTCTCTTGGCCTTACAAGTTCACTGTAAGAAAACTGTTCAGCCAAGATTAATATAGAGGGGTAAACAGTACACACAAATTCTTAGGAGAGCCTGGCCTACTGGTCTTCAAAACATCTGTGAAATATCTATAGAACTGAAGGGCCCTAAATATTCACATTAATGATACCACTAAATACATGGCTTTCATGTCAACTTGGCATTTACCGTTCTACATTAGAAAGAGCAAATGTTTATATTAGCTTCACTTAGAAGGTATAGCTTAGGGGCTGTCCGGGTGGTGTAGCGGTTGAGTTCGCACCTGCCACTTTGGCGGCCCAGGGTTTGTGGGTTCGGATCCTGGGCGCGGACCTACTCACTGCTCATCAAGCCATGCTGAGGCGGTGTCCCACATAGAGCAACTAGAAGGATGTACAACTATGACATAGAACTACGTACTGGGGCTTTGGGGAGAAAAAAGGAAAAAAGGAGGAAGATTGGCAACAGAGGTTAGCTCAGGGCCAATCTTCCTCAAAAATAGAAGAATATAGGCCGGCCCTGTGGCTTGGTGGTTAAGTGCGCGCGCTGCAATGCTGGTGGCCCGGGTTCGGATCCCGGGTGCGCATCGAGGCACCACTTCTCCGTCCATCCTGAGGCCGAGTCCC
This sequence comes from Ceratotherium simum simum, assembly GCF_057802395.1. Classification (NCBI taxonomy): domain Eukaryota; kingdom Metazoa; phylum Chordata; class Mammalia; order Perissodactyla; family Rhinocerotidae; genus Ceratotherium; species Ceratotherium simum. Next base: position 30,340,856 of record NC_141924.1, on the reverse strand, counting down.
ACATACAGCAACTAGAAGGATGTGCAGCTATGACATACAACTATCTACTGGGGCTTTGGGGGGAAAAGATTAAATAAATAAAATCTTAAAAAAAAAATAAAATAAAATAAAAAATAAAAAAAATAGAAGAATATAAAAATTTATTAAAAAAAAAAAAGAAGGTATAGCTTAGGTTACTGAGTCATGTGGCTTAAGCCACAAAATTAAAAATAAAGTCATTTCAACATGATCTTTGAATAAACGTAACTCAGTTAGAATACAGCTTTCTGAATATAAGAAATAAAGCATACCTAGAATTGTGTTGTCTTCTCATCCACCATGTTGCAAGGATATATATTGAAAAATAGTTATTTTGGATTCTGCATGCCCATGCATTTTCTCTGCTTTCTTGTTGGAGATAATTCAGGTCTTCAGGAGAATTCATGGATCAAGAAAAATAATACATTCTTTCCATATTATAGAATATTTCTATCATAAATTATAACTCAATGCCAATTTCTGCATTGTCCATCTATATTACAAAAGGCCCAATAAACACTGGAGTCGGGAATAGCCACAGATTCTTGAGAGATTCCTGATGTTTAGTTGGCAAACTCACAAAAGGTTGAGCTTTTGTCAAAGATATTGATATTTCACAGAATTGGAATGAACTGTAACCATGCCTTGCTGGCATGAGTGTAAATAGAAAAATATTTTTCTTCTTTTTTTCTTTCTGTTTTAACAGTGACTTAAACATAGATTATTTATTTATGTTGCAATCAAAGTCTTTTTATTAACACGGGGGATAGAATGCTATAGCAAGTTTCCTATTATGCTTTTGTGGTCGTTATGGCTGTTTTCCCTTGTCCATGGCTTCTCCAAATATTTTCTTTTTCTTATTAATCCATTAGGGTTATTTTAAATATATATGTCACCTCTTGCTTTCACATTGTTTTATTCCATTTCCAGGCGTTTCCCACTGCACCAACTTCCCATGTTTCATGACGCTTTTATCAAATCTTCAGATTGTCACGTAATTGAGTTATAGACGGTCTTGAGGGCTAAATTGTAGTCAAAGCCTGAGCTATATTTTACTATTAACTGATAAATAGTTTTTTAAAACCCCTCAATTTATTAATAAAGCATTTAATCAGCAATGGCCTAGAAGACATTGGGGAACAGTAATAAACCAAAGGGAAGTAAGTCATCCTGGATCTCAGTTGGATTTTGGAGGGTGATCTTCTCCTCCCCTCCCCTCTATTCTCAGGGGTTCCTTAAGAATACTATGCATTTCCCAGAAGTGGAAACATTCCCCCATGAGGCATAAATTGCAAGATAATCCTGGTAAATGGTACAATGATTCTGACTTGCAGGGTTCCAGAAGAGAATTGGAGTATGCATTAAAGGTGCTTCTCTTTTGCATTGTCTTAAAGAGCACACACACATTTCTCAGGCATAGGAAAAATTTCAGTTTTTTACATGTGCTTATAACTATAAATCATGTTCTGTGCTGACCAACGACCAGCAGAGAGACTAAAGCACGGATATGAAACAGAAATGCTACAAAAAGGAAAGAAAATGAATGTCACTCTCAATATTTTTCATTACCATGAATATATTCCTACCTATGTGGTACACTCAGGAAACAGAAAGAAACATATCTAAGAAAGATCTAATATAAACTAAAAGATGTAACATAAATTGAAACTATTAGACATAAAACTATTTAAAAATTAAGCAAAAAGTATAGTCCACTTTCTAATCAGAAGCAAATGGTGAATATATTTGAGATACATTTTATAAGAAATAAATATCAATTGAACTGTTCTTGAAAAACAATGTCTGGAAAATATGACATATGAGATATCTTGCCCTCCATTTTGTTTCCTTAAGGTTTGGACCATCGTTTGCAGAGAATTGAGGTTAGCTAGGCAAGGAGCAGCCAAAAACATGAGCAGTCCTTAGGGGAGTTAAGTTTCTTAATCAAGAGCACTCCCCATGGTCCTGTTTCTGAAATTGTCAACTTTGTGGATTGGGGCAAATAAATAGATGCAAATTTGTTGACAAATTACTTTGTATGTTTCATACAAAATTTCATGCAGTGCCCACACCAGCCTCTGAACTAGTATTCACCACGCCTGTTTAAAGAGCTAGGATTCACCATGGCTGTTCTAAGAGCAGGGAGACAAAGACTTATAGAGATTAGATCATTTGCCCAAAATCCTCCAGCAAGCAAGTAACAGAACCAAGATTCATTCTCTGGTCTATGTGATTCTGAAGTCAGCAATCTTTCTCTTGAATTCTATTGCTTTGCATTTGATAACGACTGAGGTACTGGGTTCCTTGCAAGACCTATCTTGAAGATCAGGATGCCTATGGGATGGAAAAGACTAAATAACATTCCAAGTGGAGGGAGGAGGAGGAGAGGGGGTTCCTGACAGGCAGACTGTGGACAGTGGGTATGTATGTGGTTCCTGAAGCAGCTAGGATGGATTTAATCTAGGGCAGAGTGGGAAACTGGGGCGAGGAGAGTCTGCTCAGAGTGGAACATGACTGAAGAATTGGAGGAATCTAAAGGTAAAAGTGAATAAATAACAATTCACAATTCAATTTATGCCAGAATAAGGCCTGGTTTTGTGTCTGTTTGTCTCCGTCACGTCTCATGTTACCCAGTGGTGGCCTGCATGCCTTGCCTTCCCCATCGATTACACTTAGTAACCTGGAGGCTGAAGGCAAAGCCTGATTCTTCCTTTTTTTCTGAAGACCTTCTGGGGGCACAGTGGTTAGATACAGCTGGCCAGATGACTGAAACTTCCAGAAGGCCCAATAACACAGAAAGAAATGGTTTGTGAAGGCATGTGTTAGTGCATGGAAATAGAGCCGACCATCAAGTGCTGATGGGCACAACCTCCCCTTCCCCATCCCTCTGTAAAAAATCACGTAAAAGGCAGAGATCCTATGGTTCTGGGGTGCTCTGTCCTGGTAGATTACCCACGCTATGAAGGCTGCTGAATCTGATTTCTTAGCACAGGGCACCCCTTTGTGAGGGCAAACAAAGGGACCCTGGAGTCAGGCCCACTCGCTAGTATTCTTGACCAAGTGTTTCTCCTATGCATTGCTTGTTTGCTGATTCGCTGGTAACCCAAATCTATTCCAAAACATTGTTCTCTCTAATACTCAAATTTGGACCAGCTTCATTGCTCTAGCCTAGCTCAGGCAGGATATGGTAATTTCTGATATTTGTTGTAAAGCACTTTATAATTATCAAGGTTCTATCACGTATCTATCTAATTTTTTCATAATACTCTCATTGAGAAATAAGATATTATTATTTCCCAGTTTTCAAGATGTAGAAACTGAGGCCAAAGCTGTGACATCTCTGTTCACAACACATCACTGATGAATTTGGGGCCAGAAACTATGTCTCTTCACTACTACACTGTCTCATGCACAATACTTTATAATATGACCTATAAGAGTGTTACATAGATTGTCTTTTTTTCAAATGGCAATTCCCCGAATATTGAGAACTTCTGGATTCCCATTATGTTTTAGTACATTTCAAAGCAAATGTAAAAGGGGATAAAATCTGACTGGTGGAAAAAAATCACCGAAACGTGAATAGATTTCTTTTGGTAATGCAAGTAACTAGAACACAGTCTTGGAAGATATTCTAAATGAGAGTTTGAAGGCAAAGTTGATTTAATCAGGAAAGTTTGAAGAAAATATCCAAAAACAAACCATACGCCATGTCATAGTCTGGAGGTAAAGAAAGAAAAGCTGCCTTAGTGTTTAGAAATGAGAAAACCATAATTACATAACAATTGGCACCAAAACATTGACCACTTTAACTCATAAAAAGATTATTAGCCCACACTGGCTTGGGAAAGATGGAGGTCAAGGAACAGGGACAAGGCCCTGGCACATAGTCAAAGCTTAATCAATGCTTACTGACCGGTGGGTGGAATTACTGCCATAGACACAGCTGAGAAATGAGAAAATGATCTGAAACATAGGTCTCACTCTGTGCCGTCCTACAATTTATTCCTCAACTATTTGATTTTTTTTTTTTTTTTAATTTTTACTTTTCTCCAGCTTATGGATCTGTAGGTCTCACCTAGCCCTGCAGAGACTGAAGAAGGGTCCAGTTGGAGTGGGGGCTTTAGGCGTATGATGGTGGTGGTGGAATAGAGTTGAGGGAAGGCATTTGCAGAGAGATGTACAATATCAGCCCTGCAGTAATAATAGGTGCCACTGTATCCCTGTGTGTTAGCAGCTTTATCTCTAATAACTTATTTAATTCGCATAATTCTGCGAGGTAGATATTCCTACCCCCAACTTATTTGTCAAAAAATAAAGACAGAAGTACCATGTAGAAAGGGCAGCAGAGCTGAAATTCTAACCCATGTCTGTCTGAATGCAATGCTCTCTGCTCTCTTCACTAACAACTCTCAGCTCACAGGAGTAACCCAACTTCTGCATTTTGCACATGAGTAATGAGAGGTAATTTGACTGATGTCTAAGATTGCAAAACAGTTACGGATCGAGGTACCCTAAATCCTTTTTTGGTTCTCTTTACATTATCCCCAGGCTAGCCATTGGTTTATTAGTTGAAGACAAATTCAAAAAGCATATCATATACACAGATTTAGCATTCTTAATAAAACTGCTAGTTGCATATATAAAAGACAAATGAATTGCTCCTACAGAGCCCTTGCCACGTCATCAGTGTTAACTGCCATTGCTCCCATAAAAACCCTGATGACACTCAGTCCTGGAGAATTTGGTTAGAGGCTCCTAGCTCCTGGTGTCCCTTGCCTAGGTAGCCGGCTACCTTAGGGCCTGGGCCATCAGTTTCAGAAGGCTGCAATACACGTGTATATCTTCCATTTTCTTTTTATGTTAAGTGGCATAAAACATAAGTAACAATTCGTAATTGTTGAATTAATCAAAATCACAAAACTAAACTGAATCAAATTTAATGTTTTTATTCCCTGTTTCTAAAGCTGTAGTATTACAGTAAAAGGCATCTAGAATTGTGTTTAAAATACTTTATCCAGCATCTAAACCTTCCAGAATGTAAAATTCACTGGTTTTTTAAAAAGATCTCTTCAAACTACATAATTTTAGCCTTTGTTAGTTTTCACATATTTCATAGTATAAATTTGATCTCAGGAGGATAGATGTTTTGATTTATTCAGAGGAAAAAAATCATTTCCTGATTAGTTATTTAAATAACTTTGACAAGGCTGCTGTCAAAATAATCTTGAAACAAACGAAAAGTGATTTGGGAATACTGACTTGAGGTCTTCCAATTTAAAATGAAAAGGGAAAATAGAAACTGGCATATGCTTAGAAACATTAACTGTAGACTTGGGTTGCTGAATATTCCCCCAAAAGCAATAGAACATTCTTTCCTTTGAAATAACAAAATAATGGCATTAACAGCCCATCGTCACAGTGAAAAACTGGAATAACAAGAGAGTGGGAAGAAATTCCAAGGTGAATGCCAAAATGCCAAGGTAAAATGCAAAGAATGATGATGGTTCCTTACTTTTCAAAGATGAGTTTTCCATTTCTTCTGGGAATAAGTATGGGAGTGCGTTAGACTGGTGGAAGGCCACACTTAGCCATACCTAAAGCTTGCTGGGAAGAACAATTACAAAATCCTAAATAGTGGTCACTCTTGAATGTTTCCTCTTGAATCTCGTTACTTACCAACTCAGAGTGAGGACACTGCTGTTATTTGCTAAAATGAAAGTATTTTCTGGTCCTAGAAAACTGCTATGAAATCTGAGACCCTCGGAACTCAAATAGATGGTGCTCCTGGGAAATCAAACATCGAACTGTCCTTGTCGGTAGGAGGAGGGAGAAGTCCCTGGCTGGCTCTTGAAGATGGTGGAATCATTGCCTTCATGTCTGTCTTCCTGTTTGCTGGGAAATTTTACCTTTAGAGTCACTTGTGTCTTAAAAATGTGCCTATTAAGTGTAAATACTCCTGGACCCACTGTAAGCCAAATAGATTTAGTCTGCTATCCTATCCTGACTCTGTTAGTAGGTAGAGCCGCCTAGAGGATGGATTGAGGAAGATTTTGAGGACAACTTGAGGCTTAGTGTGAAAGAGCACTACGATTAAACAGTCATGTCTGTCGGCTGATGGCAGGAGCAAGGGGGAGAGGGATTGGAGAGACCTTGGTGGATGGTAGGGGGAACAAAGGCATTTACAGTACTCATTTTCCAGCTCTGTTTTAAATCATTATTAGTTGATAAGTAATAGGAATGCCAAGAATGAGAAGCAAGCTCTTGAGTCTAATTTTATCCATCAACATCCCCAAAGAAACGTATCTTTATATTTATGATGCTAATGAAAGCAGAAAATATTCATCTAATAGACAACGATATAATATTTGCATATCCTGTGGGAATACATTTTAGTTTAACAGAAGTGGAGCTGAATACCCAATAGAAGACCATACATCAGAGATATTTCTTGTTGTGGGGGAGGAGGAGTGCTTCTTTTGTATTATAATTAAGTGAACAATGAACAGAGACTTAAGTTCTAGTCCAACCAAGTGAAGTTGAACAAGTCACTTCTCTTTTTCTTCAATTCTTCCCCTAGAGTTAGCTACAAGCTTTGGAGGCAAAAGGTCTGCAAAGCTATCACAGGCAGGACCTTTACCAAATGTTTTGTCACAGTACATTAGGGTCACCAGATCCCCAGGCTGCAACTCCTATTTGTTTGCCATTCTCTACCTGACTGCTAATCAATTGCTACAGTTTTTTGATATAATAATGATTAACATCCAGGGACTAATTTCTGTATTAGCTAGCTGATGTAACAAAATTAATTTTAAAATGCAGTGGATGTTACAAGACTATAGCATATAAGTCACTCTCACAACCAGAGATGAGCTGTTAAGGGCTGGGAGTGGCTGCTATCAACACTTGTCTTCAGTCCTTGCATCCAAGGAAAGAGGGTGATGTGGAAGTTGGACACATTACTTGCACTCGCATTCCATTGCGGGTTGGGGAATTCAGTCACAAGGCTTCACTTAGAATTAACGGCTTTTATTACTAAAAGGAATAAAGAAAGAAGAAATACTGAGAGATCACTGGCAGTCGCTTCCACAGTAGGCTTCAAGTCAACAAGCAAAGTTAAAATTACATATTTACAATCTTTGAGAATAGTTGTCTCCTAGAAACTGGCTCCGTGCTCTGTCCAAACTCTGTCTCTCAGTTAATATTCTCTACTCTGAGGTCATTTGAAAGAATTAGCCTTGGAGATAGAAGCGTAACTCTTATGACAATCTCTGTTGACAGTTTGTGTATAAAAAGTGCCATCCTTTGCTGCGAGGGGGCTGATTGGTTGGATTTGTCCCTCCCATCTTTTTAGCTTGTGATAAAAAGTGTGCTGTGTTTTCAGTTCTTTAATGTTTCATGTTATGGGACTCTCCGTCAATTTTAGATTACAAGCCACAGGCAAAAAGCTCTCTTCCTATTTTCTTTCTTGTTGGTTCCCAGAAATGTTTCCTTCACCTTAGGAATAAAGGAATACATATATATATATATCAACAGAAGAAAGTATTCAAACTGAGGCCAGACTTATAAGTAATCTTCGCAACTTGGTAGAAGGAAGAAACTTCTAAAAATTACTGTTTTAACACAGATCCAAATCAAGCCTAGGATAGGGGAGACATTATATCACCCTGAGAACTTGTCTCTTTGTCTTTTCTCTAGCTTTTTTACAAGGGTTGGACAAGTCTTTGCAACGAAATATTTCCCAGAATACAGGCACAGTAGCAATGGTTGCAACTGAGGTAATAAAACTTTCTGGATTAAGGATCACCAAGTGAGTCAGCATAAGACCACACAGCTAGACGGGGATTGCTAGACAATGACTATTGTGAGACAAATCAGAAATCCTACCTTTTCCCTATTTTGAACCAGGGGAAGTGAATTTCAAGAATCAAGGCAAAGAATAAGTATTATGATCTGAAAGTGTCCAACTGCTCTCCTAGTTACTGTCTGGAATAATATCTATTTGTCGGCATGAGCCTCTCCTCTTCCATCAGTATACTCCTTGTCTTTCTATCATTGTAAAAACAGGAGTCAATGACCTTGGTAGTGACATTAGCAAATTTCCTTATTCTCTCTGAGCTTCCCTTTTATTATCTGTAAAAGGGGGATAATAACCCTTAACATGTAGTGTTGTTGTAGGGATCTAACGAGTTAAGTACTAGAGTGCTGAGTACAGTTCCTGGCTGTTAGCAATAAAATAATAATAGCCATTATTACTGCTATTTCCTAAGACCTAGCACAGAGTTTGGCACATGGAAAGTGTTCGGTAAATGCATGTTAAATATCTGAGTCTGATTGTGAGCTCTTACAGAAGAGTAAATGCCTCTTCCCCAGCCCCATTACATCATTCATTCCTAAAAGATGCTTACTGCATTCATTCACTCTGTATGTATTTATTGGGAGTTCAACAATGAACAAACCCGATGTCTGCAATAATGAAACTTAGAGTATGATGAGGATCTAGTCTTTGATTTTGCTTTTTTTTTTTTTTTTGGTGAGGAAGATCAGCCCTGAGCTAATGTCTGATGCCAATCCTCATCTTTTTGCTGAGGAAGATGTTGGCCCTGGGCTAACATCCGTGCCCATCTTCCTCCACCTTATATGGCATGCCGCCACAGTATGGCTTGACAAACGGTGCCCCGGTGTGCCTGGGATCTGAACCTGCGAACCCCAGGCCACCGCAGCAGCGCTCACGCACTTAACAGCTACGGCACTGGGCTGGCCCCTGAGTTTGCATTTTTACCCCTGGTAAGGTTGCCCTGGCATGGACGTCATACTTTGTTTTTAGTCATGTAAATGAGCTCACTTCTTGATCTGTGTTCTAGCGCTGGCCTCAAGCCAACTGTTCTTGCTTGTGCTTGTGGATGGCTGGCATCCTAAAACACTTTCTCCATAAGGGAAATCCAGGAAGTCACGTTTGGAAAGGGTCATGGTGAACTCTCAACCATAACAGAATATCTCTCTTTCGAAATCTTCTGACTGGGAAATTGCCTTGGCTCGGCTTGCCTCAGATGCTGGGGCTGCGGAGCTGGGCACTGGGTTAAGCTGCATCGCCATCTAGTGGTCAGATAAGGTGGTGCCCAGATGCATGGTTTTTCACGAGTATACGAGTGGGTACCATAAGGTAGAGTGGAAGGGAACCCAGGAGCCACCTCGTCTTCTTCCCTTTTTTTAAACATAAGAAAAATGAATCCAAAAAAGAAGTGACCCAAACTTTATATGACAAAGAGTGAATTGCAGAACTGCCATCCCGTTTAGCTGCTATTTCCCTCAACAGTGTGTATTATCGGGTGTGTTGCTGTGGCTGAATGGTTGAGTTTTCTTTCATGTGGCTACCTAACCTCCTGTGAACCTGAGTGTTGTTACTTATAAAACAGGGACGATACGGTTGTTCTAAGTATCGATAGAATGATAGGGTATGTGAAAGGGCTTTCTAAACAATAAATTATTAAAAAGAAATCTAAGTTAATATGTATTTATTACTTTAATTTTTGGTATGGAAACAGATGCATCTCGTTCAAAGCTGCATTTGCAGTTGAAAGCCACTCGCTCATTTATTCATAGCTTCCTCCACCAGTATGTACCGGGAGCTGCTATGTCATCATCATAGGAAGAAAGGACACACAGATTAAGAAAACACAGACTTTACTCTTGAAGAAATCACAGTCTACTAAGGAAGATAGACATTATCACATGCAATGTGCTGTGGTAATGGATACTGGAGTGGAGACTGGCACCACCTTTAGTGTTGCACATAAAAAGACAGTTCTGCCAAGATGGGGTGGCAAGGGGTTGCAGAGACAGAAAAAGCTGCATATAGGAAAAAACAAACTTGAATTAAGACTCAGAGAAATATTAGTGGGATGCTAGAGAAATAGATGGAGATGGCTGAGAGGTAGAAATTCTAGATGTGGAATGCTAAAACACTGAAAAAACTATTAAAAAGAATAATATCATCGTAGAGTTATGAAAATATTCCAGTTCTGGTACATATGTCTGGCTGTCACTCCAAATAAATGACAGATTAATCTGGTTTGAGGCCAATATTTCATAACTTATAAGAAAATTTGATATTTTGTTTGCAGTTATGAAACTAAGATCATTTTAAATTGTGGAATAGCATATAACCTAAAAAGTCGATAGAAAATGATGAGAATTGAATGATTTCATGAAAGCTCATCTAGACTAATCATTCCATTGATTTCTATATTACATATCTGTCCTTCAGTTCTATGTGATAGTGACTATTGGAGTTTATTTTTTATCACTCTTTCATCATATCAAGTATTTAAACAACATCTTAATGGCCTAAAAGTCATATTTTCTCTTTTCACATCCCTTCTAGTCTTCCTCACCCTCGTCTGACATTCAGAGAATTGCTTTCTAGACAGATTGATTGACAGCCTTCTATCCACACATCATTCATTCCAAATGGTTCCCTTCTGGGTTCTCTCAGGATAAGTGTTCATTAGTCCTTCAAAACAAAGCAGTAAGGAGAACTAACTCTGGCACAAAGACATTTCCACGCACAGTGAAAGTCTAAAATTACTTTATTCCAGGGTGTGTTTTCCTATGCTCCTGCATGTCAAGGGGAACAGAATAATGTCAGATTTTCAGTCAAACAACAAGGTAACAAAATAATCAAAAAAGAAAGAAAGAAATTTCCTTCGATTAAGGGCATATGAAATTTCCAAATTGCACAAAAAGCTGACTGTGTTTTAAGAACTTGTTTTGAGCCTTTCTCCCTCATTTGCCCACCACAAATAGTATAATTTCCAAAAAGGTATTGTGTCTGACGTTGTCCCTGCTTAGGTCACTCCCTCTGCCTTGAAGTGCCATCCTCTCCTCTGACTTTTATCTTCACTCTTTCAATGACAACTATCATCCCGGATTAAGCCTGGAAATTACATCCTCTGGGAAATGTCTCCTGACTTCCTTTCCCGGAATATACGCATGTTCCGTACGCTCCCTCGGTACCTTGTGCTATTTTACCGCGGCAGATTGACAGCAGGCACAGCCCCAGCTGCTAATGCCTCTCTGTTTCATGTCCTTTGCAGTAAAACTTTGAACCTCCTGCCATCGAGTCTATTTCCCCATCCCTTGAGTCTGGTTAGCCTTGTGACTTGCTCTGGCCAGTAGAACGCAGAAGAATATTGGTTTGCCAGTTCCAAGCTAGAACTCAGAACGATTGCATTGCTCAAAATCAAAGACTTGTGAGATCCTAATCAAAGGATGCTAACTAATTGCCCAGCTTCTCCATCCAGTACCCTCAGGTATCTACCATCATGGTGGTTCATAAAAGAGACGACAAAATACAGATATTATGTTTGCATTTATGAAAACTAAGGTCATTTTAAAATCAATTTTGGAATAGCATATAACCTAAAGAGTTATATCGAGGCCTTCTTACACTGAAGAATTTCACTGGTATGGACCAGTACACTGCACCCTGAGGTCAAGTGGCCTTGGACAGGGTCTTTGAGATCAAGTGGTTATCAAGGCTGATCTCGAGAAGTGGATCCTATCAAATATGTGTGACTGATTAGGGCAAAACAAAAGCAAACAAATTGTATATACCCTATGGGATTCTTTTGATCTTATAAGGATGCTCCTAATTATATCTTTGACCACTGTCAGTGTTCATTAATTAAGAGAAAATTTTACCGGGGAATATGAATTTCTTTGTGGCGTTAGTCTATTTAGCGATGTAATTATTCTTGGCAGAACTCTGAAAGGACACAAGTAACAACACTTCGAGTTACCAGCTGCCTTGAAATTGTCCCTTGGTGATTCCCAATTCTGGAAACCTCCATGAAGGACACTGAGCATGAAATGTCCCAACACAGAGAAACCACTACATCTGAAAAAAATATCAGTGATCACCAGTGTGCTTGGACCCATAAATCAAAGGGAACAAAATGCTTTCTTTGGGTTTTGTGGCTTGCATAGGAGGTTTCCTTGATTGCTCAATTATCAGAATAAACTGGGACATTCAGTTCAAGGAAGGAAAAAAGGTTAAGTGCAGCTGAAGCTCATTCCTACTTCTCCATCTCCTTCCCTGAAGTCCCTGTATTAACCCTACAATGTTCTTCAGATGTTAACTTTCAGTCCAGAGGAGGAGCGTGGGCATGCCAATAGCTTTCACTATCTGGGATTTTTCTGAACGTCGGACATACTGCCCTCTTCTCAGGTTAATATTCCTGGTCTAAAAACTTTCCATCACAGAAAAGTATGTGAGGTACCTTTTGAATTACAGCATAACAATTCATATGCATGCATATATACCAATGCTGAATCAGATTCTAAATGGCGATGATAGACAGTCATAGTAGCAGTCAATAATTCTAGTACTTAATACAGAAATTCAGGTGCACCTTCCTGCAAACACCATAGTCAGGGGAGTGATTATTCCCAGGAGGAGGACAGGAAAATCTAGCATTCCCAAGGGACAGTAGATATTTCTGAGAGTGAAAAGTGACTCTAAACAGTTCTAAAAGCAGAAGCTTGAGGTGCCTCTCCCCCATACCCGTAGAGGTAAATATCACCTACACTGCATTAGATCACTTTCCACCCTCTCAGCACGTAAGTTAAGAATTGTACTGGTAGCTTGAAACAGAGACTAGAAATAATAGCTGTTTACCAAGAAAGAAATTTAATTCTTCCTCATGTAAAATAAATCCAGAGATATACAGTCCAGGGCTTCTAAATTACCTCCATGGAGTTTCCCCCTATCTTTCTGTTTATCATCTTCTGCATGTGGCTTCTATCCTCAAGGTCACCTCCTAGTCCAAAATAGCTACTGGATATGCCCAGGCATCACATCTACATTCTAACATGAAAAGAAGGAAAAATAGAGGAAAAAATCAGATTTTTCTTAGCTGCATGTCATTTTTTTTTAAAGATTCTCTGAAAATCCTTACCAAAAATTTCTACTTAATACTACCTGCTAGAACATAGTCACCTGTCTATATCTGGCTGAAAAGGATGCTGGGAAATGTAATCTGTTAGCTGGGCACATTACTGACTCAAATCAGTTTGGGGTTTTGTTACTAAAAATGAGTAAAGAATAGATATTCAGAGGAAAACTAGCCAGATCTGCTCTCCTAAGTTAGGGATAGGAGAGAGGGAGATGTCGAAATGAGCTGACCCTGAACTCATGAAGATGATAAAGGCAAAGGGCAGAAGAGTCAGGTTAGGCGCCAAGATCCTAAAGTTTCAGCTGAAGACTGGAGCAGTTCAGAAATCATTAGTGGAAGGCCATATTAAGAAGTCAAGGCTTAAGACAAGAAAAATAGAAAAGAAACTGTGCTGTTCTGTAAATATCACTTCCTGGTTTGGGTAATCTGTCCAGGAAGAGAGCCTTAGGATCAATCTAGGTCAAGATTTTTGGCCAAAATGGCAGAAACTCCCTACCAACTTGGTTGGAAAAAATTCTCCCAGATAGCAGAAGAGGAGAAAAGACAAAGAGGGTAGAGATAAGAGGGGTGATGATGTTGGGATTTTGTTTATGGGAGCGGATATGAAGGGGCCACATGCACAAGAATGAAAAGTGCCGTGGAATAGAGCCACCCATGAAAAGCATGGCTTGCATTCCGAGAGGTTGTAGGCGGAGTTGAGTCAGCAGGCGGCCAACTGCCCAGCCTCAAGCCCTAGTGAGGACCGTACACAGAGGTTGCCCTGGGTCTATACTAAGTTTTCTTTCCCCCAGATTTGGGGGAGGACTTCCCTTTGCACTGGCTAGATGCAGACGGAGAGTTCCTGTGCCATGACATTGGTGGAAATACATTGCCTCATTGACAAGTCTGCAGAGTGGCCTTGCCCCTCATCGACCTACTTCTCTACTTCCCCAGTCACATTTGGTCCCACACTACCTCTTTTCTCTCTTCCCTGACTGTGTGTCTCTCCCTTCTACCACAGGGCATTTGCACATGCTGTCCTCTCTGTCTGGAACACTCCTCTCACCTGCCTGCTTTCTCCTGCCACTCCCTCCTCTAAACACACGTCTCAGTTATAGTCATCCTTCAGATCTCAGCTGAAGCAGCATATCCTTGGAGAATCCATTTTTGAACCCTTAAGAGCAGTTAGATTCTTATGTGTACACATAGTTGAACTGTCATTCCTAAGAAAGTGTACCCCAGAATGTAATGGTGCATGCATTATGAGTGTGATTATCTGATTAGTGTCCCTCTGCTCTACTTGGCTCTAAATACACCGAGAACAGAGATCTTTTTGCCAAACGTTGTATTGTCAGCACTCAACATAATGTATGGCAAATAGTAGGTGCTCAATAAATATTTTGGGAATGAATACAGGTCCCTGGCATGCATATAATAGGTGATACACACACACATAGAAATATATATATACACACACATATATATCTTAAATAAATATGTAAACTAAAAAGGTTAATATATATTAAATAAATGAATTTATAAATGAGTTGTTTAAGATGCTCTGTGGCAGAGAGGTATAAACACGGACTTTACAGTCAGGCAGTTCTTCAGCTAACTAGCTGTCTGAGTTTGGGCAAATTATCTTACCTTTCTGAGCCTCAGTTTCCTCGTTGGAGGAAAAGGATAACAATTTTGAACCCGGCTGTCGCATTCAAATGAGATGATGTACAAACACCACCTGGCCCAGTTCTTAGTATGCAATGAGCTCCCAGTAAACAGTGGCTATTGACGTGATTGAATCTGTAGCTTATCCGTGTTAAATCAGGATACAGAGCTCCGTTTGGTTGAGTTCTCCACAAAACGGTGCAGGATACACAAGATGGATTCACTAGACAGTTGTAGAATAAGCAAGTGAATAAATTCATTTTTAGAATGACTTGAAATCTCCATTGTGTGAACAACTTGTTTTTCAGGAGTGTGCTAGAACAATGCAGAGCCCTGCCGCTAGGTGTCGGTAAATATACACTATAAAAACAAGGCCCAGGATTCCTAGATTCTGATTCTGAGGTAAAATTTTCTTTTAAAAGTAATATTAGAGCACTATGACTGTCTATAAACAAAGCGATGTGCTCAGTGAGTTATTCAAAAGTTTCCAACTATCTAGTGATATCTATCAAGTAAATCAAATTTTTACACTCTTCCTTTCTTCCTTATACCAGGGAACAAAGAACAAAGGCTGGACTTTAATTCTCGTGATAACTTTTTAAGGCAGGCACACACATAAACAAGGAAGCTAAGGCTGCTAGAGCGGGCCAAGGGCTGGGCTGGGAAGGGGAACTTTCCACTATAGCTCCACTGCCTTCAGCTTGCACCAACCCAAATAACTGTTGAAAGGCTGTTCCACCGCTCTCTCATTGTGGTTCAACTTCCTTGACTTTTTCTCAGTTCATCCTTGATTCAATTTCTTCTCTATCAGGAGCTGTGCCCATACCTTCTACCAGGAATTCTACCTAGCCCGCCCCTCTCTGTTAAACACACTGGACATCTAGTTAAAAACTTATTTCTTCTTTGGGTCTCTATTTAGAAGTCATCCTCAAAAAATGTCTTATTTTAGCCATTCCTCCCTAAACATGGATTCCGTATTACACATTGTACTAGTTTTCTAGGGCAGCCATAACAAAGTACCACAGACTGGGTGGCTTAAACAACAGAGATATATTTTCTCACAGTTCTGGAGGCTACAAATTCAAAAAGAAGGTGTCAACAGAGTTAGTTGCTTCTGAGACCTCTTTCCTTGACTGTAGGTGGCTGTCTTCTCTCTGTGTCTTCACATCGTCTTTTCTCTGTACATGTCTATATCCAAATTCCCTCTTGTTCTAAGAACACCAGGCATATTGGATTAGGGCCCACCATAATGACCTCATTTTAACTTTACTTTCTCTTTAAATACCTTATCTCCAAATACAGTCACATTCTGAGGTACTGGAGGTTAGGACTCCAACATAAGAATTTTGGAGGTACACAATTCAGCCCATAACATAAACCCTCACAGCACCCCAAAATTTCTCAATACCAATTACTCTAACTGAAATATTTTAGGTGCACAAGTCATTTTTCAATGTCTATTAGATGCCTGTAGGTTGTAAGTTTCTGTAACGGCAGGAATCAGGTCTGTTTTGTTCAAAACATGACCTCAGTATCTGCAACTGTGCCCAGTGCCTAGCATATAGTAGGTTATCCTCTTTACATTGCTATTAATATCGTCTTCTTTGTTAGTATTTCCTACATAACTCTAGTGTCTGGCACAAAGTGGCTGAGTAAATATTTAATTCAAGACATTTAATAACTAGAAGCTGAAAAGAATGCTCTGGACACTTTTTTTTATTTTTAAACTATTTACTCTCTTCAGCATGCCGAGCCACTGATGTGGCCAGCCCTCCCTGGCCACATCTTTGCTTTGGCAAACAAAGGAAGGACAGTTCATACAGTCAGGTGTGCTTCATAACAGCAAATTAGTCTCAGCCCAGATTTTACACTTTGTGCTTTGGATGGCTTACTGATTCTACAAGCTGTGCCGGTTTGTGAAGGCAAGTGTCTTACAGTGCCGTACTCAATAATGCCCTTGGCCCCAGGCACTAGGGCCTCTGGCCTGGCCAGCATTCTCCTCTGCCAGCTGCACTCCTCTCCGTAAGGGAGGAGTCTATGAGGCAGGGGTACATGGTACATGACCATCCGTTACCCACACTCCCCATCTTTCTAGACCTTCCTCCAGGTACTCAGGACCCTGAATTTCCCAGCCAAAATGGCCCTGAGATTGCTTCTGGGACTTGCATAGGCCCCTTCTCCAGATCCATTCACTGAGGGGACCCCAGGCCCAAGAGATGGCAGGAAATTCCTCATGGTGTGGGATAGAGCCAGGTGTGGAACGAAAGGCTGGCAAGGCGTGGGTCCGAGGCCCCCAGCTGATCTCTTAGCTCTGTCCCCCAAAATATAGGGACAGGCCTGGATGTCTTGGCATATTTTATACTTTAATGTCTCACCTAACAAATTTTGCAAAAATCCATAGAAAATTTTCCCAAGACTCGGCCCTAAGAAATCTTACACCTCTATAGGGTCATAGCTATTACACATAAGCGTTGCCTAGAGCCAGTCAGGCCTGAACGGGAACACCAAATCTTTCACCACTATCTGTGTGACTTTAGAAAGACTGCTTAAACTGTCTGAGCTTCAGTTTCCCCAAATGAAAAATGGATTTTGGGGGAAGTTAAACAAGATGATATACTTATGATAAAATTTTAAGTGATGCTTCCTGTTGCCCTGGAATTGATTGCTAGGCCCCAAAGCTGGGGAGAAAGAGCTATTATGGATCCCACACTCGAAGGAGACATCAGTTAAGTATGCACCAACAATTGGGGCCAGATCCCTCCCACAGGGCGTATAAAGAGACTGCCAAACCCTCTCTGCTACCCCCATCATCAACCCGGCCCTCTCCCTCAGCAGGATCCTGGCAAGAGTAATTAAAGAGGCATGAAGAATGCAAGAAGAAGTAAAATATAGCAATTGAAAAATGCATACAAAGGAGAAAAGCAGTAGGAGAAACACTGGTAATAAAATACTGAAAATAATAGATCTGGTGTTCTTAAAGTGTCATAAAGCAAAGGACAGCAATATGCAATGTTTACATTTAAAACATAATTCTTTGGGGGCTACGGTACCCATGAAGTAAGTCTTTCTTTTTAATCACGCCAGCCACATGTACTAGGAGAAATGAGGTCCAATTTTTATCCCCTCATATTGAGAACACAGAGAAAAGGTAAAGAGATCATCAACCAGCTGGGGAACGCCATCCAAAAAGAAACAGAGTTCAATGAGGGAGGAGAAGAGATATAGAAACAACTTTCTTTTCTTCTTCAAGTACCTGAAAGTATAATTTTTCAGGGCCCTGTGGCACAGTCTTTAAAAAAGACGACGTCAGAGGAATTGAATTTCTAGAGCAGTAGTAGATTTGGGCCAATGAGACATGATTATTAACTGGAAGTATGCTCTGAACATCTAGAAGAACTTTTATCATTGTACTCTTCTGGCATTTTCTGTGAGACTATAAGCTAAAGGACATGACAAACTAACTTGTTACCAAGATGAATTTGCTGATAAAATGTTCTCATTATAAGCAGTTTATGCAAATTAGGAAGGCAGTTTACTGATCAAAATACTGAGATAGAGCAAGACACCTGATTCTAGTGGAAATATTTCAGCTTTGTGTTCAAATCCTGGCTCTTCCTACTTGATGAATGATTTCGAGCAAGTCAGTCAAAATTTCTGAGCCTCAGTTTCCTTCTTAGAAGAATGGGGGAGCACAGTCTCTACCTACCAGATTTGTTGAGAGGGTTAAAAGTGATTTCAAATGCAAAGGACCACGAGCGTGCCTTGCACAGAGCAAATACTCCATCTATGCCAATTATTCCTGGCCCAGTAGGAACTTCTGCCCTGCAAAGAAAATGGAGACTATCTCAGTACCATTTACAGAACTCAGAATTCCTGAAATGTTAATATCTCTTCATATTTAAGGAGATCAAATTTTTAATTCTTATACTTTTGAGAATTGCCATGATTTTGCTTACATATTGAAAAAATGAGGCCTAGAAAAGTCATTACTGCTTTTTTTGGCACTACAGAGAGGACTAGGAATCTAATCTAGCTCCATCCAGTTAGGCAAAGGTGGGCTCTTCTTTTAATTTGATTAATAAATAATTAAAGAGAAGAAAAATAGCTTTGTCGTAAATCCTCCATTAAACTGAGAAAGTAGTTACTTTTTATTTAACCCAGAAGTCAATAAGTAAGATTTCTGTTTATCTGGGTAGATGGTAGGGGTGTTGCCACACCCTGATCCATTTTGCCGGTTGTGGCACCAGCCCCCAGTTGCTGAGTTGGTAGCTGCTCACAGCTACCCCCTTCTCCAGAGAATTTCTCTCTTCAAGCCAGTATTGCCTGGCCTGAGAGGTGGGTATGTCCACCTGACTCCACCCTTCAGCCAGGCTCAGATAACCTAAACTGATAAAGAGAAAAGTAGCAGAGGATAAGATAAATTGGTTAAACCAAAATCAGATTTTGCTGTTGGAGAATCTTCTTCTCTGATTTTAGACAGTTGAAGATGCCAATAAATACCTGCTGTAACATATCAGAGGTCAAAGAGGTTCGTCCAAGCTGAAATGAATGGGTTA
This sequence comes from Ceratotherium simum simum, assembly GCF_057802395.1. Classification (NCBI taxonomy): domain Eukaryota; kingdom Metazoa; phylum Chordata; class Mammalia; order Perissodactyla; family Rhinocerotidae; genus Ceratotherium; species Ceratotherium simum. The sequence continues at coordinate 30,321,682 of NC_141924.1, read as the reverse complement.
CTTCTCTTTGTCGATACTATTCTTACTTCACCAGTGAAGAGAGAATATATTAATTCCTTATTGTTGAAAATGGTTGTGGTAGAAGAAACTCTTTTATAAACGAAATGATTTTGTATGATTTTCTGGTAGAAAATATTTCATCAGTTGATTGTCTTCAGACTCCGGATTTCCACCGGCCAAATATTGTTTATCTTCTTGGAGGGTTTTGGCAGGTTTTCTCTCCTTAGGAAATGAGTTGGAAAACATCAGGGAAACTTCAAAGCAATGGCTCGAGGTTGTCTTCTGATTTATGAAATGACCATTTCCATCACTTATCAGAACACTGAGTCCTTCCTGTGGAATTGCAATCCTAGTATGTAAATAGAACCAGGGAACTGCTGGTTATCATACTCATGGTAAGAAACAACTCTACTGAAAGATCCATACCAAAATGACAGGAGTCTTCACAGCTGTGTGAGGTCTAGGAGAATGTTTGGTGAATGTAAAATTTTGGAGACTGGGAAACACAACTTTGTTTTCCTTAGTGTATGCTCAGTGTTATACTTTTCCAAATTAGGGCATTAACTCTCTCTAAAGTTTCTGTTGATTTCCCCCCTTTCTCGGTTCCCCTCACTCCCATTAACTGAGAGTCAAGAGCAGTGGATCTCATTCTGATTGTGGCTCTGTCTTGTCATCTGAGCTTGAGAAAGTTATGGAACCTCTGTAGTCCTTAGTTTTTCCATCCCTTAAATGAGAATCATAGGCCAGGAAACCTGGTAGTAATAAAAAAATAAAAATAAATAAAATAAAAGTCTAGATGCTGCCCCCAGAAATTCTGATGCGAGAGATTTTGGTGAGCTTGGGAAATAAATACATATATTTTTAGAGAGCTGTCTAGATTATTTTGATCATGAGCCAGTTTTAAGCACACTGGACAATATTAGATGATCTCTCTGAGGACTTTTACAGACTTATGAATATGAAATCTATTCTATGGCAATAGATTTTGATGTGAAATCATTTCCTCACTTCAAGGTTGTCACTTCTTCAAATGGCAACTTCTGAATCATTCTGCTTATCCTTGGTGACATTAAATAGCTGCTCATCTCAATAGGAATGGAGAGATGAGAGAACAGAGAAAAAAATCAAATCAATTAAACCTGGCTTTTGGGAATTGCACAGTCAACCCTGGCAAGAATGAACTTTTGATTTTTCCTCAGTTGTGTTATGTAAATGTATCAATCAGGATTCCATCAGAATATAGTTGTAGTACTTAAGTGGGGTGATTGAGGGAAGTTTTACAAAGGGACTATCTACTCAAATGTGGGAAAGGAACCCCAAAATTGATGGCTTTGAAGAGAAAGGAGAGAGAACACTTCGTTATCAGCATCTAGAGATTTGGGGTTTCCCAGTTAGAGCTGTGGCCTTTAGGACATGGAAGGAGCCAACCTGCAGTAACTGGAAGGGAGAAAGTCAGGGGACTGAATCCCTGGCCTCAATTTCCTCCCTTCTTTCAATGTGTGTTGGAATCTACTGCCTCCCATTGACTGACCCCAAACAGGAGACGGAAGGCAAGGATGGTGCAATGCCCACATAAAGTCAGTCTCCCAGGGGCACTGAGCAAGATGAAAAAGGATTTGGAGGGACAAAAGGTGATTAACCTGCACAAAGACCTAGCTCTTCCCCAGTGGTTTCGAACCTCCATGATTTGAACATCAGAATCTTCTTCTTTAAATGCTGTTTCTTACCTTGTTCACATGAATGCTTCCTATTTAGCTCCATAACCCAGCTCAGATGTTTTCTGTTCTGTAAAGTTGTCCTTGCTTCTTGCCCACAAGCAATAGCAAGCCCCTCTGTGCTACCTAAGAACCAACTTTTGTAATTGCTCTTTTCACAACACGTTTTAGGCCCATACTTAAATTATTATTGAATATCTCACATTTTGAATAATCTATGTCTAAGCGTCCTTGAGGTTTTGGTTGAATAGAATTGAGGGGTCCGACAGAATAGACTGTTATTTGGATTTTGTTGACATATAACAACATCCATTGTTGGTTTGCTCTTTCTCTCCCTGTTGAAATGCCCACCTGAAAAATCATGTACCATGGGAGCATTGCTTCGTGAGCACAGAAAACTAGATGGACTTTGTAGAACAATCTTCCTGGCTCCTTCCTGGCTTGTGCTCCCAGCTCTGATATCCTGATGCACCCACCTCACTACACAGGTTGGGTTAGCCAGAGAAAGCCAAATAACCATTTCAAGTAATTATAACCCCTTCTTCATCTCTGAACCACCATCTTTTTTCTAATCTCTGTGAAACGTAATCTCCCTGTCACTGAATTATTCGAAATAAGACAAGTCTATGTAAATGGAGTATTGCTTCCTTTCCATATACTGTTATTTTCAGTCAAGTGTTCCTGTGGATAAATTCTGATCACTTGGGTTAAACTTGGAAAGTCCCTTACTAACTAATAATGATAAACCATTTCTTAGAAAGGATTATCTTTAATAAACATATTTATTTTTGTGGATTCCTTTGGGCATTTATTTCAGATACTTTTAATGAGTTAATTTACAGATTGTGGTTAAATGGGATCTCACATGTAAAAGCATTAATGTAATATCTGATTTACAGAAAACTCCCCCCAAAAAAGTTACCATCATTGTGTCTAACATTGTTAACAATAGCTTACATTTTCAAAACTGTTGTATTTTATGGTACTTTAATACATATTATCTCATTTATTCCTGTGAAGTAGGTCTTAGTAAGACTCCTTTATTATTGAGAAAATTAACACTGAGTAGTTACCTGAGTTTCTCAAACAAGATCACACAACAGAAAAGGAGCAAATCAATTCAAAAACATTAAAAAAAAAAATTCAAATTAAGGTTTTCTGATTTCCAAATCTTGTGACATTTTACTATATGATTTCTCTCTGTGGCAACCAGTTTGTATCTCTCTGTGCACTTATTATGTCATAATATCACATTTTCTTTTCCCACACCTGTGAGTTCATGATGCCCCAAATTTGGAACCAATCCCTCTTCAGCCTAGGGAATTTTGAGGAGTCCCAGGTAGGGACTTGATGTATTGTCGTGACAAACCAGGTTATTTTCTTACATGGACCCATAGCTCTAGGTACAAGCCTCCTGAATTCTCTTGGTAAGCACTGCCTCCCTGGGTCCATGTCTCAATTAAGTACCGAAGATTCCATCTCTTCTGAACTTGGAGTCTTGCTTGTTATTGCCATCTGTTAGGACTGAACTGTGTCCTCCTAAAAATCACATGTTGAATCTCTAACCTCTAACACATCAGAATGTGACTGTATTTAGAGATTGAGCTTCAAAGAGGTAATTAAGTTAAACTGAGGCCATTAGCGTAGGCCCTAATCTGATATGACTAATGTCCTTATAAGAAGAGGAGATGAGGACTCACAAAGGGACACCAGGAGGTGCAGGCACAGAGGAAAGATCACATGAGGACAGCAAGAAGGTGGCTGTCTGCAAGCCAAGGAGAGAGTCCTCAAAGAAACCAACCCTACCAACACCTTGATCTTGGACTTCCAGCCTCCAGAACTGTGAGAAAATAAATTTCTGCTGTTTAAGCCATCTAGTCTGTGGTATTTTGTTACGGCAGCCCTAACAAACTAAGACACTATCCTCTTGAGGAGGAGGCCTAACTTGAGCTCACATATGTTTTCTGGATTATCCTTCCCGCTGACTCTCTGCCTGTCTGCCTACATACATCCCAGAGATGCCCTAACTTCATGCTCCCGACTGTGCCTCTTTCCCCACTTGCTTTATTCTAACTTGCCAGACCTCCCCAATGTGAAACACCTAACTGTCACCTCTGACAGTAGCTGTGGTTTTCAGTATACTGTGGTCTGCAGATGCGGTGGTCGGCTTCACCTGGCCTTTGATAAGAGGTGTCAACAGTTCCCCACCATCCACCACTGGCAGTGCCAGCCTCCCTGAACTGCTCCAGGACTCCAAATAAGTTCTGCCATCTTTCACCTCCAGCCTGTTTCAGTACACGCTCTCCTTGGACTTCATTTCTGCCCACTCCCACCTTACCTTTGCCTGGCCATTCCTACTGATCCTTCAATTCTTCATTTAGAAATACCTTCTTTGAGAAGCTTTCCCTGACCCCATAAACCTGAGTTAGCCCCTTTTCATGCATCCCCCCACACCACCCAACACGTACATCTAATTATAATATAGTTCAGTGGTTCTCAATCTTCAATGTGCCTCATAGTCAAACACAGGGCTTGATAAAACAAAGACTACTGGGCCCCAGCCCAGAATTTCTGGTTCAATAGATTTGGGATGGGCTCAATAAGTTGCATTTTTAACAAGTTTCCTGGTGATACAGATGCTGTTGGTACTGAGACCACCCTTTGAGAATGATTGCTATAGATAAATAGCCTATTTCCTTCCATTAACCCCTTCCATTTACCTCCAATAAATTGTACACTCTTTAAGAGTAAGGATTTTATCTTTCAAATCACGATGGGCCCAGGATTTTGTACAGTGCTAGGAACGTGATAGATACTCAACAAATAATTGTTTCATATATGAATAATGAAAATGGGAATTCTTTACATCAGGAGAATACTTTTCAGAATAAAAAAATTTTGTTGTACCAAGGTTAATTTAAAATACACAAACAGGAAAATCAGTACTCATTTAGAAGGGGCTGTTTAAACCATAATGTTGTTTATCCCGGTTTGATATGTACACAAAACTGTTTTATAGGAACTTTGGCTAGGGTCGTTTTGCCTCAGGGAAATGGTGTAAACTGTATAGCTCACACAGAGAAATGTAAAATAAGACGGGAAAACGAGGCATTAGCAAAGCCGCTCATTATCTAATGATCACAGGAGGGAGCCGGAAAGCAAATGCAAAACAGAGGCGCCTCCAAGACCCACGATCCCTCCACTGGTAAAAGTTCAAATCGCAAATCATAGTCTAGAAGAGAGAAGAAATAAACCCAGAAGTTATTTGCTCAGGCTGTGGCAGTCTGATTCTGGAAACGTTGTAGCAGGGCCAGAAAAAGCTGTACTCCCTTCGGGCTCAGTCGCTTTACATGAGTGATTTTACTGAAGTTTTAATGTGCGCTGCAGCCTCCAAGCCTCCCTCCCAACCTCCACTTCATGGTCCCATCAACCCATTACTGCGGGGGAGCACCACGCAGGGACCCAGCGGGCGGCACATCACGCACTCAGCAGCGGCTCCATAAATATTAGCACTCTGGGACCTCTGAGAAAGAAAAAGCAGTAGCGATTCACCAGCTCCCCAACCTCTTTCCAATACTTTTCTTTGACTTTCATAAAAGGGCAAGACAGTCAGGTGGAGAGCCCCATTTTGCTGACTAGCTAGCTCACCAGCAAATTTATGTGTCTACGGACTCAAAAGAGGAAGCAACATCAGCTCTTGAAGATGTGAGAGGGGTGAAAAGGGTCTCCTCATGGGTTCGCTGACCCGACTGAGTTAATCCTTAGCCACCCAGGAAAAGCTGGGCCCTCAGATGCGTGTCATTAGCAAAAAGTTCTTGCTAATGCTAGTTCTCAATGTCTGGCATCTAACCAACCTCCTTGCTGGTATCAGTGTTATCAGTCTAATATTTACATGTTATATCACCACTTTCCTCTTCAAAATTTTTCAGTGTTACCCTTTGCCTCTAGCCAGGGAAACTATAGGTCTCAGTTCAACAAGGACATTTCTGGTTTACACTTTCATCAGGGGAATTATTGATAGCACCCCTCTGTGTCCTTCAAAAGTGGCCCAGTTTAGACTATAAATGACACGGTCACCCTATCTATAGCATCACATGTGAGGGTTTTTATGATGTGGCTCCACCTTCAAGTCTGGTTGCATTTAATGCCATTTCCATCCCCTGCCACCAGCCACACCTAATTAATTATCTTCTCTGAATATTTTTCCTCTGTGCCTTTGCGCAAGCAGTTCACTCTGCCTGGACTGGCGTCTCCAACCCTTATTAAATACCTCCTTATTCTCCAGGTCTCAGTTTAAAGGTCCCACACTATCTTCTCTGACTTAAGTATTCCTCTTCAATGCCCCTATTGTGCAGCAAACATATGTTCATTAAAGCACTAGACACCTTATTTTGTAAATGTCTTCACAATAATCTATATCCCAGTCATAAGAAATTCTCAAGGATAGCAGTTACGTCTTTTCATCTTTACATGATATCTCAATGTTGAACAACTGAGTGAATATGAAAAATATACCTAAAATGACCTAAGGGAAGTCAGAAATAGTTTGGAAGGAATATTCACTTCTGAGTGTTCTCCCAGTCCCCCTTTTAGTTCAACTGCCTAAACCAACAGAGAACAACAGGTGCACCACAGTGGTTTAGAAGCATCCCCATTATCTACACTTCTTGTGGGAAATGGCATATGTTTCTAAATCAAGAAAAGCTCTGTGATCCCTTCCTTGCATGATCTTTGTAACTCACGATCTTTCTTACTGCCTAGGTTAGCTAACTTCGCCTTATCAGGAGCTGTTCCAGAACACTGGTGGACCTACCCTTTTCTTCCTCCTAGAAATAACCAAAAGAAAAATTCTTTCTAAATTTTGGAGCTGACTCCCTGAGCAGCCTTCCTTTCTTCCTCTGAACAAAAAATTCCTCTCTTGCTATGGACTGAGTTAGCCTTAGGCTCTGAGTATACCATATGGTGACAGCATAATTCATGAACTGAAATCCAATTTGTGAAGATACTATATGACACCTGATAGTTCTGAGAAATAATATTAAATGAAGAAAGATAAAATGCTAAAGTGGGAGCTCTAAAATGGATTGGATTAGAGGTATTTGATTGCTTTTCCAGATTCCTTAGTTCTAAGTGTGTTCAACAAATTCCAATTTAGGGTGAAAGGTTGGAGATTAACATGATCATCTGGCATTTCTCAGCATGTGGAATGTGCACACCTTTTATATTTTTTGTCAGAAAATGCTTCTCTGTCCAGTTTCCCATGTTGTCTCATTGTCTTTTGACACCAATGACTACATTTATAGCAAAGATTGCACAAAGTCTGGGATGATTTTATTGAAGGAGATTTAGTCCCAAAGGTTAATGGGGTTGTCCATCGTGTAAAGAGTAAAGCCTTTCAAGGGTGACAAAGTAATACTCAACAGCTTTCAAGCCACCTCCTCCATCATCAATTTGGATTGTGTTTTGCTACTGATGTAAATTTTAATATAAAGTCCTCCACAAAGCATCATGACTCCTTTTCCCATGCTGACCCCAGTGGCTCATGTCAGCCAACATCTGGGCATCACAGCTGTGGGGTTTTCGAGAAGCTGTGCATATGCCTCGTTTCAGAAGTAAGTCGCTGAACAGCACATGTGCTCATCTGAAGGATGCACTCTGGCATCCCAGGCATTGGTCATAGTGTGATGAGTCCTACAAGATATGCAATCATGTATTTTATGATTTTAATCAAAGAAAGCATGGCATTAACATTTCAGTAAGTAAACAAAGGAACAAAGCAGGACCTTGCCATGGACGTTAGTACTCACACCCAAATGGAAAACAGATCGATTAACAAGGGACCTTTCCAAAACAAACCTAAGTCATCACATGTCAAGGCAAACTACAATTGTTCTACTTTTAACGGCTCCACAGAAGGACAGAGGTGTTCCAGCCAAAAAAAAAAAAGGTTAAGTGATTTTCAAAGCATTTTTCCAATAGTCTTGTGTTTGAAATGGGCGTTTAAAAGCATTCTTTGGTAGTTCTGTCAGTGGTAAGCAACAAATCATCCTCACTTAGAAATTACAGAGGCTTTCAAAATAGATGAAAGAGGAAAGAACTACCACTGGAAGGGTCAGCTGTAAATAAGACCCCTTAGGCACACGGTTGTGATGAAGACTATTAATGGGGTCACTTCATGGTCTCACTTTCTGCTCACTGATTCTGGACATATTCTAAAGGAGAGGAAGACCTCACCTAAGACCTCTGTAATCTTTGGGTTTACAAAATTCATAGTTATGTGACTGACACCCAGCCACACCCCTTCTGAATTGTTCACATTTAACTATATTGATGAATCTTCAAATGATTAATGATTTTGGATGTCAGTGAAAAAGAATGTTTAACTACTATTACAGATTCCTTCAACTTGCTAAAATAATTTGCTTTACTTATACATTGTTTCAAAATTATGCTTATTTGGGCCGGCCCAGTGGCTTAGCGGTTAAGTGCGCACGTTCCACTACTGGTGGCCCAGGTTCGGATCCCCGGCGCGCACCGACGCACCACTTCTCCGGCCATGCTGAGGCGGCGTCCCACATACAGCAACTAGAAGGATGTGCAATTATGACATACAACTATCTACTGGTGCTTTGGGGGGAAAAAAAGGAGGAGGATTGGCAATAGATGTTAGCTCAGAGCTGGTCTTCCTCGGCAAAAAGAGGAGGATTAGCATGGATGTTAGCTCAGGGCTGATCTTCTTCACAAAAAAAAAAAAAAAAATTATGCTTTTTTGGCCCATGCAAGTTTTCCCTCACCTTCTTTACATATGTTCTTCCAATATTTTTCCTTAGTGTAAAAGCCGTAAAGATAAGCTCTGTTTTATTAAAAACACAAGAAATGTTGGGATTTTGTTCTATTACTGTGAGGTCTATTATTACACTCTCTGTATGTACTTTTGAAAACATAACTGAGTTTATACTTACAATATAATGTAAATGCAATTATTTTCTCATTTGGGGAATATATTTTAGAATAAATATTAGCAATATACAATATATCCTTTGGTAATAGCCAGAAGAATTAAGGCAGTACAAATTCCAATTACATGTTCTGTTTTTATTTTTATTCTTCATATTTCATTTGTTTCTATGATTAGCAACATTTTCCTTTTTCTTTATTTCGTAGTTGTAAAAATTTTAATGACATCTCCTTGCTCCTGAATTGCTTGTCACAATAAAATCTTTATTTTTCTCACAGCACTTACCTCACTCTAGTTAAAAGATCGATTTAGACTATTTGTTTTCAACGGTTGCTGTTGGTGTTTCAATTTGTAGGTTTCGTTGCAGCCTGGACACTAAAATTTACAAATGTTAGTCATCCTGGCACAAAGTTACACGTCAACTTAAATCTTTTCCCCCAAACTTCCCCTTATCCCAACTTTGGGTATCTTCATGTCATTAAAGATTTTGATTTCCTACAATGTCCTCAAAATTTTGTAGAAAGGCACTTTCATGTACTCACAACTAATTTACTAAATTACACATCTGATCCTAACTTTCTTTTCATGTTTTACGGTTTTCATATTAATATTGCACAAATTGTCTGCCCAACAGTGAACCATTCACAAGATTCTTTTAAAAGCCTAGGGATAAGTGACAGGCAACTATTAAGCCTATTAAGGTGAAACTGTTAAGCCTAGAAGAATATTTATACAGACTGATTTTCTGCACAATGGGCTCAACAAAGCTAATGTAATTCACCCAGAAGATTTTCTATGGGGTCATAAATTAATCAGATCGAAACGATGACAACCCAGGAACACAATCAATGTGTTCTCTGGCATGTGAGGGCACCTGCCACACACTTGTGTTCAATGGCACAGTAACACACACACACACACACAAACTGATAATGAATAATTTTAGAAAAAGCTGTCATGTTTTCAATTTAATCTAACCAGAGAGAAAAAAAGGATCTTCTATTCAGTCCTAACTGCAAGTTTGGAAGATGGGGGAGGAGTGTTTGGGGAGTAGGGTAGGGTTGGCCTGAGCTGAGGCTATACACAAGGGTGCATTAAAACAAAACTTGAAAGCACTGCATCCATGAGGCAAGAAGAAAGCAGGAGATGCCAGAGGTACCCTGGCAAACTTGGCTTACTCCACAGTTTTGCCAAGATCACAGGAAGCTCCGTTACTCTAAGAAAATATCTACTTCATCATAGGAGAATGATAATTTGACCTGTTATAATTTCATCTGACTTATTGGCTCTATGCATTAGTAGGTATGAGTAGTAAAATCCAGTTATTTCAACCATTTCACAATTTCACAATTAATGTTAGAACAATTATCTAACAATCAGTAATCATGCACCTTTTACAACTGTTATAACAGGTTACAGGATCATTTGTAGGTATAGAAAAATGAAATGAGCAATGTTCAATTTTGGTGTCTCCAGTCAGTCAATATCTCCTTTAACCTTTAAGCATCTAGCAAGCATCCTCTCCCTTTTCTGGTCACCACTCTCATGGAGATGTAGCTAAGTGCAAATTTGCATCTTTCTCCTCCCACAAGTGTCTCAGTTGCCACAGAAAACAAAACGTATACCATACAGGTTTAAGACTAACCAAATGCTAGACAAAGAGGTTAAGATACAAAAGGAGTAGCACACTTTTTAATTTTATTTATTTTTGCCTTCAAAGTGTTTAAATATAAATACAGACAACTGAAAATAAACATGATTCTAAAATTTTTAGATTATTATGCATTTATTTTTTAAGCAGACAAGTATATGTGGGGAGAGAGTGAGAATCCCCCTCTGCCCTTTCCCTTAAGGTTCTTATGGCTGGCCAAATAATCAACAAGACAGGTTAGCAGGAGAAAATAATACCAAGTTTAATAACATGTATGCATGGGAGAAACTCAGAAATGAGCAACTCATTTCTCTGTCTAAGCTGCTTGCTTAAGTATTGTAGCTAAAGGCGAGGAAGGTATTGGGGGTGGGTAATGGTCTGGGACTCCAGAGGGCAAGAAGACAATTCTTTTCAGGGTCATCTATAGATAATGTGGTCAGGGAGAGATAGAGTTTTTTGATAAAAGGGGCTTGGTGCCCCTCCCATTGTAACATCTATTTTACATTATCATTACAGCCATCATGATAGAAGATCTGTTCCAGGAAGGAGCCACCATGTCAAATTCTTTAGGCAATTAGTGGGGGAGGTCAAATGTCCCTCAGAGAAAACAATCAAGGTAAAGAGATATATTTCAGGATGGCCAAATCTTGATCTCCCACATATAAAACTAAGGAATTGCTCAGATGACCAAGTCAGGAGGCAAACCACCTGGCACAGGGAAGTGAGAAACTAAAATGCGGGTCTTGAATAGAAAAATTGCAATGGGTTAATTTCTGCTGGGGTTCAACATGCTATGCATTAGCAAACAAATAAGAATCGTGCTGGGTCTGGATTTATCAGATTCCTTTAATTAACTAAGACTGCATATTAAACTAAATTGTTAGCAGCTGGTTGTCTACAAAAACCTAGCTAAACTCCTGGGAGCTATTGTGTAGCTGCCTTCTTAAAACCTGTCCCAGTGTGCCCCAAATTGATGCTGGAAAGAAAAAGATAACTCTTTCCAAAGTGCGTTATTTCGGCCATTCAAATTCATCTTCAGAAACCCAGGGGACATTTCCCCTGAACACTGTGTTCCATATTGCTTAAAGTGAGGAAAGTTTCGTCCCCAGACTTCTTGGTGTTCCCTTCATGCTGGTGAATTTATTGTGAGTTCTGTGGCCTAGCAATGCCCACCATCTACTTGATTATCTTCGCTCACAGAAGACGAGAGCAAACCACGTCTGCAATCCCAGGCTTAGATCTTGAATCTTTCTGCTTCTTGAAGCCTTCCAGTTTTCTGAATATGCCCATGATCCAGATTCCCTGTACCATATGTCTAAACGGCACCTTGATGGCTTGCAACTAGAAGTAAAAAGAGATTTTTCTTAAAACAAGCAAACAAACAGCAACAATAACAGAGGTCACAGTCCAAGCTTGAGTAATAAATGTTAGAAAAATCTACAACCTGAAAAGAATTTTAGGAATTAGACATAGATTTGGTGGTTTTTTTTCTTTTGTTTTCAGAAAGTCTCCCCTCCTGCTAATAAAATAGCTTTATGTCATAAAATTTTGGTTCAGTTTGGCTCTGCCTCCTTTTTGCCCGGTTAAATAGATGGCTGATGGAAAATCAAAGTTTAGGGACTGACTTTTCCCATTTGGCAACATTCATTTCCTGATAATACTGGATAATTAATAAATGGTGTGTTGTCATGCTTTGTCACTTCAAGTGCATTTGGGAAAAATACTTCTTGTGCCTACTGAGTAATGCCTTAAATGAAAGAACATGCTCAAAAGAATGCTTTATGTCTATGCATAAAACACACTGAATATTTACGATTTTAATTGCTACATACCATGTGCGTACTCGTTTGTACAATTATATACATTTTTAAAGGGCAAGGGGAAAGGATGACTTTATGACTCTACAATTCATGATAAGCAAATCACTGAAAACTTCTATTAACTCAAGATGAAAATTTATAAAAATTCTTTGGAAAAAATCTTAGTATTCTCTATACGGTAACTGGCATTTTCGTGTGTTTGTGAAATAACTAGATACTAGCGTACATTGCTTTTAGATAAAAAGAGAATACTATTTGTTAGATTTTTCTGCCTCTTTCCTAAATGGATAATTCTGAACTAGGAGATGCAGCTTTATTTCTGTTTGTTGTTTACAAAAAACACATGCTAATGTAACAGCGTAAAAGAATTAAAGGAAAAACGCCAAACACGCCCTAACATGCAAAATGTATTTAGCTGTTTGCTTTAACTACGCTACTTTCATTCTCCAGCCTGCTCTTTCAAAAACCAAGCATTTCTGCGACTGAGGCTAAAAATAGCCAGCCAAGCCTAACAACTAGCTTCTGATTGGCTCAGCGCAAAGTCCACTCAGCCAATGGGAGATTCTGGGAACAAAAGCAATTCTTTTGTGTGAGATGCTCAACCCACGTCAAAACAGCTTCAGGCTGTAGAAATGATTTCGGTGGAGATTTAACAAGGTAATAATGCATTTCAGCCCTCTGAAAGGTTTGAAGCAGAACAAAGGGAGTAGTGAAATCTACAAAACAAATGGAGCTCTCAGGCTTTCAGAAGATGAATCATCCCGGCGCCTGAGCTACACACATTTGCAAACCCAGAAAAGCAAGAGCGCTAGGATTTTTTTTCTTTCTTTGAGATTTTAACTGATCTTCCAAGCGTTTTCTCTGCCCGAGGGAAAAGCTAGCAAAGGCGTTACATTCTGACTATGCACAAGTTTGTTATTATGCTGATTTGCTGATGAATAGAAAGCAACTTGTCCAGGATTCCTTTAAATGGCACAAAGAGAAAACAAAGACTTAAGTGCCATAGATAGTAGATAGTAAAGCTCCCAAAAGTTTGGACTTCGGTTTCTGGGCATCAAAAACGACGCATGTTCTCAAAGTAAAGGCAGTTCTTGATTAACACTGTGATAGCTCTCAGGACAAGAAAAATAAAGGGGGACTTGATTGGAGGCAAAATGCTTTGAGCTTCGGGAGGTTCTCGCTTCCTTCAAGGCATTGTGCCTCTAGGGGGCGCTGTTGCACAGCTGACCAACCTCTTCAGAGTATCTGTCCCCCTTTAATCTTAAATGAAAGGAGAAAATGGGTTTGGTAGGTGCCTTTCAGGTAGGACAAAAGGGAGTGGGGAGTCAGTGTTTGAAACCCTTAAGCATGCTTTATGGCCATCACTGTGGGACAAAGTATCCCATAACAATACAGATTACTTCACATGGAACTGAAATGCTGTATGGGACAAAATGTTGCTACAGTAACCACTGGAAATGTTACATAACATGTAGGAGATGGTAAGTCACTTCATGGCTTTAAAGTGGCTTTATTAAATGGGTGATAAATCAAAGATGGCGTAACAATTCATAAGCTCAAAGTTTTCAGGAAAGACACAAGGACACACTTTAACCTGTGTACAGGTTAGCAAGTCCAGAACACAAAGAAATATAGATAAGAAATATATTATTTACATGTTCTTTTCCCAGAAAACTGAGTTCAACACGTTTTTTTGTCTTGAATATAGTTTTTATGATAAACAATTAATGAATGAAACTTTAATTAAACTTTATTCTTGGCGTGGCATAAAAGACCTAAGAAAGTCAAACATCTCTGCAAAATGGAATCATACTTTCATGGTGTGATCAGGTATAATCAAGGGGCAATATTTCTTTAAGATTACCTGTTTAAGGAAATGCATAGCCTGTTATAAAATATTGCATTTGCTAATTATTGGTCCCAACTGCATTTACCAGCCTGTAATAGATCTTTTCCCATAAAACACAGATGGGGGCAGGGGAATTGCTGAAAGTAGTATTTTATTCACCTAACAAAGAATACAAAAGCTAGAAAGGTAGTACTTTTTGTTTTTATTTATTTATTTTTGCATTCAGTTTGTAATGGTCTCCTTTGGAAAAAAAATCCCCAGAGGATGGTGCATATGTAGTTTCCAACATTCAATGTCCGGGAAGAATGTGGGTTCTGTTCTCTTGCAGTACTTTGCGAGTTTTATAGTCTTGGCTTTATCATGTTGGCCCAGAGCCAGTTAAAGGAATTCATGACCAACTGTTCAGTTACAGCAGCCCATGAAGGAGTGTCCAGCGGTTCGTTTAGAAGTAGGATGGGGTGATTCCAGTGGAAGAGGCCCCCCACCATGAGAGCTATCCGTGCCTTATCTCCCTGCGCCTGACAGCTGCTGAGTTGTTCAAGCCTCAGCCCCGACAGCTGTCCCTGTGCCATCATCACGGTGCACCTGTGAGAGGAGAAGAGATGGAAGACGGAAAACAAAAATCCTCTCCCATCGGCTGGTACAACTCTGAAGCTGGAGCCAAAAGCACACAAGAAGCTACCTCCCTCCCCTTCCTAGAGGTCTAAAGCATCCCTCAGAGGAAGTCAAAGCTGTTTCTTTCCACAACTGCTCATCAGTAATATAAGGCCTTACGTGAATTTCGGCATAAAATGTATGTTTTTAAAATATTCTTATTTTTCCCATTGTCCCCATGTGTCCCTTTCATTTTGCACCCATGCTTTCCATTCCAGGGGGTAACAGACTCAATGCCTCAGGTTCATCCCTTCAGAGAGGAATGTGGTCAGGCAAGAAGCAGCAGAAGACTGAAAGCCTTCCTGGCTTTGGTTTCCAGGCCTATACCAATAATTTAGGAGAGAGTCTCATTGACTGTGGGCCAGAGCAGAGAAGCAGAGCCCTGGTCCCCGGATGAATGCTGGAGAGGCAGGATGACTCCAGAGTTCAATATGAGATATTGGAAGCCCCCAAAATTGAGGTGGATAAGGGAGAGGTGACCACACCCAGATGCCCAACCCTCCAAAGATTCCCACCTGAGAATGTGATACAAGCATGAGAGAGCTACCAGGCCTCATGGGGATCCCTTGGATAGTGAGAAAATCAGAAGTAACCATGGTAGATGGGACATGACAGCCTCTTCCCTGTGTTCAGGAAGATTTAAGCTTCCCAGGCTCTGGTGCTATTATGGGAAGGCTAGAGCAATCCTTGACAATATGGTGGAATTGAGTCTTGGAATAAAAAGTAGGATAATTTAAGAAAAATAATACAGAAGCCATTTCTTGCATATCTGAGATTTAAATCATTCAAAAACCATACTTTATATTTTCCAACCTCTATGTTATTCTTACTTCATTTGATCCTCAGTACAATGAAGGAGTTAAGTATTTATCGTTTAGCAATGAAGCAAGCCATTCTCATTTTTATGTTATTTTCACAACACTCTCTGGGATTTGTTATTAGTATAATCTCCATTTAATAAAAATTTTTGAAGGGTTTATAAACACTAAGTTGAGGGATTTGGCAAAGTTCATCCAGGCTCTGTCTCCTGTGCCAAAACAAAATTGATAATTGAGATACTTTCCTGGGTAATTTTGTTTTCAAATTTTCCTCTTTTTTAGAATTACTTGTATCACTCATGTTTTATTGTTCATTTTGGAAACAGAACCACAGGCTCCGGAAGGAGCACTGGCTTGGAAGTTAGATTTTGAGATTAACTGTTACATAGTACTTAGGATTTAATTAGTTATAGGTGCCAGGGAGAAACTGGTCATAGCTAGGAAGCTAGGAGATGAATGCCAAAAAATGTAAAAGACAAGAAACCATAGCCATGCCCTGCATGAAGAGGTCTGGTCACCAGGACCAGAAGCCTAGTAATTCTGCGATTAGTAGAGTTCCTTTTTGACAATTAGAATTGTTTTTACAAAACTGTGGAAGTAATTCTACAATGAAGTCCACAATTATGACATTATGGATTGACTAGGCATCTAGATCCTGAGAAGCACAGCTAGAACTGGAAGCTGTAGATGATAATCTGAGGTCCGGAGTAGGGCCACAAATTTAGCTGGAAATCTTGGCTACAAGTAGTTGAAGCAGATAGGAATCCAGAACCTCACAAAGAGAATTAAGGCACCAATCATGGAGGGGAGTCAATATTGAGGAAGGGATCATTTCTTAGGAACTAGTGTCTACCTGCAAACAGCTGTCGAGTCTCAGTTCTAGATCAGGAATTATCAATGAGTGGTATTCACGCTATTGTTCTTTCATTCGTATTTGTCAGCTACCAGGCATCACCAGTGGATCAGGGCATCCTTTTCTGTGAAACTCAGAAGCAGCCTGAGAATCCTTCTCAATAGTGCCCCGAGAAACTATAGATAATCCACTGGAATTACAATTTGGGGTCTACCTAAAGCAAGCAAGTTAATACATCCTATTGAAGAATGAAAATTATGGTTCTATAGGGTAGGGTAACTATACATCCCAGATTTCCCAGAATGGTCCTGGTTTATATCTCTTGTTGCAACATAGTTATTAATAGCACCCCATTCACTCTCAGAAGTGTTCTAGTGTGAACTATAAATTATATGGTCCCTCTATTTATGGGGCAAATAGCAAGGCATCCATGCCCTACTTCCGACTGGCCATGTAATCTTAAGGCTGTGTAAAATCTGTTAGGTCAGTGAAGAAACAGACACCCTGAGCATTTGGTACCATGGAGACAGCACTTGTTTTAGGCACGATCATCATGTCTGTATGGACTCTCAGCCTCAGTTTCCCTGCTAAGGGAAATGAATGCCTACACTCCAAACTGAAATGGAGTAAGCAGTGACATAAGAGGTACTCAATGTGTTTTGTGTCCTTTAGACCAGAGGTTCTGAGATGTGGTAAAGAATATTTTATCTAATATTGCTAGATAAATTTCAAGTGATCTTACTATTAGGTTTGCCCACGCATTCATTCTCTGAACAAACAGTTCCAGAATGCCTATGAAAGAGGAGCAAATGTGCAGCACACGTGCTGCCACTGTCAGTTTCCTACTCCCATAGCAGGCATCACCAACTGATCACAGATCTCTCCCTCAGAACAGGCTCGACACCAAAACTCTCCTCCACATCAATTAAATAGAATTAATACTAGAGCTGAAACCAACTTTCTATCCACCCCTGGCCTCTTATATATCAGATACTGTACTAGGAGGTGGAAATACAGAGAAGCATAAGAAACTATCATTGCTTGGGTGAAGCTCCCCATTGGAAGAGGCAAACACCTACACCATTCCTTGCAGGGGTAGAAGGGATCAGGGATGCTTGAACAACAGACAGCAATCACACCATTGTCTACTGATGATGGACTTATATTAAACATGCTAGAAGGATTATAGATGAAACTCTGGGGCAGTCCAAGGAAAGTTTTGCAGTTAGAAGATATTTACATTGGAACTCGAAGGAGAACTAGGAATAATCAGACTAAGAAGAGGTAAGCTAGTTCAAAGCAGAAGAAACAGCAAGTGCAAAGCCATTGTGAAACCGAGTGAGTAGGAGTAGAATGAGGTGGGACACGGGAGTGATGAGAGTGAGGATGGCATGCTGATACAGAAGGGTTTGATTTTAAGAGGTTAGTGTGAAATACAAATTAGAGCTAAGTCCACACTGAAAACAACCCACTAGGAATTTAAACATTTGTTAATTAGTTGAAAGTTCTGCCTACACATGGAACTGTTTTGATGGAATCTTTTTTTTAGATGAATTAAATAGCAAAGAATTCATTCAATCAACTGTCCCCTCCCCCATTTTGGTGTAATGGAGCCATAGATGCAGATTTCATTATTTCTTGTTCAGTCTTTTGCTTCTTTCTCTTCCAACTCCCATCTTAAATAAAGAACAGGCAGCCCTGTTTTCCCTAATACACTCATCAGGGTTTTACGTTTGTTGTTTTATGTTTTTACTTCTGAGGTCATGCCACCTTTAGCTGCCATATCTGCATTTAAATCTAAAACATGGATTTGCTGAGGACAAAGTGACAAATTGCGGTAGTATTTTAGCAGGTGGAAGGTTCAGTTCATGACTTCTCACCATCAAATATTATTGGAGATGCATCTTGTAAATTTTCTTAGCCACAAACCCACACACCTTCCAGATCAATCTTCAGAGTATTCAAGTTCCATTCTTTGGAGTTATTCTGTAGTTGCATCTGCTTTTCCCAGTAAAGTCTATTAGCTTTGTGCACTGGACCTCCAATTTTAAGCCTTATTTGCCAAAATGTACATCTATTTCCTTAAATAGCTAGCTTTGGGTTCTAAGCTACCTATTCCTCTAGTCTACCACTAGAATTATCCAGAATTATCTTTGAGAGCACCTGGAGAAGCTCCCTTCCTTTCTCTCCAACATTCCAAGTTCTGTCCCAAGTTCCATGAGTTTTTCCTCTTTGTTACCTAAAAACTGTGATCTCTTTAGAAATTTAAAAAATTTTGTAGATGATAAATGTCCTGAAATAATCAGGTGTATGCCTTTAAGAGGACTATTCATTATTCTGGGTTCATATTTTTAACCTAAGTTTCACTGAGGTAAAAAAAAAAAAAAAAAGTGAATCTATCTATACATGTGACATAGTTTGTAAATTTAGAGAGAGTTTTTCTCAAGATAAATATTAAAATAAATCACAGTTATTTTTTTTTTTTCAGGACAAAAGGTTTTTTTCTTTTCCAGCTATAGTTCTCTTTTTCTTTTCCAGATATGAAAACCTCAAAATATTTTGGGTTTGGTTCAGATAAGCATCTGTGACTTTGAATGTTATTCCAAACTCTTGAATCCATAAATTAAAAATGTATGAGCAAATGGCTCATGCCAGATTTTTGCTCTCAGATACAATCAGCTCCAGCAACAAAGCGTGCGAATGACAAATGCAATATAAATTTTATCTGACCTACAGGCAATCTCATGCTTATGGGCGGGTTCTTTTCCAAGAGTTTGTTGTAAGTTGCTTAGAACCCAGAATCAGTTAGTCACTGAAACATTGCTACACTGTGGTGAGGCAGCTAGGCCAGCCCATCACAGCCTGGCATGGACTGTTAAATCTCCTAATTGCCTTTTGTTACAAACTCTGAGTTGGAGAACAGTCATAATGTAGTTAATTATTCAGCTCTACATGTATTAACTCATTTAGCAACAACTAGGAGAGAGACACTACTTTCACCCAGACTTTATGAGGACAAAGAGGTCACGTCACCTGCACACAGCACTCAGCCTGGAGAGACAGAATTTGATCCAGGCATTCTGGCTCCAGGGCTAAAGTTCTCAACCACCTCTTCCAGAAAGGGCTGGAGAGAGGGGTGGGAGGGGGTGGGGAGAGATAGGCAGAGGAAGCTGCTCAGATCAAATGTGTAAGTGACAGGAGAGATAATGGGAATGAGTTGAGAACAGCTTGCTCTCCAGGAGGGGTACTGATCTTTAGCAGGGTGGAATTTCATCTCCATTCCTTCCTCCTATTCCTAATTCCTTTTTAATTTTCTTAATTCTTTTCATTCGCATATCCTCATTTCTTCTTTCTTCCTTTTCTTTTCCTTCTTACACCACTGCAGATTCTACTATTAAAGGTGAATTGGGTAAGAGGGCAAACAGGATTGGAGATGGACTGAATAGGGGTGACCCACTGTCCTGGCTTGCCCAAGGTCCCGGCAAACCAGGACTAGGTTGGTGACCTTAGTGTGGGTATGACAGGAAGAAGACTCTATAGAGAGACAAGGAGGAAGGACAATAAGGACCAAAAAGAATTCCTCAGGAGCTGTGACCATGGGACATCTGTATGAGCTGAACTCCAAGCAGCTGGGGTAGATTTTGAGCTTTAAACTCCATGTCCATTGAGAGCATTAAGCATGAGTTTCTGCTTGATTTTTTCTCCTCAGTTCTTAAGTACTATTTAGATATATTAAATTTGGCCCCAACCTAGGTCACAAGGTTTTGAAAGACTATAGAGCAGATGGAAAGCAGCTTTAATCTGATGAAAGCAACTGGAAAAACAACTTTGTTAAAAGTTTCCTTGTCCCTACAGGAAAGAAAAATTCAGATTACTCAATGGCATTTTCTGTTGTTTTTCTTATTTAGTGATTGAAGGAATAAGTGACATTGCTATTAACTTAAATTTTGTCTGTAGATAATGAATAGTTTTTGTGATAATTATCAAATTATATCTTATTAAGAAACAGGCTAGGGGCCGGCCCGGTGGCGTAGCAGTTAAGTGTGTGAGCTCAGCTGCTGGCGGCCTGGGTTTGGATCCCAGGCGCGCACCGACGCACCGCTTGTCAGCGGTGTCCCACAGAAACTGGAGGAAGATGGGCATGGATGTTAGCTCAGGGCCAGTCTTCCTCAGCAAAAAGAGGAGGATTGGCAGATGTTAGTTCAGGGCTGATCTTCCTCACAAATAAATAAATAAAAATTAAAAAATTAAAAAAAAAGAGACCGGTCGAAATATTCTACAAAATTCTATGTTATCTACTACGTTCTGATTTACTCTGTAAGTACAGATTTATTAGCTATCACTTGAATTACTGTGTTTATCTTCTTAAAATTAGAATTGGTTGAGAGTTTGTTTTTTTAGTATTTTAAAGTATTATTAAATGAATAAAAAGTTGTTTACCATTATTGATTTTAAATGAGCATTTTCTTTCATGAAAATACACTTTGAAGAGGTTTACAATGAAAAAGATATTCCCAAGGCTGCAAAAATAATAACCTTTGAAATGCTTTATTGATCTTTCAAAAGTCCTTATTATGTATTTTAAAATTGTTTTTAGAGATATTATGTTTTGAATAGATAAACGTCCTAGAATACTCTTTATGAAATACTTTTCAAGTTGGAAATATCATCGCATAGTAATGCAGTCTGTCTAGGTGAAACTGTAAAAAGCAGTTAAATAGAAATTTGAAATACCCATTATTCATGATTTTTATAATTAAAATTCTGTATTGTTATGTATAGCAAAGCTGAGTTTTCTTCCTTCTGGCACTAAAAAGAAAAAAACAGAAAGAATAGATAATAAGTTTATACAATACCCTCAACTTAAACTTGGTTGATGCATTAATCAATTCTTGGTGCCATAACAAACTCTAAAATATCACTGGCTTGTGACATAAACATTTAGTTTTTGTTTATATTACATGAGGACTAGGGTTGGCTTCAGCTCTGCTTAGCTCGGTTGGACTTAACTGGCTCTTGCTCTTCATGTCTTGTCATTCTAGACCTGGGCTGAAGAACCAGCACTCTCTGGGACATGCTATTTTTATAGCAGAGAGCAGAAACTTGTGTGCACTGTGATGCAAACACCCAGTGCCACATATTATATCACCTGAGCCCAAGTAAAGAACACATGGCTACACAACCCCTGAGTTTCTCCTTTACTGTCACATTGCTACCACACTCAGAACACTTGTGACACCAGACACGTGAGGGGTTTTTGCACACCAAGCAATTCTGGGACACCAGCTGGGTGTCCCACAATTTAACTCAATTCTGACACTGTCTGCCTGGAGATAGTGTCGGATCCCACAAGTTAAGGGCTCAATGTCACAGGACTGCCCCTCCCCCTACACTGCAGATGCCAATCACAAGCCCAGGTTTTACCTGTGCTTCTGAATGATAGGCTATAAACAGAGGTTCCCCCCGCTCCTTCCTCAGATTCGATTAATTTGCTAGAGCAGCTCACAGAACTCTGGAAAACAGTTTACTTACTGTTTACCAGTTTATTATACAGGCATACCTCATTTTATTACACTTCACAGATACTGTGTTTTTCACAAGACCCTCCACCAGCAAAAAAGATTATGACTCTCTGAAGGCTCAGATGATGGTTAGCATTTTTAGCAATAAAGTATTTTTTAATTAAAGTATGTACATTCTTTTTTTAGACATGTTATTGCACACTTAATAGACTACTGTATAGTGTAAATACAACTTTTATATACACTGGGAAACCAAAAGTTCGTGTCACTTGCTTTATTGCAATATTCACTTTATTGCAGTGGTCTAGAACCGAACCTGCAATATCTCTGAGGTATGCCTGTATAAGGATCTGATATAGCCTGCAGATGAACATCCGATGAAAGAGATGCATAGGGCAAGGTATGGGGAAGTGGCACTGAGCTCTCCCAGCACCTCCACATGTTCACTAACCTGGAAGCTCTCTGAACCCCATACTTTGGGGATTTTTATGGAGGCTTCATCACATAGACATGATCGATCATTAACTCCATTTCCAGCCCCTCTCCCCTTTCTGGAGAATGGGGAGTGGAGCTGAAAGTTCCAAGCTTCTAATCATGGCTTGGCCTTTCTGGTGACCAGCCCCCATCCAGAAGCTATTTGAGACCCCACCAAGAGTCCCCTCATTAGAATAAAAGACACTCCTATCACCCAGGAAATTCCAAAAGATTTAGGAGCTCTATGTCAGGAACCAAGGTCAAAGACCAAATATTAGAACAAAAGATGCTCCTGTGTGTGCTTTGTTTTGTTTTGTTTTGTGTGAGGAAGATCAGCCCTGAGCTAACATCCATGCCAATCCTCCTCCTTTTTTTCCCTTTTTCTCCCCAAAGCCCCAGTAGATAGCTGTATGTCATAGTTGTACATCCTTCTAGTTGCTGTATGTGGGACGCCACCTCAGCATGGCCGGAGAAGCGGTGTGTCTGTGCATGCCTGGGATCCGAACCCGGGCTGCCAGTTGCGGAGTGCACGCACTTAACCGCTAAGCCGGGGGACCGGCCCCTGTGTGTGCTTTTATCACTTAGGTAATTAGAAGAGTTTTAGGAGCTCTGTGCCAGGAACCAGGGGCAGAGACCAATATATATATTTTCTATTATCTCACGGCCCATCTCTGACGTCAGCAGTTTTGAGGATGCTGACAGCATCACAACTCAAACACCAGCCATGCTACTCTCAGCCTCTCTGCTCAGGGCCTTGGTAGTCAATTCAGCCTGCACAGTCTTAGCAGAGCACTGCCTCCTAGCTGGGGCTTCAGCTTCAGCCTTCACTAGGTCATTCCAATGCTCTATCAGTCAGGCTGGCAGCTTCTAGATGGCGTGGTATGTGATACAACCAGTAGATCTCATTTTCATGGCTCACTCCTGTACCCATTTCACTGTAAAGTGGACTGTCTTTCACTGCATAATGTTCTGCATAATTCCAACTCCATAGATCAGATACTCCTTAAGCCTCTTGATAGTGGTGATAGCTGAAGATCTGTAGCCAAGAGAGACCCATCCTGCAGACACCTAGAATGGGGGTCTATTCCTAGGGTAACAAATCACTGCCTCTTCCAGGAAACAAGGGACCCAATCTAGTCAACTTTCAGCCAAGTGACCAGTTGGTCTTCTCAAGAAATAATGCCATGCAATGGCTCAGTGTTGGTCTCTATTGCTGACAGGTTGGCTATTTAGAGGTGGAAGTAGGTAGAATGGCCTTCATAAGTGGGAATCCATGCTGTGGGGCCCAGGCTTGGCATCCATGTCGGCCACAATGGCTGCTTTGTTGATATGCCCGTTGTGCTGGTATTGGAGTGATCAATGATGATGATATCAACTAATATCTTCTGATATCAACTGAGACTTTTTTTAACTTGGTTGTTGAGTGCCTCTTTGGTGGTTAATGCTTTCTGATAGAAATTAATATGTGATAAAATAAATCTTATACTTTTTGCCTGCTTCCATATATCCATCAGCATATTTCCACACCTGATATCATTTTATGTAATCTTCTGATCCTTTTCAGATCCTTTTCTAGCCAGGTCTTTGACCAGTTGGCCAGACTATTGGCCCCTTTCCATGAATCCATGTATCTTCTTACTCCAGGCCACTTCTCATTCCTCACAAAGTGGATGACCCAGTGTACCATTTGAAGTTCTGCTTATTAGAAAAATTTCTTCTCATAAATTTACTTTAAGACCATTCCTGATTGTGGTTATAATGTAGGCATCATCTATTTTCAGTTTATACTTATATACCAAGCTGACATACCCATAAATCAAGTTCAGACCTTTCCTTCCGATTCAGCTGGTCTTATGAGACACCTGCATGTGACCTTAGGTTCATGGTGAGGTAGGGACATGGTTCAACCAGAGTGGATAACATGGGAACCTGGATTTCCTGAACATGCAGCTTACTTACTCTTCCTGGCCCTACTCAGCTAGATGCAAAGTGTATCATTTCCATTTTACGAGGGACTGTTACTGGGCCCACTTGAATTGGGAAGTTCAGGGTACATGGTCACTTGTTTGATTTGATGGTCAAATATTCCATCTCTACAATTGCCCAAGAGCATACTGAGAGTTGTTTCTTAAAAGATTTACAATTCTCTGTTATAGACAGTATGGCCTTGATCCAGAACTCCAGAAGCCAATTCTGTGATTCTCTCACTGGCTCGTGGTATATACTTTAAACCGCACCTTTTCCCACAACTGACACCTAAAACAGTACAGGGTCTGCTGGATCACGTGGCCCAAGCAGCAGGGCTGCTTACACTACAGTCTGGACCTGCTACAGAGACTTCTCCTACTACAAATCCTACTCAAACATGGCAGCCTTTTGTGTTACATAGCCTATGGGCCAGACACTAGTCTTCAGTGTTGAAAGGTTGTCTACAGAGCTTGAAGACCTACCAACTTTTGTGCTTCCTTCTTTGTGGTAGGGATACAAAATAAATCTGTTTGTCTTTTACTTTGAAGCAGATAACCCAGTACATTAGGGACACAGGACACCTAAAATCTTAATAGAAGTGGCATGTCCATGACTCTGTAGGTTTTATCTCACTTTGGAGCACATGTATCTTACCAAGACTTTGAGTTTGTTAGTCACTTCCTTCTTAGTCTGCTTTGATCAACTTGAGTGTAATGGAACAATGTGATGTTCTGTGAGATGTCCTGATGTCCCCACTTTGTGAGGAATGAGAAGTGGCCTGGGGTAAGCAGATAAATGGATTCATGGAAAGGGGCCAGTAGCCTGGCCACCTGGCCAGGGATCTGGATGGAACAGGATTGAAAGATCAGGTAAATCACTTCTTTTGGACTACATTATGACAGAGGGCAGGAGAGTTCACATAGTCAAGAGAAAAATATGTAAATGTATATTGTTGAGGGTTCCATGTGAATGCAAACTCTTTCTAATTTTTTCTGATGGCATAAAAATTTCTC
Organism: Ceratotherium simum simum; assembly: GCF_057802395.1. Classification (NCBI taxonomy): domain Eukaryota; kingdom Metazoa; phylum Chordata; class Mammalia; order Perissodactyla; family Rhinocerotidae; genus Ceratotherium; species Ceratotherium simum. The sequence goes on along the minus strand of NC_141924.1, from coordinate 30,296,387 downwards.
TGCAGATGAAGCCTTCTTCATTGTTCCTTCAGGGCTCAGTTTCCTCAGGCTTCCCATCATCTCCATCACCACTAACAAGCCAAGATGGTGACAGTCTCTCCTACTGTCAGCCCTGATCTTCAGAAAAGAGCCATGACTGAGCAAATTAGTGATTCTGGTGTCTGTCTCACCACCATATTCCCCATGGCCTGGATGAGTTATGTGTCCAATGGGGTCTTCCATGGGAAATATTACTCTGTTGTATTTCCTGGCATGAAATAATATATCCATTCCAACATATCCACTTCTCAGAGTCTTTTACTCCTTCTACACCTCCACCATCTTCCATGGCAATTCAGGAATTTCAATTTTAACAAGACTTTCTCCAGGTTTCTAAGATCCATTTTAGCAGCAAAGTTTCCCTATGCCCTGGGATCTTTAGTAGGGCATTAAACCTCATGTTTCAAGAGACTGCCCCCAAGTCAATAAACTCTTGCTTTTCCAGTCATAAGTTTCAGCCCTGTTGACCAACTCTGAAAATCCAATCCCACAGATACTTTCCTGACTCCTGATAGTACATGCTAGCTAATTCCTGAGGCTTAATGGAGGTAATTATCTCTTTTCTTATTTATGAATCCCAGTATATTTCCATCTCCCAGCTGGATTGTGCTGGAATTTAACCATACTTTTCAGCCTAGAAGTCAGGAGAGAAGGTGGAGGCAACTCCTGAGTGATGTACCTTTTAACTTATGTGGGAGCAGTCTCTGAAGTATCCTCCTGCAAGGGAAAATTTCCAGCTCTTAATAGAGAAGTTTGGGTCAACTCTGCAGGCTCTGAAGTTGTAGGTCTTAGAGGAAATTCACCTAGATATCCCTATCCTTTGTTTTCATGCCCTAACTTTTCCTAAGCAGAGCTCTGAGCTTAGTATAAGAACACTCCTCAACTGAACATTCAATCATCTTTGCAGCTCAGTGGGCCTAAATATCAGATCCTGAATTTGCTCTGCAGCTATGTCCACTCTGCCTTTGCAAAAGATAAGTAATCATTCATAAGCTACCCAAGATGCCTTCTTGCTTTCATGTTTACATTTGAGCTATTTCTTAACCATGATCAGTTTCTCAATATCTCTCTTTAGGTCTACAAAGCAACTTACTAATAATCATCCAATTCCGTTGTCTTTAAATGGGTTCTTTGCTTCATATTTTTCAAAAACCTAAGTATTGTCCGGGCTAAGGAATTCGCATTCAACAAGACATTCTCCCAAGTTGCCACTGATGAAACATTTATCAATTGGATTGCTGTTTTGTGCTAGAAACTATCCATGATCAACATACCACTTGGAAGTGATCCTCATTTTCTGGTAGGTAGCAAATAATCCAATCACAAAACTCCACCTTATTCACTGGTATCACAGGACACTTCCAATTGTGTCATTTGGTTCTTCTGGGAAGCAGAAGCCAAGACTGAGTTAAAAGTGCAAAAAATGTATTGGGGAAAAATACCCATGAAACATAAAAAGGCAAAGGGGCAGGACTACCCAAGGAAAGCCCTCAAACTGTGATGAAATTCTGGCTCCTGTGAAGGAGTGAAGGAAGACTAAAGGTTTGGGTAGGATGAGCCTCACACAGCAGTGCAGCTCTGAGAAAATCTCAGCCAACCTTATGAGGAGCTCCATTGGAAAGACTGCTTTTTGAGGAGTCCTGTGCTGCCTAAAAATTGAGGCCCACTTGTACTCCTGCCAAACCCATTGGTTGAGCACTGTCTAGGACACATGTATGCATTGCGGTATAGATAAAGGCATCTGGACCTTGAGGCTGTAATCTAACTATACTTCTTTTGTTAGGTTTTCTTTGTTTTTTTTGCAGGGAAAAATTCGCCCAGAGGTAACATCTGTTGCCAATTTTCCTCTTTTTTCTCCCTTCCCAAAATCCCAAGGCATGGTTGTATATCCTAGTTGTAGGTCCTTCTAGTTCTTCCATGTGAGCTGTAGCCAAACAGCATGGCAACTGACAGAGGGATGGTGTGGTTCCATGACTGGGAAATGAACCCAGGCTGCTGAAGTGGTGAGAACACCAAACTTTAACCACTAGACCAGAGGCTGGCCTGGTGGCATAGGGGTTAAGTTTGCATGATCCACTTTGGCAGCCCAGGGTTCATGGGTTTGGATCCTGGGCATGGATCGACACACTGCTCATCAAGCCATGCTGCAGTGGCATCCCACATATAAAATAGAGGAAGATTGGCATAGACGTTAGCTCAGCGACAATCTTCCTCAATCAAAAAGAGGAAGATTGGCAATAGATGTTAGCTCAGGGCAATCTTCCTCACCAAAAAAAAAAAAGACAAAAAAACAAAAAACAAATAAGCAAACAAAATAACCACTAGACCATCAGGGCTGGCTCTGTTAGGTTTTCTTTCTTTCTTTCTTTCTTTTTTTTTTTTTGAGGAAGATTGGCCCTGCACTAACATCTGTTGCCAACCTTCCTCTTTTTTTTTCTTTTTTCTCCCCAAAGCCCCAGTACATAGTTGTGTATCATAGTTGTAGAGTTGTAGCTCTTCTATGTGGGATGCTGCCTCAGCATGGTTTGATGAGCCGTGAGTATGCCCATGCCCAGGATCCGAACCAACGATCTCCGGGCCACCAAAGCGGAATACGCAAACTTAACCGCTACACCACTAGGCCAGCCCCAGGTTTTCTTTTGAAAGTAGATCTGAGCGTTATATCTCCACGGCTGCCCTATAGACTTCTGACTAATCTGGAGTCATTTCAACAATTTATTCAAACAGCTAAAACTTTATCACAACACAAAATAACTCCAAAAATGATGAGATTAGAGAAAACCACCAATACTTGTTTTGCGACAAACTCTTTTCCACAATTTGCTACTTTTCTCACTCTTCCTCTATTCTTATTATCTTTTTACATCCTTCTAGTTTTGTCCATTTTGTCAAAAGTGTGCCTTTTATCTTTATATTTCCCTGGAATGAAACTCTGTCATTATGCATTCCATTCTTCTCACAGCTGTGACATTGTTTTGATGTAAAATCTATGCTTTCTGTTCATCTTTCTAGTAAGAAAAACCTAATAGTCAGTATGAAAAAAGGTTTCACACACATGCACATACACATGTACATGCCTAGCTTCTGCAAGGTATTGAAATTATAAGAAATAAAAAATATATATACTATTTGGGGTCTTACTTTAAGAAGCTCACGGTCAGCTAATCAAAGGGCAGAATTGAGTTGTCTTTTCTCAGTCTTACTTCCTTCCATCTCCCACTATCACAAAAATAACAGTACATTGTGTGCAAGATAAAGACCACATCCCCTTTACAGTCTCCTTCTAGTTCCTGCTGAGAGATTAATTTGCCAGGATGTGAGGATGTTGATCTTCATGAAAGCTAGTCTCTTGCCTAATTAGGAAAAGTTTCCTCATTCATATTACTAGCTAGCTTCCCGCTTCTCCTTAATGATAAATAATTTTGTGCTGGGTGAAATAAATTGTTCATTCAATTGTTACCAGAGTAAGCATTCCAATCAGAAAATACAGAATATGATAAAGAACTGATCTTTTCTAAAACCCTAATTATACATCCCATCTCAAAGTACAAATCTCCAATGACCATATCATAACAATTTAAAACATATTTAATCAGAATTTATTAAAGATTTTCAAGAAAGTGATTTCAAGTGTGTGTTTTTTTCTTTTCAGAGGAACACTCAAAAATACTTCTGGGTGAATGATGCTATTTTGGGGTCCTAACTTGCTTCCTAACAAAATGATGTTCTTATCTAAACATGAAATGGCTCCAAGTCATAAAATAAATTTATTTTTATAATCATGCATTTGTTTAGTTCTTTAGTATTGTATGCCAAACATTAGCCTAAATACTCTGAAATTTACATAAACTGTATCTATGTCCCTGAAATATGTACTAGATGCCACTTAATCCTTTTTAAGAGGGGGGAAAAAAACTAAACTAAAAACTTCTAATGGTTCAGAATAAAAATGAACAATTAATTAGCACTAAGTAGATGGCTATTATATTTGGCTGGTTATGAAAAATGCAAAAACCAGAGGGCATGCCCCTCAGAAGAAGACACATTCATTCACTTTTACTGTTAAGAGTTCAACTTTGCATCTTTGCTTTCCCTATATCACATAGAACAAATTAGTGGTACAAACACTCCTCTTGTTTTTCTCACCCACCCCAAACCTGGCTGTTCTTCTAAAATTGAACATGACTAATGTGCTTTAGTTGGGAATGTGTGCAATTACATTGGTCCTCCTAGTTCTCCCGCTGCCTTGGAACACTGTGCAATGAAAAACTCTTCACAGCGAACTTGTCCTCCCTTTGAAATACGAAATAAACTTCTTCCATTAAATTCCTGAGATGATCAACAGAGTTAGTAGAAATTTCATTAGAATCTTTTCCCTTTATGCATGTTATTCTTTGGCCAATTTTGCATGCAACCAAAGCTAGAAATGACCCAAGACTTAGGTCAAACCATGAGTGGAAATAGCAAGGAAAAATAATAACATTAACATCTGTTTGGAATGTTAGCTTCTTGAGAACAAAGGAATTTTAAGTGTGGTGAGGTGATAAAGAGGTTAACACAAAGGACTTTTGGAGTCATATTGACTCTGGGGCTTTGATAGTTTACTTAACTCTTCTGAATTTCAAGTTTAAAGTATCAATAATACCTTCGTTATAGGACTGTTTTAAAGATCAAATTAAATTATCTATGCGTACACTGACACACTGCTCAGAAATTATTACTAATTATTATCAATATAACATACGGCTCTGGAATATTATGTTTATTAATACAAAAATATTTGGAAAAAGCGAATCCTTGCTTTTAATGTCCTACCAAAAGAAATCAAATTCTAGAAAAGTTATTAAAAATGGATTAGAGCAGATCATCATTTACTACAAATATGCGAAAAAAAATATATGTTAGAATCCTGGTGCCCATTTGGTAACTTAAATAAAATAATAATTAAATAATATTAAGATCAACCAAATGAAACAAAGTCATCTCTAAGTTATTGTATAGAGTAAAAGGAAATAAGAAGAAACTCCCTGAAGTCATGGAAACATCTGAATATCTTTTTATCCTCTAATTTTCCTGTCTGAAGATGTATATGAAAAGCTTTGACAATTTGAAATACATGGTACACATACTTTGTTTAAAATGTTTTGGAGTAGGAGCCAGTTAAGAAACACATAAATGTTTTGTGGGTGGGCTAGTCTGCTCACCCTGAAGAGTTGATTCCTACTTGATACTAAGGTTGCTGAGGTCCAGGGTCTTGTCTTTGTCCAGGAGAAGAACTTTGGCAGAGACTTAGACCATATTAACTGGATATAAAGTTTCTGTCCCTGGGGGTTGGGATGATCCCTCAGTGTATTTGGATCATATATGGGGTCTATATCAATTTTTATGATATGGCCTAATGTTAATACTGGCTTCTATGAATTTAAAATCTAGCAACCTGACCTGATCTGGAGTAAGAAAAAGCCCAACTAAGTACAGAAGGCTTATCCTCACACCCCCAAATGCTGACCACAGATTGTAAACTCAGAGCTCCTAGACCGTGTGTGTTCTGTTCACGACTGTATTCCCATGTCTGCTAATGCCAAGTACAGAGGAGGCTTTGAATGAATAAATGGACTCTTTAGCCTTTCCCTTTGTTGGATTATATGCTTAATCAAGGTATTAAGACTTCAACTCAGCTGGATGCCAGTTGGCCCCTGTACTACTTCTAATGGGGCTTTCAGTACATTCTAGAGCCCAGTTCCCAGATATTTCTCTGGATGTGGCCTTGGACCCATCCCTTTAAGCCCTGGGCTGCATGACTCTCCCAAGACAAATGCTTCCAATGTATAATCAAACCATTTCCATTTGAGGTTAACAGCTCAACATAATTTCTTGACTCCTCCTCTAATCTGTTATTCAAGAAGCATTCCACTCCATCCCATCCCCCCACCTCTACCATGGGAATGGCCTTTGCAATTTTACCATAAGAAACATTATAAACAAATAGCAAAAGCAGCAGAGAAAATGTGGTATATCTTCCCAGAGCAAATATTAAATCAATCTCTATGCTTAGCTAAACCAAATAATTCCTGACTTTGCTTTTTGCTACCACAAACATAAAACCATGAATATAGACAACTGAAGATGGTAGCAGAAAGGGCTCACTTAAGGTAATTTAGCATAGGTCCACAGTTTCATTAATTCTGGCAGCAACTAGAAGAACCAATTCAAATTGCTAAATTAGATGAACCCAACTCAGTAAGAATTTCCTTATAGGTCTTACTTTCTAAATTCATTATTATTTTTATCATTATCATAATTATTATTTTCTTTTTCTGCTTATTTGTCTACCATATATCTTCTTTAGAGAAAAGTCTGTTCAAACCTTTTGCTTGCTTTGTTTTTAATTGTGTTGTTTGTTTCCTAATGGAATTTTGAAAGTTCTTTATATGTTGTGGATACAAGTACTTTATCAGATATGTGATTTGCAAGTATTTTCTCCCAGTCTATGACTTGTCTTTTCATCTCTCACAAGGAGAGAAGATCCTGGACCTCGGTGACTTTGATATCCTTTCCACAGACAGAAGTCTTGATGGCTTTCATAGGGTGAAAGTTATTTGCTCTGTTTTTAGTTTGATAAAGTCCAATTTATAATTTTTTAAAGTTAATCATGATTTTTGCATTGTGTATCTAAGAAGTCTTTGCCTAAAAGAACTTTAATAGTTTTAGATTTTACACTTAGGTCTATGATCCATTTTGTGTTAATTTTTGTATAAGTTGCAAGTTGGACAATGTTTTCTTTGCATATGGATATTCATTGTTGCAGCACCATTTATTGAAAAGATTATCCTTTTTCCACAGAATTGCTTTCAACTAGACTTTTGGTGGTGAACACGAGGTAGTCTATACAGAAGTCAGAATATAATGATGTACACCTGAAATTTATATAATGTTATAAACCAAAGTTACCTCAATGAAAAAAAATCAGTTGAAGATATATGAGTGGGTCTATTTCTAGACTCTATTCTATTCTATCGATCTATGTGTCTGTCTTTATGCAAATCCCACACTGTAGATTTATGATGTCTTGAAGGCAGATAATGTAAATTCTCCCAGCTGTTACTCTTTCACAAAGTTTTTTTAAAAACTATTCTTAATCTTTTTTCATTTCTATATGAATTTTAGAATTATCTTATCATTGTAGTGCTGGCCTCACAGAATGTATTCCCTCCTTTTCAATTGTCTTGAAGATTTTATGTAGAATTAGTATTTATTATTTCTTCCATACATGTTTGGTAGAATTCATAAGCAAAGCCATCTGGGCCTGGAGTTAACTTTGGATTTTGAGGGTGTTTGATCGAGGAAGGCAAGAATTCATTGATTTGGAGGTACGCTCTGAGAACAAGGGTTTTAAAATCTTGCCAAGGACCCCTGGGCGAACTTGCTGCTATGGTGACCGTAAGAAGTATGGACAGCCATGGCCAACACTGAGCAAAGTGGTATCGCTTGATTTGCTCTTTCAGAGAGTAAAGAAAGTAATAAAGAGACTGAGGAAAGTGGGTCTGCTGGAATGAATACGTGAGGCCAGAGGGTCCACCAGAGGATTATATTTTACGGGAGGCCCCAGAGAACACTTTGTGCCGCAGCTCTCAGGAATGTGCTAGTGATTGCGGCACCAGGATCACATATGAGTTCAGTATTGATTCTTCTCTGCAGACCAGCACCGGGCTTGTAACGTCCTTGGGGGCAATGGACTGCAAAGAAATAGAGGCCAGGTGGCAGCTCTTAACCACTGGAGTCCAGGGGACCACAATTACCATTAAGACCGCCAAGGTCAGGGGCCAGGCCCTTGGCTTAGCGGTTAAGTGCGCGCGCTCCACTACTGGCGACCCGTGTTCGGATCCGGGTGCGCACTGACGTGCTGCTTGTTCAGCCATGCTGGCGGCGTCCCACATACAGCAACTAGAAGGATGTGCAACTATGACATGCAACTATCTACTGGGGCTTTGGGGAAAAAAAGGAGGAGGATTGGCAATAGATGTTAGTTGAGGGCTGATCTTCCTCAGCAGAAAGAGGAAGATTGGCATGGATGTTAGCTCAGGGCTGATCTTCCTCACAAAACAAACAAAAAAGACTGCCAAGGTCAGAGGGGCAGTGAAGGAGGTGTGACCCCCAGGGAGTTATGGAGATGGTCATTGAGCAGGGGCAGAAAAGACAGGCAGCCAAGAAGACTGCTGGTTAATATCTACAACCAGAAATAGTCAAGAATGGAGGAATAGGAGTCTGAGGCAGTCTTCCAGATAAAAAGGCACAATTCCTTGCTCAGTTGCTGAACTGATTTTCAGGTATGGAACCCATTGACTGAAAACATAGCTAGCTCTCTAATATGAAGGACCCTGCAGCATTGTCACAAGTAAATAATGTAATGATTCCCTCAGTCCTTTTCCAAAGGGACTCATGGCTACTTACTCAAGTGACTACACAGTAGGAAAGATAATTCAAGAAGTATTAGGTACAGCATCTGAGCTGACGTTGATAGCCAGAGATCCAAAGCACTCTCATGGCCCTTCTGTTAGAGCAGGGGCTTACAAAAGCCGGGTAATAAGTGGAATCCTGACTACAGTCTATTGGGTCTGTGGACCCACACAGTTATCATTTCTTCAGACGCTGACTACACGATTGGAATTGAACAATGGGCATTGGAGTAATCCCCATACTGGGTCCTTGGCTGAGGGTAAGAGCTGTCATAGTGGGAAAGGCCAAGTGGGAACCTCTGAAACTGACTCCACTTGGCCAAGACAGCAAATTAAAAACTATATCACATTGCGGAGTGGGGAGAGGATGGCAGAGGTTGGTGCCATCAATAAAAAACTAGAGTGGTGATCACTATCATATTTCCATTTCATTCGCCAGTCTGGCCCCAGTAGAAACAAGGCAGATCATAGAGCTACTGCAATCTCAACCAATTACTAGTACTGATTGCAGCTGTTGTGTAGAATGTAGAATCATTGCTAGAGCAAATTAATAAGGCCTCAGGTCTATGGCATGGAGCCATTGATTTGGCAAAGGCATTCTCTTGTATTCCCATTAGAAAAGAGGATCATAGGGCCGGCACCGTGGCTTAGCGGTTAAGTGCACGCACTCCACTGCTGGCGGCCCGGGTTCGGATCCTGGGTGTGCACCGACGCACCGCTTCTCCGGCCATGCTGAGGCCGTGTCCCATATACAGCAACTAGGAGGATGTGCAGCTATGATGTACAACTGTCTACTGGGGCTTTGGGGGAAAAAATAAATAAATAATTAAAAAAAAAAGAATTAGAAAAATCACCCTCTAAAAAAAAAAAGAGGATCATAAACAATTTGCATTCATGTGCAATAGCATTCGTTAATAATTTTGCACTGGGGCTATGTTAACCACAGTCCCTCCCACTACACAATATAGTCTGAAGAGCACTGGACCACTGGGACATCCCACAGAACATCACATGGATCCATTATACAGACAACATCATGCTGATTGGACAGGAAGAGCGAGAAGTGGCTAGCCTACTGGAAATCGTGGTAGGACATGTACTTCAGAGGGTAGGAGATAAACCCTATGAAGAATCTTGGACCTGCTACTTCAGTATAGTTTGTAGGAGCTTAGTGGTCATGGCTGTGCTGGGATATTACCTAAAAAAAAAAGACAAATTGCTGCATCTTACATCTCCAACAACAAGGAAGATAGCATAGTGCCTGACAGGCCTCTTAGGGTTATGGTGGCAACACATTACACATCTGAGAATTCTGCTCTGGCCCATACACCTGCTGACATAAAAGTTTGCGAGCTCTGTGTGGGACCCAGAGAAGGAAGAGCTCTGTAGCGTATGCAGGCTGTGAGGCCAGCAGCCCAGCACTTTGGCCACGTGTCCTGACAGACCCTATGATGTTAGAGTGTCAGTGATGGGAAAAGACGCAGCGTGAAGCTTATAATAAGCACCAGTGGAAGAATCACAACCTAGCCACTGGGAGCCAGGAGTAAGGCCATGCCATCCAAAGCAGAGGCGGCTGACACACCGTGAGATGACCTTCCAGTGAGACATGCCCTTGTATAATCCCATGAGTTTAGGCAGAGCCTGTGAATTGCTTCTAGCCAGGAGAATATGGCAGTCACACCCTTGCTTAGGTTATGCTGTTTGGCAGAGGTGATGAAATAGTCACCCTCTTGATTATGTTATGTTGTATAAGGCTCTGTCTTAGATGACTGGAGCAAGACTCTTTTGCTGGCCTTGAGGAAGTAGGCTGCCACCCTGTGAGAGAATCTTGTGGCTTGGAAATAAGGATGGCCACTAGGAGCTGAAAGAGATTCCCAGCTGATAACCAGCAAGGGACCTCAGTCTTACAATGGGGAGGAACTGAATTCTGCCAAGAACCACGTGAACTTTGAAGAGGATCTGAGCTCCAGATAGGAGTACAGCCCAGCTGACACCTTGACTGAAGCCTTGTGAGACCCTGAGCAAAGGACCCAGCTAAGCTAGGCCCAGACTTCTGATCCACAGAAACAGTGAAGTAATAAATATATATTGTTTTAAGCCACTAAGTTTGTGGTAATTTGTAATACAGCAGTAGATAACTAATACACAGAGAATTATACATCTATGTAGAAACAATCCCTGGCATGATACTGTGCTCTCATAGAGATAGAATGCTTGACTATGGAGCAGCAAGTGACAAATCATCTGAACTTCCCACTATCAGCTGGATTCTGTTAGACCCAATAGGTTATAAAGGCAGACTGGCCTAGCAATGCTCCACTGTAACATGCAAGTTGTACATCCAGAATCAAGCCCAAGTTGGACTGCAAAGCATGTGTAACCTACATGAGCAGATAGCTCAGACCATGTCACCTACTTAGTTATCCTGCTACCCCTCTCTCAGCTCCAATAAACCATCTGAAGGAGGAGGAAAAGGGCCTACGGTTGGCTTATAAATAGATTGCCTTGGTATGTGGGTATAAGCCAAAAATAGATGGAAGCTGCATTATAGCCAAAATCAGGGGTATCTTGAAAAAGAGTGGGGAGAGAAAATCTTCCCAATGGGCCAAGCTGTGAGCAGAACATATAGTCATTCACTTTTTTTTTTTTTTTTGAAGGATAAATGGCCCAAGGTGAGAAGATATATAGATTTTTGTGCACTGGCCAATGACCTAACCATCTGGTCAGGGCCCTGGAAGGAAAAGAATTAGAAGACTGAAGTCAAGGAAGTCTAGGGTAGAGGCACATGGCTGAACATGATAGAGTGGAAATAAAATGTGAAGAGTTTTGTATCGTGTGATAATGATGACTAGAAAACATCCAACATGGAAAAGGCACTGAGCAACAAAATAAAGTGACTAAGCCAGTTAACATTAGATGGCCTTTGTCACTGGCTGCCCTGGAACTGGCATGATGGGCAAATGAATGGAATGGACATGATGGCAGAGATGAAGACTACCTATGGTCCCAAAGGCATGGACTTCCATAAACCATGGCCATTCTAGCTACTGCTGCCTTTGTGTGGCCAGCAGAGACCAACACTGAGCACATGCTCTGGCACTGTTCCTTGAAGGAACCAACCAGGGACTTAGCTGCAAGCTGACTACATCATACCACTTCTGTGGTTCATCCTCACAGGGACAGATAACTATTGTAGGTATTGGTTTACCCTTTGAGCTTCAGTCCACTCACTGTCCAGGGTTTATAAAATGCCTGATCCACAAGCATTAAATCCCAAACAATAAGACATCCAACCAACGGGCCCACTTCACAGCAAAGAAAGTGCAGCAATGGACTGCATCATGTACCACACAATCCAAAAGTAACTGGATTCATAGAGAGCTGGACCATAGAGCTGTTTCTAAAGACCCAGCTGAAGCACCAGCTCAGAGTGATCTGAAAGATGGCATGCCATCCTTCATAATGCAGTATAGACGTTAAATCAGAGGTCTTGATACTACTTTCTGTCCCAGATAGGAAGAATAAATGGGATCTGGAATCCAAGGGATGGAAACACAGGTGGCCCCACTTACCATCACAACTGGGGAGGGGAATACTGATATCTAGTGGGTAGAGGAGATTGATGCTGCTAAACATCCTACAAGGCACAGGACAAGTTTCTTACCACAAAGTTTTTTCCAGACCAAAATGTCAATAGTGCTGAAGCTGAGAAACCCTGCCTTAGAAGCCGCACATTTACGAGGGGAACAGCAAGGGTAGTATTGTCCCACTACTCCCTTGTCCCACTGTAATTATGAACCGACTTGAGCAACAACCCCTGCTAAGAAACATATGGTTGCCAAGGGCTCAGATCCCTCAGAAATGAAGGGTTAGGTCAAACCACCAGGTAAGCCACCTAGAACTGCTGAAGCGAGAGCTGAGGGCGAGGAAAATTTAGAATAGAGAGTGGAGGAGAGACTGGATGAGGACCGCCCCAAGTGCTCATCTGGCTCATCCTGCTGCCCCAACACCAACTGCAGTGAAGGGGGTTGTAGTTTGTCCCGTCAATCTCTTAGGTTTCTCCTCAGGAAGACAGGCCCATGGAGACCGTTGAGGAACTGCTGCCCAGCACACAGGGAGAAGGGGCACAAGGTGTGACCATGACAGCTATGAAAGTGCTTGGGTCAGATTTCCCTTCAAAAGGAACTTGCCACAAGAGGTGCAGTTAGCCGACCGCCTCTGGCTGCCACGTGGTAGGATCTGCTTCATCTTCTAGTTGCTGGCTTTGCTTTCTCTCTACTTCACGTAAGGTGCAAGGCATGCGTGTAAAGTTGGAAAGCCAGTCAGGCTGACTTACTATTAACATGAATTATAATATATAATTGGTAGTGGCTTGTCAGATGTCTATGGTCCCCGTTAGCATACAGCTCTCGCGTTAATGATTTTTCCCCTCCAAGAAAGGGCTATTCATTTGCATCTCACTTTATATTTCTTTTTGTATGCTCAGTAACAGGAAGAAAGTGAATATTTCATTGTAACTTTTACTTGTAAAACTTTGTTAGTTAATCGAGGGAGATGAAATTAATAAAATCATCTTATTTGGGGGGATATATTCTCTGCATTTTGCTTACAATCCCCATAGGCCTTACATAATTCTGCCTCTTTGCATAATGGTTCTTTATTAGACTTCTATTTAACCTTGATCATTGACCATTTCCTAGTTGTTTCTTAGTTTTTCATTGCTATGGCATCTTAGCAAATGCGATTTGTGATACATATTTTATGCACTTGGATATATATCTTTAAATTTGGAATATCCCCTTTCTGAATGATTTCTTGCTTTCATTTAAAAATTAGTTTTTGTTGTTCACATTGCAGCACATCTGTTTAAAGAATGATTTTCTTTTTCTAATATCTTTTCAAGTTTTACTTTTTCCTTCCCCCCTTCCTTCCTTTCTCCCTCCTTTCCTTATGATATTTATTTAGCTTCTGCCTAAAATGCTTACATTCTTTTTTCCTTGCCATATAGCTCCGTGGAGCCTCACGGCTATGAGCCTCAGGGCTTTGATTATCTGCTTGCTCAGGTACAATTATATAATTAAGTGTTTTTTATTTTCTTTCTTTATTTAGTAATTAAAAGTAAAACTCTAAGGGGCTGGCCCCCTGGCCTAATGGTTAAGTTTAGCACACTCCACTTCGGTGGCCTGGGTTCAGTTCCTGGGCGTGGACCTACACCCCTTGTGGGTGGCCACGCTGTGGCAGCGACTCACATACAATACAGAGGAGGATTGGCACAAATGTTCCTCTTCCTGAAGCAATAAGAGGAAGATTGGCAACAGATGCTAACTTGGGGCAAATCTTCCTCACCAAAAAAAAAAAAAAGTAAAACCATAAGAAGTAGACCAGTTGCAGCGTGGAAAAAATAGAATCATCCCCCATTAATTTTATGATGTAGCCACAGAAAATTGAAAAAAAAAATTATAATGGACTTAGATATACTCAAACTGAAAAAGACTAGAGAACATTTAACTTCTGAAAGTGATTTAGCCCAGTTGACACATTACAAAATAGTACAATTCTAGTGACTAGGTGAATAAATAAACACTTGCATTTTATAGGCTAGAGGTATTAACAAAGTTGCCACAAATTAACAATCCTATATGAATGTTGCAGTTAAACTTAATCAATGATAAGTTAATTTGTTGGCCTGAGTAGTATTGTTTATCCTAATTTTTTTTTCCTGTTTCTTGCAGACAATTCACCTGATTAGAGGATTAACATACCAACAGAGGTTTTAAAAAAGAAATAACCTTGGGAATGAGAATTAACACAAGTATAATCCATCACTGTCTGATTTGAGAATTGAACCCACCTACATCCATGTAGCTGAATTATTAGGACTGAGAACTGAGCCCACCTGTGTCAACATGACTTAAGTGTTTGTTCCAGGAAAATTCGCACTTAGGCAGATAAGAATATAACCATTAAATAATTTCACTCTTGGCTTCGGAAAATTTGTGCAAACCAATTTGGGCAAATAGTTTTCTCAAGTGGCAAACAGCTGTCTTATCAGAACAGATTGCTCACTTGACCAACAGTTCACCTATCAAACAATATTTTACTTACTGGAGCTGCTTCAAGACACTTGCCTCACCGCGTCCACCAATTCTATGCCACAAACTTCATCCAATCCCAGTTTCTCGTCTTTAAAGATCCACCTAAAACCAGTTGTGACCAGATCCCAAACCTGATAGATATCTCGCTCTGACGTTCCCCTCAAGAGACAACTGAGACTGTCCAAGTGATGCTCTCCCTTGCTACAGTAGGTCTGATAAACTTAGCTTTGCCTGATTGACATATTTTCTGTATTTTTTGGGGGGAGTTGATGGTGATAGCCATAGCACGCCTCTACCCCTCCCCCAGTGCCACCCAATATCATTCACACACCACCATCAGCTCCACTGAACTTTGCTGATTCCTATCGGACTGGTGTGAAAACGCACACACACATTAAAATTAAGAAAAAAAAATTCTCCTGTAAGCAATTTTCCTCATTCTCCTGCATAAGGCTTATTTGAGCAAGCAGATGTTTAGAAGTATAGACCTTCTTAATTCTATACTTACATGAATGCATTTGGATATGAAAAACTGTGAGCAATAATGAGATCTGGACTATGCGACTTTGGGCAAATTATCTAATCTTTCTAAGTCTCAGCTACCTCATCTGTAAAATAATGATTATAAAAAAATAATGAAAATTGCTAATACATATTTAGCACTAACTATATCTGATGTGAAAACTGAAACTAACACACTTTCCTGTTTTTGTGCTAAACAATACTGAGACCAAGCTAAAATAACAGCTACATGGGCCACTACATAATTGTTCCCAGACGATAAACCAACTAAAACAACTTATTTAGCAAGACTAACTGCTTATACATCAATACTTGTACCAAGCTCCTTGCTTCACTGTGCCCACAAATCCATAACTCTCACATCATAAACTGCCCAATCCCAATCTGTCACCTGCTTTTCAAGATTCCTCATAAAACCATCAGCCCAAATTCTAACACCATATGTATGGTATTATACACAGTCATATATATATATACACACACACACATATAAATACACATAAATATACATAAATATATATATTATATATATACAGTCATGTGCCTCATGACGTCTCAGTCAACAACAGACCGCATATATGACAGTGGTCCCATAAGATTAGTACTATGTTGTCTAGGTGTGTAGTAGGCTATACCATCTAGGTTTGTGTAAGTATACTCTAGGATGTCCGCACATGATGAAATTACCTAAGGACGCATTTCTCGGAAGGGGTCTCCACTGTTAAGCGATGCATGACTGTATATATTTTTTTCTCCTGACTTCCCCCTTCTAAGACTCTCCTAAGACTGTAGAATAATATTCCCCTTTACCGCAGTAGGTTTAATAAATTGAGTTCTATGGGCTCAACTGGCTTTAAGGGGGCCATTTTTGGGTTTGACAGATGGTTCAAGTCTTCTCCTCAGTATCATATATGTATTAAATCCTTTAATCTTCAAAATAGTCCTATGAGGTAGGTAATGTTATTATCCACGTTACAAAAAAAGAGACTCTCTAGAGTTTAAATAACTTAGTAAAGTGCTTTTGTGAGGATTAAATATAATAATGCATGAAAAAAGCACAGCATAGGTGCTAGCACAAAGTTAAGGTTTATAAAATTTGACTATTATTTTTCTGTTATATTAATAATAGAAGGAAAAAAATCATCACCTCACCAATGAGATCTCTACCATAAATACTGGGAGAATTATATATTTTTTTCAAACCCCCAATATGTTTGGTCATAGAGAAGCTACAAGTTGGGAAATTATCAGCAAATGTTCATTTCTTACTGTCGTGTGAAAAATAACATGTGTTTATAACATATGTTTGTTTTCTAATAATATTTTCTTTTTTTCAAAAAAAATAAAGATCTTTTTTTCTTTTTTTTTTGTGAGGAAGAATGGCTCTGAGCCATCCATTGCCAATCCTCCTCTTTTTGCTGAGGAAGATTGGCCCTGAGCTAACATCTGTGCCAATCTTCCTCTATTTTGTATATGGGACGCCTGCCACAGCAGGGGTTGATAAGCGATGCGTTGGTCCTGCCTGGGATCCGAACCTGCCAACCAGGGCTGCGGGAGCTGAGCACGTGAACTTAACAGCTATGTCACCAGATGGGACCCAAGATCTTCTCTATTTTTTATATCCTTCTAATCCCTGCTCTAGAGCGAGAATATGACATTCAGAGGAGTTTTATATTATTGCCAGAGCTGAGAAGCTAAGAGTTATTAGCCACGTATCATCCAGATCAGCAGTCAGCAGTCTTTTTCTGTAAAAGTCCCGGTAGTAAATATTCTAGGCTTTTCCCTCCTTATGGTTTGTCACAACCACTCAACTTTGCCATTGTAGCAAAAGCAGCCATGGGTCAGATATAGACGAACGGGTGTGGGTGTGTTCTAATAAAACGTTATTTACAAAAACAGTTGGCGGGCTGTTTCTAGTCTATGGGCTGTGGTTAGTTGGCTGACGGCTCTTCTAGGTGTGACTTTGAAAGCACCCAGAGTCCTGTGTTTTTTTCCTCCTTGATTTCCTACTCAGGTCTGACAATCCTCAGAGGTGCTCATTCACCGATGGAAAATTGCTTCTCCATTTACATGCCCTATTACTAACTTTTCTGGGTAATCCTGACATTTAGTATTGCACTTCGGTGGCATCTGTGACAAAATAAAGATATCGTAAGTAAACCGTGGCTGGGAAACAACTCAGCTGCTGTACTGTGTGAGAGATCTGAAAGTCTGGATGGTACAATTCTGGCGTCACCCAGGCTGTTCTTTAGAGAAGGCAGTCTCTGTATGAGCGTAGACAACGATTTCACTAGGGATAAATGAACTACTGTATTTTGTCAAATTCAGCACCCAATCTGGTTTCATTTTTTTAGAATATAAAACTATTTGGTGATTAGCTTGCTTTATGCTTGGCAAAGTCTTGCTTCCTTTTCTGAGGAGAAAAAAAAAAAGCCAAAAATCTCATAAAAATTTCAAAAAGGTTTTGACTTCAAATAGTTCTTGCAAAACTGCATTTGGATGACTTAAGTGTGGAGGAATCAAAACCATATGGATTACACTTCTTTTAAAATAAACACTGATTTAAAAATTGAGGGAAAATTCTTGGAAAAGTAGGCTTTAGTCTTCACAGACTCCAAATAGTCAAAAACAACGTTAAGAAATTTGATAAACCCAAAGCACAGCTGGGTTTACCCATTCTTAATTATAGTGTTTTCATTGTATATCATGTAAAAATAAACAGCCTCAAAAGTGGCCTACATTCGGTTATTTTAGAGGAGTGTAGGGGTTTTCATATATCTCTAGAATAACCTTTGCCCAAATCCTGGATTTGAGGTAAATCACATTATAGTATTTGAAATGTTAAATGTTAAGCGCCTGTCATACATCATGTTTTATTTTCAAATGTCTGGTTTTGCCCCAAATCAGAATTAAGCAAATATTGAGAAAGACCTAACATAATTCTCATAAGGTGATTTACTCTGATGTCAATCTATGCATCTAAATATTTAGTCATCAAAACATGAGAACCTGGTACTCTTACTTAATTAAATGACATTTCTGTAGTTTGAAAATGAATACTAAAGTGTAGTTTTTTTAAATTTTTATATTTATCATTCTTACTCTTCTCTGAGCTCTCTGGACCTGTCATTTGGTATCTGACATTAACTTGGGGAAATTCTTAGTCATTTTTAATTCTGTAAGGGCACAGGCTACCTGAAGTATGTCACTCAAGACTGTGACTCACAGAACCTGCAACTATAGGCAGCACCATTGAGCAAGAGCCCAGAGGAATAGAACCAGTGGGAGACACACACACACAATTATATTGTGCAATCATTCCTCAACAAAAAAGAAATATATATTTCACAATTAGACGTAAAATTCTCTAACTGCAAATACACGTATACACATACATAGTGTGTGTGTGTGTATGTGTGTTGCATGAATATATATATTCATATATAATCTATATGATTTATTGTGAGGATTTGGCTTATGCAGTTGGCTAGCTAGGCAAGTCCAAAACCCATATGGCAGGCTGAAAACTCTAGAGCAGGAGCTGAAGCTGTAGTCACAGATAGAATTTCTTCTCTTTCGGTGAAATCTCAGTTCTCCACTTAAAATCTTTCAACTGATTGGAGCAGGCCCACTCAAATTATCAAAGATAATCTACTTAAAGTCAACTGATTGTAAATGTTAATCACATTTACCAAAAACCTTCACAGCAACATCAAGATTAATGTTTAATTGAATAACTGGGTACTATAGGCTATCCAGGTTGACACATAAAATTGACTATCACATGCTCTAAGATGTTAATTCTTTTGCCATGGATTTCTTAATTTAAAGCATACTTTGGAGGATCTGGGTGTATAATCAGCTTTCCAATGAAAATCATTCTCCCAGGTCTTTTACAACATCTCTTATATCAAAACCACAGTAAATAAGAATTTCTAAAAGAAAGATGTTTAATTTTCCTGAAATGAAACAACACGTTAGTCAATCTTTCCTGTTGTAAGACTCTATACCATGATAGCTGAACAGGCTGAATCCTAAGCCATTCATTATTCTTAAATATGACAAAAGTAGTAGAAAAGATTTCATTGCTCTAAAACACCCAGCAGGCAGCACAGCTATCAAATAAATTATTTATAGGAAAAAACTATATTTCCTTCCTTGTGGTACCTCATATTTCTGATTCTAGATAAATGTTTTTAATACTCATTTAATATTAATTATATACCCATGCCTTCCATATTAAAACTAAATTGAAAGCATATTTATTTTGCAATTAAGTATTAGGCAACATGTGAGTTGAAAAACCCAAGTTAAAAATCAGTATAGAAAGTTTGTTAAGGGCCGGCCCTGTGGCTTGGTGGTTAAGTGCGCGCACTGCGATGCTGGTGGCCCGGGTTCGGATCCCGGGTGCGCATCGAGGCACCACTTCTCCGTTCATCCTGAGGCCGAGTCCCACATACAGCAACTAGAAGGATGTGCAGCTACGACATACAACTATCCACTGGGGCTTTGGGGGGAAAAAATAAAATAAATAAAATCTTTAAAAAAAAAAAAAAGAAAGTTTGTTAAATAAATCACATGTAAAATGACCTAAAAAATGTAGGCCCTTATCCCTCTTCATTTATCAAGCATGAATACTCCTGTGTTGTTGTTTTTTTTCTTACATGAAAAAATAATTTTAAATTAATGGATGGTTCTTTCCTTTTTTTTTCCTCTTGGTTCTTAAATTCCAAATGGTTGAGTTTAAGCTCTTGGTTTCATAACTGTGGATGGACCTTGGTACTTCTTGCCAACTTTTCCCCTGGAAGTCAGGGAGCACCACTTTTGGCAGAGCCCCATAAAGATGACAGATACCATATTGATCAAAGAAGGCAGAATATCTCCAGGACTCACTGCAACTTATTGTTGATTAGGTCACTCTGTCCCATCAACTGAAAACCAACGCTCTCACTATAGTTTGAAGTCGTTCTTCTTTTGGGTCCGAGGGAGCTTGGTTTAGTCCAACTGTTGAAACATTTTTAAGTGCCTCTCTGTTCCTAGTCTGACCACAGTTCCTGCATCCTGATGCAGAGCACTTCTAGTCCTCTTGAACATACAGCTATCACCCATAACTGGTACTATGAGACCCAGTTTTTCCCTCTGACCACAGAATGGAAGGCTAGAATATTTCTGTAAAGAATTCTGCTCTCCTCCAAGGTGATTTTGCTTTCTTAACACCATTTGCACCCCTGCTCTCTCCCTCAAAATTATTTTTAAAACATATTTTAAACTAAAAGTAATCTCATTTGATACTGGGAAGAAAATATTTACCAAGTTAAGGAATATTGTGCTGAAATTTTAGGATCATTATAACTGCTATAATAGTCAATAGTTCAGTAATTATGAACAATCATGAATTAACATTTTATAGAATAGTAAAATGTATGCTGAATTCTAAAGATAAGACTGAAAAACTTATACAAGAATAAAACAGATAAGGAGGTTGAAGAATGGGAAGATGCTTGAATTACTCAGGTCCCCCTGCTAGGCATGGCAATTTTTTTGTCTGTGTGTATGAGAAGATTAGCCCTGAGCTAACATCCGATGCCAATCCTCCTGTTTGTTTCCTGAGGAAGATTGGCCCTGGGCTAACATCTGTGCCCACCTTCCTCTACTTTACATGGGACACTGCCACAGCATGGCTTGACAAGCGGCACGTCAGTGTGTGTCCGGGATCTGAACCTGCGAACCCTGGGCTGCGACAGCATGCGCACTTAACAGCTATGCCACCGGGCAGGCCTCTAGGCATGGCAGTTTTTAATGCTTTACTACCGCTCAGGGCTTATATCACAAGGCTTGCACGTTTGGTAAACCCATAGGTAGTAACTTCTTCCATGTGATACACGATGCACATTAGCATATCAAAGGCTCTGCAGTGAAGAACCTTGAGCTAGTGTTGCCTAGATTTATCTTTTTATTCTTTCTCTTTTTTTTTTTTTTTGCCAATTAATATCTTGAGGAGCTAGTGGTTTTTGGAATACTTTTTAGGAAATATTACGCTAGATCTTGCAGATGGTGTAAAGGATAGTCAAAGAGTTGGGAATCACAACCAGGAAACTATTGTCCGTAGGATTCAATGGAGAAAGAGAGGTTTAAAGAAGAGAAAGGTAGTGGTGAAATACACCGAATGATCCAAAAGAGGAGGACCGAGGAAAGAACATTAGTTTTTGATTGGGATGTGAACGCTAGTGACTAGTGATATAAAGTTGTAGGCAAAACTGGATGTGGTGATGAAAATGTATTAATAGCAATTTGGCTCCATTAATCTGGTTGTGAAAATAGAAAACTAGTCAAGAAAGAGAACTGTGTTAAGTGAATTGGGTATTGTTTATTCTAGCAACAGTTGAAACTTTCTGTGTTAGAAGTTAGAAGGGGAAGACTAATTGAGAAAAAAAATTAAAGATCATATAGAAAGCTTCCAGTGAAGAGATTAGATAAAAACACATAGGTTTATCTTCTCTCCCTTCCAAAACCCAATATTATTAAGATTGGTTCGGAAGGCTTGTTATTGTTAAGATGTCAATTCTCCTAAATTGACCTACAGATTCTGCACAGCCCCCATCAAAATCTCAGCAGGCATTTTTGTAGAAATTAGCACGCTGATTTTAAAAGTCATATGGAAATGCAAAAAGAATAAAAAAGAAAATTTAGAAAAGAACAAAGTTGGAGGAATAACACTACCAGACTTCTGGACTTACAGCAGTACAGTAATCAAGACAGTGCGGTATTGTCATAATAGACAACTAAGTCAGTATTCCAGAGATAGAAGAGAATTTGAATCTTTATATTAAGAAAGCTCCCTGAATATCCAGTATAATCCAATAGTTACATAAAAATTCTGAAATTTTAGAATATCCCAATCATAATTCCTAATAGCTGAGGACAACCTGCAGATCCTAGTTCCTATTTGCCAATAACACCTGGGAGTTCTAAAATTTCCTATATTTTTTTTCTATAAATCCTGTCAGGAAATAAGATTATTTAAAATCAGAATACAAGTACAAAAAAGTATAAAAACTCCTTTTCTTTCAGGACTGCAGAAAAAAATATAGGATTAATGACGTGTGGAGAGACAGAAATATGCTAAAAGTCCTGTCTCTCCCTCCAAAAAGGGAAGGTTTACTAGAGGAGTGCATGTGGGGTGATATCGATCTCAGTAAAGGAGTATACAGACCCTAGTTGCAAGTGAGAATGTTAAAATGGAAATTTAGAGAAAAGAGATGTTCTCATATAGCCATCATGAGAAGACAGACAAGCCAATTACTCCAGATAAAAATATCTTGGACTAACGATAACGTTTCCTTTGTGACGCCCTATTTTGCTCAGCGGTCATGGTACTGAAGTTGGAGTGAATATTGCTTACCACCCTGTGAGGAAATGCAATCAACTAAATGGTTGGTTTATTCGAGTCCTGGCTGCCTTGGGCTCTGCTTGGTCATCCTGGCAGAGAGCAGAGAAACGAGGCAGGGAGGGATGGCGGCTCAGGGCAGTTCTGCATCCTGCTCTCCTGAGAGCAGGAAACAGCTCAGAGAAGAGTCCTTGGCTCCACGTACCAGCTCGGTGTGCACTGCAAGGAAATCAGGTCAGCTCTGCTTTGAAATCAGGACTTGGGTGACTTTGTTGTCATTGTTTTTTAAGGCCTTGTATGTTCCAAGAATTGTGTGCAATACTGAAGAAAATCAATTTAACACAAGTGTTGCGTAGGGTATTATCGTAATCCTTAATTGCGGACATTTCCTAGAACTTCAATCATACTTCATTACCGCTCCTCATCACATATCAGAGGATTTTTCAAAACTCAGTTGTTGAGAAAGATCTGCAAACCTTTTTATTAAGACAGACGATGTTATTTTCACAGATATTGCATGACACTCTGCCTCCTCATAGTGCAAAATGTGCTCAAAAAGAAAAATATTTGTTTGTTCAATTAAAAACTCCATAGAGTTCCTTATTACTGGAGCAGAGTTCCCGTATGAAACAATATGTCATGAACTGACCTCTCCTCAAAAGAAATTTGTGGACAAATCCATGAAACATTCATTTATTTTTACTCAATCAAGGTACATTTATAGAGCACCAAAAACATGCTTGGCAATTTGAGATGTTCTGGAGAAGACACAAAAAGATTGAGAAGAGAGAGAAATATCACAGAATATTTAAAATAACATCAACAAAGTGATGCTGTAATAGAAGGATGTAAAAAGTGTTACAAGAATGCAAAAGGAGATGATTGGGAAAAGTTTCCCTGAGAAGATGACATTTGAACTGCTTCCTGGGGGATAAATATAAGTTTGCTCAAGAAGGAATGGAGTGTTCCACAAACAGAAAGACAAGTAAGTACAAAGGCACAAAGTTAAGGCTTTGGTGTTTTTAGAACAGCATGGAGTTTACTGACGTTGAAACACTGGTGGACCTGGGGCAGGTGGGGAAGAAAGGCACATGAAGCCAGAGAACTAGATTCAGAATAATAGTAAAAAACCAACCAAATAACTTTTTTGTTTTTATACTGAAGGTGAAAGGAAACCAAAGGAGGTTTCTAAGAAAAGGACTAACATGATTAAACAGATTAATAGCTTAGAAATATTACCATGGCAGGGTGAGAGAGATGGCCTGGAAAGAGTGCTACACAGTGAGAGGCAAGCAAAAAATGTAAATTTCTGAATTAACATTTTCTCTCCTCTAAATATTTATAATTCCTGAAAGATAAGAGCTTTCATGTTCAGAGGAAATTCGTGAGGCATTCTCAAGATCCAGAGCTGACCTGACAATAAATGCACTTCTGGAATATTCACTTTCCAAAGAAACAAGCGTGGCAGCTATGAGGTTCAGAGAGAGCTGGTAGCCCAGAATGGAGGAGAGGGGCATCTCTCCAGAGTCACTCAAAGAGCTGGGCAAGATCACTGTTTTCACAAGTAAATGAGGAAAATTCTGGAGGCCGAATCTGTTTTTTGTTAGACCAAGAGAAACTTACTTTCTGAGATGTGTTCCAAGAATTACTTTTTCTTTGTGGAATCGTATTATATATTATGAAAACTTTTGGCATATCTCAGGTCTGTTACTGTGAGGACAAAAACCTTCAAAGGTTAATTAGGGAAGATTGCTGTTTTGTGATGATATGGGGTGGGAAAACGCCATAGTATTCTTTAGGGAAAAAAAAAAAAATTAGATTTCAGCTGAGTTTCTATATTTACAGTAAAACTTTGCAAAGCTTCATGCTAGAAGAATCCTGTATCCTGAACGGTCAATAAACTCCAGGCCTGGTCACTCGAAAGGTATGAGAAACACATCTTATTTCGGCCCTTTAAACTCCTAAATCGGATTGACCGTGTGATTGGCCTATAACTGATTGCACAGAGCTTCGTCATTTAAATACTTGGGGGCCCCACTGCCTTGTGAAATGCTGATCTTGTTTAGTTTAGCCTTTTACTCAAACTGAAACCAAGTTGTAGCACCTGAGGAAACCTCATATTTTTGTTTTTCAATTTATTTTCAAGTGACTGCTCACTGAACATTCCCAAAGGTTGTTATTTTGATTCTTCTTCTTGATGGTGATATTTTGCTTAAATAATTCAATTAAAAAGTTAGTACTTACTATGAGTTAGACATCATGCTGGGCACTAATTCAAGGATGACTAAGATCTGCCAGAAAATCTTTTATAAATGCTGGTGGGAATGTGGACTGGTGCGCCATCTTAGAGAGCTGTTAGGCAACAGTGGTCCATAATCCCTTAAACACAATTCTGAAATGCAGAAAATACTAAAAGCAGATTTTTTGGCAAAGCTTGCTCTGAAATTATGGAAATAAGGTTATTTATGATCTTTATCCTATTTAATGGGAATATTCATACATTTGCTATATAGGTATTAACATGTTTAATTACTGGGTGCTGCCCCAGACATACGTTCCTAGTGATGTTGCATGATATATGGCATGTGTCTTGGATTACCTTCCTAAAATCTGAAATTCAGAATTCTGAAACACATCTGACTTCAAAAATTTTATGTAAGGCATTATGGATCTATATTTCCTTCTTACAACGTTGTTAAACCTTCTGACATGGGAAATCAGCTGTGTAAATAAAACTATTAGCATTTACCCCAAATCTTTTATTTTATAGACTACGTTTAAACACTAAAGCCTCCGCAGACCTCCTACACAGTTTACCTGGTAATGCTAGGAAAAAAAAAAAAAAAAAAGAAAGAAAAGAAAAGCTTCATTGTGATACTTTAAAATAAGTTTTTCTATGCTTTTTAATGTTATTTTTTCTGTAATGCAAATCATGTTTTTTAAACCAGTTCTTTTGCTCTTTGTTACTTGTATTTGGTACTATTTTTATTATGCAGATTGCTGTGGAGGACTTTCATGGAACTCTAGCGAGCTGGAGTACCCATGCTGAAAACCATCATTTGAAAGGACTGTTTTAGGTGGTATATTAAATAGTACAAAAGCAAGACAAAATGTTGCCCCTCGCTTTTGTATATGGCACAGAACCAAGACCTTCCTTCATTCTTAAGTGGGACCCAAGTTAAATTAATTCCTTATGTGCCTGGGTGTTTTTCAGTTCATCTTGTGCAGTCACAGAAATGAATAATAAAAGCTGAACTAAGTCTAACGAAGAAAAAACACAACAGGATTCAAACGGAGATAATTAAATCCCTCAGCTGCTGTAAGGCGAACATTAAAAAATACGAAGAAATTAGTCTCCCTTCTATATTTTAGTGTACCTCTTCTATTATCTGCACAAATGTAGCGTCTTAGCCAGATCTCACTTAATCGAGTGGCAAAACTTCTTAGACGCTCAGTTCAAGGGCTTATTCATAGTTTTGAATTCAAGCCACAAGAAGAATAAAACAAACAAACTTACAGGAACATTCCCTTGCCACTAAATCTAAGTTTGTGATCTTCAAGACTGGACCTCCCTTAAAATGACTAATTTGCATGTATATGAGTGTTGAAGATAACATTCCTAATTGAACATTCTCCTCCACTAAGAAAATATATTCATGGAAAAAATAAAAGATGTACATCCTTGGGACTATTACCAAGGATTAAAATATTAAACACTAATGCTAACCTCCCCATATATTTTATGTGTTTACCTCCAACTTTTACCCATATTCTTTGTTGCATACAAATTGTCTATTCCATCCTATATTCTGACCTTTGATATGGCCCATCATGAGCCATTGGCTTAGGAATTTCCCGTGTTTCTCTACAACTCTAGAATCAAAATATATTTGATATTTGTCAAATATATATTCTTTAGGGTATGTATTGTCTGCAGATGGTTTAGAGAAGTGTGTGTGTGTGTTTGTGTATATTTGACTTCCCTGATACTTGCCAATTATCTGATGTGAAGATCTACAGGTTAGGGAGAGGTTAGAAAGGATTATAATTCTTAAACAAAGAGGGTTAGTTGTGGATGTGATGTTTTGACAAGTGATTTTCAAACTGTTTTCTATGGAACCTTAGGTCTTAAAGGTGTCTTGAGAGGTCCATTGACATTTGGTTCCAATTTAATATTTTAATTGTAATAGATTGGTAAAACACACATTCAAATGTGTCATATACTAAATTTTAACACATTGTAGACCACCAGCATCTTGACTTCTGCTGCCAGGTTAATTCATTTTTGTGCAGGCTTTTACATAAAATCTTACTGTCTCTGGGGCTATATTTGAACTGGCAAACATGTGTCCTTGATTAAGATGGTTATAGCTCTGGGCTGGGTTTTTTTGTAACTCACATCTGTGCATGCCTGTACACACACAGACACACACACAAATATAAAGTTGTACCCTCCTGTTTGTCTGTAAGAGTCAAGATGTCCTATTTTCTAAACAACGTAGTAAATTACAAACATAAATTGAATGCCAAGGCTGATTTGACTTCAACAGTCACCTAAATTACTGTCTGAAAGTTTTGTGTTTGTCAAACAGAATTTTCACTTTTTTCACTTTGTGTATTTCCATGCTGTTTGAATGTTTACAATGTATATACATTGCTATTGTTGAAAAAGAAAACTAGATCAAGAAACACCATGTAATAAAAATGCAGTTTTAGGAGCTGGCCCAGTGGTGCAGCGGTTAAGTGCACCGCTGTTGGGATCCCGGGAGCGCACGGACACACCGCATGTCAAGCCACGCTGTGGCGGCGTCCCACGTAAAGTAGAGGAAGATGGGCACGGATGTTAGGTCAGGGCTGATCTTCCTCACACACACACAAAAAACTTCGGGCCGGCCCGTGGCTTAGCGGTTAAGTCCGCGTGCTCCGCTACTGGCGGCCTGGGTTCGGATCCTGGGCGTGCACTGATGCACCGCTTCCCCAGCCATGCTGAGGCTGTGTCCCACATACAGCAACTAGAAGGATGTGTAACTATGACATACAACTATCTACTGGGGCTCTGGGGAAGAATAAAAGGAGGAGGAGTGGCAATAGATGTTAGCTCAGAGCTGGTCTTCCTCAGCAAAAATGAGGAGGATTAGCATGGATGTTAGCTCAGGGCTGATCTTCCTCACACACACACAAAAAAATGCAGTTTTCATCTCTTTTGCATTAGATTTATTTTTAAAAAGAATATATCACTGCTAAAATATTTGACAAACACCACTTTAGATGAACTGATTTTAAAAATTGTGCCTACAGTCATGTTAATTTGCAACTGGTAAGTAACCAGGCAATTGATTCAAATGTTGTTCCATATCTTCTACTAGCTTTGTGTACCTGGGTGAGGAATTTAAGATCATTTCTGATCTACTTCCTCAATAGTAAAATGAAGTTAATAATAGTTACCTCTGTGGTTGTTGCAGGATTAAATTAGAAATTAGATTATTGAACACTTTTCCCAGCTCACAGTGTTTATGGTGCTTTTATTATAACAAATTTGGAAAGAATTAAATGTGTTAAAATTATTTTTAAAAATTAATCAATTTAAAATGTATAAAGCTTGGTTGCTTGATGCTGTAACATGACAAAAAAAAATATATATATATATATAACAGGTTTCCACAGCATTTATCCAAGTAGATATAAAGTGGTTAAGAGCTGAGTTCTACTGGAAATATGCTAAAATCAATTATATTCCACATTTTCTCAACTTCTCTAAATTGAGTCTCCCAGTTTGCAGATGGCATTAAGCTTTCTCTGAGTAGTGAAATGCCAGGCTGAGAGTGGGGGGATGCACAATGTTACTGTGAGTGGGTGGAAAAGTACTTGGATGAGTCCCAGGGTAAAAGGTAACCAGTTGAAAGGAAAAAAAAAAAATACACTATCGGATGCCCACGAAATGATTCTTCTGAGCAAGCCCTCACAAAGCAGGAGCAGAAGGGTAGCCATTATGAGAGGTTCCCCCATGAAATGAGCTCTCAGCACTGTTGACAGTAAAATGATGGGCAACAAGTTTCCTGGAAACTAACCAGAAAATTTACTTTTACCTGTATTCAAAACCATAGTGCACCTACACCTGGGGCACAATTTGCAAAGCTGGCCGCTTCAACAAGGAAAGACCAACAAATAAATCCAAGTAATTGGCAACTGAAGTACTCATGCTTTACAGGATATTTATTTGACTATAAAATTGAAAATTCTCTCCCATTTAAAATGATGTATATATATATATGTGTGTGTGTATATATATGTGTGTGTGTGTGTGTGTATATATATATGTATATACTTAAAATTATCATAAGAGTTGTCTGAAGGTAAAATCATGAAATCAACAGAATTTCCTTCATCTTGCCCTTCAGAGAACACTTAGCAGTGCCCTGCCACAAGCCAAAACAAGTTCCGTTTGCCTGGTGTATGACCATTCACAAATCGATTATCTAACTGTTATCTCATTTAGTCCTCAAAAAGTTTATTGGGAGCCAGCCCTGATGGCCTAGTGGTTAAGGTTCGGCACTTTCACTGCTTCAGCAGCCCAGGTTCACTTCCTGGTCACAGAACCACACCACAGGCCTGTCAGTTGCCATGCTGTGGTGTGGCTCACACAGAAGAACTAGAAGGACTTACAACAAGGATATACAACCATGCACTGGGGCTTTGGGGAGAAAAAAAAACTTTATGAGGAGCTCCTATGGAAAGAGAGGAAAGACTGGCTGGCAGAGAGTTACACCAGAGAGTTCTGCACGTTCTGCTCAGCCAATTATATTATAGAGCACCACCAACAATGGCAGCCTTCTGTGGAGAAACAGAGGCCTCTAAGACAAGAGAATATTTTTTAGAGATAGATCTATGAATTCCTTTTGTCACTTTAAAGGAATCTTTAAAAACGTTTTTTCCTCTAAGTCCATATCACTGCCTGCTTCCTGTGGATATTTTGATTACTTTTAGTTTGTTAAATACAAATATAAATTGACTTCTTAATGCATATAATTACTGATTTTTTCAGCTATTTTTTTTTTTTCTGGATTCTATTTGGGAACCTTGTTGTCTCCGCCTCTCATTCCAGTTTTAAGCTTAACAAATAAGATGCCATATATCTGAGGTCTTCTACTACTTAATATGTGCCAAAGATCATTCAGAATACCCAGTAACAAAATTTTCCGTTACATCAGTTGATTTTGGTATTTCGTTTCTGGTGGTTCTGAGTGATGGGATCCAAACTGAGATTAAAACCAATTAACCTTGAGGTTATTGTGATGCAAATCAGAACTTTCCAACACTGGGCAAATGGCCCAAACTTCATGTTTATTTGGATTTAAATAATCTCTGAACATTCTTTTTCTATCACGTTGGTCTAATGCAGGTGGAACTAACAGGTCTGATTAAAAACCTTTGATTTTTATTCAAAACGGTCATACTGTGAGAACCAAAGATAGATATTCCCTGGCATAAAAAATGCTAGGGATATTTTCTCAGGATGCAGGAATGCCTGGAGTATTAGCCTTCATAATGACGGGCTTACATGCACCCTGCTCTCTGTGGACTGCCTTTTAAAGTCCTCCTCTCAATTATCAGAATCATACAACAATTGTCCCAGAAACTCTCTTTGTTCTCCACTGGCTGATGCAGCAACTGCAACATAACTGAATCCTTGATGGTGCTTAAAAAATGCCAGCAAGCACACAAACACACAAACAAACCAAGAATGGCAACAACAAAATCCAGTCTAAGAATGTCAAATGCAATGTTTTCATCAAAGAAATTTACCCCCTCTTTTTGTTTTTTTGCCTCTTTATTTTTCCTTAATTCATGTTTATCTGTGATTATCATGCCTATTTTCAAAAATTTTGACCCAATTTTTCGCATTAGAAGCTCAACATGTTGCATTTACTATGCAAAGCCTTTCAGATCACCAGCAAACCATAAGAACTAGAGTTCAAACAGATGAATGGAAAATTTATTATAAAGGTCAGAAAAAAAGGAGATTCTGAGCACAAGCAAGTGAAATGATATATTCCATATTGGGGATTTTGGAAGTATTGAATTTAGTATTTTGATGATGAAGTGGTCTGTGGAATCTGTTAGCTCTCTACTGTTTCTAGCTCCTGTTATGCCTATAATTACAGAACCTGTTAAAGGAAACCAAAACTAATTCTATGGTACTGAGGGTGTTTAATTCTTTCATTCTTGAAACCAGGCACAGCAATAAATAATGCACACATACTTTTGAACAAAGCACAATCTAATTAGAAAAAAATGAATTTTGTGTCATTCTCTAAATGAGGAATGCTCTATGTAATGTATATAATATACATTATTAATTGGCCGTTTGGGGATAAAATTAATTCCATTTGGAAAGTTATTTTTTTTCCTCCAGTCAGCAGAAAGTATAATTACGCACATTTTAAATAAAGGTATATATTTTTTATTCATGGTTAGAGTATGTTAGAAATTATGAAATATTAACATATAAGTAAGATAAATAAAAGCTTGGCAAAATAGTAAAAGTATTGAAAATACCCTGCCTGAATAAGCAGGCATTCATGAAAAGTGTGAATGCAGAACTTCTCCTGCATAGATGGAGGAAATACCACAGTGAGGGAGGCTGGAGCTGAAGCCACTTGCAGGTGTAAATAACCTGAATGATGGGGTAAAAGGACCGTTTCAGGCTTGGGGATGAAAACAGAGATGAAATATGGAGGGGGATGTGAATGAGAACTTTCACAGAACTCACTTTCCTCTTTCCCATTTTCTGAGCATGCTTGTGTTTTCCCACCTCTGCACCTTTACTGGACATAATCCAGTAGGACTTGGATGCTTGCTTATTATCTCCTAGAGATTTCCCATGTGGAAATTCTATGCAGATGTTAAAATCAGGCTTAAATGCCACATTCCCTGCAAAAAATTTCTAATCCCTCAACCTATGATCTCTACCATCTCTAAACTCTTCTAACACCTTATAAAACACCCCACATTAATTGGTCATTACTCTATACTTGGAAAGACCTTTACACATGTACGTTAGCTCACTAAATTTTTGCCAAAAACCTTATAAATCCATGATTCTCTTTTTCAAGATAGAGGAATATGCCTAGCAAAGTTAATAACGTGTTGAAAGTCACATGGCTAGGAAGTGGGGGATTTGAATTGAAGACGAAGTCAACTTTATTTCATTTTTATTGAATCTTCTTTTATGTAACAATTGTGTGTGACTTTTGTATGCCTTTACCAAGTAGAACACTGTGAGTTTCGAGCAATGGAAATCTTTCTCAAACTAAATTAAGCACAGGGATGTTGATAGTAATATGGGGTTATATCACAGAACTCAAGGGCAAGGAGGGCAATGGAACCTCATGGAAGAGTGATATGGAAGTTGATCAGTCATGAGATGGATTGGGATATCTAGATCTGGGATTGGTTTCTTGTGTTTCTTCTGCCCCTGCCACAGTATGGTTTGGGTGGGATCAACATCAGTCCCTGATTCAGGGTGCAACCTGTTGGTCTGAGTCTCCCAGGGCGATCTCCATTCCTAGGTCTCAGACAAGCAACGCTTAACCTTTCCTGACCACAGTGATGATTTCTGGGTTGAGCATGTGACTGAAGGGGGCCCCATCAAAATGAAACCGAAAGCTTTTTATGATGGTTGGAAAAAAGGAACTCTCTTCTGTGGATGGATGATTTCTGGATACGAGACCTAGAACGATTGCCAGTTTACTACCACGAAGAAAGGTGATCTGAGGTCAAAGCCAGTAAGTGAAGTAGGGCAGTGACTCAGTAAAATGGAGCTGGGTGACCCTGATCAAATTGCACCTGAACTTTATTCTAAGTGGTAGGTTACATTATTATTCCAGAATATTCACTGCCTACCCCTCTAAGAATTATATTTACCCACCCCATTGACATCAGCCTTTGCCATGCAATCTGCTTTTTGTATTTTTTCTTTTTTTCTTTTTGGTGAGGAAGACTAGCCCTGAGCTAATATCTGTGCCAATCTTTCACTATGCTGTATGTGTGTCACCGCCACAGCATGGCTTGACGAGTGGTGTAGATTCTGCGCCCAGGATCCGAACCCGCAAACCCAGGCCACTGAAATGGAGTGCACAGGACTTAATCACTATGACATGGGCCAGCCCCAATCTACTTTTTGAGTTGAAAAAAATGCATGTGATTTCTGAGAAGAAGGTTTAAAAGCCATTATATAGTTCTACCATTTTTCTTTTTATTATTCCATGAGCTATCCTAGGTAGGGGCTGCTCCTTCAGCCTGCATACCAGGATAAAGTAGACACTTGAAGGAGAGCAGTAACCTGCTTCAAAGAAACCTTTGTCGTAAGCTACTGCAATTTTGGAATTCTTTCTATAGCGTAGCATAGTGAAAAGCAGCTACTATCACCTCTGATCTTTGCCATTAAAGAAGCCAATGCATGTCCTTCATGCATTGAAGCCAGTAGGAGCTTTCTGTTATTTTCTATGGAAAATATCTTAACTGACAAACCCATTTTAGTTAAGTGAATAATGTTATTAACCCTAAGTGGTATCAGGAAAGCCTTTTAACATGAAAACTTCCCAAAGACACATCATTATATAATCTTGCATCTGTAGTGCCTGATGCTTGGGGGTGGTTGTGGCTACAAGGATGGAGGTTACCATCTCTGCGGACATTCACATGAAGAGGAAAGGACTTTCATAGCTTCTGTAATGATCTTAATGAAATCATGTAGAATAAATTTAATATAATGCATAGAAATTTACCATTTGTATTGTCAAGATTCTTTTTCTCTCGTGCAGACTGTGTTCTCCCTCATTAACAAATAAAATCAAAAGCTGAAGCACATAAGTGAACCTCTTTGATGCTTATTTCAAAACAGTTCAGAAGAATTAATTACAGCAATACTCTGAGAAATATTTAAGTGCTATTATTTCTCCTCCATACATGGGGAGGTGGAAACCTTGAAGTTTAAATCTCTTTCCTGGAGACCACACAGCAAGTCACTGGCAGAACTCAGTGTTCCTAACCTCCTTGACCTCTACAATCTCAGTGTGGTCTGTAACCTTTTTACATCAGAACATTCACAGGAAAAAGAGACTTTTTACCAAACACTCTACCAACAGTAAACCACAGAACTCCTTTTAGTGCTTATTGCCATTTATAGCCTGTTTTGAGTCCACCATTAGGACCAGCAAGATATTTGAATTGTTACTGCAAGTTCTGCAAACCAGCCAGTGTCTGTTCTAAATGTCTTTTACCCATCGACATAAACAGGAAAATGCATTGTTCAAGCATCCTTTGGACGCATCCTCTTCCCTCCCTCTAATTCAACTGAATTGCCATAGTAGAGCATCTATACTCTACATAAGCATAATATGTATAACACTTAAATTGTCATAGTTGTACATATATTTAAGCCAAAACACTATTAGCTACAGTATTCTTAAATTTGAGATTTCATCTTAAAAGAAAGAACATTTTTACTGTTGTTTTAATTTTTAAAAAATTATCTAAAGCATGCCAAAATCGTACTACTGAGCATATTTTTAACATGCTTCCCATCCTCCCCCCCAGAAAAGGTACAATTCTACTTAATTAATTCAAGGAAAATAGAACTATTCTTAGATCTTTAGACCTTCCTAAGGGAAACTAGCACTGTTTCTCAACTCTCATTAATGCCATGGAATATTTCATGAAACATTATTTGTGTTTCGTTTTATTTTTCCCATTGTGCTAATTTTACAATAGCTTAAGTCAATTTTGCCAGCAAAATACTCAAATCTGAGTATTAGGGAAATATTCAAAGAAAGGCCATTTTTATGCTGATTTTTCAAGGAGTTACCTGTATGCATTAAAGAGACCCAGGATGATGAGCACGAGAGAATTCCAGGAAGAGGGAACAGCATGTGGAAGGTATGGAATAGCATAATATGGTTGAGAGGTACAGAGTGATATTGGCTGGAGTGGCTGATGATTTGGCTGAAAGAAAGGCAGAAGCCAGATCCAGAAAGGCACTGCATGCAAAACTAGGGGGAGTGCAGGGTATGGAGAGGCACTGAATAACTCTGAGCCCGGTGTTTCAGATAAGACTTGCATTTTAGAAAGTTTACTCTGGGAGAAGGCTAGGAAATACACCGTAAGAGGGCCAGTAAGCAGACACTTCTCTGTTATTTGTTTCTTTCTCCTATCACGATGAGCAGCACACCCACTCAAGGCCTTATCTGCAAAAGAGAGTTCCTTTTCATTTACTCAGATTCTACCTTCTGTGGCATACAAAACCATCTGTGTACACAGAAGTGCTAAAGGCTTCTTTCTGACATCCCCTTTATTAACACCAATCTAGAAGGTTAATTTTAAGAAGCTGAGTTAGGGTATCATGATACCTAGGAGAGCTGTAAATGGGTTAATTAGCACATTTCTGCCCTGGCTGGGTTTCAGAGATCAGAACTTGTACAGAGGAGAATTTGTGGTCGACTTTTTGGCCCACTGGCGTTGCAAAGGAATGAAGAGAGAGGGGAGGAAGAGAGGAACAGTGGGGGAAGAAGAGAGCTTCACGTCATGAAGTCTCCCAGGTGATGGGGAAAGAAGGAGGGCAGGGTGGGGAAATTAGGGGGCATGGGCCCTGAGTGAAGAGTTGGGGCAGGCAGGAAGAGCCGGGAAATTTGAATTTTGATTCCTATTTAATTTTCTATTCTACTTTTGGCAAATCTTTTAATTCTCATGACCTATTTATTTTTGCAAAGAAATAACATAGAATTAGAGAATCTCTGAAATCCCTTCAAGTTCTAATATTCTAAGGTTCAGCTATGTCACAATTTTGCCCAAGGCTGCTCCTAACACATATACTCCATTCTTGGTCTTTTTTTTTTTTTCTTCAGACTTCTTTTATGCTCTTCTTCCTGGAAACAGTAATAGATAAAAAGTATTACACTCACTTTGTGAATATTTTGGTGAATCATATGTATAAAATTGAGTTTGCTTTTAAAAGGAGGGCATATAATAAAGAATGTATCTGGTCCTTGTCTCAGGTTCCTGAGAGAGAGCTTCTAAATCCTTGGAATTTCTAGAGTGATAGAAGTATCTTTGCTACTCATGGTGGGCCCGTGGGGCCACACCTGAGTTTATGCAAATAAAGTGACTCGTGGGGGGTCCCTAGGGTTTCAGGATGGGAGTCAGCCATATTGGAAAGACTAGTCATGTTATTAGAGGATTGGAGCCTTTAGCCACATCATATCAGTGGGACCTCTAGTCTCCAGGGGGTGGGTGGGAGCTCAAGATGGAGTTCAGCCCTGTGGTCAATGATTCAATCAATCATGCCCATGTAATAAAACCCCAGTAAAAACTCTAGACTCTGGTGCTCAGGTGAGCTTCCCTGGTTGGTAATCATCCACCCATGGGCCAGGAGGGTGACGTGACGTGGAAGCTTCACATTTGGGACCCTCCTGGGCTTTCCCCCATGTGTCTCTCTCTTTGGCTGGTTTAGATTTGTATCTGTTTGCTACAATAAAAGTATTATAATCATATATATAACATTTTCCTAAGCTCTGTGGTCATTCCAGTGAGTTATTGAATATGAAGGGATAGTAGAAACCCCCAAATTGGTAGCCAGTTAATCAGAAGTGTGGGTGGCCTGAGTACCCCTAAATTTGTAGCTGGTGTCTGACATAAGGACAGTCTGATTGGGGACTGTTCCTTTAACCTGTGAATCTGTGCTAGACCTGGGTAGTTAGTATCGGAATTGCATTGTGAGGGCTTATTGAATATTTTAGCAGATTTTCAAAATTAAATTTTTAAGAAAAATGTATTTTATGAAAATTTTAAGAAAATTCATTTTCACAATTAAACTCTCTGGAGTGCCACTGCTTCATTACGGTATCCATGAAAGAGTTAAATGTGGATGTAACAGAAGTGCATAGCCTCTTCTAAGGAAAGAATTAACATTATTGAGTTGTGGCTGAAAGAAAGGATTAAATGAACACACAGGTCTTTTGCAACTATCAAACAGGAAACCAGGACAGAGAAAAACATTTTTAAAGCGGGGGACCAAATTTCTTATAAACTTGTTTTTTAAAGAAACTCAGTGGTGTACAGTAAAAAGAAAATAATAAATAAGAAAAGTTGATACCAGGATTCATTAGGATATTATATAAGTTCAAATATGAGAGAAATTTAGGGTATAGGTCCCCAGAAAATACCAATTATATTTGAAAAATCTCATAAAAGATAAGTATGGTAAAATTTCACTGATTTTCAACATATAAAGAATGTTGGAACTCATTATAGTGAGATGTAATTGTGATCCACCTTAAAAATGTGATATGGCTTTTCCCCTATGAGAGAATACAAATTTCTAGGAAAAAAAAAAAAATGATGCCAGGACAACTCAATTGCTTTTTCACATAGCTAATTCTTTCAATAATGCAAAGAAGCTGGCATCATGCATATTGATTTTCATGAGACAATTTGAGTTTACTTTAACTTAAGAAAATTTATTTGGATCATCATATACCTTTTTCATAAGTATATTTTCAAATGTTAGTTTGTTTTCCTGGATGGTAATGTTATGTATTGGAAGGCAGCATTTAATTCAGAGGAGAGGGCAATCCATGTGCTACACAGTCTCAGTCACTGAATCATTAAAAACACCATCAAATTCTGTTAAGGTTTCTTTCAGAGACTCTTTGCAAGGTAAAAGAAATGTAGAGCTCTTTTAATCAAAATACTCAGTATTCGGGCGCATCAATTGTCTGTGCTAAAGCACCTGTCACTTCTAGAAGTCTGGTGATCAGCCTGGTGCAAGGTGGGAGTGCAGCTAAGTGATTTGACGAAAAGAGAACCTCGGTGGCGGTGTGACTGAGATGATCATTGCTGCTGTCTGTATAGCTACCACCACCTCTTTCTGGATGACAGCCTTTGGAGTTGTGAAACCAGACAACAATCGTTCATTGGTTCATTAATCTTTCTGACAAACTCTTATTCATCATTTAAGGCCCAGAAGCCACATTGGCAGAATTAATTATTCTATTACCTAGGTTCCCTATAGTTTTTTAAGAAATATTCGAATATGGACATGCGCTTATATATTCTGCTCTTCCTAAATGTGTTGCCTAACCAGAATTTTGCACATTGATCACATGTGTTTGTGATCATGTATATAAAATATATATGTGCATTGAATCACAGATAGGATCTGAAAGGCTAAGCTGCTGTAACAAAGAGACACCAAAACACAGTGGCTTAAATAAAGCGAAGTTTTTATTCTTGTTTTCCAGGGTCTTGTCTTCCTTGCATTGTTGAAGCTGGGTCACCCCTGTCCATCTTCCAAGTCACAGTAAAAAGGAAAAGTAGAAAAAAATTTGCTCTTTATTTTAATGCCAATGCTATGAAGTGCCACCACCACTTCACTTGATTAGTTACTAAACTTAGTCACATGGTCACTTGATGTGCAAAGGAAGCTGGGATACATAGTCTCCAATGGAATGGCCATGAGATCTCATTACCATGGAAGAAGAAGAGAATAGTTTTCAGGAGAAATCTAACAATTTGCCACTTTTACTGCATATACCACGTAAAATAACAAAGGCTGATACAGCAAAAATCCGAAGAGTAATCGGACAAAAAAAGAACTTGAATGCTCTATGGCGGTTTCTCAACTCAGAGCATTTTGTCTCCCCAGGGATTTGGCAATGTCTGGAGACATTTTTGGTTGTTACACTGGGGGTGGGTTGCTACTGGCATCTAGTGCACAGAGGCCAAGGGTGCTACTAATTTTACAATACACAAGAGAACAGCCCACATCACTAAGAATTATCTGGCTCAAAACGTCAAGTTGAGAAACTCTACTTTATATTGTAATTTTTATATCTCCAAAATAGTGCATGCCATTTGGAATAAATTGGTGACATAAAAGTTATATGGGGATAATATGTTAGAGATATTTATGTTTCGTCTGCTGGTTTAACTGTGTCATCACCTCTGCTCGACTTGAAGCAAATTGAGATTAGAAATCTTGTTTTCTTTACAGGTACCAGGGCAATCAGTTCTTGTATTTGAATGAATAATAATAAACATGGAGCATCTTTTCTTGCACTGCCCGGGCTTTGTGGTGATTGCTACAAGACGCATGGACCTTATTCTCAAGGCCCTTGCCTTGACAGCCATTGTTTTCCTTATTCCTCCTTCTTTATCTTTCCCCAATATCAGTGGTATCTCTACTCCTTTCTATCACATTTGCAGAGATGTCTGTGTTTGAAGGTTGCTCCCAACGAGCCACAGCCATCTTACTTGGAAAGTCCATGTTAGTGACCCATAGCCATGCCCATCACGTCAAGAAGTAGCTTACCTCAAAGGTTTTCTGTCAAAGAGAAAGCGAGCCAAAGCAGAAAGCAGCTCTAAATTATTGACTTTTTAACAACTCAGCTCAGATGGAAACAGAATTAAGATTTACAGGACTGTAAAGGAGGTGGTTGTTATTTCATTATTCAAAATGGGAAATGGTAAGAAAACCGCAGGCTTTACAAGATCCTGTGGCATAACCAGCAGACTCAACAAGCTGAGAGGAATGAATTAGGGAAATGAGCATTTGATGAATTTCGTATGAACTTTTGACCTTCTCAAGGGTTGCAAAATTGCTTTTCTACCCCATGATCCAGCTTCCAAGCAACTCCTATTTTTTCTTTGTCTTCTCTCTCTCTCTCCTTGTCTCTCTCTCTGTCAGCCTGTTTGTCTCTATCTCTCTGTTTCTTTTTCTCTGTCTCTTCCCTTTTCTCCCTCTCTCTCTCTTCCCGTTTCCCCTCTCTCTCCCTTTTCAAACTGTCCCAGTCTTCATTTCTAGGCCATCAATTCAGCCTTGCCTCTACCTGACCTAGTGACCTTTCGTCAACTTTCTTAATCCAGGTCAGAGATCATAAAATATGAAGGCTCATCTCTCTCAATCTTCATATATCCCCTAACTTGCACAGAAACAGTTTGATTTTCCAGCATTGCCTCAGTGTTTTCCATTGGGGAAAAAAAGTATTATGATCATTATCAACCACACCAGAAGGAATCACATGAAAGGCAACATTGTGCAGGGAGCTTATTGAATTGCAAACAGCTTTCTCCCGAAATCAAGGCCGCCCCCCTGATGCAAATCAGATGCTTACATAATGCTATTTCCTTAGAGGGTGACAAAGGAGTGATGGGATTAAGATGCCCCTTTGTGGTGTGGCAAAGCTTTTCTGTCTCCTTGCTTAAAGCAGAACATTTTGACATATTAACTGGATCCGCACAAAATGTATCTAAAGCTATTGAATGCACCTATTTTTCTTGATAGAATTTACACCAAACCTCTTTCCAAGGGATTTGAAGCAGCTGGAAGCTACTATGTTTATGACCTTTTCCCCCCCTCCCTCTTCTCTCTCTCTCCATATCCCTCTCTATCCTTCTCATAATCCTTAGATATGCATATTTGAAAAAAACTGGTCACAGCATGAATGAAAAAAAAATCCATCTCGTTCTCACTT
The DNA here is from genome assembly GCF_057802395.1 of Ceratotherium simum simum. Lineage (NCBI taxonomy): Eukaryota > Metazoa > Chordata > Mammalia > Perissodactyla > Rhinocerotidae > Ceratotherium > Ceratotherium simum. The sequence goes on along the minus strand of NC_141924.1, from coordinate 30,256,360 downwards.
GATTTCATAATTTAGCATCATTTCATAATATCGGTTGTACACACATGTGTTACAGTGCCTTTTTTTTCTTTTTACAGATGGCACACCAAATTAGGACCAGTGGTCCAGCAGTCATTCTGCGTAAAGCCAGATTCCGGTTTGACAGGCGCTCTGCATCACCGCACATCCTTAAGAAAAATGCTCTGCTGTGTTTACACGTGTCTCCCCGGCAGCTGATTTCTGAATATGGGCGCTGATGCATGGCGTGTATTAGAGATTGGAATATCCCTCCTGTTGTGCGATCCAAGTGAAGCCAACTGCATCTCCTACAAGATTACCCTGCCTTCCTGTCTTTTCTCCTTTTATTTTCTCTCTGCTTTCTCCTCCCTATTTCCTTCCTTCCCTTAATGTTTTCCTCTTTGGATCATATTTCTTTCCTTTCCTACTAGTCTAGAGATTCTTTGAAAATAGCATTATATCTCAGTTTTTATACCTCCAGGGTCTGGCTATAAAAGGGTGTCAATACATGTTTATTAAATAAACTCTTGATGCTGTATTTCTAATAATTAAAAGCATATTCATCTAAGATGATGGCATAATGCTGAGGAATAGAAATTTTATCTTTCTCGTTGTTATCACCATCACCATTTCTGTCACTATCATTGACATAATCATCATAATTACCATACTGAGTGCCTACTCTCCACATCAAGAGTATTCTAAGTATTATTTCATTTAATTCTATAGTGACCTTGTTAGTGTCTAGAATGAAGATAATAATAGCACCTTCTTCATAGGCTTCTTGTGAAGACTAAATGGAATGATATGCAGAAAATGTTTTACATATTACCTGAATAAGAAGTAGTCTATGAATGTTAGCTATTGATATAATGATTATTATTTTAATCCCCATCTTACAGTTGAAGAAATAGGAATGGAGAGGTTAAGTGGTTTGCTAAAAGTCACTCAGCTGGTAAGTGACAGCAATTGGGAACAAAACTCCCAATTCTGGCTCCATAGACAAGCCCATAGCAACACTGCCTTTCCATTATCAGAGTCTTTAAAGTTCTTGACAAGAGTAGCAATAATAAGTCAAATAACTGTGACAAGTTTAGAGAGAGAAATCTTTTTCTTAAAAAACAGGTGGAGATTGAACAAAATTTTAAAAGAAAATAGCGTCGAAAGGTTTTACTCTTATCTTTAAAGTCTTCTTTATCACAAGTTGGGAGCACAGTGCAATTATACTTATATCAGAAATTTATCTATAAAGTTAATCTTTCTGCTAAAGCAATAATATTCCATTTTTATAATTTTTATACTTTGATATCAAACAAAGCTTTGACTAGGTGACGAATCTCATTCCGATGGCAATCTCTAAATGATGAAATCTGCTCTAAAGAAGAAATGCCAGCCTGCCTTTGTCCCTTTCTTCTTTCGTCTTTCCTGCTTTGATGCTCTCTGATTTGGGTTAATGCTTGTTAGAGTCAATGATAAAATTTTCTTTTGTTATGTAGGCAAAATATATAGATGACTATAGGTTAAAGTAAATATTTAAGGATTTAAGTAAATATTTACATGGGGGATGAGGGAATTACATTTTTTAAAATTGTAATAAAAAAGATTTTGTTTAGAAGAAAAAGAGAATTCACAAAAAGATGAATAGAAATGAGTTAAAAAACTAATTGTAAAAAAATTACTACATACAAACAGAACGCTTATCAATGATTTTATTTTAATGAATCTGATACCATTGCTTATAAGATGCACCTTATTTTCTGTATAGCTAAGAAAGAAAAAAACTCAGCCAATCAGTGACACAAGGCCTTCTTATCACTTAAACATTTTAACCTCAAATACTAAGAGTTTTTTTAGACTTTTTTACATATTAATTTTGATCATATTTGTCTTGTGTCCAAGTGAAAAGAAAAAATCAGCAAATGATATTGGTTAAGTTATTGCTAAAGTGTCTTTCTATTCAAAATCTGAGTCTTCTTAATCACTTTTTGAGTCAGAGCCATTGACATCCATGTTTTCCCACATATCGTCCCCTATACCAAAGAATATTGGTGATACATCATTTCTTAAGAGAGGCTGTATAGGAAATTAAAGCTATTCGTGTTTGGTTTTTAAGCCATGTTGCAATTACGTAGGATCACTCTGCTTTTGATTTCAATTTCAGGAATGCTGCTGTACTCTTCTGTTTTATCATCCCTGCTATTCCCACCACATTATGTATTAAGTGTTTAAAAAGTGTTTTACTAGTGTATTATATACAGGTATTGTGTTTCTTTTTTTTAAATAACTGACACCCATTCTGAAAGTTTTGTTAATAGTACTTTTAATGCTTGACCACGCTCAAGTAATGATAATTACATCTTTACTCAGGCAACAATAAACGAGATTACCTGATCAACCATTGAGAAAGGAGATGAGTTGTAAGACACATCTTAATTTAAGTGTCAAAATAAGAAAAAGAATGTGTGTCTTAGAATAAATAGAGTAGTGAATAAATATATGAAACAAGGTTCAACTTTTCTAGGAGAAAAAAGAGATAAATTATAGCTAAACCAAAGTTCTGCTTTCACTTGAGATGTAAAAAGCCACAAGAAATGTCCATCTCCCCTTGAAAATTAATCAACACCTTTCTAAGTAACACATGGGACAAAGACGTCTCAAGAGAAATTTAAAAATCAAATGAAAATGAAAATATAAAACTATCAAAATTGGTGGGATGCAGCAAAAGCAGTATTTAGGGGACATTTATAGCATTAAATTCATATATTTTAAGAGAAAAAAGATTTAAAAGCAACAACCAAAGCTTCCACTTTAGTAAACTAGAGAGAGAAGAGTAAGTTAAACTTAAGACAAGCAAAAGAAAGGTAATAATAAAGACAAAGACTTTTTCAAACAAACAAAAGCTCACTGCCAACATATCTGCACTACTTGAAATGTTCAAGCATGTACTTCAGGCAGAAGAGAATCAAGATGCCATATGAAAATTTGAATTTACATAAATAATTAACCCCAGAAATCATATAAGTTAAATTAAGTGTCAGAGGTATTTTTCTTATTTTTAATCAATTAAAAAGATAAGTTTCTGTCTAGGTAAAAAATTGTCACAATGCATTATGGAGTTTTTAACATATATTGAAGTATAATGTAGCAAAAAATAGCAAAATGGATGGAAGTGAGGAAATGGAAGTATATGGAAGTATACAGCTGTAAAATAAAGTGGGGTAAAATACATTTTTCAGTGGGATAATATAATTTGAAGGTAGACTGTATTATAAACCATAGAAAAATAACAAAAAATGAAAAAAAGTAACAGAAGCAGATGACACAAATAGAAAATAATAGCAAGTTAGTAGATTTAAATTCATTCATTTTAATAGTTACATTTGGTATAAATGGCCTAAACCTTTCAACTAAAAGACAGAGTGTCAGATTGATAAAAATTAAGACCAAATGCTTTCCACCAAGAGCCCACTTTAAATATAAAGATATTGATAGGTTAAAAATAAAAAGATGGAAAAATATATGCCAAGCAAATACTGATCAAAAGGAAGAGTAAATGGCTATATTAATACACAAAATAGAATATAGAACGAGGAATATATCCAGGCATAACAAGGGACACTGTTAGGAAACAATTCTCCATGGGTCTCTAACATAGTCTCACATTTGTGATAGCTTTTATTACGGACAATCCTTTCAAGGATGTTTGTGCAGCAAACAGCCTTGGAAGATAGATACAGTGTCTTACTCCATCTCCAGGGTGTAAGGCAGATTTCTTTGCTGTCTAGGTTAGTAAAGATAATGTCCTCCAGGGAAAATGTGGGCAGGTTTCCTAGCAGCCCTCTTTACAGGATTGGGGTTTCCTAAATTCAGCATTCCCCAAGTGGACACAAACCCACTGTGTGTACAGCATCCATCTGGACTTACCTTTGCCTTGTACTCATGAAATTTAGGGGGAAGGGAGAATTGATGTAAACATGAAGTTCATGCTATTTTCTGTGCTGTGAGTAATAAAAGACTTTGTTTCTGACCCAGAGGTCTTGTGTCTTCTGCCAGAATCTATGAAACTGGAATTATGCTGGTAAAGGAATCAATTTGTCAAGAAGATATAACAATCCTAACCATGGATTCACCTTACAGATCATCCAAATATATGAAATAGAAACTGACAGACCTAAAAGGAGGAAGAGACAAATCAACCAGTATAGTTGGAGATTGCAAAATGGATTTCTCAGTAATAAAACAAGATAGAATATAAAAAAGGATACAGAGGATATAAAAGAAAAACACTATCAACCAATTTGATCTAATTGATGTTTATAGAATACTCCACCCCAAAACAACAGAATATACATTTTTTTAATGTACACAAAGAATATTCACCAAGATAGACTGTAATGTGGGTCATAAAATAAACATCAATATATTAAAATAATTAAATCTAATAAAGAAGAAATGTGACTAAAGTGGAATTAAAAAAGATACCTGTAGCAGAAAGAATGTGGAAAATCTCCAAATATTTGGATTTAAACAATACGATTCTAAATAATCCATGATTCAAAAGGGGGGGATTACAAAATATTTTGTAACGTATAAAAATGAAAATACAACATATTGAACTTGAGGGACACAGCTAAAGCAGCACATGAGGACAATGATAACAAATGATTATGTTAGAAATGTCTCGAATCAATAAACTAAGCCATCACCTTGAAAACTACAAAAAGAAGAGAAAATTATAACCAATGTAATACAAAGGAAGGAAATACTAAAAAGCAGAAATTAATGAAATGAAAAAAAACAATAAAAACTAAAATCAATGAATCTAGAAACTGGTTCTTTCAGAATCAAATTGATAAAGCTTTAGCCAGAGTGCTGAAAAAAAAGAAAGTAAGTAAAAATTACCAATATCAAGAATAAAAGAGAGAATATAACTACAGATCTTAAGAGGATAATAACAAATATTATGAACAATATTGTGCCAATAAATTTTAAAACAGATTAAATGGGTAAATTTCTGGAAACACACAAACTACGGAAGCTCACTCAGGAAGGAGACAACCAAAATAGCTTGAAATCTATTAAGAATTTGAATTCTAGCTTAAACTCTTCCCCCAAAGTAAACTCCAGGCTCAGGTGGCAGTATGTGCGAAGTCAGTGAAACATTTAAAGAAGTATGCCAATTTTACACAAACTCCTTTAGAAAATGGAAGATGAGAGAACACTTTCCAACTTATTTTATGAGGCCTGTTCATACCAAAACCAGACAAAAACAAGACAATTACAAGAACCGAAAACTTAAAATAGACCAATACAAAACAATATTTAAAAAAAACAAACAAACTTGGTATGATCCAATATCATCACATGAACATAGATGCAAAATTCTTTAAGAAATTATTAGCAAGTCAAATTTGGAAACATAGAAAAAGAATGATACAAAATGAATGAGTGAAATGCAAAGCTGATTTACCATTTGAAAATCAATCCTTGTAATTCACTATATCAAAACAATGTAGTAGAAAATGTATTATATCAACAGTTGCAATAAAAGAATTTGAAAAAAATTCAACATCTATTCAAAATAAAAAATCTCTCCACAATCTAATAGAAGAGAATTTCCTTAACTTGATAAAGGGCATCTACAAAAACCTATAACAGACAGCATATTTAACAATAAAAGAATAGTGTTTTCCCCATACTGTAGCACATAACAGGATGTTCAATCTCACCACTTCTATGCAACATCCTGTGGGAGGTCTTAGCCAAGATAAGCAAGAAAAGATGAGCAAATAAAAGGTGTACAGTCTTGAAAGGAAGAAACATGACTATAATTATTTGCAAAGAATCACGGTCATCTATGAATACAATGCCAAAGAATCTACAAAATACCTCCTAGAAACTGTGAATGAGTTTAGAAAGGTCACTGGATACATGGTAAACCTACAAAAATCAATTGTAATTTCATATCCTAGTACTAAACAATTGGATATTGAAATAAATTTTAAAATCTTCATAATTTATAATAGCATAAAAAAGGAAACAAAACATCTAGAGACAAACTTAACTAATCTAATATGTGCAATAATTTTATTCTCAAAATAAAAAACACTCGAGAAATTTAAAATGATCCAAATAAATTGAGAGATAGACTCTGTTCATGGATTAAAAAATTCAACGTCATTAAGTTGTCAATTCTTCTAAATTGATACATAAATTAAAAAAAAATACTAAACACAATCCAAGGAGGCTTATTTTCATTTTTATTATTATTTTTGTTTTGGTGAGGAAGATGGGCCCTGAGCTAACAGCTGTTGCCAATCTTCCCCTTTTTGCCTGAGGAAGATTGTTGCTGAGCTAACATCTGTGCAAATCTCCCTCTATTTTTTGTACGTGGGATGCGGCCACAGCATGGCTTGGTGAGCAATGTTTATGTCTGTGCCTGGGATCCTAACCCGCAAACCCTGGGCCTCCAAAGCGGATCACGAGAACCTAACCATTATGCCACTGGGCTGGTCCTGAGACTTAGTCTTAGATATTGGGAAGGTGATTCTATAATTTATATGGAAAGGCAATGGCCCTTGATAGCCCAACCAATTTTGAAACAGAAGAACAAATTTGGAGGACACACAAATCCTGATTTCAATACTTACTAAAAAGCTTCAGTAATCAAGATAATGTGGTTTCAGTGGTAGAATACATGTATTGATTGATGGAACAAAATAGAGTCCAAAACAGACCCACATGTCTACAGTCAATTGATTTTTGACAAATGTAATGTGCCAAGGTATTTCTAGAAAGAAAGTATACTGTTTACAACAAATGGTGCTAGGGGGAAAAAAGACCTCATCCCCTCTCTTCCCACACATCATATAAAAAGAAAAGATTAACATGAAATAGATCATAGACCTAAATGTGAAACTTAGAAATATAAAACTTCCAGAAGAAAATATAGGAGAAAACCTTGATCTTAAGGCAGGCAAATATTCTTATATAGCAAACAAAAGCACAAATCACAAAATAAAAATTGATAATTTGTACTTCAAAATTAAAACTTTCTGCTCACAAAAGAACTCTTAAAACACAATAATAATAATATACACATTCCAATGTAAGTAGACTAAGGTGTTGAAGAGAAACTTGATACACACAAAAAAACTATAGATGTCAAATAAACATATGAAAAGATGTTTGGCATGATTAATCATTAGGAAAATTCAAATTTAAATCACGATGAGATATCGCTGCATACCTACTAGATTGACTAAAATTATAACAACAAAAAAAGTTACTGGTGAGGATGCAAAGCATCTACAACTCCCGTAGATTGCTAGTGGAAATGGAAAATAGTATAGTCACTTCAGAGAACAGTTTGGCAGTCTGGTACGAAGTTAAAGATGCACTTAACATGTGAACCAACCATCCCACTCCAAGATGTTTTTACGAGTGTTGAAAACTTCTCTCCACACAAAGACTTGTACCTGAATGTTCATAAGAGTTATATTCATAAGCATCAAGAACTGCAAACAATTTAAATTCCATCAACTGGCGAATGGATGAACAAATTGTGGTTCACCCAGAGGGGGGAACACTACTGAGCAAAAAAGGAACAAACTAACGTCACATCAACAACGTGATGTTCTTAGCATTTAACTAATCTAAAAAAAAAAAGATTACATACCCTATGTTTCCATTTATGTAATATTCTGGAAAAAAAATTATAGCAACAAAAATCAGTGGTTTGTAGGGGCTGAGGGTAGGTGGAACCTACCTCACTACACAGGTCCACAAGATAACTTTTTAGGGAGATGGGAATATTATATAAATAGATTGTGGTTGTGTTTACACACAGTATACACTTGTCAAATTTAACAAACTGTACAATGAAAAAAAGTAATTTTTGCTGTATATAAATTATGTCTCAATTAACAATAATAACAAAAAGCTAAACAAAAAAAAGGAAAATCAACATGATACTGCTATTGGGTTTATATATTTTAGCTGTGATTGCCAGAAGCTTTTTGGGAAATAATTTGGCAATATATGTCAAGAGCCTTAAATATGTTCCTACGTTTCACCCATAAAACTCCATTCTAGCATTCAAAGAAAATAATCTAACATATAAGAAAAGTTATACCCATAAAGATGTTTACTACAGAATTATTTACAATAGTGAAAACATAGAAGTTACCTGAAGATCTAACAACCTGTGAATGATTAAGATTTAGAGCAACGTCTTGATTCAGACTTTAAATAAATATGAAGCCTATTGAATAAAATAGAAAAGGTCATGATGCAACGTAAATTGAGGAAAGTAACATACCCAATTTTATCTAAGGTCTTTGGTAAATGATGGCTTACCAAATACATACATGTACTTCCCATTCTCTAGGGCTGATACAGTTAAAGTATAGAATTAGGCATGAAACCTTACATAAATGGTCTCCCATTTTTTATTGATTCTCTTTTCCACTTCAATCTACTCTCAACCCCCACCTCCACCTTTGAGGTATCCACTCACGAACCAAAATTCTATGAACTGAGTTTTAAAATCACCATGGTAAAGCATTTTCTTCAGCCCTTCTTTTCTGTTTTGAATTTAAATAATAAAGCTAAAGTTATATACAAATGAAACATACAAAAAAATTTAGCCAACAAACAATAAAAAGCCAACCAAACTCCAACAACCCCAAAATATACCATTGTTTTAAAATTAATTTTATCATGAGTAAAAAAATTTGTTTGATGGTAACATTGATTTGATACTAATTTATCAGTTATTCATAATTAAAAATGACTAAAGATTATTGATGTAGTGAGTATGTATACATGCAACTTAAATAAAATCTTTTTGTCATTCTTTTGAGTTTAAATATAAAGAGATGATTTTCAGGAGAAATACCTTTTTGTTGTAAATATTGTATTTTAAGGATTAAATAATGGGACTACCAAAAAATATTTAGAATTCTATAACAATTTATTTTCTTTTTCTTTTCAATTTTATTAAAGTATAATTGACGAATGGAATTGTAAGTTTACTTAAAGTGAACCATGTGGTGATTTGATATACGTATACATTGTGAAAGGAGTCCCATCATTGAATTAATTAACACACCCATCACCTCACATATTTACCTTTTTTTTTTTAGTGAGAATACTTAAATTCTTCTATCTTAGCAAGTTTCCATTATACAATACAGAATTATCAACTATACTCACCTTATTATACATTGGAGCCTCAGACCGTATTCATCTTATAACTGAAACTTTGAACCCTTTTACCAGCTTCTCCCTATTTCTCCTCACTCCAGCCCCTGACAACCACTATTCTAGTCTCTGTTTCCATGAGTTCAAGTTTTTTTTTTAGATTCCACATATAAGTGATACCATGCAGTGTTTGTGTATTTCTCTGTCTAGCTTATTTCACTTAGCATAATGTCTCCCAGTTTCATCCATGTTGTTGCCAATGGTAGGATTTCCTTCTTTTTTAAGGCTGAATAATATTCCATTGTATATATGGAATCTTACATACTTTATCCATTCATCCATCAACAGACACTTAGGATGTCTCCATACCTTGGCTATTGTGAATAATACTGCAATGAACACGAGAGTACACATATCTCTTTGAGATAGTGGTGTCATTTCCTTCAGATATATAACCAGAAGTGGGATTGCTGGATCACATGGTATCTCAATTTTTAATTTCTTGAGGAACCTCTATAGTGTCTTCCATAGTGGCTGCACTAGGTGATAGTCCCACCAAAAGTGAACAAGAGTTCCCCTTTCTTCACATCCTCAACAGTATTTATTTCTTGTCTTTTTGATAAAACATGTGTGAGGTGATATCTCATTGTGGTTTTGATTTGCATTTCCCTGATGATTAATGATGCTCATCTTTTCATGTACCTGTTGGCCATTTGTATGTCTTCTTCGGAAAAATGTCTATTCAGGAACTTTTCCATTTTTTAATTGGATTATTTGGGTTTTTTTGACTTGTATGTGTTCCTTGTATATTTTAGATATTAACCATTTATCAGCCTGGCCTGAGCTCCTGGTTGTGTCTCAAACTTTTGTGATCGTCCAAGCAGCCATTTTTGTTCTTAGTGGCTCCCAGTAGTCGAGGGTGTGCCGAGACCTGTCAGTGTCTCAAAGAGGAAGATCAAAGTTAGTACCTAGATGCAGGGTGATTAGAAGCCAGACCCTCAAGCAGCAGCTGGGAAAGTATGTAGTTAAGCCCCTTTCAGGGAGAAACTGGGAGATATGCATTTTTATCTGCTTCTTTTATGCTGAACTCAGATGTATAGCCGCGGGGGTGGGGGTGGGGGATGTTCCTGCGCCCATATAAAGATTGCTTCTGTTTACTACAGTGCTGTGGGACTCATGCATACAAGTCTCCTTAGCTATCAAAGCCCGGCAATCCAGCGGCCCATCCCTAGGGCAGAGATGCTGACAATCTGGTTTTATCACTAGAGAGAGCCAGAGGGACAAGGTGGGGTGGAGGGTGAGAGTGGAGAGGGGAATGCCCCCAGCTCCTCCATTCTCCAAGAAGGTTCACAACCAGCCCCTAGATGTGTGCTAAATTAGAAGTCAGTTGGACTCTCAAACAGCAGCTTGTAAAGTGTGCCTGCAAACCTCTGTCAGGGAAAGACTGGGAGATAGGTGTTTGCCTGCTCCCTCTGCACTGAGCCTTCAGGGGAGACCCTTGAGAATGCTTGCACGTCCATTAAGAACTACTTCTTTGCTTGCTACAGTCCTGTGTGCCTTATGGATGCAAGTCATAAGCGCCTTGTCACCGCTATATTTCCAGCCCCCTCCAAATGCAATATTGGCGCATAATGGGTGCTCACATATATGTTTAACAGATGGGTAAACTGATTTAAGAACACCTTCAATAAGAGGAGAGCCATCAGTCAAGAGAGCCATAGAAAAAATGAATATCTAGCTAGTTTATATTTTAATCACTGTCAAAACAGTGATTTCTAATGCAGGTATCTATCAAATTTTTTTTTTTGAAAAGCTTTTAAAAAATACAGATACCTGGGCCCTGCTGCAAATCTACTGAATTAGAACCTCATGTCACAGATATTTAAAAACAAATGCTCATGGGTTTTCTAACGTGGTTAATAACCTCTGCTCTAAAATGAGCTTTCCTTTAATGATTTGAGGAGTTCTACACTTTCAACCCTAGCACACATACGCAAAACTCTCTTTAGAAAAAGCTTCAGGATAATCTACTATTTCAGATTTTTAATTGAGAACATTCTGTCAATGACTTGGCAGAACTATGTAAAATTATTCCAGCATATTTCTTATGTAAGAATTCTACTAGTTTAAAATAATCTTTTTTTCCCACTTTTTCTAACAATTACCATTTTATTCCGCCCACTCCAGCCCCTTAAAGTCTAAAAGATTTCAAGATTTAAAATGTGCCCTTGCCATGAACTGCTCCAAAGTAAAAGGAACCCAGTGAGTTCACGTGATGTCTTACAGAGTAATTGCCTTCTTTTCATACTAATAAAAGTCATCTCTCATGCCTACTTTCCCTGGTTATCCATATAACATAGGCAACTGTGTCAACATTTAACAACCTTAAATGGTATGCCAGACACTAACATGCATTAAACATAATAAACATTTCTGTGTTCAATAACCATCTTATAAATGGCTCTGTGCTCAATATACATATTAAAATGCCTATTTTCCCTCCCAACAATGACCTGTGTTGAAAAGTGGATAAATACCGAATATCTGTTACGTATGTTGGCAAATGATAAAACATTAAATAAAATGCTTTAAATGAAATCTAATGAAAAGACCATTTCATACCAACTTCTTTCCACCATCAGCATGCTCTAACCCTCATTCCGAAAAGATACGACCTCTGGGTGGAAAAGAAAACCTCACAGTTGGAATATGGTGGGAAAAAGGATCTGTAAAGAAAGAGACTGAGGGCATTTATTTAAAAACATGGAAGTAAATGATACTTTCCCCTCTTCAGTTTTAAATTAGAGAATATGCACCAAGAGTTGACAATAGACTTTAGTAGCAAAGGTAATTCTGTGGTATACAGAGCCATTTATTTTGATGGGAAAGAAGGCTATCATTTCTGTAATTTTAAGAGTGGTAAATGTTCACAGTTTTAAAAAAAATCAATCAATACAGGAATGTATAAAATAGAAAGTGGAAGTCTTTCCTTTCAATACCACTATTATTGAGTCAGCTAAATACTTTTCTAGAATTGTATATATATGAACACACATACTTAGAGATGTATATGTATGTGTATGAGTGTGTGTGTGTGTGTGTGTGTGTGAGAAAAGCATCCCATATAGAAATTCTAATAGCGTCCATAAATTTGGTAGTGCCTTTGTGGCAGTATGTAATAGAGATACTCCCATCAATGAAGGGAGAAGAGAGAAGCGCCTAATTGCTTATCACATTACTTTTGGAGCTAAACGGATGTTACATTATTCAGGATTAAGAGGTGTATTTCCAAAGCACCAAGCTAGATGGATGCTGCAGAATTCCTCATTTGCTCCAGAAGCTGTTCATTGTTTGCCTTCTTATTGCTTTGTCATTGCCACCGTGAGGGACACCTTTGGTGCACGATGTTGTTTGCAGGACAATTTTTGCCACAAAAAAGGATTAATTTTTTTCTGTCATTTTCCATTTTCATCACCGATTTCCAACTGTCATGAAAGTGAGCTCTGTTTTTACACGACATTCCATTCTTATTACCATCTTTGTCCCAAGAATGAAAGTCTGTAGTGAGAGCACAGGCATAGCTGGCATCAGAGGGCTGTTATAATTCACTCTCAGGACAAAGATAGTAATGAGAAATGACAGTGGCACAAAATGAATCCTTTCCAATCCCAGCCCCTTGGATGATAATGAAAACAGAAGATGGCACCAACTTTATTCATCTTCCTGACACCTATTGTGACAGGATTGAAAGCTGCAGCAGCAAACCGTCTGAAGTTACAATTTCCCAGTCTCGTTCCCATCATGTGTTTAAAAAAACAACAAAAAACAAACAAAACAAAACAAAAAACCTCCATAACACTATTTCTCCTGGGAATCCCATTATGGGGAGGCTTCCAGAGGTTGCAGAATCCTCTTTACTGTCCACAACTGAACGTGTTTCAGAGAGGATGAAATGCTTCCATCTCCTAAAATTGTTTTCTTTTTTATCATGAAATCACCTTCATAATGCCTCTAAAAGAAGCGACGAGAAAGAGGAGGGAGAGCATATGGAAATAAAGCCACTTTTTGAAGTTCTAATTCAATTCTCTGACTCTCCTGAAACATATAAATTTAAGGTATAAAGCATTCAACTAACGCAATGAATACAGAATCTTACCCACTCTTGCATATCTCTCCCCTCTCCTCTCCTCTCCTCTCCTTTTCTCTCTCTCTTTTTGAGCTATGATTATATCTTTATAAAATTTAAAAGAATTTAAAGTTGATCCAATCTCTGCATTTTGTACATGGGAAAAAGGAAGCTTAGAAAGGTGAAGCAACTTATCCGCCATCGCCCAGATAGTGCCAGAATACTCATTCACAATTTTTCAGTCTCATCTGTCTAGGTCGTAAGTTGAAAATGCCACAGACAAAAGTAGCACAGAGTATATGCATTCTGCTAGATTTTTTGCAGCCTCTCTATAAAAAGACGGTGGCATTCTCTCAAGGATTTCATTTTGGAGTCACAAGAGTCCCGGCTCTGTCACTTTCCACCTCTGTGCCTTTGGGCATATCATCTTTCTGAGTTTCAGTTTCGTCTACTATAAAACAAGTTTAGAAAATTATAACTGGTGTACTAAATGGTCTATCTTAAATAGAGTGAATGAAATGATCACCTTATTATTTCCTTTCCCTACTGACTTCAAATATGACTTTCTTTTACCTCCTCCTCCCTCTGCTTCTAACTGTTCTATGGTCAGGAGCTAGGGAGGGGTGCAAAGTAAAGTCACAAAGCCCCTGCTCCCTTGCTGGGTGTCTCTGCCCTGCACCATTTCATGACATAGGCAATGGATCCATTGGATGACTTCTTACGACTCGCCCTGTACTCTGGCATTAAAGCAAAATGGTCCATTTTTCCTCTTGGCAGACACCTGAGTCCTTTCAAAAATATTCAAGCCTGGCTACTTTTCTGGGTATCCAGGTGGTCCATGTGAAAATGCATACCACCTGGCGCTGACATGCTCCAGGAGCAAAGCCAATTCACTGCATTCTCTGTTCTTGTTTTGCAAATGGGGCCTGCTCTAGGCAACCTCTCGCATGTGGAATCCTTCAGGCAAGAGACAAGCACCATTCCTTGTCTCTGCAAACTCCAGGGAGCATATGCCAAGCTGGAGGCGTCTGTTCTATACCAGCATGGGCAGACCTATGCATTTTTGCAGCTAATAAGCATTTGGCAAAGAATTGGGAGTGTGTTAGTGAAATGTCTATCTCCACTTTTGATAGACATTCTGATCTCTCGGTTACTATTGAGAGGCATCCTTCCTTGTCTGGAGGGAAGAGGGAATGTGATAGTCTTATATATACCTACTAAATGCCTTCATTGACGTTGTTCAACAAACCTCTAACCTTCTTTTAACACTGGATATTGGGAATAACGATGGCTGGGCCATCGTCATTTGGGGATGAATCTGTTGCTTCTCTTTAGATGAGTAACAAAACTTGTCCTTCATTGTCACAGCCTTCAGACTTTTGATAAAATTCTGAGACTCAGCAAAAGTCTTATCACATGCTCTACAGATCTCACATGGTTGTGGCAGTAAGCATAACTCTTTGATATTGTGATAACTTATTTTGCATTTCTACTAAATGCTGATATCACAACTCCTGAATTATGGGGCAACTGAAGTGTAGAGAGGGGAAGTGCCTTCTTCTGATGCAAGAAACCAGTGCTCTGGTAAAATCAAATGTTTCAACTAATGTAAAGTGATAATGTATGCCACAATATACTGCAGCTTTTAAGCAATTAGAATACCTAGGAGTCCTAGAACCTCCAGAGCTGCCTGTGCCTGATGATTTCTGTGATGTTGTAGAGCTCAACTATGATCTACACAGTAGATCTTCTACATTGAGGATCCAGCAGGCCTTCAACCCAATCCAGAGGTGGCCAGAGCTCTTATTCTTGGGAAATTACTTCCTTGTAAATACCTCCCTGTACATAACGAAGCATTCATGGCTCCGGTGGCTGCCGGGGTTCCACTAGATCTGTGCAGCAGTGGTACTTGGGCTGAATATTTTGTAGCTCCCTTAGGATAACATACTGAGATCTCTTACAAACTTTTTCTAAGTTCCTTGACCTCCTCACAGGCTTTTGGGGCTTATTTTTATACAGCTTATTTTCATACTCTTTCCTTTGAACACTTTCAGACAAATGAAGAGCTTTCAGACAAATGAAGAAAACTGCTATTAAATGACGACAGTAATTTTGAAGGAAAAAAATGCTCCAGATTTGTAGGCCTGCCTCTATCACTGATTAGTATAACATCCACCATGGTAACTTATATTTTGAGATCTAATGTGTACAAGGATTTGTCTTCTATAATCTTGGACAAGTAGCTTCATTTCTTTAACCGTTTGTTGACTTATCTGTAATATGAGAGAGATTGGAATTAGATTTGTGGTTTGCAGTCTGTTCTGAGGACCCTTGTGTTGTGTTGAGATGCTCAACAGCTCTCACGGAGAAAGAAGGGATAGGACAAGCGAACTGTAGGGGCTGCCCAGTGGCCTCTTAATCAATGGAGGAGTTCTGCTTATATCGTTTTATGTACTGGGCTTCTACACAAGATTGATTTTTGAAAAAGGAGTTCAGCTCCAACACCGCTGGATTAGAATTTCCTTCTGACTCTACTTATCTATAATTCTGTGAAATAGAACACGATGCAAAAATTAGAGCAGCAAAAGTTAATTCACTCTCCCTTTTGAGGTGTAGGATGAGGTTGGAGTCATGAAATTGCTCTGGCACTCAGCTTGACATCACCTGCTCAACTTTGTTCAGTGAGCAAATAATAGCATAAAACAGTTTTCTTGCCCTACTCATCCCAGGCAAGAAAAAGCTTTATTTGAAATCCGTATCATGGGGCTCAAAGTAAACTTGAAAATTGGAAAAAACTTGTCAAAAGGGTACTCAAATAGTCTTCAGACCTTACCGCAGGAAGACATAGAAAGAAGTCAGCCATGATGTACCCATATAGCTGTCACGTCTCAATGGGAGCTATTTCCCTGGTTCCCAATCTCAGCACCTTCAAAGAAAGGAACATTATTCTGCCGTTTATTTCTAAAACAAATTTATTTTAGATTAAAGATAACTAGATATTTTTCTGGTCATGCAGGTAAAGATAAAAGTTATGCTAACTTAAAGTGCTATGGATATTTTCTAGTCATTCAAACTATGTAGAGTTAATATCAAAGGAGAATATCAGGAAGAACATAATTTAAATGCATATAAAAATCTTGATTCTATCTAAACCTATTTCATAGTCAAATAAGATGTGCAAGAAAAAATACTTCATATTAGTTTTTAATTTTCATTTTTTCCATTTGTAGTCTGGAAGATTTGCTAGAGAGTATATGAGATCTTCACATACTTTTAATAGATTAATCTTACTTTTGGTGATTAAGGCTTCTGTAAGATTAAAAAGATGACTCGAAAATTCCATTCTTGATGACTTGGAGCGAAATCACAATTACCACTTTGTCTTCCTGCTTGGTTAAATGCATTATTCCCATTACATTTCGATTGCTATAATAAGTCAAGCTTAAGAAAAATGCATATATGAAAACATGCTTGCAATTACTTTGCCTGACAGTCACGCAAAATGTAATTAAAAGGTTTGAATTGTACAGGTGCTAAAAAGAAGTACGTTACAAAATAAGCAAACTATAATGTTAAGAACTCCAGTTGGGTTATTAACATGTTATGATCTTAATTATGGCATTCCAGTGTTATAATCCCAGGTCTATTGCTAAGGAGAAGAGATTATAAAAGTAGGTTGTCAAAATCTTTATCAGAGAGTTATTTTAACATCATTTTTAAAGGAAATTTATTGTTTAATTATAAAGGTAATACAACTTACAATCTAGAAAATATGTGAAATGATGAAAAGAAAAATAATTGCATATTATTTCAATACTTAAACTATCATCATTATTATTTTGGTGGAGTTCCTTCTAGGCTTTCTTCACGTGCTTTTATTAATTTTTTGTTTATAATTCTAATGTGTGCACATAACATTTTGTACTCTGTCTTTTCACTTTATTGTATATGTTTAATAGAGTTTTATATTTTCAAAATGAGTCTGGTGTGTATCTTAGGAAATTACTCAGTAAGAGAAAGTGGTCAGCATGGCAATGAGCCTCAGGCCTGGTCCAGAAGGTAATTCCACTTTGGTGTGAAGCTTGCAACAACTAGGTCACTTTCAACCCTGGAATCATTTCATGAGAAATGCTTTGCTCCATGCTGAATACTAAATACAGGACAAAGTCTCCATCAATTAAGGCTTGGAATGAGGCCAGACCTAAATCACTGGGGTAGAATCTTTGCATTGCAGCTTCGTAGGGATAGCCGTGTAAAGAGAGAAGACGATACAGGACACCGTAATTGCTGCCCATGGAAGCCAAAGGCAGGCATTTGAATCCACAAAGATGAAAGTACTTCTTTCAAGGACACCTGAAGGCACGTTATGAAACCAAGAGCTGCAATAAAATAAAAATTACTTCAAAAACTAACTGCAATGTACAAACCATTCTATGAGTGAGTGTAACTGGAACTTTTTGAAAAACAACAATGTGTAAGTAATGCTAACGCTAAGAGACCCTGCAATTTTGTCCTTTGAGATTGAAAAGAGTGAATATGGAAACCTATAAAATCAACCTCATGTGCATATATGTAGGCATAATTTGGCCTAAGTATGCATGGGAACACTATCTTAGTAATGTCTAAATTATAAACTGTACTTTAAGTAATCCAAAAAAAGGCCTAAGTCCGTGAAAAGTTTCAGAAAGGCTGAGTCTCTCCAATAGTTTCATTTGTCATTCAGAAAACACAACAGATGAAAGATGAAAGAGGTTTAAAGATTCTACTACTGAGAATGTCAAAGTCACACCAAGATTTGTGACAGTCTTTTCAAGGGTGTGGGGAAAAGGTACAGAATTTCTGGAGAGTAGATTGAGAGTTCACATCAAAATTTTAAAAACTCATAAACTGTTTGGCCCTGTAATTGTACTTCTTGAACTTTTTTTTCTCTCTCTGCCTGCCTCTTAAGATTTCTCTCTATCTTTGGTTTTCAGTAGTTTGACTATGATGTCCCTAAGTGTAGTTTTCTTTCTATTTTTATTACGTGGGGTTTGCACACCATCTTGAATCTGTGGCTTGATATCTATCCATGTCTAGGAAATTCTCAGCCACTATTTCTTCAACTATTGACTCTTTGATTAAACATATGGTAAACATTTTATCTCTATCTTACATATCTCTTATGCTTTTTTCTGTATGCTTTTTCTCCCCATGCATTGCTCTGGATATTCTCTACTGCTCTATGATCTGATTTACTAATTATTTCTGTTTTCTTGCCATTTCTTGCTATTTTGTTTCTTGCTATTTCTATTTCTAATCTGTTAATAAACTACTCTAGTAAATTTTTCATACTAGTCATTGTATTTTCTAGTTGTAGAATTTCTGTTTGATAGGATTTTTGTGTGTGTACGTGTGTGTGTGTAGATTCTAGGTGTCTACTGAAGTTTCCCATTTTTTCCTCTATTTTCTTGAATTATATCAATCGAGTCATTTAAAAATGTCTGATAACTCCAATATCTAATTCACCCATGGGGTTATTTCAATTGTATGTTTTTCTGTCCGTTTTGTTCAATTGGTTCTGTATTTTAACATGCCTTTAATTTTTAAATTGATACCGGAAATTGTAGATAAAAAGATTGTATAGTCTATGGATAATGTAATCTTCTTCTGAAGAAGATAATTTTTTTTTTTTTTTTGTGGGAGGCAGATAGAATATCAGAAGATCACCTTAATCTTTTCATGAGTTGATTTTAGTTTTTTGTTTTTTTTTTTTAATATTGTTATGTTTCATTTTGTCATTATTCTGTCATGGCCCTGCTGGGAACTCAGTGAAAGGCCCTGGGTATTTAGTAAATCCTTCTGATTTGATGGAACTTGAACTTCAATCTCTTTCCTTAGCAGTAGGCAGATACCGAAATCTGCTGTTTTTTCCCTCTCAACTGCTGCTTTCCACTGGTTTTCTTGAGTGCACAATTAGGAATCTATCAATATCTTGAAGAGAATCAGTAGGAGATTTGGGGACTCTTCGGAAGATTCCTCTCTTTGGGATATTGCCACTCAATTTGTCCCCTCTCTGTCAGCCTCACACTCTTCCATCTCCTCAGTCCTATAAGACTCTTGTTTCCTGCTTGGGCTCTGTTCCCTTACCCAACAGAAAATTTCTAAGTACCCTCAGGAGAAAAGCCAGCCAAATGTGGAGTTCACCTTCTTGCAATGGTTGTAGTTCCTCTCGTCTCTAACTACTCTGGTTGATTCCACTGCCTTTAAATAGTTTTATTTTATATCCTGTTCAGCTTTACTAATTGTAACAGCAGAAAAGTTAGTCCCATACAAGGCACTCCTTAATTGGAATCAGAACTCTACTTCTAGAAAATAAATGAATCAAAGGAAATAATTATGGATGTGGCAAAGATGTAGCTACATGGAAAATCCATAATGGCAATTTTTCCGTTGGTGAAAAATTGGAAACAACCTATAGGTCTGACAATATTGGATTATTTAAATAAATTATGATTTATCCACTGTAAATCAGAATTGTTCTTACAATTAGGGGCACAACTGAGGTGATGAATTTCAGGTGTGACCAAGCAGTGTGCGTGTGTATGGGTGTGTGTATGTGTGTATTTTCTTCCAGTCACATTTACTCCACAGGTGCAAGCATAGATAGGTCAAGAGTTGGGCTTAACTTGATCATACTTACCCCCAAACCCCAACCAAGGCCTATTTCTATCTAACTTAAGAGAAACAGAGTGTATTAGAGCACATTGAATGGCT
The DNA here is from genome assembly GCF_057802395.1 of Ceratotherium simum simum. Taxonomy (NCBI): domain Eukaryota; kingdom Metazoa; phylum Chordata; class Mammalia; order Perissodactyla; family Rhinocerotidae; genus Ceratotherium; species Ceratotherium simum. The sequence continues at coordinate 30,236,280 of NC_141924.1, read as the reverse complement.
CACTCAAGGAAGACAGAGGAGTAGGGATGGAGGCTACACTGCTAGAAATAGCTTCAAAAACCATTTGTAGAACTGCTCCCGGAGGACAGCACTGCTGACATCTCTCAGCAGTAGTAACTGCTGTCTCCTTGATGCCACTGATACTTGACACTGTACTTGATACTGATACTGCTAGAAACATCATCACCGCTGCTTTGGAAAATTAGAAACAGCTTTGACCACTGTGGCAACCAATTCCTGAGAGATTCTAAGTTCTTCCTTAATGACTATGGCTCATTTTTCAAACAGGTGCATCCTTCCAGAACCTACTAGTTTCAGGTAGTTCATGTACTGGGAGAACCAGCGTCATGTCCATGGCTATGAATAATTCTCCACATAACTCAGCATTATCTGTATAAATTATTTAGCTTTTGATTCTCTGAGCCAAATATGAGTGGCACTGCAAGGATGCTCGCCACGCATCGCTCCTCTCCTCCATCCCGCCTGTCTGAAAGGCTGTTTCCTGCAGATATGATTTGTCTGTGCATGATTCTGCATTTAGTTCAAATCTTCCCTTGCTCCTTAAGTTTTAGGCCAAGCTGGGTCCAAACAATGGGTTGTTAGAATTCCCCCTTAGTCTAGGCTTAGGCTACCTAATTTGGTGAATGGGCCAAGTTTTTCTGGAATCTTTAGCCGTGGACATTACCTCTTGGAAGCCTTCTACTTTCATTCATGATAGTCACTAAATTTAGCAGCACTTTCACATATTTTGCGTAGTTTGTTTACTACTGTATGTTCCAACACTGTGAAAGCACTTGGAACATATAAGGCACTCAATAACCATTTTAATAAGATTTTATAACATTTTGTATAATTAATGAATAAATTAAATCTCTCCCGAGTTTCTTTAGAGATTCTATTTGTAGTTCTCTCTCTCATCGTCTTTATACTTTCATGTGGCTTCCTAGAAGAGGAGGAGGAAACTGCCATCTTTGTTATTTTTAAAACCGTGAAAATAGCCAGTTAATAAATGTTTGTTGAACTGAACTAGTAGATATGCAATAACAACGCTAAATAGCCATCCGTAGGATGTGTCTCGGGGGAACCACATTTGTACATCTAATTAAAAATTAATGTCATTGGTTACTGAATAATCCATTTTTCTTTACTTGCACTCATCCTTAAGGAGGAAAAGGAAATGGACATCCAATATTCTAATTGTTGAGTGTTACTGACTATTGAGATTGTGGGGATAAGAAGGTTAAGTCAAAATTTCTCTATTCTACACAAATTTTATTTTGGGGATATATCTTTTATCTAACTATACAACAAAAATTGTCAGATTAAAATCATTATGGAGCAATCTGGAAACTATTTACTCTGCCTCTAGTTTTGTGAAGTCTAATGGGAGCCAGAAAGAAGCAAAGGAACAAAAACGAGCAAATAAAGCTAGAGACGTTAGTAAGATAGGACTTGCATAGAATTTAGGTAAAATCATAATCATGGTTATGGAATAAATATTCTATGTTAATAACACGTCCATTACAAAAGATGTCTGATAGAAAACTATCGAAAGATCATGGCTTAGCCATTAGACTCAAAAACACATTGATATTTGGAATAGTATCATATTTGCCTTCTGCCAGAAGCAAGACAGAAAAACAAATCTCTCAAACTTACACTCCCACTAAGTGGCTCTACTTTTGTTAACATTTGGAATTGTTAAATTTAGTCTTTCTGGTGGGTCTGTAGCAATATTTCATTGTGGTTTTAATTTGCATTTCCTTGATTACTAAAGAAATTGAGCTCCTTTTCATGTTTATTTGACTACCTTCTCTTCCGAAGTATTTGTTCAAGACTTGTGTACTTTTCCATTTGGTTATCTTTCTCCTTCTTACTGATGTGTAGGAGTTCTTTGTGTATACCAAATACAAGATCTTTGAAAACTATATGTATTGCAATATCTTCTCCTACTCTTGGGTTTACTCGTTTGCTTTCTAAATAATATCTTTACTAGGCTGAAGCCCTTAATTTTAACGGACAATTGAAAATATTTTCTTTTAGTATTCTTTCTATATCTACAAAGGAGAAACACACTATTGTTTTCCTTTACACTTCACACAATTCTGTACTCTAGTCCCAGATGTGTGAGGGGTTTTCCCTCACCAGGCAATTCTGCAACACTAGCCGGATGTCCTAGAATTTAGCTCAATTCTTCTGACTTTATCTACTTGGAGATAGCATCATATCCCAGACATTAGGATTCAGTCCTACAAGACTGCCCCTGCTCCCACTGCAGATGCCAATTCCAAGTCCAGGTCATTACCTGTGCTTCTGACCCACTGGCTGTAGATCAGAGGTTCCCACAATCCCCTCGTTGGGTTTGGTTAATTTGCTACAGCGGCTCACAGAACTCAGGAAAACATTTTACTTACTACTTATTGATTTATCGTGAAAGGGTAACTTGGGAACAGCCAGATGGAAGAGGAACATAGGGCAAGTCATGTAGGAAGGGTTGTGGAGGTTCCACGATCTCTCTGGGCAGAACACTCTCCCAGCACCTCCATGTGTCCACCAACCCAGAAGCTCACTGAACTCAGTCCATCTGGTTTTTTATGGAGATTTCATTGCACAGGATGATTGAGTAAATCATTGACCATTATGATTGAACTCCATCTCCAGCATCTCTCCCCTCTTGGGAGGTGGGGGTGGCGTGGGACTGAAAGTTCCAACCCTCTAATCATGTTTGGTTCCTCTGGCAAACAGCTCCCATCCTTAGAGGCTTTCCAAAGTCACCGCAATAACATAAACTCAGGTGCAGTTGAAGAGGGCTTGTTATGAATGACAAAAGACGCTCCTTTCACCTTTATCTCTCTGAAGCCGGTTCAGGAACTAAGGACAAAAACCAACTATTATAATAAAAGATACTGCTACTGCTCTGATCACTTAGGAAATTACAAGGGTTTGGGAAACTATGTGCCAGGAACTGGAGGAAAACTAAATGTATATTTCTTATTATAAACCATAATGTCACAGTATCCTATTTAAGAAATTGTCCCTCCAAGGCCTTTAGTGTCTTATAGCTTTTTCTACAAGCATTATTATTTTGCCTTTCGCATTTAGAAATCTAAATCTACCTGAAATAAATTTTTGTGAATACTATAAATGCTAATTTTTAAAAATACAGATATCTAAATGCTCCAGCAGTGTTTATCAAAGAGAGATATGTGATGTTAGCTTTGCAAACAATCAACTGTCCTTGTATGTGTGGTACTGTTTTTGGGTTCTTTGGTTTTTTGATTTGGTCATTTCATATTTTTTTGCACCAATATCACACATTATTAATAAAACTTTATAAGTCTGGTTAAAACAAGACAACAGGCCAAAAATGGAGTTGCTTATGCTAAGCCCCACATCACCAAACAGAGACTTAATTACAGTTTCAGCTCTCCCAGAAATGAAATCTTAAACCAGTCAGTCAGGACTTGCCTGATCAGCACTAGGTTAGGTCATCTGCCTGACAGACCCCTGCCATCCCTAAAGGAAAGTAACTTTGCAATAACCAACCCACTTTTTCTCCTAGTTTGTTTTTCTTGTTCCTGCTCCCTTCTGCCTATGACAGTCTTTCATTATGAACAGCTCCTTGGAGCTCTTTTCTATCTGCTAGATTGGATGCTGCCTGATTCAAATCGATTTTTGCTCAAATTTAAAAGAAAATCTCTTAAAATTTCAACATGCCTCAGTTTATCTTTTAGCAGTTCTGATGTAAGAAGAGGGAACCGAAGGAGTCTTCCTCCCCTAGCCCCTAGGAGCAACAAGGAACCAGACGTGGTTCCTGTTGGGCCCCCGAGCTCACTGCTGCGGTCTCTCTGCCTCAGGGGGCTGTGGGTAAGTCCTTTTCCGATGTTCCACAGCTTTTGTGGTATGAGCTTTCAGACGTTATTTGAGCATCTCCTTTTCCAGACTGGGTGCAGGAACCAGCCAGAGTAGAAATGGTTCCGACAAAAACTGGACTGGGCCCAGTGTGAGGCCTCAGGTAAATACAATTTTGTGTTAAGGCAGATCAGGTCAACCTTTCCAAATATAATCTCGAATTCCAGTGGACACAGCGGAGAATCTTTAACCTAGATAAACTTATCCATTTACCAGGTGCCCTAGAGAAAAAGGGGTCCCAGCCAAGCACTCACTCCAAAGGGTTCAGGGAAAATTATTTTTCCTCCTCCACAGTTTGTGGTGACCAGGACAAGGCCCGCTGGGACACCCCATTCGCTCCAGAGCCTGCAGACGGGATCCTGGGAAAACTGGCAGAAGATGGCAAAGGGTAAGAGTTCTTAACAAAGTCAGCTCTCCCAGATATCTATCTGTGGTGCCTGGTCCAGAGAGGAAGGTAAAATTTTACATTGTCCCAACCTTTCCAATTCCAGATTGTCAAAAGAAAATATTTTTAAGAATTAGATCTTTGAATTGTGACGTGTGAATTTCCTTTTGGGTTCCCATTGGTTGTCTGTCAATCCTTTCTATCCCAGAGGGAGCTATTGCCTTCTTGTGTGTCTTCTTTTGTGCCCTGAGAACTTGGCTTGGCAACTGTCAGATTGAGGGTCCCAAAAATATGACCAGGTCTTGGGGACCATGGCTCCAAAGTGCATTCTAGACATGGGAGTTATCCTGCTTATAATAATCATAGTAGTCTCTCTCAAAAGCTTTAAATGCACGTTTATAGCTGCTGTCAACCATGCAAATGATCCTAAGAATGCAGCTTTGGAAAAGGAACAAAGAAAATGACACCTTAAAGAATGTGAACCGTGATGCTGTGACCTATGAATGCTGAACAGATTCAGCAAAAATTTCGAGAACTCCAGAGCGGTAGCTGGGGATAGTGCTTATGCCTTAAATGTTTGATCACATCTCTTAGTTAGGCTGAGAGCCTGATCAAAAGGAGGAAATTTTTTAAAACAAAACAATAGGCCCCAAGTGGAGTTGCTTATACTAAGCTTTATGTCACCAAGTGAGACAACTTAATTTTAGTTTCAGCTCCTCCCAGAAATGGAACCTTAAACCAATCATTCAGGTATCGCCAAATCAGCACTCATTAGGTAATCTGTTGATAGACCCCAGCCATCTCCTACAGGAAAGTAACCTTGTAATAACCAACCCGCTTTTTTGTTGCCTGGGATATCCTCCTTATTCCCGCTCCCTTCAGCCTATGCAAGTCTCTCATTCTGTGTAGCTACTCAGAGCTCGTTTCTATCTGCTACATTGGATGCCTCCTGATTGGAATTGATCTTTGCTCAAATAAACTCTTATAATTTTAATATGCCTCAGTTTATCTTTTAACAGTCTTAATAACTGTTAAAACAAGTCCTGGATCATTGTTATTAAGAGTGCATTGCCTATTTTCAATTCTCTATGAATTTTAGAATATGTTTGTCATGTTTTGCACAGAAATTTGTTGGGATTTTGCCTGGAGTTACATTGAATTTTAGTACCAATTTCAGTAAAACAGATATCTTTACAATACTGAATCATTCAAACCATGTACATGGTATGACCGTTTATTTACATGCTCTTTAATTTCTATCAATAATATTTTGTAGTTTTCAGTGAAGAGGACTTGCACATTTTTTGTTAAAGTTATAGTTAGTTATTTGATATTCTTTGACGTTGTCTTAAATAGTACCTGTTGTTGGGTAAACGTTGAATTATACCTATAGAAAAGGGAAAAATTCATAAGTGCACAGCTCTATGGATATTTACAAACCCAACACATTCGTATAACGTGCAAGCAGGTCAGAAGTAGAACGTAACAGCACCTCAGAAGCGTCATCAAGCCCCATTCCAGGCACTGTCATGATTTCTAAAACAAAAATTAGTTTTGCCTGTTCTTAAGGTTTACATAAATGGAATAATACAATATGTATTCTTTTGTTCCTGACATCTTTCCCCAGGTCCATTTGTAAGATTTATCCATGCTGTTGTTTGTAGTTATAGTTTATTCATTCTCATTCAAGGATAGTATTCTGTTAAGTGAATATACCACAATTTATTTATCCAAATTACTATTTATGGACATTTAGATTGTCACTCATTTTTAGCCTCTAAGAATAGTGCTGCTATGAACGTTGATATTTTTTCCTGGTTTTTAAATTTTTGGCTGTTAAGAATAGTGCTATTCTATGTATCTTTGGCCATGTCTTTTGGTGGATGTATGTGTATTTCTGTTGGACACATACCTAGGAGTAGAATACTGAATCATAGGCCATGCATATATGTACCTTTAGTCCATACTTCCAAACTGTTTTCCAAAGTGCCTATGCCAATTTGCATTCCCACAGTGCACGGAATTTCCAACTGCTCCTCATCCTTGCCAAAACTCAGTATTGAGTGTCTTTTTGATCTTAGCCATTCTGGTGGGTATAAAGTGGTATATCATGGTGGTTTTAATTTGTATTTCCTTAAAGACTAGTAAAATTAAGCAATTTTTTCCTTGTTTCTTTTTCATTTATTTTACTTTATTGTGAAGTCTTTTCAAGTGTGGTAACAATTTTCTCTTTGATTACTTCTTAAATTGATTTGTAAAAGTTCTGTTTCATTTTATTTTTAATTTTTTTATTGAGATAACATTGGTTTATAACATTACATAAATTTCAGGTCTACATCATTATATTTTGACTTCTGTGTAGACTACATCGTGTTCACCACCAAAAGTCTAGTTGCCACCCGTCACCATACACACATGCCCCTTTACCCATTTCACCCTCCCTCCACCCCCTTCTATGCATTCTGAATATGAATTTTTTGTTAACTATGTGTTTAACATAGTTAACATAGTTTACATACAAAGAAAAAAAATATCTTTTCCCACCCTTGTTTGTTTTTTCCTTTTTAAGGATTTCTTTTGACAAATAGATTTTTAACTTTGATGTAGCCCAGTTTATCATTTTTTAAAAAATTTCAGGTTATTACTTACTATTTAAGAAATTTATGCCCAGCTCAGGGTTATAAGATATTCCTTAAGTTTTCTTTTAAAAGGTTTATTATTTTACCTTTGCTGTTTACTTTTACTCTCCATCTGGAATTAAATCTTATATTTAGTGGGGATTAGTACCACTTATTGCAAAGACCAAACTTTCCACTGCACTGCCTTGTCACTTTCACCATGATTCAGGTGGCTGCATACGTGTGGTTCTGTTTTTGCCTTCTAGAATCTACTCTTGCCATTTTTTTTCTTTCTGAGATTCAGTCTGGGTATTTTCTTTTAGTTTCTCTTCCAGGTCCCTAATTCCCCTTTCATTTATATCTAATCAACTGCTAAACCCATCTCTGGAGTTCTTCATTTTAATTATTACATTTTTAAATTTCTATAGTTTCATTTTTAAACACCTTTTCTTTAGCTTACAATTCTTTTCTTACATTCTCACTAATCCTATTCATCTCCTTAAACATAGTAAGCAATTTTTATTTAAAATCTGCATGTGACAACTGCAAAAGCTTATTCTGGCACCTGCTATCCAATCTCATTGTGCTTGGTCAATTTACTTTGAGACCTGGACATTACATACGAAAAATAATTAGAAGCCAAGAATAATGTTTGCTTTCTTCAGAGGTGATAGACTTTTCTTTCTCCCAGATGTCTGACTCTAGAAACCTACAATCTCTTTAATCTGATTTTAGAGATTGAAGTGATTCAAAGCTGGGATTCCATCTCTGAGAGGGCCAGATAACTTCTTAGTCAACTTCTGTGGAGTGCATATTGTTTACTCATGCTGTACCCACCCTTTTGGATCCAGTACCCCAATTTTTCATCCCCATCCCCATGAGATGCTCAATAGTACCACTCAGCTTTCCCAGACTTGCAGCAACTCTTTCAGAATCAGCAAATATAGTAAAGATCAAACACTCCTAACTCTAATCCTACCTGTATATATCTCTATCTTCCTCTTGATCTCAAATTGGATCTTTAATAACTGTTTAGTTCCTCTGAACCTTCAAGCAGATTATTTTGTTCATTTTTTCTAAGTTTTCTAGGGTTTCTTCAATGGGAGGATTGTTTTGAATTAGTTTATAATTGCTGGAAACAAGAATTTTTCTCCAGTACTTTTATAGATATTTTTTCAAACAAACCAAGTTTCTCTCCAAAAATAATCCTGTTGTTATGAGTTCAGGCATTAACAAATATTTCCACCTCGTTAGTTAGAAAGTCTTTCATTGAAGGACACTTGCTTCTACTTCTGCTTCCTACTAGCTTCTTTCTTAAGATTGTGTGAGATTTTACTTATTATGTAAAACTTTAAGATGCCTTAAGCAGGGAAAATGTACAAAATTTGACTCTGCAAATGGAAAGTGTAGGTGGTCTTGTACAGAAGGTAGCAGAAAGTAGGTCCTAGAAATGTTTGAGGTGATGGCATAGATCACACATTCATAGGAAGGCTTTGGGGTTTCAGAACAAGAATCAGGAACAACTATGTCATACATATTTCAGGCCTGGATGAGATAGAGGGAAAAAGAAGAGACTGCCCTTGCTGTGCACCCGGAATGTTTTGTGGGGATAATAGGCAGAGGTGGGGAACTGTTGGAATGGTTAATCAGAATTCTGCCTGTGTGTTTTAGTCCTAGGTGGTGGCTTTTCCCATTAGTTAGGAAACTTACGGTTAAATCCAGCAACAAATAAAATAATCTTCCCAGAGCAGTTTGCATTTTAAGGCTGCTGATTCCCTCAGCTGTTGGAGGTTAGCCTAAGAAAGGGGGTCATAGGAGGTGGGAGGGCTCAGAAAGTGGAGTAACAAAGAGCATTAATGAGCCCTGTGGTACTCTCTGGACATCTAGAAGTAACTGTGGGGACGGAAGGGATTATGGTGGGGAGGGCTCAGCCATACATATTGATTTTGTTGCCATAAAAGGGATACCAACATCTGTTCTATTATCCTTTGCTAAGCTTGTGGGCTAGGACAAACCTGTTAACAATAATGCAAAAGGATAAGTATTATAAAAAGAGGTAAATGGTAAGCTCCAATGAGAGTAGGGAGGTCACGCCTGATTTTCTTCATAAATGGACCACGTGCCCAGTGTAGCAGGTCCAAGGAAAGAAGAAAGGAAGGAAGGAGCAAAGGAAAATTTGTGTGTGTGTTCAAGAGTTCCACTAATTTTATTAAAGCATCTGATCTAAACATTTATTACTGTAAAAAGACAAAAGAAAAGAGAATCCATGAATTGCAGGTCTTTATTCTTGCTCAAGGATTTAGTCCAATTAAATGTGTTTGCCTATTACTAATAAAGGGGTTTTTTCCAAGGCAGCTGTTCTATGACTTCAGGGTCGCTGTGTGGTACTTTTCTGGTCAAAGTAATAAATTACTAATTTGTATTGTTTCAAGTTATATAATAAAAGCAGTATTTCAGAGCATCATTTTCTCTTCCTTTTACTTTGAAACATAGGCCTCTCGGATATCTAATGAGTGTTTTATACAAATATTTGAGCAAACTTGAGGGTCCCAATATACTCCACGTTTCTTGCTTCCTCCCCTTATCCCCCACCCTGCCCACACACAGACACATACCTTCCCTTCTACACCCTACCATTATGCTTTCTGGAAATTATATGGCTTTCTATCTGAGTGAGAATGCAAAACAGGCTCCAAACATTCCAGAAGTTTTATAAGCTCTGCCATCTGCACATCTGGTATGTAAGATGCCTGTAGTGCTCTTTAATCAATGACACAGATATCTGTGCTGCGGGCGCTTGTCAGAGAGTTACACCACAAATTAAGTGCAAATAACCAGGTCTTGTCAAAATTTACTTGGCGCATGGGATGATTTAAAGAGACAAGCTCACCGGCCACTGTTACATAGTCTCCAAGCTCTGACTTATGTTAAGAAATATAATCAGGACACAACATTGCTGAGTAATGTCATTCATCTTCTTGAAGTTAAAGTTGGAATATGTGTAATAAAAGAAAAATTCATCTTAACAAAGATTCTTTGTTGTTGTTGGCAGTTTCCCAAAAATATATAATATAATTATTTTTTTCTTTATTAAGACAATTTTTTTAGAACTGTTTTAGGTTCATAACAAAACTGAGGGGAAGGTACACAGATTTCCCATATACACCCTGCCCACACACATGCACAGCCCCTCCATTTTCAACGTCACCCACCAGAGTGGTACTTTTGTTGCAACTGATGAACCAACATTTCCACAGCATAGTCACCCAAAGTCCATAGTTTACGCTTTGGTTTACTCTTGGTGCTGTACATTCCTTGGGTTTGGACAAATGTATAATGACAGATATCTATCATTGTGGTATCATACAGAGTATTTTCAGTGCCCTAAAAATCCTCTGTGTTCTGCCTATTCATCCCTACCCAACCCCCCAACCCCTGGCAACCACTGATCTTCTTACTGTCTCCATAATTTTGCCTTTCCCAGAATTTCATACAGTTAGAATCATATAGTACGTAGCCTTTTCAGATTGGCTTCCTGCACTTAGTAATATGCATTACAAGTTCCTCCATGTCCTTTCATGGCTTGATAGATCATTTCTTTTTAGTGCAGAATAGTATTCCATTGTCTGGATGTACCATAGTTTAGTTATTCATTCAGCTATTGAAGGACATCTTGGTTGCTTCCATGTTTTGGCAATTATGAAGAAAACTGCTATAAACATCCATGGGCAAGTTTTTGTGTGAACCTAAGTTTTCAACTCCTTTGGGTAAATACCAAGAAGCACTATTGTTGGATCATATGGTCAGAGCATGTTTAGTTTTATGAGAAACCACCAAACTGTCTTCCGAAATGGCTGTACCCTTTTGTATTCTCAGTAGCAATGAGTGAGAGTTTCTGTTGTTCTATGTCCTCGCCAGCATTTGGTGGTGTTAGTTTTCTGGATTTTGGCCATTCTAATAAGTGTGTAGTGACATCTCATTGTTTTAATTTGCATTTGCCTGATGACATATGATGTGAAGCATCTTTCCATACACTTATTTGTCATCTCTATATCATCTTTGGTGAGGTGTCTGTCAAGGTCTTTGGCCCACTTTTTAATTAAGTTGTTCCTTTTCTTGTGGTTGAGTTTTAAGAGTTCTTTATATATTTTTGGGTAACAATCTTTTATCAAATATGTCTTTTGTAAATACTTTCTCTAAGTCCATGGTTTTTCTTCTCATTCTCTTGACATTGTCTTTGTAGACCAAAAGTTTTTAATTTTAATGAAGTCTAGCTTATCAATTATTTCTTTCATGCATTGTGCCTTTGGTGTTGTATCTAAAAAGTTACCATCATACACAAGGTCATCTAGGTTTTGTCCTATGTTATCTTCTAGGTGTTTTAAAGTTTTGCATTTTACATTTATGTCTGTGATTCGTTTTAAGTTAATTTTTGTAAGAGTGTGGGGTCTATGTCTAGCTTAATTTTTTGCTTGTGGATATACAGTGTTAACAAAGATTTTTTAATCTTTTGGAGAACTGTGTTTTCACTTATTGTCCAATTATCATGTAAAAACCTTTATATGATGATCTATGAGATAAATTCATCCTAGAAATCGGAATAAAATATATAATCTTTTCAAATGACTTTACCATGCTTTATTTAGTGGACAACTAAATTATTTAATTCTTTTTTTCCCTTGGTTGTCAGGAAGCTCAGAGAATAATTTAGTACTATATTTTCATTTAGCACAATTTAACTGATGGATAATGAACAACAAAAAAAGGAAGATATTATGCCGGGTGCTGCAGGGGAGACAGAGTAAATGGCCAGGTCCATGCTTTGGCTAAGATTACTGTCCAGCATCCTTGTCAGGGGGAGAAAAGAAGCTAAAGTAAGGGAACAAACAGGGCTTGGTAGGATAACACTATTGATGGTTCCTAAAGACTGAATTAAGAGGAGGCCAAGAAGGAAAAGCCAGCCGTAACGGTCTAGTGGTTAAGATTCGGCGATCACAGGGTCATGGCCTGGGTTCATTTCCTATCAGGGAACCACACCACCTGTATGTTTGTTGTCATCTTGTGGTGGCTGCATGTTGCTGCGATACTGAAAGCTATGCCACTAATATTCCCAACTCCAGCATGGTCATCCAGGGAGAACAGGTTTCAGCAGGGCTTCCAGACTAGACAGACTTGGAAGAAGGACCTGGCCACCCACTTCTGAAAAAATTGGCCATGAAAACCTTATGAACAGCAGCAGAGCACTGTCTAATGTAGTACTGGAAGGTGAGAGGGTGGTGCAAAATAACTCACGCAGGGTTCTGCTCTGCTGTACACAGGGTAGGTCGGAGTTGGAATTGACTCCATGGCATCAGCTACAACAAGGAGGAAAAGGAAACATCTAGATCTAGGACTTTGCAATCTCTATGAAGAGGATTAGCATTTTTGCTTGGCTTTTATTGAAGGTTTGGAGAGGAGGAAAAACCATTTCACATAGAAGAAAAGTAAATGAGCTATATAGGAATTATTAAATGGTCTTGTTTGGAGCAAAGAATGTATGATATTGTGAAGTGTGAAATAAGCACGAAAAAGTAGGTATTTCTGTATATGGTGTATGGCTTTGAAAGCCATGGTGAAGAATTTTAGTTATTAATTTATATCATTCATTTTCTCATCTTCCTGTGAGATGTATTCTGTAAGTTAATTTAGAAATTTTTAATAATTGTGTTTCCTCTGATTTTTAATAATGTAAGTTGCCTTAAATTCATTTTGGTGGCAGCAAAAAATAAACAATACAATGTATAAACTTTTGTAAGAAAAAAGAAACTCCAATAACATTAATTTTTAAAATATTATTTGGAACAGCTATCTGCTGTAGAATAGAAAAGGAATAAAATGACAACTAAATTTGTCTAGTGTCTCTATAAGCAAGGCAATATGCAAAGTATTTTTCCATATTTTATTTATTCATCATAAAAATCTGGTAATAGGCATTTTTATCTCAATTTTATAGGTGACATTCTGAAGCCCAGATAAATTAAATGACTTTCCCAGAGACTCACAGCTCATAAGTGCTCAAATTCAGATTGGAAGGCAGAGCTCTAAAGCTCATTTTCTTCCCATGACACTGTGCCATAACGAATATAACTTAGTGATCAATTCACCCTAATTTTCACATTTCAGCTGATTATTCTGACAAAAACTTGATGCACTCTCTTATAAATGTAACTTCATTAATACACATTCAGATTTTAAATAAATACATAAAACAAAATAAACTGGCAGAGAGGAAAATCTGAACATGGAATCCATTTTTGTTTTGTCCACAAGAATGTTTAATATAGATATAATTTGTCAACAAAGTCAGCTGGTGCAAAATGGAAACTGAGAGGATGGTTGTATTTGCTATTTTATTTTTGAAAATTTGTGAGACAATTCATTTTCCAAATAGAAGCTGTATAGGTACAGTTTCTCTACCTATACCTATACCTATATCTATTAAGGCTGTTTCATAATTGTTCTCTGCAAATGTTGATTGACTACAGTCATCCTAGAAATAATAGCCAAACAGCCCAATCTTGTTGGCTAAGATATCCTAGCATTTAACAAATTCCAGACATCAGGGACGCATACCTAGAAAGATGTGAAAATCCAAGGCTCTTTGGGCTTCAGAGGAAAAAGATTGACTCTGTTTCTAAAACTTCTTTCTGTTCACTAAAACAAAGTAAGGTCATTGACATTAGTTCTTCCCAGGGTTCATACCTCTGACTCGAAAAAAGAATTAATCTCTCTCAATGTAGTATATACACCATGACTGAAACACTCAATTCCTTCTTCTGTATATTTATTCACATTTTAGGGTAGAGTGAAATGATACATATGCTATAAGAAGTGATAGACTGAAGGAACCCAGCCCTCCTCCATCATTTTCCAGTTCAACACCTTCAACAGCTGTCAGTTACTACGGAATAAAGCTCAACTCCTTACCATGACATTTACCATTCTCCATGTTTTGTCTCCATCTGGTTATTCTAATATTATCTCCACTACAATTTTTCACATACCCAGCACACCACCTAAATGGAAATATTTGACATTTCCCAAAACATCCCTGTATCTTTAGGGCATATCATTATAAACAAGACCAGCTGGGCCCCTACTCCCATGGAACTTAACTTTTCATCTCTTAGATATACAAAGCAGGTTTTGCAGGGCTTTACCAGTCTGTGTATATAAAACGGACCACACTAGTAGCAATAATAATCATATCACCCATCCCTGAACTGGCAGACTGTTGCAATCCATTCGAAGTCTCCCCCAGTTCTATCTGAGGAGTTCCAGAATGTTCTCACTTGACCTCACAAACTGTCATCTTTGCTCTCACATGTCATCGACCATATTCTGTTTTGGCATCTGTTGTTGACTCCCCCAAAGTTGTAAATCATTCATATGCCAAAACAGCACTGTATTTCCCAGAATCCTCTGTGGCTCAAAAAGAAATAAGATAACATCCCTATTCCTCTATGTCACACTTTTCCACCTAGGCATGAAAGTACGTGGCTTGCAAACACACGTCTCATAGAATCCCTCGTAAAATACAGCTTCTTCCTTTCCTGCTCGTAGCTCCTGTCTCCATATAGCTGAGGTGATTATCTTTTAATAATAAGTAATGAAGATATTTCCACAAGAAACATACATTTCTGATATTTTTTTGGACAATATTAGACAGAGATATTTTCCTTAAAGTTATTTTATGTTTTGGTTACGAGTGGTCTGTTTATCTTTTAAATCTAGTATGTTCATGTTTGAGGCAAATTATTTCATTTTTCTTAACTAATTTGTGGACAGTTGTAAGAGAAGGAAAACCACAAAGACTTCTTTAGTAGTAAGAGGATTTAGTAGAAAACTCCATTTGAATATAGTAGGCTCTTAATAAAGTAAAATAGTCACTTACTGGATTCTTTTTAAAGTCCATGGGGCCAATCTTGGAGACCAGTCTTTGGAACAGAGTCCATGCTGCTCTTCTCAGCCCCATCCTCCTCCATCTTCACCTGATACAGTGTGAGAGCCTGCGTCGGCTCCTTCCTGCCCCCTAGGCCCCTACACTTCAAGTCAAGCGGTGCCAAATAAGTTCTGCTGATTCATTCTGATTGTCCAAGGGAATCCAAAATGCAGCAGTGAGCAGAGGCTAGGCCATAGCTGGGACCCTTATTTCAGTTTTCTACACACATAACATTTCATCTTTTCTAGTTTTAGATTCTTTAGAAGAAAGAACCGGGTTTTGCTCATCACTGTAACTCCTAGGACTCCTTACACAGAGTACACACTTGAAAAATGATTGTTGAGCTGACTCCTTTTGGCCATATTATACTCACTAACTCCAATTATCCTAAATTAAACATTACCGTATATATTTTATATCTAACCTCAAGTCACTTAGAAAGGTGTATAAACTCATAAATAATTCCAAAACATAAAACTGATTATTTTTTGTTTTATAGTGATTTTCCCACTCTTTAGTCAGATGTATGATGTTGTATGGACACTGCCTTTAAAGCAGCTGTTGAAAGCACTTGGATTATGTTACAAGGCCATCTGATAGAAAAACAATCATATTAGTGTAACTCACGTGATATTGGACAAGGAATGATTAAACCATCAGTTCCCTGGGGCCACTTCTGAGCTACTGCTGCTGGAGGGATACAAAGAAAATATTACAGTGGTTGCATTTTGCACAATGGGGGGATTCATTTTTGGTGGGAACTCTTCCAAGCAAATTAGATTTAAAACAGCATTCTCATCAGAAATAATAAACCTAAAAGAGAATGCAGGCAGCGAAGGAAACTGAGACTCAGAATTCTCAGAGAAGCAGGCAACTGAAGCCTCACAGTCTTTGCAACATTTTGCAGACTGTGTGGCAAAGAAGCAAACTTTCCAGCAGAAATCAAAACATACAACTTTTGCACTTAAAGCTGGTACTTTGAGACTAAGCATTAAAAAGAATTCAGCTTAGTAAGAGATATCCTGAATCAACAAGTAGACATCCCAAGAAAGATGTAAGTTGGAACAAAGTAAGCTTCATTCACAGGAAAATTCTCCCAACTTAAAAGAAAATATTCATAGCCACTCAGGTCACATGTTACACCTCCTCCACTCACTAAAGAGGGAATGGAGATTGGTCTCAGAAAATAAGGCATGTATTTTAGAGTATTCCATAGATAGTCCCTACTATAGTGTGTGAGTTTATGTTTTCTTAACGATTGCTTTTGTTGCCTGCATAAAGCTCTAAGCTGATAAACACCTCCGGTTATTATTGTAAATATATAACAGACTGGATGGAATTATGGAAATTTTTAGAGTCAATATTAGTGTGGGTGGAGTTAAACAGTGTCACTTAAAGAATTCTGTCTGAATGAGGCTACTTTCTCTCTGAGTGTGACATATTTTAAATGAATATAGGCCAGAAAACATTGTTTTGCAAAAAGTCTGAAGAAATAGCAAATGTAAAATTATTCCATAAAGCCAAAAAGAGAAGAGTTACATAAGATGTAACCCAGAGAAAGAAAGTCTGGGAGGGAGGCAAAAAATGAGTTCTCCTCTTGGCTCCTCTCTAATTGGTTCTTTGACCTTGGTTAAATGTCTAAACTCAGAGCGAATCCTTGTTTTCCCTTTACACGTCAGAACGAGCCACTACTGAGAGACTGTAAAGGCCCTTTGTCACCTTAAAAGCCATACTGCAGACCTTTCTTGGTTGTCATTGGCACCTGGGGACCAAGTCTTCCCCATTCTCTGGACTCAGGTGGGTGTATAACTGATCCATACACTGTTATGAGAACTGAGCTAATTCACTAAGCTGCTCTTGACTTATACTGTCTTACCTTCATCCCCTACCGAGTAGCATTCCCACATGAGGTTAACTAGGCAAGATGCACCTTTAAAAGTCAAACAAAAAATTATTGTCTTTACATAGCACCTCTGAGCCTTTAGCTCATCTCCGGTTGCCTGATTTAAACTTGTTAAAAAACATTTCAGATGGAAACAAGCTGGTAGCACTTTGAAAAGGACAACTGTTGAAATGATAATTCATAATTCTAAGAATATGGAATTAGCAGTGGTTCCCAAATGGATAAACAAGTATTGTCTAAAAAGAAATTTTTTTGCTTGCACATTAAAATGTATTCAGCTGTATGCTATGTAAAAACAATTTTCTTTTCTAAAATAAAGCTTCATTTCTTTTCCAAAAGTAGACCCTGGATACCAACACATCTGGATATTTTATCTATAAAACTAAAAGTTAAGCATCTGGATATTTTAAAATATCCGTCTGTGGGTATTTAAATTTGAGGGCTTTCAAGAAAAATTAAGAGCTTTTGGCATAGAATTATAGAATCAATAGCACATCTAAGGAAGAACAGACTAAAAGATTACCTAATTTAGATATTATTTGATATTATAGATGAGAGAACACAGGTCCAGAAAAAAAATATATTCTAATGTCCTTCCTTAAAGTGTATTTACCCCAAATACCTCAAAGGTGTTGGTCTTTTGACTTACCACACATTAAAAAAAACAACCTTTTAACATAATAATAGCATTTTATTTCAAAAAACATTTGTTGTGTAACCTCAACTAACTGGAGCAGAATTGAGAATCAATAATTTAGAAACCTGGAGTCAAAAGGTATAAAATTCCAGTTATAAAATAAATAAGTCATGGGGATGTAATGTACAGCATGACAACTATATTTAATAATATTTTATCGTATATTTGAAAGTTGCTAAAAGAGTAGATCTTAAAAGTTCTCATCATAAGAGAAAAAAAATGTTACATGTATGGTGATGGATGTTAACTAGACTTATTGTGGTGATCATTTTGCAATATATACAAATATCAAATCATTATATTATACACCTGATACTCATATGACTTTATGTCAACTATACCTCTATAAACAAAAGTAGCACAAAGGATCCTTAATGAATCAAAATTAGCTCATTAAATTTTGACACTAAAGCTTCTTCATTTTATCCATAGGTGATCCCTCGGTCTCCCCCTCAAGAAATGTTTACGATTGTTTCAGGCCCAGTTACAATAATCTTACTTCTCATGTTTTGCAAATCATATTAAATTCAAAACAACAAATACAAAAAGATTAATTAAGCACATATTATGAGACAGGCATGCAGTGAGTATGTAGACGTGATTAAAACAGCTATTACTCCGGCTTCCATGGAGCTTACAGCCTGGGAGAGGAATAGAGAGCACTTGGAGCAAGCACGCTGACAGGAAGAAGAGTATCTGCAGAGTGACAGGACGAACAAGAACAGAAAAGTCTAGAAAAGTAAATGCAAGATCTCACATAGCATCATTTTCTGGGCTCTTTTAGCTTAAGGTCACACTGCCCTGTACATGTTAGGAGTTCTTGAGCACATCTTCCCAATGCAATATTTTGTAGTATTTGATGTTCTAAATGATGGACCTGGCCACCAAGAAAATACTCAATAAACTCTATCTGAAAAGGCACGAAAATCTGGGCACATTGTAGACATCTCCAACAGGGATCTCATCTTGAGCCAGATCTGTGTCTAATGATGGAGATTCAAGGATATTTGGTTATGTCTGGGGAATGTTTGAGGGATCTCACAATGTCAACTCGCTAGAAGGGATCTCATGTAAGGGAGTTCAAAACAAACAAAGATGTAGCCAGGTACAACAAATTGACCCAATAATAAGCCTCACCTGGCAACTCAGGTACCAACTCTCATGTCACATCTGTACATATTCCATTGCTTGAAGCAAGTCACATAACCACTTCTAACCTCAAGAGGTGGGAAAGTACAACACTACCTTATCCCAGAAAGAGGACAATCAAAGTTTTGGTGAATATCAGTGCTTTGCCAGAAAAAATTCTAAGTGTTAATACAGTGTGAATACGGATAGAAATCCTCATGTAGTGGTTGGACAGGTGCTGTTATTCTGCAGGACATCCTGAAAGTACATAGTTAAGGGAGGTGTGTGCATACTCTATTGTTCAGCAATTCTTCCAGGTATATAACTCAAAGAAATCCACACACAGGACCATAAGGAGACATGATCCCTCCCGTAAATTGCAGCGTTATTTGAGATGATGATGAGTTGTCTACACTCTGGGTGTTCATCACTGGAAGTAGACAGGCAAAATGCTGTGGTTACACATGCTGGGGTACCATGCAACAGTCAGAAACAACAGACAAGGTGTACATATAACAAACATGAAAGCATAGTGACAAGAAAAAAAGTAGTTGTAATATATGGGACAATATGGTATTCATTCAAAGTAACAATAGACATTTTAAAAGCATAGTTACAAGACCAAAGGGTATGCATTAAACACATTAGAATTATTGACTATGAAGAGAAGAGGGAATAGAAGTGAGTAATGGAGATAAAGGAGTATATAGAGAAATGAATAAATTCGAGAGGGACGTGGTGCCGATCAATGATGAAAGTGATGAACTCAGTGACCTGGACCTAAGATCCAATAAAACAAAACAAACAAATAAAACTTGAGGGAGTTATTTCAACTAAGCAGTAAACAATCGCAACCCAAACATCATTGTTTTAGGGTTCCGCACTCTGTCATAGGATACACTGTGGCTTTGGCACAATGAATACTCAGGCAACTATTGGTGAGCCCCCAGAAGAGCAGCAGGAAAGATTTTAATATTCAAAAGAGCAGCTTTGAATACCGGTGGGACCCCCAGAACCTAGTGGAGTGGCAGCATCTGGCAAGGGCTGGGGCGAAGGAGAGGGGAGAAGGCAAAGCCCATTTTGTGCTGTAGGGGCAACGGCACAGTGGTGTTGCCATCTGGCAAAATCATTGGAGCCCAGTGGAGCAGGGTCAGGGGCCATGCGTCCAGTGAAGAAGTGGCTCCAGGGGCAGGAGAGAACTGGATCTTCCAATAGAGGTCAAGGGAGAATGCAGGGGAGCAGTGTGAATGCTGTGTTAAATCCTTCTGGAGATGCTTAGAAATAATTGGCAACAACTACAGGGGTGGAGGTGGGACATGAGCAGAAGGGGTTAAAGGAGTCTGTAAAACTCACATATCTCTAGCCTCACTGACTTGGGGATATTTGGGTTACAAACTGTTGAAAAAAAACGTTAGTGTATAAATGAATATACTTCAGGTAACCAGAAAATCCTCTTACATAAAATTCCTCATCTTAGGAGGATGTTCTGAGTATAGATACAATTGGGTAAATTTTTCAATTAATTCATCCTAATCTTTTCAATGAGATGTGTGGCCCTTACGAGAGAAACTCTAGCAATCAGTTTGTTGGAGAGTACAATAGTGGGGGAGGAGGGGTTGAGTCTTTTCCTGAGAAAGTAAATATATGCAAACTAGGTGTCTGTCTCCAGATTAGCACGTCAGAAGAGAAAAAGGGAGAGACATCAAGCAGCACTGTAAGAAAAAATGATTGGATTATCCATTCTGTATGTTAAAGGGAATTAAGAAGGGATCTCAAATCACACTGAGGCTGAAATCTTCAGTGACAAGAAGAATAGATCCACCATTAACACTAAGATAGAAACAAAGAAGAGAGGATGATTGGAGACAAATATAATTTCAGTTTTTGAAAAAAGATCATTATTATCTGAGGCTCAGAACATCCATAAATTGAGGAGAAAATTGAAAACACAAGGGAGAGATGTCAAAAGGGAAAGGTATTACTTTGAAATGATGAGCTCCACTCCTTGGATACTCTCTGATGCCACAGATTCTGATATTAGAAAGTTGGGGGAAAACGTCTCCAATATGCCAAATGTGTAATATACTCCTCTACAAATTCAGTATTACAGGATCTAATTTATATAGAGTAGTAGTAGTGAAATAATGGAAGGAGAATGAGATATGGAACAGAAGACAGATTTCAGCATAGGCCACCCATTGGATGTCATTTGGCAAAGAACTTTGCCTCTGACCTTCAATTTTCTGGGCTATAAAATGGAAATAATGATACTCACTATATATTCCAGAGTTGTTAACTACTCAAATAAAATCACATATTTTAAAATGCTGTCTCAGTGGAAATGTGATATAAAACATTACTTATTGATATTACTCTAAAATATTCTTATAGTATTTCTTTTTCTATTAACTGTGTTTAGTGAGACAGGCAAATCGTAGGAATGACAACAGCATAGCCCTGAGAACATTCAATAAGCCAAATCTTAGAAAATATACTATCATTGATGTTACCTATAACTGTTACAACAATTGTCTCTGTTAAAGAGATCATTGGAAAGAAGAGAAAGGTAAAGTTGGAAAAATGTTTACACCAGGCATCCATAGACAAATAAGAGATGAAATGTTATGATTCTGGGGCCAAAATATAATCATTAAAGGGAGCTATAAAAATTTTTTTACAAAATCTGAGAAGTATTTACTTTTGGGCTTTTCACACTGAACTTTAAAATCATGTTGACACTTAAAGTTGAACATTTACATCTCAATAGATTTTTGTATATTCTTGGCATGGAGGAAAGCATCATATTTTAAAAATGCATATGTTTGCTCAAGTCGCACTTTTTTTTTTAACCAGACCATATGTTAGGTAATCGCTGTGTCCCAGGATGAAAATCAGTAGAACAAGTGGTTTTGACAACCTCAAACGACAGAATTAACTACATTGCTAACCTGGCAGATTATATGGAAATTGATAATAATAATTATTATAGTTATAATAGTTATTATTAATAACAGAAATTTAATTAAAGCTAGTTGAATTGGTTAACATATTAATTACACATTTCAAGGAAAACAAGATGTGACTGAAACTTCTTGACCCATTGCATTAACCCATTGCATTCCACCTACATAAGATTCTCATTACGGTCCACAAGGTCCTGTTGGGTCTCATCTCTACACTTTCCCAATTCCCATCACACATCAATGTCCAACCATAATGGCCTTCTCTCTGTCCTCTTTGAGCACTGTACTCTTTTTTGCTTTCCAGAGACTTCAAGCCCTGTTTTGCTGTTGCCACAGCTGCTGAAGGTTCAGACCAAATCCCAGCAACCCTGGACCAAGAAATGATTCTCAACGGTCTCTGACCTCGGCCAACAGCATGGTTTGCTTTAATTTATGCACCACTGTGATTTTTTGTCATGGGGAGCTCCCTGGTGATTCTTCATCCACCCATCAAAGCCCAGTTTCTCCAAACATGAAGTAAATTGGGCCAGGAATCTCTCTGAATATGGACATCATTATGGTCATCATTACTGCCCTTCTACCTGTAGGTTGTCATATTAGAGAAACTGCAGAATTGATTTTTCAAAATTTTTTGACATAAAAGGCGTGTATGTCCTTTGATTTTGAGAGGCTGAGCTCATCATATTTAAAAGTGCCTGGGGCTGGCCCCATGGCCTAGTGGTTGAGTTCAGCATGCTCCACCTTGGCAGCCCGGGTTCTGTTCCCCAGGTATGGACCTATACCACTCGTTGGCAGCCATGCTGTGGCGGTGACCCACATACAAAATAGAGGAAGACTGACACAGATGTTAGCTCAGGGCGAATCTTCCTCAAGCAAAAAGAGGAAGATTGGCAACAGACATTAGCTCTGGGTGAATCTTCCTCAGCAAAAAACAAACAAACAAACAACAGCGCTTGAGGTTCAGGCGTGCCCTCTTCTCGACTCCTGCTCACCTGCATAGTCACTCTGTCTAGGCTAGCAGAGACAACATGTGTGGCAGGAGTAGCACAGAGCGAGAGAACAATAAGTTAAACTCCCTCTGTGGGAAAATAAAAACTTATTGTAAAAGTCTGAACCCCAATACTTTAACATAGAAAATATTCAGAGCACACATCGGGCATTTAATTAATATTTTTAGGAGGTAAGCAGGGCTTTAGTGGGGAAAGACCTGGCCTGGGCATTAGAACACCTGGTTGTAAATCTCGGTCCTACCACTTATTGGCTAAAAGTCACTTCATCCAGAGTCACAAAACATCAGCTTGCTTCCTTATTATGAAATGGCCATAATGGTACCTTCCTAGCCCACCTTCCAGAGGGTAGTAAAGTTCAAATGATATAGCATAAGCGAGTGGGGCAAGAATATGATTCCCATATTATTGTTTGATTTTATGTAGTAAACTCTTTTATTATAGGCAGTGTTTCCCAAAACATGTTCCGCAGAATACAAGTTTTGTAAGAAAAGTAATGGAAGTCATTTTTGTAAGGAGTTTTGTGTTCAAATACATTTGGAAAATTCTGGGTTATACAAAGTTAACCCCTTACCTTAAGATTCCTCAGAGCCTCTAATGGGTTAAAGTAGATCTCTAGAAAGGGAGAATTTGATTCAAGACTTTCCCAAATTTATTTAACGTCATACCTTTTATCTTCCAGGGTTAGTATTATGCCTAACACATTTTGGACAACGTAGCTCTTTGGAGAATGGATAAATCCTGTGTTGAGGTTTGGATTCTCAGATAAAATTTTTTCTATTCATTACGGTAATGGCTGTCACATATTGAGTATTTTCTATGTGCCAAGAACTGAGCTAAATGTTTTAAACCTTTTAACATGATTTAAACCATTTAAGAAGCATTTGTATTGCATGCCTTGTCACCGTTTTTTAACTGAGGGAAATGAAGTTCAGAGAGGTAAAGTAACCTACCAAACTAATGAATCACAAGGTCAAGATTCAAATCCAAACCAAGGTCACACCCTTGTTCACTGCTGAGCGTTGAATGACGGATGAATGAGCCATGTGATCATATGTGAGACGTATTTTTTTCCCAGTTTTATTGAGATATAGTTGACATACGTCACGTGCAAGTTTAAGGTATACAGCGTGAAGGTTTGACTTACTTACATGCATTGTGAAATGATTCGCACAGTAAGTTTAGTTAGCATCCATCATCTCATATAGATACAATAAAAATAAAAAGCAAAATAAGAAAAACAAATTTTTTCTTTGTGATGAGAACTCTTAGCATCTACTTTCTTAACAACTTTCATATATATCATACAGCAGTGTTAGCTAGAGCCATCATGTTGTACATTATATCTGTGGTCCTTATTTATCTTATAACTGGAAGTTTGTACCTTTTCATCACTTTCCTCCAATTTTATTTTGTATTTTAAACAGCACAAAGCTATTCTGTGGAAATTGACGATTCTCTTTCTCTGGCAGTCCAGCTCCTCTGAGCTTCCAAGAAGAGAAGAGAAGCGTCCATTCCATTGATCAGACGATGATCAGATCGTGGACGGTGCCTGAGCCCATTCAGGAACATTTCTGTGGCATTTTCTGCTCTACACCCAGGATTGGACCAGTCTGGTCCTCAAGCCAGACCTAGCCTTCCTCTTCTCCATATTGCTTTGCCTCTCAATGTAATAAGCAGGCTGGAGCAGAGCCCGCCTTCTTAAAGTAGGCCTGCCTTGATCTTTCTCTCTCTGTTCCATCTTTTATACTCTTGTAATCAGGATGAGCAGGTAGGCTGCTGTCTGTACCACAGAGGAGCAGGGCACAGGACAGGAGAATCTCAGAGAGGCCTCAAGCCTATGCCGAGTGTTCCAATACAGTTCTCACCAGAGTTCAGAATTGTAGAACTATGTTTGCTTTTCAATTTTAATATTCTCCTTCAGCATGAAATTCCATGCAACAAAGTCAAAAGTAGGACCCTGTTTGATGAGTAAATGCAGCATCATCAAAGTACAACGAAAAACAACAGAACTTCGAAAAGAGGATATTGAGATAAAGATCAAGTTTTAAGAATGTATAGGTAACTCAACTCAATAATGACTTAACAGAAAATTTTAAGATTTCAGCATTTTTTGGACCTATTTTTTTTAATATATATAAAGTGATCTTATTTTATTTCATCTAAACCAATTTGATTATTTCTACGCTAAATTGTTTAAGGAAATCGGTGTGACCTATAAAACAAGATGAGTCAATATTTCAAATCTCCTAAAACATGCCAAACTTATCTGTCTTTGATCTAGTCATAAAATCAAAAGTTTATAATCCAGTTATGTAAGAAAAACATTGAGTACAGAATTATTCTAGTACAGAGGTTGATCCACTCCTGACAAATAGCTTTGATCAGCAGTTTTCATATTTTTAAAAATGAAAAATACTCTCTTCAAATAACATTTTACAATGAGCTCAATATGTTAAGCAGAAAGAAACAGAACCTGTCTGTGAGAAGGAAGAGAAGAAGTCTGGAAAAGCTGTCTGCTAAGAACTTTCCTTTACCAACTTTTGTAGACCCTGAGGTCTGAAAAGAATCCCTAGGAATTTATAGAGCACTTCCCATGAACCATTGGTCCAGATAATACTTCAGACAACAATTGAGGAAAGGTGATTTTTCTCTGTTATTTAAGTTGGCAGGTAATCCAAAGCACATGCATAAGGCTATGAAATAAAGAAAGAAGAAAGAATTTTATAGCTGTAAGGGAACTTGATAATCATAAGTCCCATGTCCACCCATTTTATGAATGAGGAAATAGGCCCAGAGAATTTAATCAACAGCCAATATCACACAGCTAAATAGTGGCAGTCAGGAATAAAAGTCCTGCCTCCTGACACAGTCTGGTGATCTCCTAATACATTCCATGGACCTGCACAAATCATTTGGAGGCAGCAGATTTTTTCTAAAATGCTTTAACATGAGAAAGAATGTATATAATATACTAAGAATTTATCAGACAGGCCCTTCAATTTGAGATACAAGGATAATGTCTTCAGTGAACCAACACAATTGTCAATGTGTATTTATGTATCTTGAAGTTTCCTTCTGGTGCTCTGCACAGAAAAGCCCCAAGACGCTATCTACATGTTTACCTCACCTCTACTCTAGTGGGGAAGACACTGCCCAGTTGAACACTTTTGTCATTAGTCCTTTCACCATCCAGAACACTGATGCTGAATAACTGCCCAGAGATGATCCTTTAGCAGTTCCAAAGGTTAGCATTTTTCTTAATCAAAGTATTCCAAAAATCAAGGACCGTAACAATTTAATATTTTCAGCTTATTCTGGAATGTTCCAAGTAATTAGAAAATGTTTCTGACAATAATGTCATTTTTAGTGAGAAGATTTCCCTTTTCATATACCATATTCTTAAGTTACTCAGATTACTGTGATCATACACGTCCCTTCACATTGTCTCTACTACTCCTGGTCCAGGAGTACTTTGTTACAGCAGTCCTCCTGGGAAACTAAAACAACGATCCTGCCAAGACATGCTTGATTAAGTGAATCCATATTAAATTGTCATTTTTTAAATTAAAAGTAGTCAAATAATGGCATGGCACTGTCGTATGATTAGCCTATACATGGTAGCTACTTAGTGGCAATTTCTATGGCTTGTATCTACAAAAGAGGTTTCACAGCTTGGGGAGAGAGAAATTAGCCAACTTTACACGACACTACTGTAGTTCTTACATGAGAGCGTGCTCAGAATGTAAAAACATGCTCTACTCCATCACTATATACTTTGTTTTTTAAGCATCTGATCTGTCCAGCACCATAGAAATGCATCTATATCTCTGCATTGTTTACAGACTTATTTCTGAGCTACGTGCCTTACCAATGCCATACAAAGAAAATGATCTTTTTCCATTTTCTGTGCATCTGACTTCATGATTCAGCTTTCTGATCACTGATCTCCCTCCTTCACCCACTGAATCTGAAATTCTCTTAGTTTTTTTAAATCTGAAAATTCTTCATTTATGGATATCTAGTATACCGTGTTCTTTGACTATTTAAAACTTTACAGTATATAAAATAACACCACGCAGTACACTGAATGGTAGATATGTCATTTGTTAAGAATTAAGTCCTCAAGTTATAGCTACTGTAGAAGAGTTTCTAAGAAAGAGTAGAACTGACATGACAAGATCAATTGCAACTTTCAAAGGTAGAACGAACAAGATTTACATGGACCATCTTGTTACAGTTCTAGATATGTTACTGCTCCCAGAAGTGATGCAATGACAATTTGTAATATTCAAGTTAACTGGCTGCAGATTAAACTGGGCTTTGAATAAATGAAAAAGAAATTGGGGCATTCATTCATTAATATTTATTATTTCCTGATAAAAATGAGGAATGTCTAGGCCATTTTCCTAAGATTTGCTGGAACACTTCTAAAAAAAGTGACACATCCTTTAAAACCTATTACAAAGACTAACCAAACTTAATGTTCAAGATGCTTTCTTTGTCTCATCTAAGTCCCCCCAGCTGCAATTTAAGCTTCTTTTAGGCAGTCTGTTCTTTCTCATTTTTTAATTGGTGTTCACAAAGGATGTTCTTAACACGGATTTGCAAGGGACCAAAGTTCCACTCAAGAAAGTTGGGAGGCCTGTGTGTTAAAGGAGAACCACAAAGGAATAATGAAAACAGCAAGATTTTGTTTGTGTTACAAGGTAATAAGAAAGAAAAGACAGCAAATGAATGGTCATAGATATCTGATAATGGAATCATACTATTCCTCACAATCTTTGCATGAAATAGTTTCTATTTTTCACATATCTTTTCTCTGTGATGCCTTAGCAAAGGGAACATTTTTAAACTTTGTGTCTATGGAAAACATTTGAAAAATGCTAAGCTTTTAAATACAGTCTAAAGAGTGTGTGTTTTAAATGCTCTTTGAAAGCAGAAGTGATTGAGATTTTCCAACTTGCCAAGAAGGAGCTACATTTGTGATGTCTTCAACACTTTTTAAAAATTTTTTTCTGGGTCTCATATTTTACTTCCTAAATCTAAATGGAACCTAGATAAGTAGTGAAGTCTTCAGAGACCAAGGAATTAGTTTAAAAGGACAGAGATTAAGGTTTTTGTTCATAAAACAGGCAAAATTATGGTTTCTGGAAAGAAGTGGAACTTCTACTGTCTTTAAGAATGGTTCAAGAATTGGAATTCTGAAGAACAAATTTTTCTGAAATTTCTAGTCTATGGAGTAGTAAACAATTTTTCCTTAAAGAAATTTTTCTTAATGTTTTATTATGAGAAGTAATGCACTTATTACCTCACAAAAGTTGTCTCATATACAAAATCACTATTTTGAATACTTATTATATCCAAGAAATGTATACATGGATTTCTAAATCTTACCTTTCAAATAATTCTGGGAAGCAGATATTCTCTTAATCATTTAAAGGATGAGAAATTGCAGGACCATAGAAATTAAGTAACTTGACCATGGTTACAAAGGCAATAAGTGACCAAACCATGATTCAAATCCCAATGACTTTGTCTCATTCCCATTCTGTGAGAGCAAGCATATTTGGATTAAATTAGGTCTCCAGAAATAAAGACTCTTCTGATATTATATAAACATTTAAAATAATTAGCTTGTGAGTAAAACATATTAGCCTTGTCCCTTGAAATCTTTCTTATTAAGAGACTCTTTTGCAATGAATGAGAGTATTTTCACTGTCAACATTCCAAAACTTTAATTTAATTCTCATTATACTAATTTACGTAGTAATTTTATTCCAGTTCCTATTTTGCTTAATTTCACAAAAAAATTCTAGTACTAGTAAAATTTACATTAGAACTCATCTAAGAATACAGCTCACCATATTGATAGCCTAAGGCATCTACTGATATGTTAAAGTATAGCTTTAAACAAATACTAGATATAAAATCTAGGATCTATATCACAATGAAAGATGGTAAGAAGCTTTGTTCATTTATTAGTAAGAAAGGTCAGTTGTGTCAGTGAGATTAAATATTAGGAAGGAAAACAAGTATTGTACTAATTTGAATAAATAAACTCTAAAAAAATATCCTTACAAGCATGTGTGTGTGTGTGTGTGTGTGTGTGTGTGTGTATAAAATGATAATAGTTGTCTCTGGTAAAGGAATAGTAAGATGAACATTTTAAATACTGTCACTGAGAATATAAATTGCGTCAGTGTCAATGAGAATATAATTTGCTTCACTATATATACTCAGACACAACAATATTGGCCAATAGTCAAAATATTTAAATTTTTTGACCACAAATGAATTTCTAGAAATCTCTTAGAATAAAAATAAAGATGCAGACGGACTATGTACAATGTTTGATCATGGTATTATTTTATACAGCAAAATGCTGGAAACAATTTTATGTTCCCCAATAGGGTAATGGCTAAAAATTATACTAGATTCCTATCATAGATAATTGTACAGCAATTGAAAATTGTATTTTCACAAATATTTGATAGTGTGACAAAGAGTAGTCTATAAAATTATCCATAGTAGGAACTCAATTTTACATGCATTTATGCTCATAGAGAAAATATCAGAATTTTAATGGTAGTCATCTCAAGTAAAGTTTTTCTTTTTTATTCTTGTCTATTTTTATTCCAAAATTTTTTGTGACTATGTATCATATTTTTAACAAAAATAAATCATCCTTAGAAATAGATAAGTTCTCCTGGGGGAGTGTACTTGTTAAGAATGGAGTCCTCAACACCTCACTAGAGTGATTCCAAGGAAACCAGCGAAACCAGCCCCCCCATGAATGCACATCCCCGCATGGATACAGTGGCTCACATCCACATTCAATTGCATTGCTTTATGCCAGTCAGATAGTGCTTGAGCGCTGTTCACACACCTCTGTTTGAGATACTTCTATAGGAAATCAGGCTGTAGAAGGTATGATGATTATTTTCTTCCTTATTTATCTCATAACAATTTCAGATGCAAGTATTGTGATCTAAGTAGAACTAATGAACTGCGCAGAATGGTTCTAAGAGAACCTTTCCTGAGTTTCTAGTTTGAGATAAATATCTCACATACATTATCTCTTTTACCTGCATAATAACCCATTTTATGGATCAGGAAGCTGAAGGTCTTGGAGTCTATGTGATTTGCCTATCTAACTATGGTGAATGAGAGGCAGAATTAGAAATCTGTACTCTTTCTATTACATGTACTGGGGTACCACCTTGTCAGAACTTTCCATAGCATTTAAGCTGTATTTGTAGGTAGTATCAGAAATATTATAATTATCTTGGTGTATAACTATTGAGAGAAGCTGAACTGACAAGGACCCATCTATAACGTAAAATCGGGCCAACCTGTGATAATCTCACACTCTAGACAGGCAAGATAGAATGTGGTGTTGAACCTAAGTGTGTAGTGGAAAGAATTCTGAACTAAATCTTATGCTTGAATGCATAAAGGCAGACTCAGTCACTGCGTCTTCTTCTGTTTTATCCACACAAATAAAAGTAAAATATATTTAGACTTAGATTAGTAGTTACTTAAACCCATTGCATTTTACTTCTTTAAATCCAGACAGGCCTTAATGTAAAAGTATATACAGATATTGTTTACATTTATTTATTTATGCTCACAAATTTATGATAGAAATACAGATAAATTATAAACCATTACATTCAGATAAGAGAAATGAAACACAAGATTGACAGCAAAGGGGAAGATTATATTCCATCTCTTAGAGATATGCTTTGGAGAAATCTGTCTATTTTTCTCTACACATTAGGGCTCATTCCAGGTACCAATTCAAAGCTGTATTTATCATTTTAGAAAAATCACAACAAATCCCAGCTTGCTGATTTCTTGTTGTTGAAAAATCAGTCCTGTATTTTTTTATTTGTACCAAATAAATGAATATAAAGCCCATTAAAGAGCCGCTAGGTCTAAATCCACCATTTTAATCAATGCTGAATAGCAGCGCTGGGCTGATTCCAAGGAAACTCATTGTTATAGTCAACAACCTTCTCCAACTACTCCAGAATGTTATTTTAAAGGTCTCAGGAATTAAAATTAAAACAAATGCCTTAAGCCTTTTCAAAACTCTGTCCCAGAAAATAAAAGCCAAGTGCCTGCTCTCTAGAGTATTATAGAGAAATGCATTTGGCTGAGGTTGAAAATATCTCTTTAATGTGAGCAACTGGAAAAACTATGGTTGAACAATGCTAAGTAACCCTCTTCTGAAGATTAAAAAACAAATTTAGGGTTATTTAATCAGCAATGCCCATTCTAAAACAAAATGGTCCTTATACATTTAAAATCATTATGCATTATGTTTAAAACGAAATTTGGCACAAACAGCGCTATGAATAAGTAAAATTAAGTCTCCAGTTCTCCTTTAATACTCTTCTAATAGAAAAAACAAAGCAAAACATGACCCTTCTCAACTAACTATGACTTTCATTAGCTTCTTTTCAAGAGCGATAGCTTAGAAAAGGAAAGCTGTGTTAGAATCCTGGACATTTAGGTAAGTATAAATGGTGATTTTTTTTTCTATTAAAAGACTAACATAATTAAAATTTAAAATGCTCGTGTATGTCCAAGATGAGTTACCTTAAGATTCTCAGACTTTTTCCCTATCTTGTACTTTAATATACACTTTTTAAGAATTATGTTTAAAATATGTTCATTTGAGAACTGACTGTAAAGTCCTGAATAATTGTGCTAACCTTTCCCACATTTGTGACAATGATTTGGGAAGTCCAAATGGATTAGCCTAGCCTAACCCGATGCTTTAGAGATGAGTAAACTGAGGCCCCATTAGTGACAAACCTGAGACTCTCGCACTGAGGTCCTACCTCTCCATCTAGTACTCTTTCCCCTCCCCAGCGTTGACCTCCACCTACACAATAAATACTAAGGAAAGTGTTAGTTAAATTGACTCTTATTTTTTTTTTCAAGTAAATGCTCTGAAGTTTCAAAAGGGTAAGCTTTTTGTTTCCTTAATACCTCCTGCCTTGCCCAATAGGTATAAGCTGAAAGGAAAATTTCATAATGCATATTCATTAGCGTGGCATGCAATAGACCAAAGCAAGCACGATTTTCAGTTTCTTTCCAGGATTTGAGCTCAAGACAAAACTCAAAAAGGCACCAATTTTCTTTTTACTCTTTATTCATTAAATGACATATTGAAATAATAGAGGTCAAAATGGTAACATTTCCAGAAGATGCTCCTCAATGGAAACTATAGATAGGATCTAAGTCAAGGTGACCATGTCAATAGAGGACCTAGGGAATTACTTAGTGGCCATGACTATTCCATTGTAATTAGTGAGACTTTCTATTACAATTAGACATTAGTCAGTGGTTAACATGCCAATACAAATATTACCCCATCTCCACTGCTCTATTCACTGATCAAGTTACAGTGGCTTATCTGCTCCCCATACAAAGCTTTCAGAAAGAGTGATATGGCGTATTACGCACTTGTTTTTATATTTCACTCTCAAAGAGGAAAATGGAAAATTACCTTTGTATTTTTGTTTGGAGAGGACTAGTGAGAAGGGCTGGAGCTCAGAGCACAGGAAGCTCCATTTGGCTCTTTTATTTTCCTTTAATTTTGTCATGAGATGAGGATAATTGTAGGAAGTTGCAAATAATGGCACAGAACTTCAGAGATTTCTGGTTTTTAAGTATATTTTAAACAGTAGAACTTTTTCTCATGGAAAATCTTAAGCAAAGCTCCGATATATAACAAAAGGAAGTGTGGAGCTTTTATCTCTGAAGTAGATTTGGAGAGCTCAGAGTCCAGGGAAAGCACACCTCTCGTCTCTGTCCTGTATTGGCATCTCTACAGAATCCCAGGGCTCCACAGAATGAAGCTTTAAAAACATAATTGTGAATGATACCAAAGGCTAATAGAATAAGTGAAGGAGTTAGTCTGCGAAGTGTTTTTACTTTGCGAGGTTAATAAAGATTGTTTATGATGGGCAAACGAGCCTGTAAGAGGTCTGATGCGTAGAGATAGAAATTTAAGCTCAAATGGCTAAGAGCTTTTGACTAAACCCAGAACTGTAAATGAATTCACAAGAAACATTCTAAATGAAGTATATATATATATATCATGGTTAGATTAAGATTAGAAAGAAAGAATAAAGAGAATAGGAATCATTAGCTACTTTAATTGTTGCTCAATAGTCTCTTCTAGTAATCAATCAATACATCTTTTTTTTTTAATTAATTATGTGTTTGGAAATAATTAGACAGAAAAAAAGCCTAAGGTCTTAATATTTGCAAATACTTTGTAGGTTAATAAAAGCCCAAGCTATAAAACTAAAAATAATGTGTGTTGATGAAGAATCAATCTTAATATTCATTTTAAATAACTGATAGAAATGTGAAGTCCTTCCCCAGTACAAAGAGAAAGGCTTTTCTACATTAGAAATGAGTTATGTTAAGGAAATTATTAATATACTTGCCAGATTTTCTCATGATATTGGTATATTAACTTATTTATTTAAGTCTTAACCTTACTTACGTTTTCTTTTCTGCAAAAAAAAATAGTGGAAGAGAAACTGTGTCCCCCAGTATCCATTCTTCTTTTTTCTAAGATAAATTTGGTGAGCAGGGCATATGGCCATTAACTAGAGACTGTATTTCTTATTCTCCCATGCAGCCAATGACTATGTCTGAGCCAGTGAAGCACTGCAAAAATATGTGCAACTTCTAGATTATTTCCTTAAAGATAAAGTTGTCGTCCCAATGCATCCTTGTATCTCTTATTCTTAGCCAAAAACAGCAGCTCTAGCCGATCTTAGACTCAAAGAGGAAAGCTACATGTTGAAGATGATAGGGCCAACCGACCAGTCAGAATTCTTGGGGATCACATACTTATCATAAGACAGAAATATTCTTCTATCTAACTCAAGACTTTCTATTTTGAAGTTTCTTTGTAATAAACCTTCAGCCTGTGCCTTAGCTAATAAAGAAGTTGGTGTCCTAAGAGGTGTGCTGTCATAAAAAATATGTAGCATTGTATTAGTGGTTGAGTTGTAGACTACAAGGACACAAATATTTCAGGCTGGAAAGCCAATGACTTTTGTTATGGCTTGGCAAAATATTTAGTAAAACTATCAACTATAAAGAAAGGAGGATCATACCTATGAATGCTGTTGCTCTAAGGGATATTATTAGGAAAAGGCTAAATATTTGTCTATGGTAGCTGCTCCTTGATACTTTTAGCCAAATGCAAGAGAGAAAAGCTTGAATAAGGATTGCCAGGGTGCGAGTAGAGATAAAAAGGAATAGACCTTGCTAAGAGAGTCTGTCTCTGACAGTAGTCTAAACATTAACTTGACCAAATATTGGTACCTCTTATAAAAGGGGAAATCTCCTGCTTGTATGTTACAACTAGCAAATGATAAGACTTTGCTATAGATTGAATTTTTGTGTCTCCCCCCAAAATTCATATGTTGAAACCTAATCCTCAAGTCATGATATTAGTAGGCAGGGCTTTGTGGAAATCCTTAGATCATGAGGGTAGAGCCCTCAGGAATGGAGTTGACATCCTTATAAATGAGACCCCAGAGAGCTCTCTTGCCCCTTCCACCATGTGAGGACAAAATGAGGAGATGGCTGTATATGAACCAGGAAGTGGGTCCTCACCAGACACCAAATCTGCCAGCACCTTGACCTTCAACTCTCAACCTCCAGAAATGTGAGAAATAGAGTGTTTAAGCCACCCAGTCTATGGTGTTTTTGTTACAGTAGTCTGAACAGACTAAGACTTGCTCAGAGGCTTTCTCAATAGCCTCCCATTTGTACTTTTCAGCCAGACAGTGGGAGCTCTGCCCAGTTACAAAGACCAGATAAAACCATGTTAACTTCTCACCACAACCTACAGACTCAGAGACATGGTCCTAGAAGAGAAATCAGAAAATAGGAGTGATGAATCTCCAGGTCTGAGAACTATTTAGGAGAGGTCATCAAGTACAATCATTTTTACATGGAATCTGACTGGAAAGCAAATAGACAGAAGCCTTACTAAATTCTTAAGGGAATTAATATTGCTAAAAAAAAAAAAAAGAAAGCCACAAGTCTGGCCTACAAGCAAGATCTTAGGTTCCCAAATGTGTATCAGCAGGTAGTGAAAATTATACAGCCTCCAAAGAGAGCATACCCTCCAAAACTTACTTTGGATTTGGCTACAATGTATAATATTCAAGGGAAAACTTCCAGAGGGCTCCAGAGGGCTTTCATGTGTCATGAAAGACAATGGCCAAGAGAGTGATCCAAGGGAGAGAAATCAGGGTGAGCTTAGCAGGAATGGGATTTCAGAGTTCCTACACATCAGGATCTGACTGCTATGGACCACGGAGTGCTCTGTGTTTTCTACTTTTATCTCTATGAATGGGTTATTTTTCTACCCCATCATTCTATATTAGGTTACAGGGCTGTGTGGGGTGGATAACTTTTCTCTTTGTTTATAGATGAAGGATCACAAGAAGAGGATGGCACCTTAGTAACAGACTGTGGACTTCAAACTAGATGCAGGAAATGCGTGGGCGATGGGTGACTCTACTGATGATGGTAAATATGTTCTGTATGTGTAGAATTGGATACGCAAAGGGGCAAACTTTTGTCAACAACCCTCCAATATCTATTCTGCTTTTATCTCTTTTTAGCAGTTCATGTATGTTTACAGCACAAGAGTGGGGGCAAGGATACCCAGGAAGAGATTACATTTCCTAGCATCGCTAGCAACTAGGGTAGCCATGTGATTAACTTTGGGCCAGTGGAATGTGAATGAATGAATGAACATTGAAAACTGTCCCTAATTATAGGGGAAAAAATACTAAAACTAAAAAGGAAAAGTGTATGGATTAAAATTAGGATATAATGGGAAGAACCACAGTTCCCCACTTAAAAGTTAAATTATACTGTAAAATTCTTTCTAAAATGTCATCAAATTTCCACAGTAAACTAACAATCGGTTGATAATTTAGATTGGTTCACATAATTTGAGTTATTCCTCATTTCTAACTCTAATCCAATTAGAAGGAAAAGTATTTGATTTGAAATTAAGCATTTTTATTCTTTTTGTTTCATCATGCTTCACAAATTGAGCACAAATTTTAAAAAAAGGCAAGCTAACAATTAGTAGCTGACAAATTAGTTTTTGCTAGTTCCAATTTTTGAACATCTACTCTAGATATTAAATTCTATATTTTTATTGATTTTTAGAACTTAATATACTTTTTCATTCTACTTGATATGGCTTATTTAATTATATGTTTCTGCATTTTAAATTGCAAGACTTGCTCAGTACATTCTTTTTAAATTTCATAGAAAACTGCAGGTACAGATGGTCCATTAATAGCAATAAAAAGGCAAATTAAAATTATGCAAAACCTTTTGGAAAGTAATTCATTCCACAGCTATCTCCAGGAAAGTGTCTGTGTTAAAAATCTAATGTGATAAGACTTCCTGCTGGTATAAGTCACCCTAAAAGAAGTGTTGTATCATCTGAATTATCTGCTTTTGGCAAGAAGGACAGACTATTTAATTGATTTTAATAAACGATAGCTATGAATAGGATTTCAATCTGTCATGGTTAGGTTCTAATTCCTTATACGATTTGATAGACAATGACATTCAAAACCACGAATTTCTGAATTCTGTATCCATTATGTACTACTGTCTCCCTTGATATGATAGAATTTTTCTATTATCTAGAATTATTATGCTCATTAATATTTCTCTTGGGGTAATGGTTTAAGAAGCTTTTGGTTAAATGGGGCACTGTGATGCAGTGGATAACAACAAACTTTGGAACCAGAACACACTGGTTCAAATCTCCCTTTTACTCTTTGTTATTTGTGTCTGTTTGGGAATATCTCTTAATCTTATTTTTCACCTACAAAATGGTAATAATTAATAACAAGTCTTTAAAGAATTGTAAAGATTATCATTATCAATGTGAAAATACTTCATATATTTTAAAGTCCAAGCAAATATTAATTAGTATTTTATATATAGATTGGGAGGAGAGGTGAGGTAAACAAAAAGACTTTAGACTCTGATGCAACTAACTGCCTTTGAGTTAATTTTATTAGAAGTATGAGGAGTGATATAAAGAAAAACATGTCAATAGCAGAAAGGAGGAAAAATAACAACAAATTTCTGAAGAGGAATAGAAGAGATGAATAGAGGAGCAAATTGGAGAAAGACCCAGTGAAGAAAGAGAGGAGGGGCACGCTTAAGAAAGATACTTCAGCAAATGAATAAAGCCTTCGCTGCTGATGCCTTGTCAGAATATTAACACGGAGGAGGGAAGACCATAGTACACTTAAGAATTCTGATAGATTACTCTCCTGCAGAAATCCATTCTGTCTGTACCCCCAACTGTGATCTTATCTATATGAGTGAAAGGATTAGGTTAAAACTATCCAAGACAAATCCCATTCTTGATGCAATTAGCCAGTAGTTGTGGAAATGTCATACTTCAATGAGAATTTATTTTTGGAGATTGAAGGACCAGAGATACTTCAAGCAAGCAGCATAATCAGATTATATCTGATCAACAAAGAAGAAAGCAGGGTACCTCCAGATTTCTGGAGCAGCTGTGCGGTAATTACACCATAATTAATTTCCTTCACGTTTGTGCGTGTGTGTGTGTGTGTGTGTTCTTCTCTGGATTATTTCTTCATCTTATTCAGCAATTTAAAAGAACCTTAATTTCCTGGAAGTCGTTTGGAGTCTATTATGCACGAGAACGCTGAGATGCTGAGCTTAGAGTAACTTCCTGTGTTGTTTCTCATAAGGCTGCAGTTGAATTGCCATTCCTTGTACAAAATCTTTTTGAGGTTAAAAAAAAATGTAAGGATAAACCATTCTGTATGCATAACACAAAAGGAACCGTATACTGAGCAATCTTATTTCTGATATGACTATGGAGTTCTGATATGAAGTCAATCCGAAGAAGAGTGTTTTTCCTGGGGCCCATTTTCTCTTAGCTTATCACTTAAAACCCTTTGAACGATTTCACAGGGATTAATAGTCAGGATCCTGGGAAGAATTGGGGCTGTTTCAGCACTTCTGAGCTCGGCTGACATAGACTTATTCTTCAGCGTTCTGGGGCACCAGGGGAACATTTTTAGTTTTCGTCACCATCCTAAAGAGATGAAAGCCCCTTGAAGTCAGTGGGAGATTCATTTTAAAATTAGTCCTGTAGGAAGCAGAGTAATTTGAGAAACTGGGCTGGGGATAGTATTTGAATAAGGCAGACACACACGATGCCAACTTTGTTATTTGAACTCTAGTCTTGGTGGGGGTGGCTCTGTGTGTGTACAGGAGACATCGTGGAAAATGTGTATTTGAGCAATTACTCTGCTGCAGTAACCTCAACAGTTTAGGAAGCCTCTCAGCATTTGTTTATACAATACTTGTGTGCACATAACTTTGCATAAATATCAAAACCAATGCCCATCAAGAACAGACTGAGAGTAAGCTCTCCATGTGCTTATGTGTATTTACATTCTCAAAATATAGTTTGTTTATGTTGATTTATGGTATGGTCCTTCCTGGAGGCAACTGATATATCAAAAGGGTTTTTTTGAGGATGGATTTTAAGAACCTAAAATGAAGCAAAAATGAGGAGTATCAGGCATTGGGAAGAAACCAGGACATCTTGCCAATCTCATACCTCAAACTTCCAGCAATGGCTAAATTGAGGGAAGATACTAGGAGTCCACACAATGCAATTCTTCTTTTGCTGCATTGCAGGAAGCAAACGTAAAAAAGAAAATTCTGAACCCCCTAGTAATTGACATGTCCTGGAAAAGATGAGAAACTCATTATTTCAGTCCTGCATCCCACCATGGGTCAGTCTGCCGTCACTAAAGTATGTAACCCTGCCTCTCTGTTTCCTTCTTGGAGCCAGCTGAGTAATTGCAGGGGAGTGTCTCCAAGGGGTGAGTTTAGGGGGAATTGTAATCAGTAAGGAAGACTCTGGGGAAGGGTTATAGAAGAGATGTCTTCTCAGATGCTTACTATAAAAGCAAACCCAGATGGCTGTGAGGAGGAAAATGTGTAAGTTTTCACTAACCAGATTAGTAAATTGCAGATCGTGTTTAAAATCTAACCCAACGTCTCCTGGCTGTGACTAGCTCACTCCAAAGAGAGGAACAAAATAAAACTCAAGGATTAACATGACTGTGCCTCAGTGTATTTCCCCATCTAGGCTTCTTGGAGGATTTGAGTCCAAGGAGAGGTATTAAAGGATAGGAGAGAGTTACTGTGAGAAGAACGATAGGAGAGAGTTACTCTGAGAAGAACGAGTCATCGCAAAGCCTTTGGAGTTCGAGTCCCTGGTTTGTGCACGTCACAGAGGCAGGAAATAGAGCAGCAGGCAGCTGAGTGTTACTGCTTGGATGTGGCAAGAGATTAGGCCGGAGAGTCGGAAGTCTGATTAGCTATCATATGTATAGTTACAGAAATGCACAGATACATGTGTTTGCGTGTAAGTGACACAAATATGTGCGCATATACAAGTAAGCATAGCCCCTATAAATCTTTTGCTCTCACTTTCTCGTGCATCCAAGTCACTCCGACACAAGAGCTGCAGGATTTACTGACTCTTTGGCATCTCTTTCATAGCTCCTTGCATAATGCTTGCCTGCAGTGGGCTCTCTATCAAGATATATTTATTAACACTGTGGCTGAAATGTTTCCAAACGGTTTGGATTTCAACTTTGCACAGCAGTGCAGTCAACATGCACAGGCACACCAAATTGATAAGGAAAAATCAGAGTTCTTGACCACTCCAATGAGACACATTTACAATTAGCCGAGAAACCTGACTTGACTCCTACAATGGGCCAGTGACATGGCTGGGATCCTTGCATCAATATTGCATTTCCTATTCATCAGTCCATCATTTGGAAGATCACCTGACTTGTTTATAGAAACAAATGAATATATTTGGATAATAAGGAAAGAATTTACCCTAAGGACAAAAAGGAAAAGGTATTAAAGGATAGGAGAGAGTTACTCTGAGAAGTTTGTGTGAAAGTTTGATACAAGAACAGTGATCCACATTTGCAGGGAGCAGAAGTGTTTGTGAATACAGCATGAATATATGATGAGTACAAATAAATGTGTGTTACTACTACAGTCAATCTAGTTTTCTCTAGCACTGGGACAGCTGAATTACATATATCAATGTAATCAAAACCTTTAAGAAAAATTATAGTATGATGTAATATTTCTGCCATGTCACATATGCCTTTCCCTGGAGAAGTTAATTCCCAAAAGGTCTTCATTGATTTATTCTTTAAGTAAAGGTGGCAGGATAAATAAGATTGTAATGTTAACAGCTGGCTCAGAGTTCCCCTTAGGGAGAAGACTATCTTTGTTTAGGAAAACACCTTGATATTCTGCTTTAAATGTGAGAGCCCTAAGGGCATGTTTTGGAAGGATCCTGGAAGAAAAAAAGACAAATTTCTCTGTCTAAAAATTTAATAGGAATTTAAAAGAAAACAAGAAATAAGAGAGGGCAGAAGACCAGATCTCACCCCCTCTGAAGAAGAGAAAGAGAGAAAACAAAGCAACATTAGGTAGGAAGCTAGAGATGTTGGAACTCTGTGATTGCTGAGAAATTCCTGGTGAGCTGCTGGAAAACAAAAGACTCTAAAGAACACACCCATCTAATATTTAGTATTAAACAGTTTGGGAATTATTACTGCTATGCAACCCTCTTCTATTGCCCCAAATCTTGGTAAAATCTGCTGCACCTACAAATATCTCATGTGGATGGCATTTTGGAGAAATCCGGGATGGATGTTATACCTTTAGGTCAGCATAGGGCAGAATCATGAACAAATATAGGATGTGAGACACTCACTAGAACAAGAGTTCAATGGGAAGAGGAATTCAACACCAGGAGTAACCATGGGAATGGCAGCCATTGGAATCGTGTTGAGAACCTCAGAGTCACCCTGTAGGAAGAGGGATTGCTGTAATTTTAAGTAAATCTTGAAAGATGGCGCAAGCTTAACTGATACTGGGATGTACTAACATTCATTGTTTAGGGCAATATCAGGTACTAGACTTGGTAATTTCTACTTAGTTCTTTAGATAATCAAAATTTTAAAAAGTGAGAAGAAGGAGAAGAACAAGGAGAAGAAGAAAAATACAAGAACATGCAGAAAAGTAAAATAACAGAAAGGCTGTTATAACTGAGCCCAAGCGGAAGGGCTGATGAGACAAATCTTGTAAAAAATAGACTCCAAATAACATGTACTGGGAATACCTGTAGCTGTCTATGTCTATAATCTCCTTCCTGGGACTATTTTTACATAATTCAGAGCAATTCAAGTGTCTTTATCAACTCGGCTTAAGTTAAAGTCTTCACTTATTTGCCAATATAAGGAGCATATCTGGCATGAGGGTTATAAAAGGTAAAACTTTCTTACTCTGATCCTTGCATGCAGTCAGTTATAAGAAAGGAGGCGAATTCTAAATCGTTCCTAGAACAAAGTAAGGACAAATTAGAAATATGAGCCAAATTCTTCTCAATATGTGTAGTTGTTGACATTAAGTTGTCCCATCAAATTTTTTAGTCGTGGTCACAATCAGATTTTAGATAAACAGGTTGATAATAAGAGGGAAATGAAGACAAAGAATCGACGTGGGACATTTATATATAGGACATGTCAGGGACTAGTTACCATATATAGCATTATTCATCATGCACCTCTAGCCATTTGTTTAAAAAACAGTTCTACGGGTTTGCAGCATCAGATCAGAGAGAACATAATTCCATAGCATTGAGCATGATTGGACCATATTTGGAATATTACACTCAGACAACATTTTAAGAACATTAAAAAAAGACTAAATGTTATTTGACATAATCTCTTATATTAGCAGTTAACATTCATTGAGTATTTTATGCTGCATTAAGCGCTTTTCATGTGCTATTGTAATTAATTCTTATAAAAATCCCATGAAGTAGTTACTATTCTTATTTATACCTTACCAAGGGGGAAACTGAGGCTTAAAGCAGTGTAGAGGAGTTTCGTTGCCTATCCAAGATCACACAGTTAAGAAGTAGCAGGCAGAAGCTCGGGGCCTTTAAATGAAGCTGTGAATCATCTGGTTTTACTTACTAAAAATGGGTGTCAGCTTCATGTGTCTTTTTGTGGGTTTCTTTCTAGATTCTCCCACTTATTCTGGCTCTATCTAGACCACTTATTCCTGTGTGTAGCTCGTGCATGATGCATTTGACTTTTCTTCCCACCTTTGACTGCATTTTCATTTCTTTATCCTGACAACAGATTAGCCTATCTGGTTATGACTCTTTGGGCTACGGCTTGTACTTATCTTCTGCTCTCTCCCTTCTTAGCTTTTCAGAATTCATAAGCATTTATTGAAAATTTATTATGCACAAGATATTACTACTAAAGTAGTAAATGTAGTACTAAATAAAGTACTAAAGTAGTAAATAAAGATATTACTACTACTAAAAGAAAACACAGATAGTAGCTATGATTGAATTCTATATTTTGGAAAGTTAGTCTCTTTATGAGGGTGGAGGGGAGGCTTGTTCTAAAACTTATGAGACAGAAGACAAATCAAATTTGGATGGTATAGGCTGCCATATAACAGAGAGTGATCTAACCACTTGAGTCTCTGTATGTGATGTTTATCAGGGCAAATCCCAGCCCAGCTAGTCATGGGAATGTGTGCATTAATCCTGGCATTCTGAAACTCCTAGCATCCCAGAGTGCTACCGTGCTCACTTGTTTGTACTTAGACTCATGATTATTACCTTGGCCTTGTCTGGGCATCTTAGCACCATTTAAATCCTAGACCTGTGTGAGGATATAGAAAGATCTCATTCTTTCAGTAACAGAAACAGATTTATTTCCCCCTTGTACTGGATCATTCTATTGTCAAGTTGGTCAAACTGAGAAATATGTTTCCAGAATTCCCTTCTCCATGTGATACTGGGTTTTACTTAGCAAGTTGAGAGAAAGAGAGTTAGAGAGAGAGACACTGTGAGAGATTTGGGATTTAATTGTTTGCCATTACTTTTGGAAGGTCTTCATGACTGGATACACTGACAGAGTTGGCAGTTGCAGATGTGATTTCCTGTTCATCCTCGACCTCCATCCCTCTAGATCCAGCTCTTCATCCTAGCTGCTGGATGTTCTGACCAACAGTGTGCTAGGACCACCAAAGGTGGTAGCTACACAGAGGCAAGAACGTCCAACAGATCTCTCCACAAAGGTCCCTTTCATAATCCCACTTCTGTGACTGGACTTGCCTGGCTCCTCAGATTCTCTGTGTTGGCTTCAACCCGTCCTCCTGCACCAGTGCTTCAGGAGTACTGGTTAAAGACTCTTTTGCTGATCCTCCAACTCACTGTTCAAGACCTTCCTTTCTCCAGCTCCTCCAGAAATTATGTAAGATCTAATTTTTATAGTAATTAATTGTTAACATTCTAAAGGTTCTTAAGATTCAAAAATTCTTAACATTCAGGGTTCTGCTTCCTTGACTGAACTTTGGCTAATTCAGACTCTTAGAAGTGGTGTGTTTTCATCTCAAAAACCTAAAACATGTGACAATGGCTTGGAAATTGGTGGCAGGTGGAGGCTGGAAAATAGCAAGAAATATATTAGGAAAGGCTGGGAAAATGGCCAAGACACATTGGAGGTTGGAGAAAGGCTGACCCATATTATGTTGCAGAGAAAAAGTTGTCAAATACTTGCCTGCAATAATGTGAAAGTCAGAAAATGTACCTCATGAACTTGTGGATCTGGCTATCTCCATCTCTACATAGAATGCTGAAAGTGACAATTGGCTTCTTCTAGTTATATATGATAAGATATGGAAAGGTAGAGATGGTTCCATCTGTTTGCAAGCAGAATTTAGAGGAAATATAGAAAGGCCAAGACTTATTGGGCTGAAAAATAAAACTATCTTTCATTCCAAGTATCGCCAGCCAGTAAGAAATTCTCAAGGTGAAATGAGACCTGGGGTCAAAGATCAAATCAAGGGTTTATCTCTAAGATCCCTTGTTAAGACCTTTGAAAGATTTAAGGTGATATCACACACGTAAGCCTGGGCAATGTGTAGAAGAACCGCCTTGCCAACCCACAGAGTTGTGAGATATAACGTC
The DNA here is from genome assembly GCF_057802395.1 of Ceratotherium simum simum. Classification (NCBI taxonomy): domain Eukaryota; kingdom Metazoa; phylum Chordata; class Mammalia; order Perissodactyla; family Rhinocerotidae; genus Ceratotherium; species Ceratotherium simum. The sequence goes on along the minus strand of NC_141924.1, from coordinate 30,192,508 downwards.
ATCATGTTTTTAAGCCACTAAAAGTTTTGGGGTGATTTGTTGCACAGCTCACAAATTCAAAACTTATTTCTAATTAATTTCCTTAAAATAATACATTTTACACCAAAACCTATATGATACATAAATCTAAACATGGGCAGCACGACTCTCCTTTTCGCTTTACTCCAGATCAGTTAAATAATTTAGTTTTCTTTAGGATATGACTCATATTATAATTTGTAACCCAGTTTATGACACCACTGCACTATGAAATTCTTCATGATGATGAACACCTTGCAGATAATACATATTTTCTTGGTAATGGAAGCTTTCTAGAGGTGGTGTACCCAGTGGTTGAATACATCATCATTGGACGTGATAGTTTGAATGAAAACAACTGCTTGATATTGAACAAGTTACTCACCTTCTTTGAGCTTCGGTCTCCTCATCTCTATAATAACAATATCTGTTTCTCAGGGTGTGGTAAAGAATAAACGAGGTTGTTCCTGGCATATAGTAATGCCTGAGACATGTCAGCTATTATTAGTTCTAAGGTAATGATTTACACTCAAGAATCGGAGTCAAGTGGGATCATACATCAAGCCAGGTTCAGAAGAGCCCAGTTCTGGCCTTAGACAAAAGAAGGGATGTATAATTGTAAATTCACTGTTGATCTCACAAAAGTAATCCAGAGGGTGGACCTGCTAATGGGATGTTCTCCCTACCCCTGGGCCCCTACCCCAGCAAAAGAGATGTATTTACTGTGAATATTGGAAATGCCAGGAAATTATCAGATAGGTTTACAGTGGTCTCAACTAAAGATGTGAACCATCCAACGACTATATAGGCTGATATGGGAAACTAAGGGAAAAGACAGAAACAATTTTCTTTATTGCCTCTCTCCCATTTCTAGTTTTTAATAAATAAATATTTTTGCTTTTTAAATTTTTCCAGTTTGCTTTTCTTGTGCCTTCACATTTTTTAGATTGTTTTTTCCTAGAAATGCAGCTATTTATCTAAAATCTTATTATTTATTCATTCTTGGATTATTCGTTTAACAAATATTTATTAAATGCTTCCCATGTTCCTATCACTATGTTAGATGTGGAAATACAACAGTGAACAAGAATGACATGCTTCTTATCCTCTCAGAATTTTCAGTTTAGTTGGAAAAGCAGAGGAATGAACAGCAAATTATACAATGTTACAAGTATTGCAATAGAGGAACTATATTGCTATTGAAGCTCAAAGAAAAACCATATGACCCCTAAAGGATGAGTAAGAGCCAAGCAAAGAAGAGAGGGTACTAGATGCAGTGAAAAGGAAATGCACAAGAAAACACCAGAGGCAAGGAAGCATAGCACATCTGACATGTCGGTGAAGAAGGGACGTCTGGGTGGCCAAAGAAGCAATTGAAAAGATTCCTGAAGGCTAAATCACAAAAAGCCTATAAACTTTATTATGAAGCCTTCTTTTTACTTGGAGGGCAATGGGGACCTCCTAATGGGTTTTGAGCAGAGTAATGTTATAAACCAATGTGAGATTTATATCTTGAAATAATCTTCTGGACGGTGGAGAATGGTTTGGAGGAGAAATAGAAGAAAAACTCAGGGGCCGAGAGCTCTGCTGAGAATCTGCCTCTGGTCTAAGGGAGGGAAGGACCTACATTAGGGCACTGAGTGGAGACACAGAAAGGTGGATGGATTAGTGAGTTATTTATAATGTAGACACCATGGAACTTGCTGCTTAATTAGATGTGAGGCATAATAGAGGTAGAAAAATCAAATTTCAGGCTTGAACAATTATACAAATAGCGACATGCTTTCATGAGATAGGGAAGATAGGAACATTAAAGGAGAAGCTGGTGTCCAGGATATAATGATTAATTTACTTTTGAATCTGAGGACATCCCAGTTTAGATGTCCAGCATGCAATTGATTATAGTGATCTGGCTTTCAGGGAGAGATTTGGCCACTAGAAGTAGAAAACACTTACTCGGTTATCCAGATGTTTTCTTCCAATGATCATCTATTTTAAAACTGGCGTTAGACAGCCCAAGTATCTGGATATTGAAACAAACTTTTTCTCTTCCTGCATGAGTTATGAAATTCAAAGCCTCACATATAAACAAAGGCATCACATCAGATTTCCAGCTGATCAGAGTCGATAGTTTACTTTATCACTTACTTAACCTGTGTATTTCTCTCAGAAACAGAATATATATGGAGATTTTCAAATTAATCCAAAAAGAAAAAAACCTTGATTGCTTATTTTTTAATTCTTAAACAAGATGAGTTTTAAATAACCGGTGAATGAATTGTTTGAGCAAGTTCATTCTCAATTGGCAAAACTTTTTGTTCTTCATTGTTAATCATCCAGTATTGGACTCACTTTGGAATAACATTACAGAAAATGCAAATGGAAAGTTATCAGCGCCACCTAAAAGATACGAGGTGTTTTTTTTAATAACTGAAGCTTTGCTACAATCAAGCTGGCTGTTTATTTTTCATGATGAGATCATTATGCAAAGGCAAACTGCAGGTGAAGAAAATTGGCTGACATATTTCTACAGCACAGAGATGCTTTTCATTAATGAGGAAGATAAAGAAGCTCATTATTTGTGTTTAAAATGAATTATTTCCAAAAATAAATAGCAAAGAGTACCATCTAAGTAGATGTGAAGTGAGAAGCTTCTAGAATGACTTAAAGAGGGAAGAGGAGAATTCATACATGTTCATGGTTAGAAGTCAAAGTGTCATAGGAAGGGGCCTTGGTCAGCAAAGTTCTATAGCTGTTTCAATGCCTCTGTTAGTTTTTAAAATACTTGAAAAAGAAAAAAATTAACCTCTATTGGATTAGCAGATGTAGAAATTTAGACATATAGCCTTTGATATGAATTCCTAGAAGAGTGTTCTACCCTCATACAGTTATCAATATCATTGGATCAGGTCTATCAGTCAGCCCCCTGGAAGATCCTGAGGGTGGCATTTGGAAACGTTAAGTGCTTTATGTCAAAACCTCTCTTATTTGACTTAGCTGGCACAGCAAGTATGAGAACACAGAAGTAATTCTCACAAATGATTAATCACAATTCTCTCCTTGAAAATTCACCTAAAGTAAATTTCCAGAATTCTTTTAGATGAAAGCTATTTAAGTAATGGGCTGTTTACAGCTAAAGAAATTTTTATGATCATCGACTTAAGAAAAGAAAGGGAAAAAAGTTGGAGAAGATGAAAGAGGGATTAAGAAAGTGGTTATGTCAGTGAAATGAAATAAATTTATGAGAAACACATTCCTTGAGGCTTGGCTTACCTTTCCAAAAACATCAAGGATGTTCCAGATAATGGCAGAACCCTTTTATGAGCTGTAGGACAAGTGGTTAAGCACCTTCAAATACTGTTTTTGGAGTCCTCGTCTAGGAAGATGGAACTCATGATCAAAATAAAATGTGTAATTTTGCACACATCAGCTATGTAACTGTAGGCAAAATACTTAACTTCTCTGAGTCAATTTCCTCAACTTAAAAATGGAAACACTAATGCCCACATCACAGGGTTGTTGTCCATATTAAGTTACATCATTTTGTCTACAATTCTTAAAGTGGGGTGGTGGGCTACATGCTTGACACTACTGAAAGCCACCAAATAACGTGGCATATTAGTCGATGGTAAATAATTTGAAACACATCTGAAGCATATATAGTTGGAGTAAAACTCAAGATGAAGCTTGAGACTACAAAGATATTTTAGGCTTGCAGTGGCCTTGTCAGACTACACATAAATTCTTCCCAAAACTCTAGGGATGTGGAAAAATTACTCTTTTTTATTAAGCTAATTTTAGGTGGAAAAAATGAGGGGTATTGTTTTATGGACACCTAGTACACAGTAGACCATCCATAAATTTTTAAATAATAATAAAAGCTAAGTTATTGGGATCTAAATATTCAGTACGTAATAAGTACATATAAGTATACTTACTGTGTATGGATTATCTCATTGAGCCTTTATAACAACCCATGAGGTAGGTACAATTATCATCATTACTTGATAGATGAAGAAACTGAAGAAAAAAGGATAAAATAATGTGTCTACATCTTGATATGTAATGAAAAAGGATTCCAGGAAAGCCAAGATTCAAACTCAGCCATTTGATTCCTAAATTTATGCCCTTAACAACTGTGTTGCACTAAAAGGTAAAATTATAGGTCCACAAACTGCTAGAAATCCAGGATTCATGTGATGGCCTGAATATCTTCAGGAACAAAGTAAGCCTAGGAAACAACAACACGGCGACATTCCTAACCCAGAAATTGTCCTATGAGAGGGACACTGCAAGACGAAGGTCACTGATAGGACTCACTCCTGCCCAGCTCAAGACCACTTCTGGAAATATTTTAAAGCTTTTGCTACTTTTCTGTATTTAATGTACTGAGTCCTTGCAAGACAGATATGATTATCCGAGCCTGAGTCACACATCTGAATCTTGGCTTTCAGGATGCAGAAAGAGAATTTTTCATTCTTTGGGTTTCAGTCAAAGGAAGCTGATCCTACCTTCTGTTGAGTCACATAAAATAGAAAGGAGCATTTGATGTTGAGATGTCAAACATCTGATTTGATGTTGCAGGTGTCAAACAAATCTGCAAATTTTTCACCTAACATAATGAAAATATTCTTTGTATAGCTAAAAACAGACCCATTTGTTTCCCAAGGGAGACAATCTAAGTCTTCAAATCAGTATCACCACATAAGGTACATTGGTTCTCTAGTTCTTTCACAGCTCCCCGGAATATTCTGCAACATCTAGACCTGCTTTTTCCAATGTGGTAGCCACTAGTCACGTGAGGCTAGCTCTTAAGCATTTGAAATGAGGCTAGTATGAATCAAGATGAGCTATAAATATAAAATATACAATGGATTTTTGAAGGCATGTATGTTGAAATGCTAATACTTTAAATGTATTTAATTTTAATCAAGTAAAGTATATTATTAATTATAATTTTACCTATTACTTTTTACTTTTTTAAGGAGTATTGAAATTTTAAAATTTTGTATGTGATTCACATGATCTTTATATCGGAGAGCACTACCCCAGACTAAATAGAATAGTTAATACAAGCACTAACACCAACATGCCCTACACACTGTATTTGGAGTGGTAGGTAGGAAAATATGGAAATTACTTAAAATATATAAATGTATATGCTACATCTACCAATGACCATGGCAAAATGCCTGGTTTAAACTAACATTCCCACAGAGAATGACTATGTATGTTAGATTACATGCATGGAAGAACAGATTGAAATCATCAGTTAAAAACTAAAGTTGCAGAAACTTGAAAAGCCGAGATCTTAGAAAAAAGTAAAATGCACTGAGATGAGCCCAATATTCTCCTGGCAATTTTCCATGAAGGCAATTGCGAACTCCTAAATTGCTAATGTGCAGAGTAAGATATAGAAAAAAGCAGAAGGCAGCTGCTAAGAAGCTAAGAAGACAAGCAGAGGATGTAGAGATTTTTTTTTTTTAATTGTCTCCTGATGCTACAGGTATTTGAGTCACCATGTACGTTAGGTCCCCAGAACTTATTCATATGATAACTGGAAGTTTGTACCCTTTGATCAACATCTCCCTGTTTCTCCCATGCCCCAGCCCCTGACAATCAGCAATCTTTGTTTCTATAGGTTTAGCTTTATTTAGATTTCACACATAAGTGAGATCATACAGAATCTGTCTTTCTCTGTCTGACATTTCACTCAGCATAAAGCCTTCAAGGTTCATCCATGCTGTCACAAATAGTAGGATTTCCTTTTTTTTAATGGCTCAATAATATTCCATTGAATGTATATACACCACCTGTTCTTTATCCATTGATCTATCAATGGACACTTAGGTTGTTTTCATGTCTTGGCTATTGTGAATAATGCTGCAATGAATATGGGAATGCAGATATCTCTTCGAGATAGTGATTTCATTGTGAAAGACTTATTTTTAATATTTTCTTGTAGTTCAGGTCTTCTAGTATTGAATTCTTTCAGTTTTTGCATGTCTTAAAAAGTCATCATTTTGCTTTTATGTTTGAAAGTTATTTTTTTCCAGGTTACGAATTCTAGTTGGAGAGTTTCTTTTGGTACATTAAAGTACATTCATTTGCTCCACTGTATTGTGACTTCTTTATTTCCAGAAAAGTCTTCTGTATTTCTTACCTTTGTTCCTCCACACAATGTCTTTTTTCCTTTGGCTTCTTTTAGGATTTTCTCTTTGTTACTGTTATAAGCAATTGGATTATTATATGCTTTGGTGTTTTCTTCATGTTTCTTATGCTTCTCGTAACTGTGGCTTCATAGTTTTCATCATTTGGGGGGAATTTTCAGCCACTATCTTTTCACAAATTTTTTCTCTCAGACTCTCCCACCCCCAACTCCTGCCACCACAAAAAAAGGGCAAAGGTTTGTGTTCATTTTCCAATTTGAATAAAATGAAAATTTAAAACCAAAATGAAAAATGAACGGAACATGACTCTTCCCTTCCCACTTCTTTCTTGGAAGCCAGACAACCTCCAGTTCCTCCTACTACTGTCCTCCTGCCCAGGGGACCCAGGCACCTGAGCTGGTGTAGCAACCTCGTAAGAATTAAGAAGCCCTGGGTCTTATCCTGGATTTTCTCTTAAAAGCAGTCATTAATTCCTGGAGCTTCATTTTCTACCTCTGAAAGAGGAAGTTGGGCAAGTTGATGCTTTCCATCTCTAGCTCAAAAGTAGAGTCCTATCCTCAAGTCAATTTATCTAAACTGGAAACAACAATCATTTTTTAAAATTATCAAGTAACACCCTTAGGCATCCCCTCTGACCAGTGGATCCAGTGGTTATAGTGGATTTCTAGTTATTGTTTTAGTCTAGTGACAATAACTATTAATCCTCGAAGGTCTGTGTGGATCACTTTTATTAGTATGTAGTTTCCCAAATAAGTATTTGCACATTCCTTTAGGTAAGGCTACTTCCACAGACATACTTGTGATGTTGTTTTAAAGGTCCTTCATGAAGGATGCCCACTCATACCTTGATTTGAGACTCAGGTCTTAGATTTGGAGAAGGGCCATGATTCTCTAAAATGGTAACTCAAAATAAGCCTCTTTTCAAGTTGAGTGGTTGTCCGTTTTACATGTCAAGTAGGACCTTAGCAGGTTGCCTACATAATTAGCTCCTGGGAATGCCATAATCACTAATCATCAACAAATCTCTCTGAGGCCCATATTTAGACTACCACATAGGCTCTGTTGACTGTTTTGGTAATGTGCGCAATTTGCCCTAGCCAGTTAAATGCCACGTCATGGTCTTAGCCATCTCAGACTCCTCCTATCTCCAATAGAATTAGGCACCCTATTTTAATTGTAGAGTCTCCTACCTCCCACCCGCACAGTGATGCTTCTCTTACCTATATAGATCTCAAAATCATGAGGAAGGGAGGGATCTGGACCCCCTAACAGAACAGAACAATAAAATTTAGCAAACTTTGAAAGTCTTTTGTATATATGCCCTCTCCTTAAATTTGTAATTTTTCTTTTGAGTCATGCTGATATTTCCCTCCAACTAAAATATAAGCCACATAAAAATAGGGCCTTTGTCCTATTCATTACTGTATGAAGGTGCTATTTAATGAGTGAAATAATAAGCGAATAGTTTGATTTGTAGATGTGGAAATAATGGAAAGTGGTAGAACAAAAAGATAGTTGACTCCTTCTACAGGTACAACTCCCTTAAGGGAGAGATATTGCCCTGTGCTAGCACTTTGTAGAACTTACGTGCTAAATTCTCTTTATGTTGAATCCTAGATGACACCCAGAATATGTGTAATATAGCTCTTCTTATTACAAGAGATTGCTCAGTCATTATATTCATCAGTTTTACTCCCAATAGCTTTTGCTTTCTGTGAGAAATAGATTAAACAATAATTTTCTTAATAAAATATAGCATGATAAGTTTCTAAATAAATGCAATATTGGCATTCAGAGCAATAGATCTAAAAAATTAGAATGACTTATTCTTAAGAGCTTTTCTGTTGAGAATCTCCATAAACAAGTTTTCTAATACACATTCCGAGATGACAAGTAGTGTACATTGAACAACTTCTTTGTGTTATATATTAAGATGATCCTTTTAGCTCTTTCTGCTGCCCTGCAGGATGCTTCAGTTTTCCCCAAAGTTAAGATCTGCAGAAAGTAAACCTTGACCTCATTTAGTCAACTGCTGTATATTTTAAATTGGAGCGTCTTAGATGAAAGAAATTGCAAAATTTCTATTTTTCTTCATAGCTCTTCTACTAAATTAAATTAAAACTGAACTGTAAAGAATAATGCTTTCACTGGCCTCTTTTCTACAAAATAGAAGCATATGCTGTTGACCTGGGAAAAGACTAACCAAGAAACCAGACTTGGGTCAGTCTCTTACAACATTGCCTGGCAGGTTGCCTGGGTTTGTCCTAGCTATTTAGCGGTAAAAGAGAATTAATCTCTAATTTCTCTTCATCTGAAACCAAAAAGTACTCTGATTCCCTAGTCTACCATTCTTTCCTTACATCAAATAAATATGAGAACTTGTATTGTAATTAAGCAGTGTTTCCCCCTGAAGCCGTTCTCTGGAAACTCCCTTGTTTAGAAGATAATAGATAGTATCTTCAAAAGCATCATTCTCCACGAAATTCCTTTTCCAATAGGAGCAGTCTTCCTTGTGATTTCTCCTTAGCTAAATTGCTTTTAATTACATTTCTGTTTGCTTTTCATCTCATCTTCTGAGTTAAATTTAGTATTAATATGATGTGTCCCAGCAAGCCATGTAGTTTTATTACTTTTCCAATCTGGATTTTTTTAACAGAGAGAAATTTTAATGGCCCATATTTCGTCCTACCTTCATCCCCATCAATGAACGTTTCAAACCTGGCTTGAATATGTAAAATAGAATAGTGTATGAACATTCAGAAAAGTTTCCCACATTAGCCAAAAGTTAACACATTTAAAGCTGGTATTAAAATAAAAAGTACTTCCCAAAATTGATGATACCTGAAAAAGAAAAAAAATGACTTTGGGGGCCAGCCCTGTGGCGTAGTGGTTAAGTTTGGCATGCTCCACTTCGGTGGCCCAGGTTCATGGGTTTGGATCCCGGGCGCGGACCTATACCACTCGTCAGCCATGCTGTGGTGGTGACCCACGTACAAAACAGACAAAGATTGGTACAGTTGTTAGCTCAGGGCTAATCTTCCTCAGAAAGAAAAGAAAAATTAAAAAAGATATATTTTTAACATCCAATACAAGCCATTAACTTGGAATGTTTAATGCAAATTAGCTCAAGCTTTTTGGGGGGAAAAGGGATCTATTAGTTTTTTTTGCTAGCAAACTACGTCCTGCAAATTTAGCAACATAAAACAACACCTCAGAGCTCTATAGGTCAGAAGTATGACATGATATAGCTTTTTTTCTTTTCAGGGTATCACAAAGCTAAACTCACCATGTTACAGGGCTGATTTCTTGTCTAGAGGCTTTGGGGGAAAATTTGCCTCCAAGTTCATACTTGTTGTTGGCAGAATTCACTTCCTCCCATTTGTAGGACTGAGGTCCATGTTCCCTGCTGGCTGTCCTCCAAGGGGCGCTTTCAGCGGGTAGAGGCCTCCCACATTCGTTCTTTGCTGTGTGGCCTCCTCTGTCTTCAAGTCAGCAACTGCATGTTGAATCCTTCCTGAGCTTTGAATCTCTGACTTCTTTATCTCTGTTTATTTAAAAAGCTAATGTGATCAGATAAGGTCCACTTGGATAATCTCCCTATCTTAAAATCAACTGATTTGGGAACTTAACTATATCTACAAAATCCCCTTTGACATATAATGTAATGTAACTATGGAAATGATATCTGCCAATAAACAGTTTCCACCCACACTCAAGGAGAGATTATACAAGATCGAGGGTCACTGGAAGTCATCTTAGAATTCTGCCTACCCAGGGAGCAATGCATAAATTTGGCAAAGCCTACTGAAAATTACCCCTTTTTGCTAGTTTTTTTTTTTTCAGGCAATGCTAAAGTGATTAGTTAATATAAAGCATTATTGGATGATGTGGAAATTTACATGACTATGGAATACTAAAGTGAAATTTTAGTGTTTTTTTTGTTTTGTTTTGGTGAGGAAGATGGCCCCTGAGCTAACATCTGTGCCAATCTTCCTCTACTATGTATATGGGACACTGCCATAGCATGGCTTGACGAGCGGTATGTAGGTCTGTGCCTGGGGTCCAAACCCACAAACCCTGGGCCACCGAAGCAGAACATGTGAACTTAACCACTATGCCACTGGGCCAGCCCCTAGTTTTAGTTTTTAATGTAATGTGAATAAAAATCAAAGTCGTAAAGATATTTATAGACGTGTTGCCACAATGGCTCTAGAAAATTAGCTTCTTTTTAATTTTTTCTTATAAAATGTTTCAATCTATTTAAATCATACTAGTTTCAACAGTCTCATATAGAAATAAAGACCTTGAGAGCTAAGTGGCTAATACACGCAACAGAATTTTCAGCACCTTGCTGTTTGCTGCCACCTCGTCCATCACCTCCACACCCCAGGGAATTAGCTATTTGAAGAGGGGTCAAAGGGCCTGAAATGGTGTTGCAGCTTGCACGTGAAATGGCACCGTCTTGACTCAATGCTAAACGTGCTGGAAAAGAGTAAATAGCCGGATGTAGCCAGCAGTCCAAAATAATAAATTTGAAAAAGAAAGTGCATGTGATAAGTGTAATCATGTTAATAAAGATGCAAACACACATTGCTCTAGCACCAAAAGAGTCATTGGAAAGAATAAGAAAATAATTTACAGACAAATTAGAAATGTCCCTTCATAAATTTCTAATTTTATTAAAAAAAAATGATCCTCCCAACTACATCTTTTTATTTTTTTCATTTTGACAATTTAGTGAGAAGGTACTTCAGTTCTTTCCAATGACATTTTCTATATGAATATTTTGAGCTTTTCCTCATATTTCCAAACTCATTTGAATTACTATGTCGTGAGAATCTATCAACCTGAAATACCTAATTTGAATAAAATAACACAGACAGCACAACAGGCAGGTGCCACTACAGAAATGAAACTAAAATAAATAATATTCATTATACACCTTCTTACATTTCTTAGGGTGTGTTTGTAAAGAGTTGCTAATGCAAAGATTTGTCTCTTGTGAATTATTAGCCATTTACAAAGTAGCAAAAAATGTGTATAAATAGTCTCCTGGATTTAAAGACATTTTCTCCTTTGCATCAGAAATTGGATTCTTTCCTCCTTGGACTCCCAGGAAACTGCTCTGTAGCCTGAGGTTGTTGGTACTTACTTCGTAGTCCAGGTGCTATGCTAATAGCTGCCACTGAATATTTTTAGGTACTTTGAGCACCAACTGTGCTCAAAGCTTTCCTCCCAAAAGCCATAAAAGTATCATCATCCTGATCTAACAGGTGAAAAACTGAGATCAGAAATATTTGGCAATTTGCCCAAAGTAGTAAGTGTCAGAGTAGAAATTATCTAATTTCAGGACTCTTTAAATCCTTGACACTAACCAACTAGATATAAGACATGAAGGCCTAAAACAGAAGAAAAAATTACATCAACTCATCTATGTCAATACGGCAGTCACCATTCTTTTTTAGCGAAAACATTTTAAGCTTTTCAATCACCACCCATTGTCCATTTGTACCCCAATTTTTTTCTTCTTCAAAAATATTTTGGATTTGTTTTAAAGCTTGTGACTCACTAAGTACAGTATATTTCCGATCTTAGAACAGAAAACTCTCTCTTTCTAAAGTAATCAACATATGAGAATTGTTCCTTAAAATAGGATTAGAGCACTCTACAGCCAAGGGACACAACAATTAGTCTCCGTGGCAGCTGGATATCATGCAAAGAGAGTGGTGAAAGTGAAGCAGGATTTGAGAAGAGGTGGGAATGACCCATGTGAAGTGTAGAGAGTCCTACCAGAGAACTAGATTGCACTTGGGGTCTCTTTGGGGTCAAGGAGAGATTAACGAAGATGCAGGTAAGGAGGATGCCTCTCAGCAGGTAAAATGTTTACAAAAATAACGTCTTGGTGGAAACGCTGCAAAAGAAAGCTATGAAAGCCAGGAAGGTAGTTGAAGGGAAGCTTGAGATTTGGAAATTTTGAATAGTTTGATCCTAGAGCAAATTGTTTAAAATAACTTTCATTATATTAAAAAGAGTCAAGAAGTTTGTCAAATGGGTGTCGAATAAATGTGTGAATGAATAGTACGTGTTCCCTATTCCTAAAATGAGTTAGCACTTAGACCATGGCTATTTGGATAGCAATGAATAGCTGAATACTACAAGTATTAAGAACAAGTGTTTCATAGATGCCGAAAACAGATTGGTGATTACCAGAGGAGAAGTGGAGAGAGGGCGAAAGGGGTAAAGGGGCACATATGTTTGGTGACAGATGGAAACTAGACTTTTGGTGGTGAATACGATGCTGTCTATACAGAAGCTGAAATATAATGATGTACACTTGAAATTTACATGATGTTATAAACCAATGTGACCTCAACAAAATAATTTAAAAAAAAGTAAAGCAAGAAAAAAAAAGAACAAGCGTTTGACTTCTTGAGTTAGGATATCATTATTGGTATAAACCATCTTTTTTGTTGTAAAATAGTCTCCTTCCATTAAGAATATTTGTATCTTTCATCAAAACTGTGTGTATGAATGTTCTTATGTATATTCGTTTTTCAAATTCTTATATTTTAAATGTAGTTTTTCCTAAATTAGCTTGCTCACGTACAACTCAGTGATGAAAACACATGGGACATTTAAGAAATAGGAAAAAATAATCATAAATGGTAAAATTCATTTAAATATGTCTAGATTTGCTTTGTAGCTTATGTCTTTTGGAAATTTAGAATCTCAATTTTCCTGGCCTGAAGTATCAGTTAGAGTTTGGCATCCTCCTTCAATCATGGGCTGATGATGATCATGATCCTGATTACTATTATTTTACCATTTTATTCCAGGGGAGATTTAGGTAACTCCTTTAGATTAACAAAATAGTATACATATATGTATATATATTTTTTGGTGAGGAAGATTGGCCCTGAGCTAACATCTGTGCCAATCTTCCTCTATTTTGTATGTGGGACACCACCACAGCATGGCTTGATGAGCCGTGTGTAGGTCTGCGCCCAGGATCCGAACCTGCAAACCCTGGGCCACCAAAGCAGAGGGAGCAAACTTAACCACTACATCACCAAGCCAGCCCCACAAAATATTATATTTTATGGTAGAAATTTCTACATGACTTTGCTTCTCTACTTCTCTGTGGATATTAGCCTGGAGTCATACAGAATATGGTAGATTTAACAAGGAGGAGAAATTGTGGAGTCTAACTGATTGATTTGTTTTCAAATAAAATAAAATATTATTAAGGTTAGGTTGTTTTTTTTAAAGAAGAACCTATTTGTCAAATAAAGTATAATTTTTATATTACCCAATAGCACATGTAGAAGTTCACAATAACAATTCTTTTCCAAAAGAGGCAAGTCCATTCTATTTCCCCTCCTATTCTTGCTCAAATCAGCAAATTTTTTTGTAAGACTTGATTAATCAAGCACCTGTGTGTGAATTCACAGTATGGATGATGATTTTCTATGCAATACAAAGGATGAGGACTTTTATTGACAATAAAAGATTTCTTTTCAAGTTAAATTATAGTACAAAACTGAAATATGTGAAATGTAGATATGTAACTATTTTTCAGCATATTCTGTGTGTTATAATTTGGAAGAAGGCCTAGATATCTATGTAATAGTAGAGTCTTCTCTCTGTAACTATGTCTAAAATTAGAGGAAGAAGTTTTAGCGAAATATTCTCAATTCCCACTTGTCCTGCCTTTACTCACTTAATTTCAATGAATAATGTAGAAATGCTAACTAAAAAGTTAAGAAAATAGCATGTGGACAATTCTTTCAAAGAAATCCCAATATTTAGTCCATAAAATTTTAAAGATTTTTTAAAAAAATTTTTTATTGATGTCATAATACTTTATAACATTGTGAGATTCCAGTTGTACATTATTATTTGTCAGTCACCACATAAATGCACCCTTCACCCCTTGTGCCCACCCCCCCCAATTCCTTCCCCCTGGTAACCACTAAACTGTTTTCTCTGTCTGTGTGTTAGTTTATATTCCACGTGTGAGAGAGGTCATATGGTGTTTGTCTTTCTCTGTCTGGCTTATTTCACGTAACATAATACCCTCCAGGTCCATCCATGTTGTTGCAAATGGGACGATTTTGTCTTTTTTTATGGCTGAGTAGTATTCCATTGTATATATATACCACATCTTCTTGATCCAATCATCTGTTGATGGGCACTTGGGTTGCTTCCACATCTTGGCTATAGTGAATAATGCTGCAGTGAACATAGCGATGTGTAAGCCTCTTTGGATTGTTGATTTCAACTTCTTTGGATAAATACCCAGAATTGGGATAGCTGGATCATAAGGTATTTCTATTTTTAATTTTTTGAGGAATCTCCATACTGTTTTCCATAGAGGCTGCACCAGGTTGCATTCCCACCAGCAATGAATGAGAGTTCCCTTTTCTCCGCATCCTCTCCAACATTTGTTATTTTTTGTCTTGGTGATTATAGCCATTCTCACAGGTGTAAGATGATACCTTAGTGTAGTTTTGATTTGCATTTCCCTGATGATTACTGATGCTGAACATCTTTTCACATGCCTATTGGCCATGTGTATATCTTCCTTGGAAAATTGTCTGTTCATATCCTCTGCCCATTTTTTGATGAGGTTATTTGTTTTTTTGTTGTTCAGATGTGTGAGTTCTTTATATATTATGGAGATTAACCCCTTATCGGGTCTATGGTTTGCAAATATTTTCTACGAGCTGGTAGTTGTCTGTTCATTTTGATCCTGGTTTCATTTGCCTTGCAGAAGATCTTTAGTCTGATAAAGTCCCACTTGTTTATTTTTTCTTTTGTTTCCCTTGTCCTAGTAGACATGGAATTCGAGAAGATCCCTTTATGGCCAGTGATGAATAGTGTACTGCCTACATTTTCTTCCAGGAGTTTTATAGTTTGAGGTCTCACCTTCAGGTCTTTGATGCATTTTGAGTTAATTTTTGTGTATGGTGAAAGAAGATGGTCTACTTTCATTCTTTTGCAAGTGACTGTCCAGTTTTCCCAGCATCATTTATTGAAGAGACTTTGCTTTCTCCATTGCATGTTCTTCGCTCCTTTGTCGAAGATTAGCTGTCCGTAGATGTGAGGTTTTATTTCTGGGCTTTCAATTCTGTTCTGTTGATCTGTGTGTCTGTTTTTGTACCAGTACCATGCTGTTTTGATTACTATCGCTTTCTAGCATGTTTTGAAGTCAGGGATTGTGATGCATCCAGCTCTGTTTTTTCTTTTTTTTTTTTTCCTCAGGATTGCTTTAGCTATTTGGGGTCTTTTGTTGCCCCATACGAATTTTAGGATTCGTTGTTCTATTTCCATGAAGAGTGTCATTGGGATTTTGGTTGGGATTGCATTGAATCTGTAGATTGCTTTAGGTAGTATGAACAGTTTAACTATGTTTATTCTTCCAATCCATGTGCATGGGATATCTTTCCATTTCTTTATGTCATCATCAATTTCTTTCAATAATGTCTTATAGTTTTCATTGTATTGGTCTTTCACCTCCTTGGTTAAATTTATACCTAGATATTTTATTCTTTTTGTTGTGATTGCAAATGGGATTGTATTCCTGAGTTCTTTTGCTGTTAGTTCGTCGTTAGAGTATAGAAATGCAACTGATTTTTGTAAGTCGATTTTGTACCTTGCAAATTTTCTGTAGTTGTTGATTATTTCTAATAGTTTTCTGATGGATTCTCTAGGGTTTTCTATATATAAAATCATGTCATCTGCAAACAGCGAGAGTTTCACTTCTTCATTGCCTATTTGGATTCCTTTTGTTCCTTTTTCTTGCCTAATTGCTCTGGCCAGAACTTCCAGCACTATGTTGAATAACGTAGTGAGAGTGGGCACCCTTGTCTTCTTCCTGTTCTCAGGGGGATGGCTTTCAGTTTTTCCCCATTGAGTATGGTGTTGGCTGTGGGTTTGTCATATATGGCCTTTACCATGATGAGGTATTTTCCTTCCATACCCATTTTGTTGAGAGATTTTATCATAAATCAACGTTGGATCTTGTCAAATGCTTTCTCTGCATCTATTGAGATGATCATGTGGTTTTGTTCTTCATTGTGTTGATGTGTTGTATCACATTGATTGATTTGTGGATGTTGAACCATCCTTGTGTCTCTAGTATAAATCCCACTTGATCATGGTGTATGATCTTTCTAACGTATTGCTGTATTCTGTTTGCCAATATTTTGTTGAGGATTTTTGCATTTATGTTCATCAGCGATAGTGGCCTGTAATTTTCCTTCTTTGTATTGTCCTTGTCTGGCTTTGGTATCAAGGTGATGTTGGCCTCACAGAATGTGTTAGGAAGTGTTCCATTTTCCTCTATTTTTTGGAATAGTTTCAGAAGGATAGGTATTAAATCTTCTTTGAATGTTTGGTAAAATTCTCCAGAGAAGCTATCTGGTCCTGGACTTTTATTTTTTGGGAGGTTTTTGATTACTGTTTCAATCTCTTTACTGGCGATTGGTCTATTCAGGTTCTCTATTTCTTCTTGATTCAGTTTTGGGAGGTTGTATGAGTCTAAGAATTTATCCATTTCTTCTAGATTGTCCAATTTGTTGAAATATAGTTTTTCATAGTATCCTCTTATAATTCTTAGTGTTTCTGTGGTATCCGTTGTAATTTCTCCTTTTCATTTCTAATTTTATTTATTTGAGCCATCTCTATTTTTTTCTTGGTGAGTCTGGCTAAGGGTTTGTCAATTTTGTTTATCTTCTCAAAGAATCAGCTTTTTGTTTCATTGATCCTTTCTACTGTTTTCTCGGTTTCAATTTCATTTATTTCTGCTCTAATTTTTATTATTTCCCTCCTTCTGCTGATTTTGGGCTTTATTTATTGTTCTTTTTCTGATTCTGTTAAGTGTAGTTTAAGATTGCTTATTTGGGATTTTTCTTGTTTGTTAAGGTGGGCCTATATTGCTGTGAATTTCCCTCTCAGGGCCACTTTTGCTGCATCCCATATGAGTTGGTATGGTGTATTTTCATTTAATTTGTCACCAGATAGTCTTTGATTTATCCTTTAATTTCTTCAATGATCCTTTGGTTGTTCAGTAGCATGTTGTTTAGTCTCCACATCTTTGTCACTTTCCCAGCTTTTTTCTTATAGTTGATTTCTAGTTTCATAGCATTATGGTTGGAAAAGATGCTTGTTGT
Source organism: Ceratotherium simum simum (assembly GCF_057802395.1). Lineage (NCBI taxonomy): Eukaryota > Metazoa > Chordata > Mammalia > Perissodactyla > Rhinocerotidae > Ceratotherium > Ceratotherium simum. Next base: position 30,175,146 of record NC_141924.1, on the reverse strand, counting down.
GATTTCAATCTTCTTAAATTTGTAGAGGTTTGCCTTGTTTCCCAACATATGGTCTATCCTTGAGAATGTTCCACGCGTGCTTGAGAAGAATGTGTAATTTGTTCTTTTTGGATGGAGTGCTCTATATATATCTATTAAGTCCACCTGATTTAGTTTTTCATTTAAGTCCACTATTTCCTTATTGACTTCCTGTCTGGATGATCTATCCATTGATATAAGTGGGGTGTTAAGGTCCCCTACTATTATTGTGTTGATATCTCCTTTTAGGTTTGTTAATAACTGCTTTATGTCCTTTGGTGCTCCTGTGTTGGGTGCATATATATTTACAAGTGTTATGTCTTCTTGCTGGAGTGTCTCTTTTATCATTATGTATTGCCCCTCTTTGTCTCTCATTACCTTTCTTATCTTTAAGTCTATTTTATCTGATATAAGTATGGCAACACCTGCTTTCTTTTGTTTGCCATTAGCTTAGAGTGTCGTCTTCCATCCCTTCACTCTGAGCCTGTGTTTGTCTTTACAGCTGAGATGTGTTTCCTGGAGGTAGCAAATTGTTGGGTCTTGTTTTTTAATCCACCCAGCCACTCTGTCTTTTGATTGGGGAATTCAATCCATTTACATTTAGAGTGATTATTGATATATAAGGGCTTAATGTTGCCATTTTATCTCTTGTTTTTTCAGTTGTTATGTATTTCCCTTGTTTCTCATCCCATGTATTTTGGACAGTTTGGTGGCTCTCTACGATGGTTTTCTCTTTATTTATCATTTGTGTCTTTGTTCTGATTTTTAGTGGGTACCGTCAGGTTTGTGTAAAAGATCTCGTAGATGAGATAGTCCATTCCCTGATAGCCTCTTGTTCCCTTAGTCTAAGCAGGTTTCAGCCCTTTCCTCTTCCCCTTCTAAGTTGTTGTTGTCACAACTTATTCTGTTATATGTTGTAAATTTGTGGTTAAAATGAAGTGATAATATTTATTTTTGATTTTTTCTTTTCCTTTATCTTTAGAGTTATAATTAAGTGTTTGCCAATCTGTTCGGATAGAGAGTTGCAATTTCTGATTTTGTCTGCCTATTTATCTGCTTGCTCAAGGTTTTGTAAAGCCTTTCCTTCTTTTTATTTTTTCAGGTATGAGGGCTTTCTTGATCAAGTCTTGTGGGGGGGGGGCGTCTTGTGGTAATAAACTCCCTCAGCTTTTATTTATCTGGGAAAGTTTTTATTTCTCCATCATATCTGAAGGATATTTTCACTGGATATAGTATTCTTGGCTGAAAGTTTTTGTCTTTCAAATTTTTGAATATATCATTCCACTCTCTCCTAGTCTGTAAGGTTTCTGCTGAAAAATCTGCTGAGAGCCTGATAGGGCTTCCTTTATAGATTATTCTCTTCCAGGTTGCTGCCCTTAATATTTTTGCTTTATCATTGACTTTTGCCAGCTTTATTAATATATGCCTTGGAGAAGGTCTTTTTACATTGATGTAATTAGGAGTTCTGTTGGCTTCTTTTACATGTAATTCCAGCTCCATCTCCAGGTTTGGGAATTTTTCAGTTATTATTTCTTTGAACAAGCTCTCTGCTCCTTTTTCCCTCACTTCTCCCTCTGGAATACCTATAATCCTTATGTTGCATTTCCTAATTGAGTCAGATATTTCTCTGAGAATTTCTTCATTTCTTTTTAGTCTAAGTTCTCTTTCCTCCTCCATCCCAAGTATTTCTGTGTTCCTATCCTCCAGATTGCTAATTCTATCCTCCATATTATCAGCCCTGTTGTTTAAGGTCTCCAGATTTTTCTTTACCTCATCCATTGTGTTTTTCATCTCTAGCAATTCTGTTTGATTTTTCTTTATAGTTTTGATCTCTTTTGTGAAGAATTCCCTCTGTTCAGTAATTTGGTTCCTGATTTCATTGAACTGTCTTTCAGAATTCTCTCGTAGCTTGAGTTTTCTTATGATGGCTTTCTTGAATTCTCTGTCATTTAGATGTAGATTTCCATGCCTTCAGGATTGATTTCTGAGTGTTTGTCTTTTTCCTTCTGGTTTGGAGTATTAATATATTTCTTTATACCATTTGTTGGAGTGGATTTGTGCCAGTGCATAGTGATAGTTTCTGGATGCAGGTTCAAGCTGCTGCCACTTGGGGGGGTGGACAGGAACTGTGTAGTCTGAGCCCACTGCTGCCATCCCTGTCAGGTGTGGCTGTCTGAGCCTGGGTCACTCCTTGGGATCACAGCGGCCCTGTGGGATCTCCCACCAAATGGGAAAGTAGTCACGTGAAGGGCTCAGGGCTACTGCCGCCTGCTCCCACAGACTCACAAAGCTGTGCTCCCTGCTTCAGGGCCACAGCGGTACTATGGGTGTTCACAGCAGCCAGGAGCTTGATTGCGCAGACTGGCGTTTCAGCTGCCCTCTGCTCCTAGGTTGCACCAGCTGTTGTGCTTGGTGGGTGGGACTTCCCCTTGGGACCGAGTCAAAGGCAATCCCTGGGACTGAGTGGGATTGTGGATTCTCCCACCAGACGAGAGAGTGATCACACAGGGGCTCAGGGCTACTGCTGCCTGCTCCCACAGTCTCACCGAGACTCGCTTCCCCCTACAGGGCTGCAGTGGTACAACGGGTCCTCACAGCAGCCAGGAGCTTGTTCACCTGGCCTGGGATCTCAGCTGCCCTCTGCTCTTAGGTTGCACTAATCGTGCTTGGTGGGTGGGATCTCCCCTCTGGGACAAAGCCACCCACTCCCTGGGACCACCGTGGGGTTGTGGTTTCTCCCACTAGATGAAAGAGTGATAACATGGGGGCACAGGGCCACGGCTGCCCATTCTCACAGTCCCGCTGAGACGTGCTTGCCCCACTTTGGGGCCATAGCAATACTATGGGTGTTCAGGGTAGCCGGGAACTTCCTCACCTGAGCGGCAGCTCAACCACCCTCTGCTCCTAGGTACCACCGGCCTTTGTGCTTGGCAGGCAGGGCTTCCCCACTGGATCCAAGCCTGTGCTGCTCTCTGTGGGTGTATGGCCCTGAGGGCTCCCCCACTAGACGGGGCAGTGATCACACCGGGGGCTCAGGGCTGCCGTCACCTGTTTCCACAGTTGTGCTGAGGCACGCTCCCACCCTTGGGGCCATAGCGGTGCTATGATCGCTCCAGCCAGTAAAATAGTTTCACAAGTGCACTGGGCTGTCTGGTGTCCAGAGGGTGCTCACCTATCTCCACCACCTCCTGGGGGTGGGGGTAGTCCATCCACCTTCAGATATACAGCTACTCAGATCTTTCAGGCATCCTGGTGTGCTGTGTGTGTATCCTCTGCTGATCAATGAATGTCCTTTGGGTTGTAGTTCGAAGTAGGGAGAGACACAGGGAACAGCTCACTCCACATGTTGCTGACGTCCTCTCCAAAATTTTAAAGATTTTTAAAATCTCATCTTGGCAATGATGTACATAAATGAATAGTGAAATTATGTATCATACATAGCTGGTAGAAATATTTTTTCAGCTTACAGCATTTGAAACATTAAAAGGATGTATGGATTTTACCCCATAATTTCATCCTAGAGAAATGTTTGCACTTGTGCACTTATATATAATACATATAAGGAAGATCATTGTCATACTGTTTGTAACTTATGAAAAGCTATAAGAATTTATCAAAAGAGCAAATATTTTTAAAAGTATCCTGTATCTATACAAGTAAATGCCTTGCATTTGTAAAGAAAGACGTAAATACTGTGCAATCATTATAAGGGAAAAGGTACACCTGTTGGTATTGATGTGAAAAGATTTTTAAGAGCGTGTTGAGTGAATACAAGCAAGACACCCAGAGAAGAATGCATAGCATGATCTCATTTGCTTAAAATATTGCAACTGCATTTATTTGTAAATGTGGAGAATAGAGACAGCAAGAATCACACTAAGCAGGACCCAGTGGTCATCTCTGACGTGGGGTTTGGAAAGGAGAGAAAGGAATATAAGGAATTTCACTTTTCATCTTACACACTTCTAAGCTATTTGACTTTTTACAGCTAGAATGTATGCCTTTTGTGATTCTAAAAATAATATATTGTAACTATATTTATAGTTTCTATATGTAGTTTCTAATTGCGAATGGTGAAGTTTACAGATTTAATAGGGCCATGTGACTGAGTTCATTTGGCTTTGTGATTAAGTACCGATGGTTCAGCATTAGTAATGGCACTGAGATGTTTTATTCTCCTCTCTCAGCCACAGTTTATGTGAAAAAGTCATGTGACTCCTCAATTATATGATGTTTTGTTTCAAATGATGCAGTTTTATTGATTGATATTCATCAAAAATCAGAAGATTCAAATAAGCAATATGAATAGTTTGTCTATTTTTAGGTTGCTATAGATGTTTTGAAATATAAAATTATTAACACAAATAGTGCCTTTGAATATTATTAAAGTTACAGTTGTTTGGGTAGGATTGTTTAAAAAACATTATGAAATTGTCCTTTAATGTAAGATCAAGCAATTATTTAGTGAAATAAACCACATGGATTCAGATTTTAGTTTTATCTTATAAAATATTTGTATTAAGTTCTTTATAACTGGTTTTTCAGATGTATTCACTGGCATTTACCCAGAAAAAAGCACAGTACTGGGCACATTGTAGACTCTGAATAAATATTTCTTGATTTATTCATTTTTATTGACAATCAATAGGAAACTGCCTTCTTGACATACTTTGTATTAACGAAAAACCTGCTTCATTAGAGAAAGAAAAAATATTATGTTCAAAATAATAAAAATAAAAACCTCTGTCTGCGTTAAGATATAGGATCATAAAAATAATGACTTAGATGATTTATTCTGTCCTCACCTAACCATCTCTCTCAATAAGCATCGAATAAGCATACACCAGGACTTTATATCATCAGTGTCTCATGTCTCTTTTCTGCTTATAATTCTTAAATTTTTGTTGACTTTCCATTGTCATCCATAAAGGTCAAAATCTTTGGCATATCAACTGGAGTGGATTCATGATGTGGACTTGCCAAACTCTTCAGCTCACTTCACAGCCACACCATGCTAACTGCCTCCTACCCTGGTGCGTTGCTGGATTAGTCCCTTAGGTAATAGGGTACCAGAAAAAATAAAACCTATGCCCATCCCACTCCGCATCCCCCAAATGATATAGGATTCGTTTGGATGAATATATCTGGAATTTTGCCATCAGAAAATCTAGAAAGAAGCTATTTTAATTTCAGCATGGATGTATATCTTGTATCATTTAAAAAAATGTTTTATTTTGCATTTCTTTCTAGAAGTCTTCATCTAGCCCTGCCCAGTGATTTCACATGTGTTTTTCTCTCTTCTTGAAATCATTCTTCCTGATCCATCTCACCGTATCTCACCCTACCCAGGCTATTATTTGTCTTACCCTTCGCCTGGCTGACTCTAATTCATTCACCAAGACACAGCTGCTGGCATCATCTTCTCTGCCAGGAAGACTTTCCTGATGTCCTTTTGGGTTAGGTGTCCTTTCTTTGTGCTCTCCTCTGTGCTTCATGAGCATACCATCTATTATTACGTGTGGTCACTCTGTTATAACCATCTATTTATGTGCCTCTCCTCCTCACTAAACATGAGCTGTTTTATTGAATAAATGAATGAATGAATGCATGAATAAGTGAGTAGAAGAATATTTATTTCAACTTTTTGCATATTTCAAATTCTTAATAAAATCATTTTTCAAATCTTTACATATATATAATATATACTGTTCCTACAATAAAGTGTCAGCTGACAAACTAAAGAACCAAATAGAATAAATTATGTTCACCCATCTAGAAGATGGCTATTAATTTATCTTTCTGAAAGTGCCATCGAGGAGACCAAAATTGCCAAAAGGAAGAGTGGCATTGAACAATGCTCCCCACTAAGCAGCCTTTATTTAATTGGCATTTAGGTATTTTCAAAGGATGCTTGGTCAAAGAGATATATAGTAGCCTTATGCTGAGCACTATTTAATTATTTCAGTCCTCATCTGTCACATTAGCACTCTCCTGTCTCATTTTCAGTGCCCCCAAAGCAATGCAGTTGATGGATTATGGAAAATAAATCTAGTGTGGAAATACTGATAATTTGCTCAAGGTCAAAAAAAAAAACAGGCAAGAGTAATTTACAACAACTAAATTGCTAGATGTAGTGCTTTCGCTTGCTGCTCTGTAAAAATTGGGAGGGGGACTTGACAAGAGTCAAGACTCTTTAGAATACTATGCAAATCAAAAATTTACCACCTTTCTAAATCCTTTTAATCCATCAGTTAATCTCAACAATGACCTACTTTTCAGAACAATGAATATGCTTGGCTACCTAATCACATTATCTCACTTCTCTTCTGCAAACTTTGAAGTGGGAAAGATATATGTATAAATGAAAACATTGATAAAGCACAGCTGCCTGTCATATTTCCAGTCTTCTCAGGAAAACAAGTGATTTATAGCATGATGAGATCAAATCTTCCTCCATAGCATGCTAATGGCTATATTTTAAAACTCAGTTAGTGGAACTCATGCAATAGCCCAGGCTGATGATATTAACATCAGATCTTTGAACAAATTTAGTTAATGTGAAAGCAGAAGGAGAAGATGATCTCATTTTGGAAACAACAATAAAAATGATGCTGTTCACTAAGGAATTGAGACCATGAGGGTTTAGTGTGATATCTTTGAGTTTGTCTTTTACTAGCCAACTTTCCACTATAAAATACATTAAAAATTCATTTATGGAGAATATATCTCAGAACAGTTATAAAGTGGGTGCTTTGCTGAAAAAAGATCATTGCATGGTTGGCTTGTTTCTGCCTTTACATCCGGAAGTTTTTATTGAAGGCCGACTATGTTCATAGTATTATGCAAGAGGCTACAAAAAAACTACGAAGATAAGAAAGAATATATCTTGCCTGCAAGGATTGGCAAATGGGGAATACAAGATCTATAAACATATCCTGTTTAGCATATATCTATATGTTAAATATAAACATATGCATATTATTAAATAGATCATCTGATGGTGAAAGTCTTAGTTCAGGTTCTCTAGAAGCAGAAGGTAATATACGGATTTTTATTCAAATAATTTATTGGGGACCTGTTTTAAGAGAAAGGAGCTGATGGAAGCAGGATAGAACAGGAGGAAAAGAAAGCAAGGGTGCTGCCTCAGATGGAAACCAATTTCCGTCTGATCACATGGGCGAGTTGTGGAACAAAGATTGCACCGCAGAATTGTTCTGCCTTTGAGAGAAGGGGGCAAAGTTTGGTATCACATGCCAGTCAGTCATGGGCCAAGCTCAGCCTCCAGGTATGTAGGGGTGGGCAGCAGTGCCCCCGGGCCAGGTAACTCCCATTTGGCTGAAGGTAATCTCTAGCAAAGGAGACAGCTATGAATTGTCATCAGTCAACACAACAGTAGGGAATGGGTACACGGACTGTTGAGGCAGGATCAGGGTGGGGCACTAACAGCATCAATTATGTTCACCACTTCCACTACTCAGATTTACTTGCCTTTCACATTAAGTTCACTCCATCCAGGCACAGCTTCTTTGAGCTATTTGTTGGTCACAATTTCTGGGAAAACATTCAAGAGGAGACGTCCTGGGACAAACTACAAACTGCACTGCTGCAGTTGGTCCTTAGGCCATAACTGATACTACTCATTATGTCCCTCCTCCATCACCTATTCTAGATTGTCCTTTTCCTCATCTAGCACTTTTGTTGGTCTGGATACCTTGTCTGTTGGGTTTACTTAGATCTTCATCCCTGAGAGACCTGAGCTCCTACTTACCACGGTTGATGTGCTCATACACTTAGAATCATAACCGGGCCTGGGAATACCATGAGCCCATCAGTGGATCACCTAAGTGTGACAGACATTTATCTTTGCCCTTTTTATGAAGCAGCACTTCCATTTCCCCGTGAAGATCATGGTCAATGACCTATGCCAATAAGGCAACTCCTTTCTTTGCTTCCTCATGTGTTGGCACAAAGATCCCAAAGTAATCACGTAATAGTCAAAACTTTTGATTTACTGTGATTCTTACCATGTTACCTGGTAAAACCCACTTTTCTTTCAGAGCCAGAAATTCTAGACCCACTGAGCTTAAAGTAACAGAGAGAAAAAGTAACAGTGCTGGCACTCCTTTACTTCCCAGGCTCATGTATTCCATCTGTTGGTGACACGGCACCATATAATAGCTGTTGGTTGAGACGTATACTGCTCTGTGAGGGACAGAGCTCCATTTTTGCTCTGTATCATCTCCAAATCGGAGCTTCAGCTGCTCCTTCAGACAGCCACTTCATCACTCTCTCAGTCCAGTAGCTTCTGCTTCTGGATAGTCCAATATACGGTAGGATGAACGAATCCCATGTCTATATGCTCCCTGCCACCCTTCTTTTGCTGTAAGCTGCTCTGAGCCCTTGGATAGAGGTGCTGTCTGAAGTACTACAATCAAGAAAGGCAAAGCCATATACAGATTGTGTGTCAATCCCATTGTGGCAGGCAGAATAATGGCCCCCACAGATGTCCATGTCCTAATCCCCAGAACCTGTTGTGATGGTTAATTTTATGTGTTAACTTGACTGGCCATGGTGTGTCCAGATTAAACATTATTTCTGGGTGTGTCTGTCTTTCTGGATAATATTAACATTTGAATGAGTGGAGGAAGGAGGAATTCTCCCCTTTTTTTGCTACTTCATTGCTTGAGTTGAGACAGCTCATCTCATCTTCTCCTCTCAGACGGGGCTTGCACCATCAGCTCTCCTGGTTCTTAGGCCTTTGGAGTCCGAATGAATTACATCCCTCACTTTCCTAGGTCTCCAGCTTTCAGAGAGCAGATTGTGGGACTTCTTATCCTCCGCAATCATGTGAGCCAATTATTCATAAGAAATTTCTCTCGATAGATAGACAATAGATAGATGAAAGATGATAGATAGATAGATAGATAGATAGATAGATAGATAGGTAGGTAGATAGATATAGATGTAGATATAGATACAGACAGATCTCCTACTAGTTCTATTTCTCTGGAAAACCCTGACTAATACAGATTTTGATACCTAGAGTGGTTCTAGAGGAACATAATTCTAAGAATGAGTTTTCTGAATTGGTTCTGGGTTTCTGGAATTGGCTATCTAATCTGATTAGATTTAAAGATGCCAATGACTCTATTTCCAATAGTAAAGAGAGCACTGATAGTCCATGGTGTGAACTGTTATAGAGAAATGCAAAGCGTCTGCATTGCATACTCCCAATAAACCACTTATAAGAAGTAAGGAACTAGGTGATTCTGTATATGATACTTTTAAATATTTTTGCAAAACTAAGAAATATAATGATGTTGGTTGGTTGTTCCTAATGTCACTGGACAAATTGGTGGAAGAAAATGATGAACTCAGGTTTGATGTAGTTCCATTTTTTAATTTTTTCTTTTGTAGCCATTGCCTGAGGAGACAGATGCAAAAAAATATTGCTAAGACTGACATCAAAAAGCTTACTGCCTATGTTTTCTTCTAGGAGTTTTATGGTTTCAGCTCTTACATATGTCTTTAATCCATTTTGAGTTTATTTTTGTATGTGATCTAAGAAAGTAGTCCAGTTTCATTCTTTTGCATATAGCTGTCCAGTTTTCCCAAGGCCATTTATTGAACAGAATTTTTCTTCATTGTATATTCTTGCCTCTTTTGTCATAAGTATACACGTGGATTATTTCTGGGCTTTCTATTCTGTTCTATTGATCTATGTGTCTGTTTTTGTGTAGTACCATACAGTTTTGATTACTATAGCTTTGTAGTACAGTTTGAAATCAGGGAACATGATACCCCCAGCTTTGTTCTTCTTTCTCAAGATTGCTTTGGCTATTTGAGGTCTTTTGTAGTTCCATACAAACTTTAGGATTATTTGTTCTAGTTCTGTGAAAAATGCCATTGTTATTTTAATGGGGATTATATTGAAGCTGTAGATTGCTTTGGGTTGTATAGACATTTTAACAATATTAATTCTTCCAATCCATGAGCACAGTATATATTTCCATATATTTGTGTCACCTTCAATTTCTTTCATCAATAAAAGGAAAGGGAACCTATTGAATGGGAGAAGATATTTGCAAATGATATATCTGGTAAGGAGTTAATAATGAAAATATATAAAGAACTCATACAACTCAATATCAAAAAAAATAAACAATCTGATTAAAAAAAGGCAGAAAAATGAATAAAAATTTCTCCAAAGAAGACATACAGATGGCCAACAGACACAGGAAAAGATGCTCAATATCACTAATCATCAGAGAAATGCAAATCAAAACCACAATGAATTATCACCTCACACCCATCAGAATGGCTATAATTAGCAAGACAAGAAATAACAAGTGTTGGAGAGGATGTGGAGAAAAGGGAACCCTCATACACTGCCGGTGGCAAAGCAAACTGGTGCAGTCACTATTCAAAACAGTATGAAGATTTTTCAAAAAATAAAAATAGAAGGGCAAGCCTTGTGGTGTAGTAGTTAAGTTCACATGCTCCACTTTGGAGGCCCACAACCACTTTGGTTCTCAGGTTCGGATACAGGCGTGGACCTACACGCTGCTCCTCAAGCCATGCTGTGGTGGCATCCCATACACAAAAAATAGAGGAAATTTGGCACAGATGTTAGCTCATGGATAATCTTTCTCAAGGAAAAAGAGGCAGATTGGCAACAGATGTTAGCTCAGGGCCAACCTTCCTCACAAAAAAAAAAAAAAAAAAAAAAGAATTACATGTGATCCAGCTATTCCACTACTGGGTATTTATCCAAAGAATATGAAATCAATAATTTAAAAAGATGTATGCACCCCTACATTCATCATAGCATTATTCACAATAGCCAAGACATGGAAGCAACCCAAGTGCCCGTCAACAAATGAATGGATAAAGATGATATGTATATACACTTAGCCATAAAAGACTACTACTCAGCCATAAAAAAAAGACAAAATCGTGCCATTTGTGACAATATGGATGGACCTTGAAGGTATGATGCTAAGCGAAATAAGTCAGACAGAGAAAGACAAATAATACCGTAAGATTTCACTCACATGTGGATGATGATCAAACAAACACATAGATAAGCAGAACAGGTTAGTGGTTACCAGGGGAGAAAGGGCTGGGGGAGGATGAAAGGGGTAAAGGGGCACTTGTGTATGGTGATGGATAATAACTAGACTATTGGTGATAATCATGAAGCAGTCGCTATATAAAGTGAAATATAATAATGTACAACTGAAATTTATACAATATTGTAAACCAATACAACCTCAACAAAATAATTTAAAAAAAGACAACATATAACAAGTGTTGGCAAGGATGTGGAGAAAAGGAACCCTTGTGCACTGCTGGTGGGAATGTAAAGTGGTGCAACTACTATGGAAAACAGTATGGAGGTTCCTCAAAAAGTTAAAAATAGAAATACCATATGATCCAACGATTCTACTTCTGGGTATTCACCTGAAGAAAAGGAAAACACTAATTCAAAAAGATATATACATTCCCATGTTCATTGCAGCATTATTTACAATAGCCAAGATATGGAAGCAACCTACGTGTCCATCGATAGATGAATGGATAAAGATATAGTATGTATACACAATGGAATATTACTCAGCCATAAAAAACTATGAAATCTTACCATTTGCAACAACATGGATGGACCTGAAGGGTATTATGCTAAGTGAAATAAGTCAGACAGAGAAAGACAAATACCATATGATTTCACTTATATGTGGAATCTAAAAAACAAAACAAATGAACAAATAAAACAAAATAGAAACTAACTCGTAGATACCAAGAACAAACTGGTGGTCGTTGGAGGGGAAGAGAGTGGGGGGATGGGTGAAATAAGTGAAAGGGATTAAGAGGTACAAACTTCCAGTTTTAAAATAACTAAGTCACAAGGATATAATGTACAGCATAGGGAATATAGTCAATAATATTGTAATAACTTTGCATGGTGACAGATGGTTACTAGAAGTATCGTGGTGATCATTTCGTAATGTATGTAAATGTCAAATTACTATGCTGTATATCTGAAACTAACATGACATTGTATATCAACTATACTTCAATAAAGTAAATAAGTAAATGAATGAATGAATAAATAAATAAATAAACAAAATCCATCCTTGGCTGTATATATTAAATTAAAAAAAAAGGAAAGGATGGGCTCAGGGATTTGAATTCCTAGCTCAAGTGACCTAAGAACTTCTGCATAAATGACCTAAGAGCTTCTATGTGTGTCCTGAAGGAGATCTTTATTTCCTATAGCCACAGGGCTAAAATTGCTGAAAATCGTATGCAGAATTCACCCCGCGACTGGCTGAATTACAATATGAGTTGATCTTCCAGATTCACAAGGGATCTACTGTTAAAGTGAAGGCTTTGATTGGGAAAGAACGGGATCTTATAAGTTGCAATGGGGATGTGTGGGAAGACCCTGGTGAAGCTGGAAACATGAAGTCCCTAAATCCTGATAAGTCTTCTTTACCAGTGGAAGAGATCTCCCCACTCCCAGTGGAATTGCCTCTCACCCCCAGAGGAATTGTCCTTTCCATCTTCTTCTGAAGGGGTTAACCCTGCCTTACCTGAGGAAACTGTAATGGCCTCCCTAGACCAGTTGCTATGCTAGACAATGCTGAGTCTTCTCTAGATCCACCTCTACCACCTCTCTGTGCTTCTAGACCTAAATCTAGACTCAAGTCGCAGCAGGCCCATAAGGGTAAGGTACAATGTGTAACCCATGAGAGGTGTGTTCTATTCCAAAAGAGTGACTTGAATTTTCTAATTTATGTAGCTAGAAATCCAGAGATCATGTGTGGGAGTGGATGCTAAAGGTGTGGGATAATGATGGAAGGAACATAAAGTTTGATCTGGCTGAGTTTATTTACAGGGACTCTCTAAGTAGATATTCTGCATCTAATGTTGCAGCTCAAGGGATTAGAAAGGGCTGTAAAAGTTTGGTTGGCTGGTCAGTTGAAAAATGGACCCCAAATTGGCCCATCATGACCAAATTGGAAATGCCAGACATGCCTTGGTTTAATGTAGAGGAGGAGACTCAAAGGCTTAGGGAGATTGAAATGGTGGAGTGGATTTGTCATTTAAGACCTACTAACTCACACTGGGAGGGTCCAGAAGACATAACTTTCACCAATACTGTTAGGAATAAATTTGCTAGTGGAGTCCCAGCATCTTTGAAAGCTCTTTGATTGCTCTTCTCTGGAGGCCAGACCTCACAGTGGGTACTGCAGTTACTGAGTTGAGAAACCTAAATGCAATGTGAGTAATTGGATCCTGGGGTGACAGGGGCTAAGTGGAGGCACTCAACCACTAAAGGCAAGGTGGGCATGGTTACCATAATAAACAGCAGAGCCAAAGTGGCAATCAGAATAGTCTAACTTGTGCAGACCTATTGCATTGGCTAATTGATCATAGTGTTCCTAGAAATGAAATAGGTAAGAAGCCTACTATATTCTTACTTGAACAGTATAAGCAGAAAAGTTCTAGGCCAAGTGAACAAAAGTCTGACCTGAATTATAAAACCAGAATCTCAACCCCTGAATCAATTCCCAGACTTGAGCCAGTTTACCATCTCAGAACACCTGAATGAAGCGGTGATTGGATACTTTTGAGGAAGGACCCTGGTACAAAATTTATGTTGTTATTCCTTCTCCCAGACTTCTCCAAAGGGACCTACGGCCTTTTACCAGGGTAACTGTGCATAGAGGAAAAGGAAATAATCATATCTTTCAGGACTACTGGACACTGGCTCTGAACTGACACTAATCCCAAAAGACCCAAAATGCCACTGTGGCCCAGAATAGGGGCTTATGGAGGTCAGGTGATCAATGGAGTTTTAGCTCAGATCCATCCCACAGTGGGTCCAGTGGGTCTCCAAACCCATCCTGAGGTTCTTTCTCCAGTTCCAAAATGCATAATTGGAATAGACATACTCAGCAGCTGACAGAATCCCCACAATGGTTCTTTGACATGTGGAATGAGGGCTATTACAGTGGGAAAGGCCAAATGGAAGCCATTAGAGCTACCTCTACCTAGGAAAATAGTAAACTAAAAGCAATACTACATTCTTGGAGGGATGGCATAGATTAGTACCACCCTCAAGAATTTGAAAGATGCTGGGGTAGTGATTCTCACTACATCCTCATTCGGTTCTCCTATTTGACCTATAGAAGAGAGATGGGTCTTGGAGAACTACAGTGGGTTATCATGAGATTAGCCAGGTGGTGACTCCAATTGCAGCTGCTGTACCCAGATGTGGTTTTATTGCCTGAGCAAATTAACACGTTCCATGGTAACTGATATGCAGCTGTTGACTTGGCAAATGTTTTTTTTCATCCCTGTCTATAAAGCCCACCAGAAGCAGTTTGCTTTCAGCTGGCAAGGCCAGAAATACACTTTCACTGTTCTACCTCAGGAACATATCATCTCCCCAGCCATATGCCATAATTTAGTTTGCAGGAATCTTGATCACCTTGCCCTTCCACAAGACGTTACACTGATCCGTTACGTTGACAATGTTAAGCTAATCAGACCCAGTGAGCAAGAAGTGGCAACTATCCTAGATTTATTGGTAACACATTTGCTAGTCAGAGAGGGAAAATAAATCCCACTAAAATTCATGAGTCTTCTACCTCAGTGAAATTTCTGGGTGTCCAGTGGTGTGGGGCGTGATGAGATATTCCTTCTCAAGTGAAGGATAAGTTATTGCATCTGGCCTCTCCTACAACCAAGAAATAGGCACAGCATCTGGTGTGCCTCTTTGGAATTTGGGGGCAACATATTTCTCATTTGGGTCTGTTAGTCTGGCCCATTGACTGAAGGATCCAAAAAGCTGCTAGTTTTGGGTGGGGTCCAGAACAAGAGAAGGTTCTACCACAGGTCCGTGTTGTCGTGTAAACTGCTCTGCCACTTCGACCCTGTGATCCATCAGATTGAATGGTGCTTGAGATGTCAGTGGCAGATAAGGATGCTGTTAGGAGCTTTGGCAGGACCCTATAGGTAAATCATAGTGCAGGACTTTGAGATTTTGGAGCAAGGCCCTGCCATCATTTGCAAATAATTACTTTCCTTTTGAGAAACAGCGCTTGGCCTATAGTTGGGCCTTAGTAGAGATTGAATATTTGATCATGAGCCACCAAGTTACCATGTGATCTGAGCCACGGATTCCCAGGTCCAGGAGCCAAAGGACCTCTCACTCGTTATAGATCCTTGACCAATCAGCTAAGTCATTAATTGCTGCCCATGAGTCTTTGCATACCCTTACATAAAGTCACTTCTCCCTCCACATAAAATAGATGGCCAGATGCACTTCCCAAGACTCTACCAATTGGTAGGATTTCCCTTTACCACTATCTTCCAGGACCATCCCTGACTGGAAATTTGCTGTAAGAACAACTAATTTCCATCTTGCACTCATTTATCAAGCTGGACCATTCACGAACTCAGTCTGGGCTTTTTCTTCCTCTGTCAGCTTGTCATAATTCATGAAGCCATAGGTATAAGCTGAGGGAGTGGTGTCATGCAACAACTGGTGACATAAATATCTGGGCAACCTCTTGGAGCAGATTAATGTAATTTCTGGCCTGCTCAATTCCAATCCCAGATGTACAATATCCATCTTATGATAAATTGCTGATCAGCCTGCCTTACCTGACAGCTTGGTGGGTCTCATAGTAACCAGCACATGAAGGTTACTTGATTTTTCCATAGTCAGGCACTCAGCTTCTACCATGGCTATGTAGCATGTCATGAGCTATTTTTCAAATGATATATAAGTTCTCTGCTGCAGATGGTGTGGCCTAGTTCCGTAACTTGAGAGTTCTGTGCTGTGATTTTCCTATTGGTCCTGCCAGGGGCTCCATTTGGTATCTTTCTCTACCATAGATACCTCTTGTACCATGGTACTGCCAGGTCATATTCCTCAAGAGGCAGGGCTGTTTGTATCTGTTACAGTGGCCTTTCTTGCTCTGATCCCACTTCAAATTAGCATAATTACAAAATACCCAATAATGTGTCAGAGCAGTATTTATAAGTTTGAAATATACTATCTACAAATGGATGTCAATATTAATGGGCAAAAGTTTGAGGAGAAACAAGACATTAGCATAACCTCAAAGTATCTCCTCCAGGATATTTATCAATTGCAAAGAGAAATGTATGACTTTAAGGTGCAAAACTCAGCAGATATCACTTTTACCAAGTGATCAAGATTAATACATTTGCAATAAGGCATATCGTGTATTCCCCGTATCATGTATACATATCTTGTGTTCCCTGACATCATGCACTGAGAAGGACACAACACTTCTGTGTTCTTCTTGTCAAAAAACGCATAGTCTTGATCTGATCATGAGAAAACATCAGACAAATCTGAATATTTTACAAAATAACCGACAAGCGCTCATCAAAAGTTTCAAGGGGGCTGGCCCCAGTGGCGTAGTGATTAAGTTTGGCACTCCGCTTCGGTGGCCCAGGGTTCGCAGGTTTGGATTCTGGGCATGGACCCACACACTGCCTATCAAGCCATGCTCTGGCAGCATCCCACATATAAAGTAGAGGAAGATGGGTACGGACGTTAGCCCAGGGCCAATCTTCCTCAGTAACAAGGGGAGGATTGGCAATGGATGTTAGCTCAGGGCTAATCTTCCTCACCAAAAAAAAAAAAAAAAATTGTCGAGGTCATGAAAGCTAAGGAAGGATTTAGGAACCACCACAGATTGGAAGAGACGAGGGAGACAGGATAACTAAATGCAGTATGAGATCCTGAATTAGATCCTGGAAGAGGAAAAGAAACATTGGGGGAATAACTCGTAAAATTCAAGTAAGGTTTATAGTTAAATGAATAGTATTCTCTCAATATTGATTTTCTGGTTTTGATAAATGTACTTTGGTTATATAAGTTAACATCAGAGGAATAAGACTATACACTATATGTGAACCCTCTGTAGTATTGTAACTTTTATGTAAATCTAAAAGTATTTTAAAGTAAAAATAAATTAAACATAAAAAAATGTAACTGGATTAAATACTTTTTTTACCCAAATTGGATAAAAGAACTAAATCCAACTATTTACTGCTTACCAGAAACACATTTCAAATATAACACACAGATACATTGAAATTAAAATGATGTTAACAGTAGGTGCAAGAAAGCTGTTTAGCTAAATTAATAGACAAAAAAATAGACTTTATGACAAGGAATACTACCTGAGATAAAAAGGGATATTTCATAACGATAAAAGGGTATTAGTCAAGAAACCATAAAGACTCTAAATGCATGTGTACATAATAAAAGAGCTTCAAAATATATGGAAGAAAAATTGACAGAAGTAATATAAGAATAGAAAAATCCACAGTCATCATTGGAGATTTAAGTAAGCCTCTATAAGAAATTTTTAGAAAAAGTAGATCAAAATACTCTATTAAAAGTATAACTCTATTAAACAATCGACCTAATTTATATTTTTAGGATACAACACTCAGCAACTGGAGAATACATGAGTATACATCATGAGTGAGTTTTCTTACCCTTTTGGTCTCACAAATTTAAGGGCAGACTTAGATCACACAAAATGTTACTTCTTCCTTGTAATTTTTCTTGCCTCTATTTGAGTCTCACAGTTTCATGGGGCTAGCCAGAAGGATCCATTTCCTGGTTTGCTTACCCCAAGTCTGAAATGATCTTTTAACCTTTAGATTTCCAGTCCAAAGAAACTGACAAAGCAAAATCTAACCTGACTTGAAATGTAAATGTTGACCCAGTTTTCTCTTTCATCTTGCTCCCTCAGTACTGATTTGTGTGAAATGGGAACAGATGGCAATGTGTTAGTCGTGGGGAAAAAAAAATCTTGACTTCTAAAATGCTCGCCTTCACTCAATAACATATTGCCGTCAATAAATGTTTCATTTGCTTCATTTAATTACTCCGGCCCAGAATCCTCTGACCATACAAGTTTAATAAAAACTCAAATAGATGGTATTGTTACAGAAGGAAAGTGGAAAAATAATGATAATATAAACCATTTTGATAGAGAAATATTAGAGACTAAAAGCTTTGTGTCTCAGACTGAAGGGCAGTTGAAGAGATGGTCTCATGGGCCACTTTCAATATAAGCTGTGGAATTAATAACATACAACTCTGTGTGTTCAGTAGCCAACACAAAGCAGGCTGTAAACAAACTGGGCAATGAAGTACACTAGAGACCTTCAGTAGACCAAAGGTGTGCAAATGGGGCTCACCAACACAGACTCCAGAGTGGGTTATTATGCGTATAAAATAGTTTACTGAGAAACAAGCCTAACATTTCAAATTATCAAATAGAAGTGAAAAAAATATGTTGAACTGACAAATACAAAAGTGCTTTTGGAATAAGAGAGAAGTTCCTACAGGGACAGACTAAAGGGAACAGTCAGCTGCTTCTATTTAAAAATCTCCCTTGTGTGTAGACTTTCCCCTCCGGAGGAAGGGCACGGAGAAATGTTTTAAAACCTCCAGTTCCCCAGTGGTCACACCAGGGTAGGAAATTGGCTCTCTTCCTTTTTTCTTTTCTTCCTTCTTTCCTCCCTCCCTCCTTCTTTCCCTCCTTCCTTCCTCCACACTTTTTGAGGCTTATAAATAACTCGCTTGACTAGAGCCATTGCATTAAAAAGTAGTACCTCGCCCTGTACTATTGGACATAATGGACATGAGTTCTAGATGATTTATGCTTGGGTGTCAGTCTGGATCATGGTGGAAACTGAATTCTCTCCAAATGGTTCAAATGAAGGGAGTTTACAGAAAGGACTACTCTTAGAGTTTCCAAAGTTGAATTTTCTGATCATGGTCCCAAGATTGAATTTCTAAAACTGTTTTTTGGCTGTATAACAAGCTGAAATTGTGGCAGGGCAATTGTCAACCCAATACCCTCCTGGCATCAATTCGAATACTCTTTCTAGCATGGTCTGCTGATCTTACTTAGGCTGCTAGAGAAGCTCTGGGTGAATTATGACAAAAGACGTTGGTGGCGTAAAGGATAGGGTGATATTTGAGATATCAGAAGACCTAGGCTTGATTCCTCTACCCTTACTAGATACCTTACAAAAGTCATTTAAACTTCTCTGGGCCTCAGTTTCCTTATTTATAAAATAGTGACAGCAATAGTGCCCCTAAAAAAATGCTCTAGGTATTAAATGAGTTAAAATTTGTGGAAGTGCTGTGGAAGCCACAAGACACTGCCTATATTAAGTTTTGTTGCTATTTGTCAGCTAGAGCTAGAATAAAGATAACTAATCTTAATCTGGTGTTTAGAAGGCAGATTTAGAGTCTCACTACCTGGTCTTTTTGAATCCTCACTCCACCACTTACCAACTATAATCTTTGACATACTATTTAACCTTCCTACTCTCAGCTTCCTCATCCATAAATGGAGGTTTTGTGAGAATTTAATGAGATAATGCATTAAAAGCTTTTAGAACAGTGACTGGCACATATTTCATCCATAGAATTTTTTTTTGTGTGTGAGCAAGTTTGTTGCTAAGCTAACAACTATGCCAATCTTCCTCTATTTTTATGTGGGACGTCACCACAGCATGGCTTGATGAACAGTGTGTAGGTCTGTGCCCAGGATCTGAACCCGCAAACCCTGGGCCGCTGAAGTGGAGCACTTGAACTTAACCACTATGCCAGCCGGCAGGCCCCAATAGAAATTTCATATATAGAAATCTACATAAAAATTATTCCTGCAAATATGCAGACATAAACTATATGCATGTTTAGATGCCCATCTTAAACTCTGTCTATAACTTTAAATTCCTTTGCTACAAAATAGATATCTACTAATAAATTTTTTTGCCAAGTGCTCAGAGGATCTCAAAATTTTTATGCTTGAAAATTGAAATTACACTGGATTGCATATATCCGGTTCAGGCGGTTTGGGGGTGAACGTCATGTATTTGTGTGTTGTGTTTGCACTCTCCATTCTCTAGCCTTCATAGCTAACAAATTCTCTCTTATGGTTTTCATCTTTTCTTTTATTTGCAACTCAGAGAGAACTTTCTTCCTTTTAAGTTTTGTTTTTCCTATATATCACTGATTTGATATTTCTGAGAATTTGGTTCTATTGTTTATCGTTTCTAATGCTGATTTTAATTCTGCTGCTTTAAAATGCCCTTATTTAATACTTTCTTACAACATAAAATGTAAAGTTCTTTGTTAGAGTCTGCCAATTTTTCAACTAATGTTTTTTCAGATAATTCCTTTTATATTATCTCATTTTAACTCTTTTATTATAATCCATCACCTTATATTGAGAGCATTTGGCATTTTTTTCCAACTCTGCTAAGAGCTCAGACTCCGGAGTCAGGCTACTACCTGAGTTTGAACCCCGGCTTCGCCATTTACAAAACCATGTGACTGTGAGTATGTTACTACCTCTTGTCTCAGTCTCCTCGTCTGTAAAATGGGAATAATCTCACGATTTTTAATGTGAATTATAAGAGGTAATATACATTAAATGTGTAGACTCTGTTGAACAATAGCTCTCAATTTGTAACTATCATTTTTTAAACTGATTCTTTTCCCTGTAGTAAATATCTACATCTATATCTGTATAGACACATATACATGTATACACATATTTATGTACCTATGTAAATATGTACACACACATATACAGTTCCTCTTCTGCATTATTGAGTGTTATGTTTTTAGTCTACACGTTGCAGATTTTTTCATTTTTTCTGTGTACTCCTTCTTAAAAGAAGGCTATCCAGTTCTGATGTTTGTGCCTAAACCCAGTGGGTGGATTCTCCTGGGTTGCCCTCATGAGCCATCTGCCACCGTGAGAATGCTCCTCTCCATCATAACTTGGGTGATATTTGATGTCTCCAGGCGCCAGATACTTTCTGATATTTCAATTTTTGATGTGAGGTAGATTTATTGGTCTGAAAGGAGTTTTTCTGGTCTCACTGTTTGATTGTCTTACTAGGAAGAATAGTATTTATCCATGGTTAATGTATAGGACCTCCCGCACTAATGAGAATAAGTTGAAAGTTTAAACCTGTCACCTGGAAGAGTGAGGGTCAGCATTGCCATGAGCATCTCCTGTTCAGCTCATTTCCACTGCTGCCTCCCCATCACTACCTTTTCTGATTTAGGACTTTAGTTTGGCTTTTGATAGAGAAGATGTCTATTGGTATCTTGAAGATTGTTGAGTATTGATTTCTAGCGATGCCTTTCAAGATACTCTTTGGTTTTAGACATTTTTCTGGGTCTGTGGATACAAAGCTTAAAAATAAAGACAGTTTCTGGCTCTCAGGTGTTGACAAGCAAATTAAATTTTTTTTTTTTTTTTGGTGGTAACATATACATAACATAAAATTTATCATTTTAACCATTTTTAAGTGCACAGTTCAGTGGTATTAAATATATTCACATTGTTGTGCAACCGTCATCACCATCCATCCCCAAAACTCTTTATTTTGTAAAACTAAAACTCCATACCCATTAAATAATAACTTCCCATTCTCCCCTCCCCCTAGCCCCTGGTAACTACTATTCTCGTTTCTGTCTTTATGATTTTGACACTCTAAGTATCTCACATAAGTGAAATCATATGGTATTTGTCTTTTTTGTGACTGGCTTATTTCACTTAGGATAATGTCCTTAAGTTTCATCCATGTTGTAGCACAGCAGAATTTCTTTTCTTTTTAAGCCTGAATAATATTCCATTGTCTGTATATACCACGTTTTGCTTATGCATTCATTCATCGATGGACACTTAGGTTGCTTCCGTGATTTAGCTGTTGTGAATAATGCTGCTATGAAAATGGGTATACAAAAATCTCTTCAAGACCCTACTTTCAATTATTTTGGTTATATACTTAGAAGTGGAATTGCTAGATCATATGGCAATTCTATCTTTAATTTTTTGAGGAATACAATCAAATTTTACATGGGATATGAGGCTATCTGAAAATATGAAGAACAATTTTGTGCTAATAAATTCAACGACTAGGTGAAATGGTCAAAGTTTTTAAAAGGAACAAACTACCAAAACTCATTCAAGAAAAAAATACGTAACCTGAATAGCATTATATTTATTAAAGAAATTGAATTTGTAGTTAAAAACTTTCCCAAACACATTACAAAAAAACTACAGATAAATATTCCTTATGAAAATACATGTTGCATTTTTATAAAATATGCAAATAAAATTCCTATATATGTTTGTATAGCTTCATATGAGAGATAGAGAAAAGAGTAGAACCATATTGTTAACTTGGTTAGTGTGGGGAAATTAAGGGTGAGAAGGAAATAATTGAGTTTTCATCTCTGTATTGCTTAAATTTTACAAGTATATATCAGTTTTTTAAATTTAAAAATGTAACTTTTTAAAACAGAAACACTTAAGGGACTATACTTTATCATTTACAGCAAGAGGAAAATTTGAAATCAGCCCATCTGTTTAATGCCTACTAGTCCGAGCTGCCTTGTGTGGTGCTGGGGTCATGCAATGAGTAAATAAGACACAGCATCAGGCTCAATGATCCTTAACATAATAGAGTGAGAAGGACTGTAGGGAATTAAGTTCAGGTCTAAGCTACAGTGATAATTGGTATGCATGGTCATTGAGAGCATGAATCTCCTCCCTCATTATGACAGCACCTAGCACAGTGTCTGGCATGTAGTAGATATTATTTAATAAGTGTTTGACAAACGAATGAATGAATGATGTGTGTGTTACAGTAGGGCACACAGAGAAAGTGGACAACTCTACCTGGGGATTGGGAGAGGAGACAGTAAGGGACACATACAGGGGATGCTTTAGTTAGCCTTTCTGAGTTGTAGGTGTTCATCATGACTGCTCAGGAATAAGTGTAAGGAACTGCAGACAGAGTGAGATGCATATGAAAAGGTGGGAATCACATGACATGATTAAAGAATGGAAGTTACTGAGCAACTTGCTGCACACAGTAAAAAGAGATGGTTGGGTTTGGAAATAAGGCAGGAAAGGGCATAAAGAATAGCCTCATTTGCAATGATAAGGCATTTAGATTGGAGTTAAAGAAATCGGAGATAGCACAGGATGTGGGCTCCCAAGGGCAAAAGAGTGTGTTTCTTTCTCTGATTGAATATATATAATTTGTGTACACGGGGACCATGATTGTTGATCGCACTCTTTCTCTATGAATTGGTGGAATGGGAGAAAAGAGGAGGGTCCTCTACTAATAAATAAATGTGAGGACACATGAGCTGGGTGCTTGAAGAGAGTGGAGAAGCTTTGTGATTTCTATATTCATTGTATGAATCTTTAAGAGTTGGTACCAAAAAAATCAGACCCAAATGGAGTTGCTAATATTCTTAACCTGTTGTCTACTCATGAAGGAAGTGACACAGCAACTGCCTTATGAAGCAATGTCATGGCTGCCTCTCTGAACTTCAGGCTTTCATGATAAACGGCCTCAACCCTTTCATTGATACTAACTCTCATGAGTGAACATGAACATGCAAATAGTAGTATCCAGAATTCCTTTTTATTTGTCTTATAAATTTCACCTAATTCCAAATGGGCTCATATTTGATACTGATAATCTAATCTAGGTAAGTAATTGAGGGCTAAATTTTTTTTGCCTTTAGAGTTTCAGGTTGAGAAATGAGAAAATGAGTAAATGTTGTTGAATTATTTCTCTCTTCACTTCAAAGCGAACTGTTGATTCAACTACCTCCTCATTCCTTCTCTCTGTTTAAAGGTATTGGGATTCACGTGTGGGAGCATATTCCTGCCTCCAAATTTCTGAAACACGTATGAATCTCAGTCCATAAATACAATTGTGTAAGTAACATAATTTGGCTCTTTTATTACAACTCAACTTAATTTCTTACACAGAACTCCCATTACACCACTGATGGGAAGCTTAGTCTCCTAAACTTTTAGGATTTCTTCCCTGTGGTCATAGTCATACTACAGCTATAGTTCCAGGATATTACACAAGCAAGGTAGCTGGAAGGGTGGAGAATGCAAATTGGGGAGGGGAAAGCAATCTGCTTTTCAGTCATTTGTCCACACTGATTTTCACTGGAACATTCATTATCCCCATCTATCTGGTTCCCTTCAGATCCAGGGATTCTCTGCTGTTCTGAGCCGTGATGCTGGCATGGAATTTTTTTACCAGACTGCATATGGGGCCATCTGCCTTATGTGCCCCACAGCTATTTCTTTCTTGAGTTTTATGGTTTTCCCAGCAGCACTGTACCACACAGTTTTCCTCTGCTTCTGGGACACATAGACCTGTCTATTAAGCTTGCTTTTTCTCCCTGACCCCAACTCAGAGGTTTCTTTATAATGATATTTGGTGGGAGGTTATTTTTTGCATGCCAGTTTATTTCAAGATAATCTAACTATGCCTTCAAATTCCTTCTACCAAGTGTTTAGACATTTTGTAAACCAAAACCCAGAAAGACTTGTGAGGAGTTATAGGAAGAGAAAAAGATAATATCTCCAAATGTTTACCTACTATGTTTTTATATATTGTAGCCACTGTTTCTGTTAGACAATAGTAAAATTGGCAAAATCAAATTTTGTTATCCATATACATCCTTTTGTTAGGAAAGGGAAAAAAAATCATATCGCACACCTATAGACTCAAACTCAGTTTTATTTAACCAATGTTTACTGAACTTTTACCATTCATAAGGCACTTGGGATAGCACAAAGTTGAAGAAAAACAAGATTCCTCTCGTAGAGGAATTTGCAGTCTAGTGAAGAAGGAAGACTAGAACATAAATAACAGTGATGCAAAACCTAAAATGATTAATCTGCCCTCATGAGTCACAAACAAGGAGCTTTGGGAGCACGGAGAAGGCGATTAATTTTAATCAGGGGATTGGAGAAAACTTCAGACCTAGCACTGAGTCATAGCCTACCAGTAAACAGAATGTTTCCTGGGCTTTTCCTGAGCTCTCCGGGCAATTTGGGGTAGGGGTGCAGATGACCACTTGCTGCTTCTTCAACCCTTGTACAGGAGCATTCGTGTGCCTTGGAGGGTACAGAACTTAAAGGTAGTTTTTGCTAAGGGATTCTTCATCCTCGCTCACTGTTAGAGCCCCCTCTACCATACTTTCCTAAGGCTTACACATTCCAGGTCAGTCCTTCTCTTGCCTACTTGTTTTCTGTTGGTATTATTGCTGGTGGTGGCAGTGGTGGTGTTTTGTTTGTTGCCTCTCTGTTTTTTGTGTGTTTCCTGTAGTTCTCTTTTTTCCACCTGAGAGACTGATTTCAAATTCTGATCCACTTTGTGCTTGGCGTTTTTTTGACTAGCTCAACTTTGTTCATAAGCCTCAACGAATCAGAAGCTTTACAAAAACGAAATGGTCAATATGGCAGAAGAAGAAAATGGAATTTCCTCTTCTTAAAAAAATGCTAAAACCTTAAAAGCATATTACTAAGTGAAAGAAGCCAATCTGGAAAGGACACATACTTGTGATTCCAACAATATGACATTCTGGAAAAGACAAAACTACGGCAAAAGAGTAAAAAGATCAGCAGTTGTTATTGGTTGGGGGTGTGGAGAGGGATGAATAGGCAGAGCACAGAGGATTTTTAGGGCAGTGAAAATACTCTGTATGATTCTGTGATGATGGATACATGTTATTATACATTTGTCCAAACCCATTGAATGTACAACACCAAGAGTGAACACTAATGTAAACTGTGGACTTTGGGTGATAATGATGTGTCAGTGTAGGATCATCAATTGTAACAGATGTACCACTCTGAGAATTTTTGATAGTAGGTGAGGTTGCGCATGTGTGGGGGCAGGGCAGATATGAGAACTCTGTACTTTCTGGTCAGTTTTGCTGTGAACCTAAAACCGCTCTAAAAAAGTCAAGTCTATTAAAAGAAAAACTATAAAAAATTAATATGCATTGATTCCTCTATCCCATTCCCCCACCAATTAGAGACTGCTCTTATATTCCTTTAGCTACAATAGTGCCTTCTGATTATCTGTACTAGTCTCTGTTTTTTGTCAGCCTTAGCGAGTGAAATTGTCTTTTACTTAACAGAAGATAAGTGATAGGTAAATCTTTCACTATCTTGGTCCATATTTTTAAAAAAAGAGATTAAATGTATTTTTGCTTCCTGTAATAAGTATTGTGCCTTGATGTATACTTCAAAGAGATATGGCACAGATAAAAAAGGGCAAAAAGAAAGGAAAAAATCAATATGGGGAAATATCATTTCTGATTGCTGTGAACAATTTCAATGTTCCCTACTTGTTTTATCATTCAAAGAAAAACTGATGGTATACAGGGCTTATTTAGCACCATACAATATGTGTTTATGATGCTGAGAGAAGATTGTCTGTCCTGGCCAGTCACCATGGTAACCTCTAAAAGCAAAGATTATGTCTGATTAGGTTGCCCTCTCAGGAAGAACCAACCAGAAAAAAATCTTTTGAAAAGTTTAAAATGGAGGGTAGGAAGATACTGGTTCTAATTTTGCACAGCTGCTCTCCTCTCTGACTCTCCTAATAAGAGTGACTCCGACTATTTTCTAGAACCTTTTTCCAGTCCCATAGAGAGCTTCCAGTGACATCCTCCCCTTGTTGAAAATGTCCCTCAGCTTAGTTCTTTGTGGTTATTATCAGAATTCCAGATATCTTTGTGATTTCTTGTAAAGAGATTAACGAATGTTCCTAAAGAAAAAAAAAAAAATGAAAGAAGTGAAACACAATCTGCTCTGAAGAAGTTGTAAAAGGAAGCAAAAACTCAATCATGTCTGTCCTACAATGATTTGGGAGGCAGGCAGGCAGGAGTAAGGTGGAAACATTAAAGACAGAAGACTACGTTATGTTAGAATAATTTTTGTGGAAGCTCTTAACGCTCTTTGCCTTAAAAAAAAATCATTTAAAACAAGATTCACTATTTTTTTCCTAAGTTTCTACTGCCAGTACCAGATCCATAAAGCACAATGTGTATCAATTATTCTCTTCTTCCTATTTTATTTCCTAAATAATGTAATAATCAAGTGACTTTATTGGAGGCTGACTAATGTAAAGAGCAGCAGCAACTAGAGGAAATGGTAGTTTTACTCCTACTTAACTGAGAGAGTAAAATCTTATTGGGCTGATACAATGCTCTATAGCAGTGGGCTTAGAGAGAATTCATATAAAGTCTGAAAAGTATTTGCAAACCTTTTGGTGTTTTGTCAACCTAAAATATTGGGTAGCATAAAATATCGTTATAATCAGACGCCGACATAGTAAACAATGAAGAGATCATTTATTCAACTTAATGTAGGAAAAAAATTATCTTTGCATTTGAGCAAAAGGGAAGAACTAAGAGTCATTCTTTTCTCTCCCTTTATTGAAAGGAAATAGCTTTTTTTCTCCTGGTTACACATGATTATTATAATAAATCCTGGAGAGAAATGTGGCAATATACATCAAAATTAAAAATGCACAACTCCTTTGCCTGGAGATGGATTTCCACGTGTGCACATGGAAATGTGTTCCAAGAGTCTTATTGAAGCAAAAGACAGGAAATAATTTAAATGTATTCTGTGGGCAGGAGGTGAAAACATGATGGAGTATAGTGAGACAATGAAATACTATTTGGTTTTTAAAAAGAACGAGGACGTGCTATATGGACCAATAAGGAATAATCCCCCCAAATATACTCTTAAACGGTGAGATAGCAAATAGACATGTCCTAACTTCTTTTTGCACATTAACTTATTTGATCCTCACAATAACTCCGGTAAGTAGAGACTCTTATAACTGCCATATTCTAGATGAGATAATAGGGTCACAGAGAGGTTAGGTGACATGCTCAAAGTCACGCAGCTTGTGAAGGATAATGGCAGGATTTGATCTCAGATAGTCTAATGTCAGATTCTGCACTATTAAACACTGAGCAATACTGTAAAGCAAAGTTCAGAATAGTGAATGTAATATATTGCTAGTGTATGATAAAGTATATACATATATACATGCATATGTAACAAACACATGCACACATATATATACAGTCAATCCTCACTATTCACGGATTCGTCTACTTGCTAAAATTTATTTGTAACCCCACAATCAATACTCACAGAACTTCCTGGGTCAAACAAGGCAATGCTCTGCCTTCTTGTTTCTGCTCCCATACTCTAAATAGCATCCTTTTTGAGGTCTATGTAGTACCTGTTTTTTCTCATTTTCTGCCTTTTGTTGGTGATTTTGCTGTTTAAAATGTCCCCGAGCATACTGCTGAAGTGCTGTCTAGTGTTCCTAAGCACAAGAATGCTGTGATGTGTCTTACAGAGAAAATATGTGTGTTAGATAAGCTTTGTTCAGGCATGAATTATAGTGCTGCTGGCTGTGAGTTTGACGTTAATGAATCATAAATAAGATGTCTTTAAACAGAAACACACGTTAAGACAAAGTTATGTATTGATCAGTTGATGACAATGTCATGACCAGATGCTCACAGGAACCTAACTCTGTATTTCCCCCAGAAGTAATGATGGAATGGTCGCTAATTCAGGTTCACGGAGACTCGATGGAACACAACTACTGTGAATAACAAGAATCAATTATATACATATATAAGTAATACACACATATGTGCTTATTTATGTGTCACGCATGGAAAAATCTTAAGAAGATGATAAAACCAACTATACAGCAGTTGTTTGAGGGAGAGAAACTAAGATACTCAAGTTCGAGAGAGGGACAAAGACTTACTTTTCTCCTTATGAAATTTACCATGTGTGTCATCTATTGAAATATTTTCATGCAAACAGTACAGAAAAAGGAAAAGTTTCCCAAAGTTCTGCATAATCCATCTTCTTGCAAATAGTTTCATAAATAATTTTCTAGGCTTTTAAAACACAAATATAATACACATGATCACATCCTACTGTATCTTGCTTTTTTAAAGTTTATACACTGAATTTCTTTCTAGATAAAAACAGAAAGAGCCACCTCTTCCCCTTTTTCCTTCCACATCCCACCACAAACACAGGCCCACACTGAGACACAGACATCACAGATTTGTGTCTTTCCAGACTGCCCTCCCACGACGGGCATTTCTGCAAGAGTACAGCAGGAACAATCTGAAGACAAAATCATGCTAGACTCTGAATTTTAAAGCAAGAGCATATAAGAGGGTAGATCAAGGGCTGGCCCCGTGGCTTAGCCGTTAAGTGCGTGCACTCCGCTGCTGGCGGCCTGGGTTCGGATCCCGGGCGCACACCGACGCACCGCTTCTCCCGTCATGCTGAGGCCGCGTCCCACATACAGCAACTAGAAGGATGTGCAACTATGACATACAACTGTCTACTGGGGCTTTGGGGAATAAATAAATAAATAAAATTATAAAATTATAAAAAAAAAAGAGGGTAGATCAAGAAATGAGGAGAATCTCCCGAAAAGTTTCATGAATTTCTATGTTTCTACTTCTCAGTCTGAGTCAAATAATTTTTATTACAAAAATGGAAGAGAAAAAGAATTTATTCTGAGTCAGACACTTACTAGGCACTGTGTATATATATTTTTGGTCCTCACACTGCTGGAGGTAGATATAATTATTCCCATTTTACAGACAGAGAAAATAGGCTTCCTCAAATCAAACAATTCATGGCTTTAGAAAGCAGAGAAGGGAGCCCTTTTCTATACCCATCTGCAGTCGAAAGATGGATATTTACAGATATTTTTGTCCAAATCCTAATATTTGACTGTCATTTCTGCAGGGTACTGGGCCTCTTTTTATTGCTATATCCAATTTATACAACACTAAATGTCATCCAGTGCCCCCAAAGACTGCATAACAGATGCAATGTGCATCACAGAACACAATAATCAGACTATCGGAATCACAAATATACACCACTCATTGCATTAGACACTAAAATTCTAACCTTTTCAGTACATTCACTTTTCTTAATGAAACTACTCTTTACTAGGGTTAAGATTTTGGTTTTGCTTTCAAAAAAAAATGACCCCTTAAGATACTGACACTAGGCTTAAAGGAAAAGATGCTGAATACTTAGAGCTACTTAAGATAATGGCTTCTAGGACTGAGTTAAGTTGAATATAAATGAAGTCAAGGAATTATTCTCATGATTGTATTTCAGTGAGACCTGCTGGTGTTAGATTTTTAAGTTTGAATTGTAATAGCCACCAATTTCCTCTAGAGGGAGAAGGAAACAAGAATAGGCAAATAGAGTACTAAAAAGTGTATAAAGTAGAATGATCCTGAACATTGCCCCTTAACAGAGAGAAGACATTTTGTCAAAGCTGTCATAAGCAACACCAGAGGGTTAGTTTTATTGTGATATATTTTCTAAGTATAGCTGAATCAACCTCTAAAATAAAAAGGATCAGGTTTTTAGTTTCCTTTTAATTTTGAATTAATAGGAAAAAAAACTATACGCACATACACACACACACATACAATTTCACCCACTTCACTCTTTATAAATTGCAACGATATCTATATTATGAGATGATGAGCTGCTTAAAATATTTTTTTAAAATTGTTCATTTAATTCTTAGTATTCATGAAATAGATATGATGCTCATCTACTTAAATACACAAGCCAAGCAGTCTAAGAAAAGGAGGCATTCTGCAAAGCAAATTACCCAATGCTATATAAAATACAGTGTAAAACTAAATGTCAAAATGATTACCGCCCCCCACCCCCCACACACACACAATTTCCTTAGGATGGTCAATGTTCTGTTAAAATGATTCAATCTTTTAAAGTTTGGGGACCCGGAGAAAAGTACTGAAATAAGCGTGTATGGGGCCGGCCCCGTGGCTTAGCGGTTAAGTACGCGCGCTCCGCTGCTGGCGGCCCGGGTTCGGATCCTGGGCGCGCACTGATGCACCGCATCTCCAGCCATGCTGAGGCCAGTCCCACATACAGCAACTAGAAGGATGTGCAACTATGACATACAACTATTTACTGGGGCTTTGGGGAAGAAAAAAAAGGAGGAGGATTGGCAATAGATGTTAGCTCAGAGCCAGTCTTCCTCAGCAAAAAGAGGAGGATTAGCATGGAGGTTAGCTCAGGGCTGAGCTTCCTCACAAAATAGATAAACAAATAAATAAATAAAAATAAAAATAAATATATCTACTTGAAATAAGCGTGTATGTGCATTGTACAAGAACTGAAATCCAGGTAGCTTCATTGTTATTACAGAATCCGAAGAAATAAACATCAAAGGGAGATGAGAACACTCTCTTCAGAAATAAAGGTTTCCACAAGAGAAACAATCGTGGAAGAAAATTATCCTCTTTGCTAACAATATGGTGATCAGTCTTTCCTGCGTTCTCCTGATGATGAGGTGATGTCACTGGTCAGAAGCTCCGGCCTATTTTCTGTTCTGCCTTTGGTGGGTTGGACTGGATGAAAATAAACATCTTACATAACAGGCCGGCTGTGCACTTTGTATTTTTTTTTTTTCCCAAGGAGATTTTCCCAGTGTGAATTCTGCATGTACAATTAACATTGGCAAAAATTTCAGCTGAAAAATCTGTTAGGTTTATAAGCAGATTAACAAAGGCAGTCCATGTATGCTGCCTCCCTTTCCCCTCCCCCACCCTACCTCCTTTACTCACATACACACACATGCACACATGCACACACACACACACACACCTCATCACCACCTCCATCATTACGTCTACCACCACCACCCTCACCTCCATCACCTCCAACCCTCCTGTAATCAAAACAGCTTTGTACCGAGAGAGAAGGGAAAACAGGCACGTTAAAATTGAAATTGGTCTTCAAACGGTTGTAATAAAATAGAAGATTGCAGATTAGAGCCATTGTCTTATTTCAGTGACATAAACCAGACCCCCCAGGGTTAGCTGTCTAAAAATTGAGGATGATGGATCAAAGATTACAAGGCTAACCGAAAAGATATGTCCCTATGTTAGTGGCCTTTACAGTCATGAAATGAGCAAACTCAGCAGAGGGAATTTTCCATTGTAATTTGTAATAATTAACACAAATTCTGGAGTTTTCTGTCATAAATCCTGTTTTGTATGGAGGGGTTTATGAATCTTGAAGCTTTGGCATTTATTGCGGAGCCTGCTTATGGAGTGAATATATTAAACTGAGCATTCAACTTGATTTTCCTAATTTCTGAAGATACAATAAAATCAGAGATACCAAAGGAAACATGTACTTGAACAGCACGGATGGAAACTCATTTGAAATCAGCAATATCATTCACAGTAATTTGGATGGAGCCCATCAACTGACCTAGCAGTCTCAGTTTCAGAGAAAATCATCAAACAGTCTTTACTCAGTAAAGTAAATATTTGAATATCTATCATATGCCTAACACACAACAAATATTGAATAACCTAAATCGTATAGAGATGAACTTAGACTATAAGATAATTTTTTGTATTGCTAAGCAACGAATATAAATGTTACTATCTGTAGCTCAAGAGAGGAAAACCATTAAAAGCAAATGCAAAGGACTAGATGATGAATTAAGATTATCTGATCCTTCCTGTCATACAAATGATCACCATTTTTCTGTCGCAAGTAGAAGCCACTTTGGAAAGGGCCAAAATGCAACTCTCTTGTACTCAGTGCATGTATAGAACGTCAAGTCAAGAAAGTCAGTCCTATATCTGTGTGTGCATTACTGTGTATCCATTTGGAGGTGCTTACCTATGTTTAGAGGCTACTCTGTCTTATATAATATGCACTATGCACTACTATGTTACATACACACTTAATATACACCAGTAATACCTGTTTGTTTGAACAGAGAATATGTATGTAATGAGACACTTGTGTTACTTTGGAAAGATAACTGAATTTGTATTCTAAAGATTTTCATTTAAATATCAACTTTGATTTTTATTGCCACTAAGAACTTAGACAATTAATTATACTTCTCTAAGCCTCAGCTTTCTCATCTACAAAGTGAAGACAATGCTTTTAAGAGGTATGATAAGGAATAAAAAAGAAAACATGCTAAAGTATCTAAGAGATCAAAGCAAATAACTGCATATACATATTTCATATTTATGTATGTATAATGATCATTCAAAGTCATAGATATTCATTCAGTAATTTCACAAAAAAGCAAGATTGAATTATTTAATATTCACCAAAAAAGGAAAAAATAAAATTTTTGACTTCTCAGAGCAGTTATTTATTTACTTGGCTTGAAGAATGATAATGACTCATATTTTGTATAAGGATGTATAGCCATGTGCATTGAATGGGTAGTATTTAAATTAATTTCCAATTGTTGCATCCATCAAATATGTTTTTAATGTCTTTATTTTATGTTTAACAATAGAAGAGAGTAAGAACAAATTATTTCAGTACTTTATTGTCTTCCAGGAAACTTCAACATTTTTGGGGAGATGATAAATTAAAGAAACAATTACAAGACATTGAGTAATTATTATATTATGTAAGATTAGTATAAGTGCTCTAGGAGCTAAGTGGATATTTTAATGAATTAAAAACAGTTACTATTTTCATATGCATTTCCAAGATTGTGAAATCTACTTATATGTGAAAGAAAATTCCTCATGAGAGTTTAATATAGAATGAATAAATGAATTTTGGAGAAAAATATTTCTTGAAGTAGTGTTTTTTGACAATGTTAAAGAGCTCAAACCTAGGAAGATTTTAAAGCTGATAACATTTTAAAAGAAAAAACAAAAAATATAAAAATCTCAGATAAACAAACATCACAAATGTATATCTCTGAAAAATACATGTATGAAACAAGAACTTAGAGATTTATTGAAATATTTTCATATTATAGTGAGGTGAGAAAATAAAAAAACTAGAATTTTGGTCCTTCTTTATAAGCTTTGAGTCACCAATGTAAAAATTGGTGGTGAAGCCTTATTGACTTTACAGTTTAAGGTTTCATTACTCTATTTCTGAGGAAATTCTAACTGAAGGAAATTTAGATTTCCTGGGCCCTGGAAAAGGAGGAGGAAGCCCGGCTTTCTCTTTGTGTGGAGTCTCAAGTCCAGATGCTGGATTTTTCTTCATGAAAATTCATAATGTGTCTATTATAGCTTCCTAATTAAAGTCACACACGTATGAATAATGTTTTCAAAATCAGTCACTATCCACTTTACATATGTTAACATATATTATATTTTAGAGCCATTTTCTGCCAAATAGCTCAGTGTGCTACATAACTTACAATGAAGTGGCAGTGCTATTAATTTTTGACTCATTGATTGGGTTCAGGGATTTTATAATTTTGAAAAGTGAAACAAGCTAGAGTTCCTTATTTTCTAAAACTCAATTAAATTTTGTGACTTAAAAAGTGTGTTTTATTTTCTTCTACTTCAGAAGAGCTGTAACTTTTAATTCATTCAACAAATAATTTTAAACATCTACTTAATGCCAGTCACTCTTTAAAGCATCAAGAATATATCTGTGAACAAAGCAGAAGAGAAATCTCTACTCTGCTCATATTCTAAATTAGTAAACTAAAAACACAACAAATAAGTTAATTCTATGACACATTAGAAGGTAATAATTGCTGTGTAGAACAGAGTGAGTGGTGAGAGAAGGAAGCATAGTTTTGAATGGAATGGTCAGGGTTGGCCTTATTGAGAAATTGACACTTGAACAAAGATGGAAAGGAGGTGGGGGAGGTGACATTTGAGTGTCTTACTGCCACTAAACACAGCATAGTACCAACGATCAGGAGTCTGGCTCTACCATTAACTTAAATTGGGGATCCTGGTCAGGTATTTTGCTTCTTTAGCTATAAAATAAAAATAGGGAAAATACCTATTCAAGATTGTGGTGAGGAAAAATAAGACCATTTATTCCCCAAATATATTGTTCAATGCCACCTGGGGGCTAGGCACTCGAAATGAACACCACACGATCTTCAGCCCTTGAGGAGATTGTATTCTAATGATGGTTACGTTCTAACAGTGATCAATAACAGTGTTATTTCAAGGCTTTTTGGAGATTGCCTTATATTTTGTAATTGAATAGATTCTGTAAACAGACCTGCCTTTCTCATTGGTCATCCTCTTAGACTTCTGCACCATCAAGTCTGGCTGTATCAATCTTCCTGAAGCTTCACTTGTGCTGTTTCTAACTCTCTACCCCTCTGTAGCTTCTCCTACCTCCCAATCACTCATTCTCCATTAAATTCACTGACTCGTTTTATTTTTTCAGGCCCTTTATAAATAATATGCTTTAAGAGTTCTTTCTTGAGACAGCCCTGATGGCATAGTAGTTAAAGTTCAGCACGCTCTGCTTTGGCAGCCAGGGTTTGGTTCTGGGGTGCAGAACCACACCACTCATCTGTCAGTGGCCATGCTATGGCAGAGGCTCACATAAAATAACTAGAAGAACTTACAACTACACACACAACTATGTACTGGGGCTTTGTGAGGGGAAGAAAAAGGAGAAAGATTCGCACAGATGTTAGGGTAGGGCAAATCTTCCTCTGCAAAAAAAAAAGAAAAACAAAGTGCTCTTTCTCAGTCCTCTTTGTTTTTCTCTGTTCATTCTTTCCATGGACAATTTAAGTATTACTGATTTTAAATATCACCTCTCAAGAAACATCTACTTCTCCACTTTACTCAAATTTTGAGCTGAAATATAAGACAAGAGTCTAAGATGAAGGAAAAAATGAGTTTTTTATTGCTAAAGGCTAAGAAGGAGGATGCAGCTTTACATGGAAACCCAGTGGGCTGGCTACCTGAACCTCATAACTCCTTGCCTGTGTACGGAGGCAAAACTTTACCTCTACTCTCTTAGGATCTCTGGCTGGGCCTGAGAATTAAATTGATGTAAGAAAGATTAATAGGAGAAAAGCATACAGATTTTCACATGTACATGGGAACCCTCATAGGAAAATGAAGAATCAAAGAAGTGGGAAAATCTAAACGCCTATATACTAAGTAGAACAAAGAGAGGCAATTGTGGAAAAGTAACTAAAATATATGAGGAGACTAAAGGAAGATAAAAGTTATTTTAACAAGGTCTATTTTACAGAATTCTCTTGCCCTTGACAACTCATCTCTGGTGATAAGAACTTTTCTTCCCTCCTACTATAGGGAAAGCATCTTTCACGTGGGCTTTTTACCTCCTGCTTTCAAGAAAAAAAAGGGGAGGTCAGAGCATCCTTCTTGCACCTGCTATTTTTCAAATGCCTTTAGCTCAAAATAATCCTTACACCCGCACCACGGTTGTAGACCATGGAATGTCTCCCCACTTTGAGTTTCCTCCCAGGATTTTTGTAGGTGGTGTAAAGTTTGATCACAAAGCTCTGTACCCAAGGCTGAAATTTTGCTCCCTACTCTTTTTTCTATCCCAAATTATGTCAAGTCATGTTGTTCAACATAGCATGTCAGAGTTTCTTCAATAAGATTAAAAGACAACATTAGGATATTCATATAATAAAAAGCATAAAGATTCTTCAATAAAAAACTAATCACAACAATCTACAGATGTCCCAAATATGAATATAACTCCCTGACATTATCAAATTCCCAGACAGAAGTTAAAGATTAAATGAATTTTCAAGCTGAAGTCTAACAATCAATGATATTAAATTCAAAGTAAAATTCCACATGAATTACAAGTTCACGAGAAGAAGAGTCGAAAACTCCTTCTCAGCGTTTCCTGATCTTCTTAGCCTTGGCTGGAGAAGTTCTCGATGCCTGGCCAGAGCTGAACCTCCTTTAGCAGTTCAAGCCTGGGCTATTGTTTGCTAGAATGGTTATAGTTCTTTCAAAGCTGAGAATTTTACACCCCATTTTTTTAAGTAGAGATTTTTCATTTAATGTTTATGTTTTTATTGAGGCATAATTTACAAACAGTGAAATGCACAGATCTTAATTGTACAGTTCAATTGGTTTTGACAAATGTACTTGCCACACCTCTAAGAAGTAGAATATCTTTTATCACTCCAGGAGGCTCCCTTGTGCCACTTCCCAGTGAATTCCTGTCCCTCAAAAAGCAGTCGTTCTAATTTCTCCTAGCATACATCAGTTTTGCCTGATCTAGAAATTCATATACATAGAATCATCAAGTATGTATTCTTTAGTGTCTGGTTTCTTTCACTCAGAATGTTGTTGAAATTCACCTATGTTGTTATGTGTATCAATAGTACATTCCTTTTTATTACTGAGTGGTAGTTTACCATATGAATATGCCACATTTGAAAAAAAAAATCCATTCTCCTGTTGATGGATATCTGATGTGTTTCCAGCTTTTTGGATGTTATGAATAAAGCTACTGTGGATATTACTGTACAAAGAGTTTTGTGGATATATCTTCATTTTTCTTGGATAAATCCCTCAGAGTAGAATTCCTAGGGTATAGGGTAAAAGAATATTTAATTTTATAAGAAACTACGAAACAATTTTCCAAAGTAGATGTATCATTTTATACTCCTATGGCAATACTTGAGAGTTCTGGTTGCTCCACATCCCTGCCCACATTTGACAGTCTTTTTCATTTTATCAATTTTTAGGTGTATAGTGGTATCTCATCATGGTTTTAATTCTTTTCCTCACAGTAATGGACTCCAGACATCCAAGATTATTATACCACTGACCTCACATCAATTTTTTTCAAACAATAAAGTCCCCAGCTCTTAGAACAGTTTTGCTCTTGGCAAAATTATAAGCCCAGTACTCAGCAATATTAAAAAAAAAATAGCATGAACTTTTTGGTATTTGAGTGAAAATATAAACTCTTTGGTATTTGAGTGAAGAAAAGGGTAGATGGAGACATTCTGCTTGTTTTAACCTCATTAGGATGCCAGTCAGTCTAATCTACCTACAATCCATAACCTATTGACTTAATCTCAGCTGGAGGAAATCTACCAGCTAGAGGTTAAATTAAATCTTAAGCATTTACTCTTTCTGGGGAGACAAGATATAACATATGTGTTACCTCAATTTTAATTTCCTGTTTAGTCCCATCGTCTTCACTGGGTGGTTTCGAAGGTCACTTTGTTCACCTGACTAAGCTGGCAGAGGGAAATAAAGCAGAGAGGATGACATGAGGAAGGTTTACATGAGCCAGGCCTGAAAATGGCACACCACCATTTCCACTCATATTCTATTGGCTAAAACTCTCAATCACATGGACATAGCTAACTGCAAGGAAGACTGGAAAATGAGATCTAGTCGTGCCCTGGAAGAAGAGAAAATGGGTTAAGACTAGGTGCCGTCTCTGTACACCTCAGTCTAGCCTACAATACCAGGTCACACTGTGCCTGTGTAGTCAATGCCTGTGACCACTAAAACAGTCAACAGTTCACCGGGATCTGCTTGACTGGAGTCCTCTGACACTATCTAGAACGTCCTCAGACCTTTACTGAGCCTTCTGTATACACCTTCACCATCTGAGCCCTTCTGACAGGACCCAAGTGCCTTTGCTGTGGTCTGAATGCCTTTGCTTAAGGCCCATTTTTCTAGGCCTCTGCCTCTATTGAAACATCCCATTTGCCTGTGGAGGAAGCCATCACAGTCTGAGGTCACTCGCTAAAGTCAAAACACATTTGACCCAAAGTTTAAGCTTTTTTTCAGGCTACAGCAATTCAAATCTGGCCCAATACAAGCTTCCAAGGCCCTGGAGGTTAAAACATCCTGCCCACACATAAACTAATGCCTGCATTTCTTTCAGGTCTCAGCTTAAATGCAACTTCCTCAGAAAAGCGTTCTTTGACTCCTTAGAAGGTGTCAAGCTTCTCTGTTACACAATTAAACATCATTTTTATTTTCCTAAAGGAACTTACCACAACTAAAACTAATTGTTTGTATAATATTTTTTTACTATCTCTTTCCTACTGAAATATAAGCTTCATGATGGTAGAGAACTTATCTGTCTTATTCATCACAGTTTGCCTCATAACTCAAGAGAATACCTATATTTAGAAGATGTTCAATAAATATTTGTTGAATTAATATACTAGCCTTCTCCACAGTATGATCCCCAACATACACCACCAGCTTAGGCCTCCAAAAATGACTAAATTTCCT
Organism: Ceratotherium simum simum; assembly: GCF_057802395.1. NCBI lineage: Eukaryota > Metazoa > Chordata > Mammalia > Perissodactyla > Rhinocerotidae > Ceratotherium > Ceratotherium simum. The sequence continues at coordinate 30,136,103 of NC_141924.1, read as the reverse complement.
CAAACTCACTTCACAGTTCCACTGCAATAATGTGGTTCACAATTAACCTAGTGATAGGAATATCCTTGACACATTGTCTAGGTCTGAAAGTGCCTTAACTGTCCTTCTGTGCCAACTTGTAAAATTATCATTTTCTCCAAAAATGAATTCCTGATCTCCTTCATGAATTGTTTTCTCTCCCTTCCTCCTTTAAACTCCAGCAGAACGATGTACCTCCACACATTCTCTATTGCAGTATAGTGATTTGTGTTCCTGCCTCGAGCCTCAGTAAGATTGTAGATTTCTTTAGGGCAGAGAATTATTTTCTATAGCTATACCAGTGCCTGGTACAAAGCCATTGTTCAACCAACGCTAACTGAATTTAATACCACAGGCAACAAGGCTAAATATCACTCAGTCATGGACCTGAAAACTAATAGATGAAGACCGCAATGTAAAAGCCACAGCCTCAAGATATATCAGTCCATTGACTGTGAGCTGAGCCCCCTTCCCTTGTAAAGTCTGCTCTTCTTCTTTCCTTTTCTTTTTACCCTCAAGTTCTTTCAGAGTAGAGATGACAGAGGTTCAATCAAATGAGCACTCTACTTGAAGTAAAGAAAGTCTAGATTGGATGTTAGCTCTGCTCTTTACCAAATTTTACCAGGAACCGTCTCCTAGACAGTTCCAACAGGTGCTTTAAATTCTGTATCTTGCATTTCTAAGCACTCTAGAGTTCATACACTCTTTTCATTGACATTTAATGAATTCTCCCCTGCATCCTATAAGGATGCTTTAAAAAGATCAAATTGTTTTTATCTCAAAACCAGCTGCCTGTACTTATTAACCTATTTTCTTTTTCAATTATTTCATTGTCTCTCAGGCACTGAAGAAGGAAAATTGGTGTCTCATATCTAATAAGCACTCACATCCTAGAAACCTCTTCTTCTTAATTTCTCCTATTTCCGCTTTTACTGCCAACCCTCCTGTTTGAGGCCTTTGCTCATTCAAATCTGAACTGATATAAAAAATCTCAACCAAACTGTTCTCTGTGTCCCCTGGGAGAAAATTCTAGCACAATCACATTAATATCCTAAAACATAATCGTCTTTGGACCACTCTCAATTGAAAAGTATTTAGTGACTCTCCTCTGAGAAAGATCTACAAGCCGTACTATCTGATAGAGAAGCCATTAATTGCATGTGGTTATTAAATTTAAATTAATTAAAATTAAATAAAATTAAAAATTCAGTTCCTCAGTTGCACTGGCCACATTTCAAATGCTCAGTAGTCACATGTGGCTAATGGCTACCATATCGTACAGTGCAGACACAGAATATTTCCATCATAGTAGAAAATTCTATTGGATACCACTAGATGAATCTCCTTTGCCTTGAAGAAGTTCAGAACATGCCACCCCAAATATGCTGCTTTGATGCACTGATTATTTTGAGCTGAAGGCACTTGAAAAACAACAGATGCAGGAAGAGGTTTCTCTGAGCTCCACTTATCTGCCTACAAGTTTCTCCAAAAGGACCCGAATTGTCATAAAATCCCCTCCCCGGGAATTTCTTCAACCAGAGAAGATCCACTCTCATCACAGAAGAGGAGACTAGGAGTCAACACCACTCCCAGACAAATTGTCACAAACTACCACACCTCTCATCTATTCTTCGAAGGGCCCATTCATCCTTCCTAAATATCATTTACTCTCGCCTAAATTCCCTATATCTCCTCTCCTTTTCCCCTATTAAGCTGGTATATAAGCTCTCATTTGGGGGTGGGGGAAGTATCCACTTTTTTTCCTATGATGCCCCCATGCACATAACATTAAAAATTAATAAACTTGTATACTTTTTCTCTTGTCAATCTGCCTATTGACAGTTTAGTTCATAGACCCAGCTATTGAATCTAGGAGGACAGAGGGCAAGTCTTTCCTCCTCTACATCCTGAGTTCAAGACCTAGTACAATCTGGCCTGAATTTATATTTTCAACTTTACTTTCCACTATTTGAACACTAATCTTCCCTATTTAAATCTTCCATTCCCTTTAATCTGGTTTGCCTGCTCCCCATGCTCTCCACAACTTGTTTTCCACCCAGGATGTCCTTTCTCTTCTTGTTCTTTCCAAATCTGCCCCTCATACTGGCCCAATGTCACTCCATTTTATATGTGGGTCGCCACCAGAGGATGGTTGACCAGTAGTGTAGGTCCATGCCCAGGATCCAAACCTGCAAACCAGGGCTGCTGAAGTTGAGTGCACTGAATTTAACCACTACACCTGGGGTCAGTCCTCTTTCACTGAGTTTTTTTAAAGTTTAAATGCATGTATCTGTGAATATTGTAAAACCCAATACAAATAGTGTTGATAATAGAAGTCATAAATGTTGCTGTTGTTTCCAGTTTGATATCTTTTGCTCCTTATTGTTTTCAATAAAAAGACCATGTTGGATTATGCGTTCTATCCCCTCAATGCCATGGAGAAAGCAAATTCTTAATATCATTTATGCTTGTTGCATTTGAACATTAAAATATTTCTATAGAAAATATATTAAACATGTACATCTTTATGTACATATTAGTATATATTACATATATATTTATCCATTTTTCTTCAGCTAAAATTAAGAATGTAAATGTTTTAAGTGTAAACTATTAAGAAGCAAATTCTATATTTAGAGTAATGGATTTTTAATAATGTGAGTTTTTGTCTCTATAATGATAAGAGAATGTAAAGATAACTTATCCAGATAATTTTATCAATTCTCTCCACCCTGCCCTTATTCCAAAATTTCTAAACTAACCAGAAGTGAGGAAAAATTGAATCCAAAATTCTTTTAGGTAGAGTTAGCCAAATATTCTATTCCAGGTGTCTTTTTCTTTATTTATATTCATTCTCTTCATTAATCTGAAATAATCATGATTATGACAGTTTTTCTTTCCTTCTCTGAATTTTGAAAGATTAGATTTAAAGCAGATGGTGAAAAATCCCCACAGCTTCCTTACCAACCGTTCTTTTCAGATTGTAGGGACTTAGTGGAGCCTGAAAGAGGAAAGGGTGAAAATCGACTCCCCTAGGGTCAGAGAAGGGTGCGTTGTGTGCATATGTCTAGTTCAGCACTCTTTCTTCACTTTACGAGACTTTCCTGGCTAGCAGCAGAGCCCATGAACACACAACAAGCCAGGAATGAAGACTTGCAGTTGAAAATAATATTCAGATTAAGTAAAAATCATATCCTGGAAAAGATCAGACTTGAAATAAACTCTGGGAGAGCCCTCATAGGACTAGGCACAAGTTTGCCTCACACTTCCTCTTTTGGCTCATGGGGCTAGGGAAAGCAAAAGGAGAAAGGTATGTCTCCATGCTCCAGAAGGGAGAGAAAATCTATGCAGTTGGCATCCTTTACCTTCAACATCCTGCACTTGGCTCAGCGTCAGAAATTGGGCCACTAACCTCTTTCTTAGCAGAAAACAAAATTTTTTTTTTTTTTAAAGATTTTATTTATTTATTTTTTCCCCCAAAGCCCCAGTAGATAGTCGTATGTCATAGCTGCACATCCTTCCAGTTGCTGTATGTGGGACTCAGCCTCAGGATGGACAGAGAAGTGGTGCCTCGGTGCGCGCCCGGGATCCGAACCCGGGCCACCAGCATCGGAGCGCGCGCACTTAACCACCAAGCCACGGGGCCAGCCCGAAAACAAAATTTTGAGAAATATCAGAGTGAATAAGGATTCTAAGGGTAATATAGTAGCCTAAAAAAGACTTGAAGGTCAATAAGATTACAAAACCTCACCTTTTTGTCCTTTGACTTAAACTCCTTTTTGATGAATATCTATTGGGTCATGATTTCATCATGATTGAGGAGTAAGCATTGACCAGAAAAAGGAGAAGAGTTAGGCCCTCAAGCCATTCCTAATCTATTGGCTCCCAGGCAGCCAGCTGAGCTCAGAAAGAGCTATGAAGTGCTGCCTCTGTGAAGTGAGTAATGTCTGGTGGTGTCAGGATTACAGACTCTCCTTAAAGAAAGTTTCCTGTAAAAGCTGAGATTTGAGAATCAGTTTTGCAGGTGGGGGAGTGCAGCTCAATAGCTCTACAGATTTATGAGAAGAGAAAAGAGGTAAGTATTATTCTTCCCAGCAGAAGAGGAAAGAAATGAAACCATCTTTCCTTGTCTCGGGGGAAAATGTGCTTTTTAATTCCTTGGAATAAATGACAAAAAGCTGAAATAGAGTTTGATTTGTTGGAAAGGGTGACCCCAAAAATATCTCAGGATTGCTTGACATGTTAGTGAATGAATGATTTTGAAGCAAATTATCTAGAGCATGTAGATACGTCTGATAGATTCTTAACAATCTGTTTAGCTGCAGGTAAACAAAATGTTTAAAGTTGGAGCTGAGAGACTGATTTAGACAAGCAATGGTTTGCAAATGCTTCCCATATGGAAAGAAAACATCAAACATCCCCCCCCCAGTAATTGTCCTATAATTTGATTTCTTTGGCTACACACACATATACACACAGACATAAAGGACATACATACACACATGTATATATGTGCATATAAACACATGTAGGTATTTATAGTGTGCATATATAAATACGTACATTTGGGTTTGTATATAGTACATGATTGAGTGTATACCTTATTTGTACATGTTTGAAGCACAGCTCATGTAAACAATAAAAATGCTACTACACTGGGGCTGGCCTGGTGGTATAGTGGTTAAGTTCTCGTGCTCCGCTTTGGCCGCCCCGGGTTAGCAGTTTTGAGTTTCGGGCGTGGACAGACACACTGCTCACCAAGCCACGCTGTGGCAGCATCCCACATACAAAATAGAGGAAGATGGGCACAGATGTTAGCTCAGGGCTAATCTTCCTCACACGCAGAAAAAAATGCTACTATATCTGGTGATGATTTCTTAGACTAGGTAAAAAAATACTTAACAAATGATGTTATAACAATAGACTGAAATTTACCCACTTGCTTAGGAAATGTACAAGTCCTGCACTAGAAGAATGAAGTAGAAGAAGAATTTATTACTTAAATAAGCCATAGACAATATACGTGTGTCTATGATTACATATAATGTATATATATACATATAATGTATGTGTACGTATAACATAATTGGTTATACATATACACACATAGACATATTATTAATAAAAAACATTTTAAACACCATGGCAAACCAGGGAATGGTAAACCATTCCAAGAATAAGCATCCTCAGAATTCAACTTATGCATCAAGAACATTTTTTTCCCTGAAACAAAGAATGCTCCCCAACTATTTCCACCCCACTCCCCTCCCCCACTTACTTGATGGATCTTTTCTTTTTGGCCTGCCTAGCATCTATATCCCTTCTTCTGGTGTCAACTTCCCCCACTCAAATCATATGGCTTGAATTGAGCTGACCCTAATTCCAACTCCTGGGAAGGTAATGTGACATAGGGCATATTCTATGTCATTAGCGACAGTGATTGGCTCACAGATGGACATAGGACCCTACTTGGGACAATGAGTTTCAAGCACAAGATTTGGGTCAAACTATTGATACCAGAGAATGCTTCTTTGCAACAGTCTTTAACTATGTGAATAGAAACCTGAAGCTTATGGTAGACAATTCACCTCCACAAGAGAAGAAATGCCTGGAAATGGTATCAGTGGAGAGGAGAGCAGAGCCAAGAGCTAGAGAGGGCAAAGGTGCCAGTGCATAGACTTTAGAGTGAGTGCCCACAGAGAATTAGGGCAGAAGTCACAATCTGGAATGAAAGCTTATCAAACCAATGTAATGTGAATAATAGGGGCCATATAAATGGCATGGGCTGTGGTCAAGCTATATCTTAACGCCTCCGTGCTGTTACATGTTGGTCATGACATAATGATAAGGTGACTGATTTTTTTGAGGGACTGGGAAACAAGTGAATAATAGTTTCTGTCTCCTTCTGTCCTTAAACCTTCCTCCACAGGCAGGACCCCCTTTAATGCTATATAATGAAGCTGTCAAAGAAATGAAAAGAGCCAGAAGAGATAATACAGTTTCACCATCTTTATTCCTGTCTGAACTGTAACAGAGCCTGAGGGAGCTGAACCTCCTGTGAGCGGGCAGGGAGAGATTATAAAAGCTTCTTCTTGCCCTAGGTCCTTTCCAATTGTGGGCAATATTAAAGAGGCAGCACCATCAAAGCTGCTTTTTGGGGTTTGGAGTTTTCTCATTGGGAGAGACATTTGGTCCTTGAGACACAATAGAGGGCAGAGTAAAAGAAGTTTAGGACTAAGAGCGAAGTGAGGCTCAGAACTAACTCTAGACTCAAGGCTTTAAGGGAGGAAAGGAAAAAGGGAAAGAAGTTTCCTTTCTTTTGTTTGGCTCCACTTAGCAGGATAGGAAACCATATCAAGAATTAGTGGATGTATTATTTTAGATGTATTTAATTGCAAGTAATTAAAATGGATGATGACTGACTTAAACCACAAAAAAGGAATATATTGGAAACAAGCTTGGATAGCTCATGGAATTGAAACAAATACTGAACTAAATCTCTGGAAGAGTATAAACAAATACAGTTCAGGAGGTCTCAGCAATGGAAGTTTGTAAAACTTTTCTCGAGAGAGCTGGCATTAAGATGAATTGGTTGTTGTCCTTCCCAAATCTCCCAAGATTTCAAATTCTTGGGAGAAAGAATTTGATTAACCTTGCAGCTATGGAAAAAGATGACAGTCACCTTGGACCTACCTTTGGGCATCAGGGATGGTTGCATGGGTGAGAAATTGTAAACAGGGCAAAAATAATGTGTATTACAAGGGAGAAGATTTGATTAAAAAAAAAAAAAGGATACAATTGGCCGGAACAATCTTATATTACATCTAGGGAACCCGAGTAAAATGGTGGATAGCTGGATGGGTTGTAAAATTAGTAGGAAAGGAACAACCCAATCCTTCCCCACTGAAAGCAAAAATTAAAATACCCATGTGCTGGCCTTAAGGGATCTAATGAATGAGGAGATCCTGGATTGATTCTAACTTACTCCATAGGCCTTCTTGAGTGGAGAATGCCTACAAAGGATAGAGAAGTGTTCAAAAAGGAAAAGAAAACAACTTTAGTTCTTGAGTGTAGCAGAAGTAAGAAAAGAAAGACATAGGATATGTCAGGGGATTTGTATTAATCTAGGATTTAATAAATTAAAAGCTCATGATTCAATTATGTTTATGTTGATTACAACAGCTTGAGATATAGAACAAGCCACTGGGATTTCACAGACATCTTGGTTGAATAATCCCTCAAAATCATTTGGACCCCTTTGCTCTGTTCCTATGTTGACCTCAAACCTTCAGATGACTAGTTCTATTTCCCTTGAGACAATAGTAAAAAAGAGACAACATGGGCCTTTTAACATGTATTAACTGGAGTCTGCTCTGCACTGTATTAATTGCTTGAGGAATCAATGAGATAACACATGCAAAAGTTCTGGGAACACAGTAGATTCTCAGCAAGTAAAATTTTGTTTTCCTTGACATTCCTGTGATACTGTAGAAGAGATGCTCAGGAGAGCAGATATTACTATTCTGCTCTCTGGAAAGGTACATTGTCTATTGTATACTAGCAAATCTTGGAGCAAGTTTGTAGAGAAATCCTTCCAGAATTTGCTTACCATGGGTCAGCCTTGCAGAATATCTGAGTATCAGACGAAATAGGGGCATCTAGTTTCTAGATGCCTTGCGTAACTAAGATCTTCCCTCATCTTTCGTGGTTGCAGAAATGTGTTGCTGATAAAACAAGTGGCACGGCACCATCCTTCTTTAAACAACTTTTAATACGACAATGTCCATTTGTCAAGAGGCATGCACACTCCTCCTGGATCATTTATTCATTGTGATCATTGGTGAAGTCATTTGAAAGCTAAGGAACACAGCTCTTTAGTACATGTTGTGGTTGTTCTTAGCTCAAGTCAGAAGTAACTTGGTTTCCATCAAATGGTTAGTTGTGAACAATACTGGAGGAGTTCCTAGGTACTAGGGGTACCCAAATATACATATGTGTGTACCACACAGTACACAGCTGGAATGTACTTAAATATTTGCTAGTAAAATTCTGGGGAGGGATAAATCAACTGATTTGAAATGCACTGGGGAAGTTAGTCATTTGAAGCCATCCACAAATAAATCCCTTAGTCAAATGATGCTTGTAAATATTGATTTTTTAAAATATTGCATTTGCTTTATATGAATCTATAAAATCTAATATCAAAGAAAGAGTGGTTTAGTGACCATCAGCACACACACACACACACACTCATTCACTCTCCAAAAATATTAATATATAATTAACTAGTGAATGAATTGAAAGCTCTGGCAGTTTGTGTGGCCACTGGTGAAGAAGCTCTGTTCTGCTACTTCAAATAAACACAACCAAGCTCCTGCCAGGAATTGTATAAGATGAACAATAGCAACACTGTCTCTTGACTATAGATTCTGCCAGGCCTTTGAGCCTTTAGGAGCCAAGCAGAAGGAATTCTTCACCAAGCCATGCCTCTGTCCCCAGAAAGCAGCTTTGTTATGACAAACGGCAGCTTGTATTCATCCATCCCCATTACTGGTGGGAAGGGAAACGGATAGTGCTCACCACTGAGAAAATTAAAAATTAAAACTGGAAAGAATCCTATAGATTGTCTTAGCCAGTGTTTTTCAGACTTAGTTTCATGAACCAGCAACATTTGAAAATATAACTACAATTTTTAGAAAATAAAATAACTAGGGAGAAGGAGGGCAGTTACTGACATAGGATTTTTATATAGTGAAAAAAAGTCTTAAAAAAATACTACTGCCAGTTTGAGGATGACAGCTTGGATTTAGCCATTTTTCTTAGAAATCATTGAAAGCAGAAAGGAGACCAGGAAACAACAGTACAAAATACCCTTTCAGTAAAACCAGGAGGAGCTGGAACCCCAAATTTTGGAGTGGGTGAGGGGTTTCCCAAGCAGTGGCAATGGAACAGGAGTGGGACAGAGAACCTGGAAGCTACAGGTCTCAGAATATCTGAGTACTTTTCCGGAGCCGCTTTCTGAGTAAAGATCTAATCATCTGTTTGCAGCGTCAGAAGTGGGTGTACACACCAACCACACAAACTCACGTAATTCTAGCTTTGTTTTAAGAAGTAGAGGGAGACTGAATGATATGCTGTAGTTGAAAGGAGGAATCTGTCTCTCTGGAAACAAAAGAGAAGATGTGTATATATAGATATATATATTATATATATATAATGTGTGTGTGTGTGAAATTTGCCACAGCTACCATCCACATCTTCTCAAGAAAAGTATAGAGCAAACAAACTTTCACCCAAAATCCAGAGTCTAAGGAAAATTTAGGCAAATTCTGGTTCCTCTTCATGAACCTTGACAAATAAATGGTACAGAAAATACACAATAATTTCAAAATTAAGTACTCAAAATATAACCCAAAAGTAATTGATAAAAACATGCGACAAGAATCAAAAGAAAGTAACAGAAAAACAGAGATGGAACTCTCACAAGAAAATTGTTTTCATGAAATATATTAAAATTGAGACCAGGTATTTTGCCATCATTGATACTGAAGTATTTCTCTTTGTGAAATGAGTACACAAAAAAGAGATGAAATAGTCTAAGGAAAATAGACCAATAAAAGAGGAGGATGTAAACTATGAGTTAGTAGAACTTTGGAAAGAAGTGGAATAAAAAAATAGGAACAGAAATAAAGATAAATTTGGAAGATCAGATAGATAACATGATTGGAGCATTGAAGAAAAAAATATAGCTGCATACAGAACAAATATGTAAAAATAATTTTTAATCTGGCACATGAAAAAATGCTCAGAATTATTAGTTATGAGGAAAATAAAAGTTAAAATCTCAATCAGATGTCACTATACATGTATTAGGATGGCTAAAATTAGAAGACCGACAGCTCTAAATATTGGGAGGTTATGGAGCATCCTGGCTCTCATACTTTGCTGGTGGGAATGTAAATGATCCGACCACTTTGGAAAAAGATTTGGTAGTTTCTTATAATGATAAACATATATGTACCTCAGACACAGAAATCCTACTTCTAGATATTTATCCAATAGAAGTGAAAACACACGTCCATTAAAAGAATATTTTTTGTAGAAGAATATTTATACCAGCTTTATTCATAATAACCCAAAACTTGAAACAAACCAAATATACATCCACAGAAGAAAGGCTAAATAAAGAACATTTATTCTATGGGATGATACTAAGCCATCAAAAGGAACAAATTACTAACATGTCCAATATCATAAATGAAATATCAGACAATCTGATGAGTGAAAGAAGCTGGATGTAAAATATATACTGTGTGATTTTATTTATGTGAAGTTCTAGAATAGGCAAACCTAACTATATTAAAAAAATTGAAATAGTGGTTGCCTCTGGGGGGTGGGAGGGACACTGATTGAGAAAGACAGAAGAGAACATTCTGGAGTAATAGAAATATATCTTGATGGGATATGGGTTAAAGAAGTGTATCCAGTTGTCAAAACTATAGCCAAGATTTGTGAATTTAAATGTATGTACATGTAACTAAAAAAAAGACAACCAATAATAATGAATAATCAAGTGGGAGTTGGACAGTGGGTATAAGTACAGACAAAATAAAAATGACAGAATTTTGATAATTATTGAAGCTGAGAGAAGACTGCTTGGGGATTCATCTACTCATTCTGCTTCCTTTGTATACATTTGAATTCTTTCCAAACAGTCAAAATTCTGAAATAAGAGAAGATTTCATTCTACATTTAGAATTGGCATAATGCTCCACAAGAAAACTGCTTTTTTTGGCCTGAATTCTATTTTATCTGTTATTAATATCATGAGTCATGTTTTCTACGTACTTACATTTGCCTGTTCTTTGCCAATTCTATTCATTTTAACATCTAAATTTCTTTACATGTGTCTCTTTAGAGAGCCTCAAGTTGGATTTTGCTTTGTTAGCCAACCTGAAAAACATTTTTCTTTTAAGATATGCAATAAGCTCACATTATTGATATGACTGATGGATTTAGTCTTAGTTGTACAATACTGTTTCATGTTATTTTCTAAATAACTTTTTCTTTTACTTTGCAGTTTCATTTCTCTATGATTTGTTTCTTTTGATACTTAGAAGGTATATATTTTTGCTCTAGTGGTTACCTTTCTATTAATAATTCTATATAATACCTTTAGTCACCTCTTTTTTTGGAAACTTAGTTTTTACCATGAGTAACATTGAAATTAGGCAATACGAGATTTTCCCTTCACTTCTCTTTCTTCTTTCCTTTTTTCATTCTCCAATTTTAATCACTGGTATAATTTTAGTTTTGGTGTTTTTATTCCTAAGTATACCTAACTTCTACTAGATTTGTAAACTTCAGATTATACCGTTATACTCCCTGTTAATATTTATGAAAATATCAGTGAGCTAATTCTACTTTCCATTAATTCTCTCCCTTCTCATATTTTTGTTGGTTGTGGAATATGTCCTTTCTTAGAGCATATTACATTTACATACTATTCTATCAAGATTTATTTTTTTCTTTTTGTCTTGGTTCTGCAGTTAAATATATTCACTTCACACCCCCATAGATGATGAAGTACTCTAGTCATTTCTTAGTGGCAGAAGCACGTTCTCCAGTAGATTCCTGCTCATGGGAATGACATTCTCAGATGTGTAACTTGTTCACATCTTCATTTGATTGGTTGTCAATGGCCTTACTTTTGAAAGATATAAAAATTCGTGTCTTAGTATTTCTTGCTTTTCACCACCAGTTGCCGAATATCAACCTATTAACACAAATGAAAATAGATTATCTGTGTGACAAGAGGATCAGCCTGTTAACTTGTGTTGAGCAGACAGGCATATACAACCCTTAATTATTTCTCACATTTGCAACTCTTAGATTTTCCACCACCATGAGAGAGAGAAACAGAAAGAGAGAGAGAGGGAGAGAGAGAGAATGCCTTGCCTTAAGGGCAAGATTTTAATATTACACCTACTCCATTTAATTTCTTGTTGAGTCAGCTTGTTGAAAAAGCACGAGGCTAAATTCAGAGGAATAAAATAGAGAAAGTGTAGAGAAGTTAAAAATGAAAAAAAGAAACATTAAAAAAAGCTCAAATATAGAATATACACCAGTCTGAGTTAGGGTATTTTTTTCATTAATGATATATCTATTGAAGCTCCAGGATTTTCACACTAAATATTTGAAATACTTCATTATCATCTAGATTTCAAGCCATTAGTAAAATTACATCAGTAAATTATATAAATAGCTAACATTTATTGAAGCTTATTTTGTACCAGGAGCTATATGAGAGCTTTCAATGAAATACGTTCTTTTATTTTACAACAGCGGTATGATATAGATACTATATTCTCTCCATTTTTGAAGATGAAACTGAGGCCTGGAAGGGTCTAATTTTTTTAGACCCTAACTAATTTTTCCAAGGTCATAGAACAAATGATCAGTGAAACTGGTCTCCAAGGAGGCGGAGTCAAGATGGCGGCGTAGGCAGACTCTGAACTCACCTCCTCCCGTGGACACAGCCAATTTACAACGACTCGTGGAAAAATTACCCCTGAGACAGAACTGAAAACTGGATAAGAGGAACTCCTGCAACAAGGGACAATCCTAACTGGGGTAGAAGAGGCAGAGACTCCCTTCTAGAGAGGAAAAATGCCGCCTTCACAAGCCGCCAGCTTCACGGCCGCCAGGAGCAGCTCACAGGTACGCAGCCTCCCTGGAGGCGCGGGGCCCTGAGCCGGGGAGCGCCCCCGCTGTGGGCATTTTGTGGACCCAGCACAATCGAAACCAGCGGCATAATGTCTGACTTTGCCTGCTACTAAAGCATTGGGTAGCACCCCCAGAAAACCCGGTTCACAAAGAAACTAAAACTGGCTCTTAAAGGGCCCGTGCACAAACTCACCCGTTCCAGAAAGCATCCTAAAATCACCAGAAAGAAAGGTGCACAGTGCTTTGGTGAAAAGAGACTCACCTGATAGGCCCTGTGTGCATCTTGGTGAGGGGTGAGACCTCTCCAGGGACTGGGACATTGGCCGTGGCCATTGTTGTGGCCTGATGTGGGCCTGCTGACACAGAGGACATTGGAGTTCTCCCTGGGGCCCGCTAGCCCAGGGTCTGCCCTACCCACTAGAGCGCTGATTTAATCCAGCTCAGCCAGGACTGGCAGCCCACCCTAGAGACTGGCCCCACCCAACAACAAGCCCTCAGGCAACGTGTGGGCCTGCATAGATTGGTGACTGGATTCTCTGCAGCCTGGCAACTGAGCTGACTTGAGCGGGGCAGGATGTGCACAAGGAGCGGGTGGAGAGTGTGGGGTGGTGGCGGAGTGTGTGGGGCTCCCGCCGTGGAGAGACTGGGTCCGCTTGGGGAGGTCGGGGCGCTCACACGGGGCAGGACTGTGTTGACTGTGTGTGTGGACCTGTGGGCAACAGGGCTTGTCAGCTGCAGAAGACTTGTGCTTCTCAAAGACCCACATAGGAGGTTTGCCCCACCTTCCAAAGCCTGAAACAATTGGGTGCTCCTGTGCCTAAGGGCAGCCCCACCCAGCTGCAATCCTCAGAGAGCTAACAAGAGACCTAATAGGCTAGAGGTTTACGGCAATTGTAAGGCCCTGAGCCTAACAACCTGCCACACTGGGGGCCTACTCACTTAAAAGAAATACTGCAACACAAATGTGGTATTAGAACTTGCAGCCAACTGTGCTGGGGCTCCCCACACCTGATAAAGAGACTGAAGGGCCCACAACAACTACAAGCAGCTGAGCATTACAACAGCTGGCCAGGAGCATAACTCAGCCTCCCTGGGCGCCTATAGGGAGAGCTAACAGGCCACAATAGAAGGACACACGTAGCCCACATAGGGGCCACCCCTGGAACATTGAGAAGTGAGGGAAGCACACTGGAAGCCTCCTAAGGCATCACTTACATAAGGTCACCTATCCAAGAGCAGTAGACGTAGCTGACCTACCTAATACATAGACACAAGCACAGGGAAAGAGGCAAAATGAGGAGGCAAAAGAATACATTCCAAGTAAGGGAACAGGACAAAACCCCAGAAAAGGAACTAAGTGAAACAGAAATGAGCAACCTACCTGACAGAGAGTTCAAACTAAGAGTGTTAAGGATGCTCACTGATCTGGGGAGAAGAATAGATGAACTCAGTGAGAATGTCAACAAAGAAATGGAAGATATAAAAAAGAACCAATCAGAAATGAAGAATACAATACTGGAAATGAAAAATTCATTAGAGGGACTCAAAAGCAGAGTAGAGGATACAGAAGAACGGATCTGTGAGCTGGAAGAAAGACTAGAAGAAATTACCCAAGGTGAACAGGTAAAAGAGAAAAGAATTAAAAAGAGTGAGGACAGTCTAAGGGACCTCTGGGACAACATCAAGCGCACTAACATCCGTGTTATAGGTGTCCCGGAAGGAGAAGAGCGAGACAAGGGGGCAGAGAATCTATTTCAAGAAATAATAGATGAAAACTTCCCTAACCTAAGGAAGGAAACAGACATCCAGGTACAGGAGGCACAGAGAGCCCCAAACAAGATAAACCCAAAGAGGCCCACACCAAGACACATCATAATCAAAATGTCCAGAATTAAAGATAAAGAGAGAATCCTAAAAGCCGCAAGAGAATGTCAAGTTACATACAAAGGAAACCCCATAAGGCTATCAGCTGACTTCTCAGCAGAAACCTTACAGGCTAGAAGAGAATGGCACGATATATTTAAAGTGCTAAAAGGAAAAAATTTACAGCCAAGAATACTCTACCCAGCAAGGTTATCGTTCAAAATGGAAGGAGAGATCAAAATTTTCCCAGATAAGCAAAAATTAAAGGAGTTTGTCACCAAGAAACCAGTGTTACAAGAAATGTTAAAGGGACTGATTTAAGGGGAAAAGAGAAGACCACAAATAGGAAAAATTATCTATTTCCACGATTAGAACGTAATGGATACAAATGCACAAAAAAGAGGTTGCATATGATGTCAAAAACATAAAAGGAGGGAGGAGGGGAGTTAAAGAGTACAGCATTCAGACAGAGGTCAAACTAAAGTGACCATCAATTCTGCATAGAAGAAGTAAGGAACAGAGAAGGACTACTAAAACACTGAGGAAAAAAAAAAAAAAGTTAAAAAATGGCAGTAAGTTCATACTTATCAATAGCTACTTTAAATGTCAATGGACTAAATGCTCCAATTAAAAGGCATAGGGTGGCTGACTGGATAAAAAAACAAGACCCATATATATGCTGCATACAAGAGACACACTTCAGACCTAAAGACACCCACAAACTGAAAGTGAAGGGATGGAAAAAGATACTCCATGCAAATGGCAATGAAAAGAAAGCTGGGGTAGCAGTACTCATATCAGACAAAATAGACTTTAAAACAAAAACTGTAAAACGAGACAAAGAAGGGCATTACATAATGATCAAGGGAACAATCCAACAAGAGGATATAACACTTGTAAATATCTACGCACCCAATGTAGGTGCACCTAAATATATAAAGCAATTATTAACAGACATAAAAACAGAAATAGACAGTAACACAATAATAGTAGGGGACTTGAACACTCCACTTACACCAACGGATAGATCATCCAAACAGAAGATCAATAAGGAAACATTGGCCTTATACAACACACTAGAACAGATGGACCTAGTAGATATATACAGAGCATTCCATCCAAAAACCGAAGAATACACGTTCTTTTCAAATGCACATGGAACATTCTCCAGGATTGATCACATATTAGGCCACAAAACAAGTCTCCATAAATTTAAGAAGATTGAAATAATACCAAGCATCTTTTCTGACCACAACAGTATGAAACTAGAAATCAACTATAGGAAGAAAATCAGAAAAGCCACAAATACATGGAGATTAAACAAAATGCTACTGAACAACGATTGGGTTAACGAAGAAATCAAAGAAGAAATCAAAAAATACCTGGAGACAAATGAAAATGAAAATACCACATGCCAGAATTTATGGGATACAGCAAAAGCGGTTCTAAGAGGGAAGTTTATAGCAATACAGGCCTATCTCAACAAAAAGAAAAATCTCAAATAAACAATCTAACAATGCACCTAAAGGAACTGGAAAAGGAAGAACAAACAAAGCCCAAAATCAGTAGAAGAAGGGAAATAATAAAAATCAGAGCAGAGATAAATGAAATAGAGACCAAAAAAACAATAGAAAAAATTAATAAAACCAAGAGCTGGTTCTTTAAAAAGATCAACAAAATAGACAAACCTTTAGCTAGACTCACCAAGAAAAAAAGAGAGCAGGCACAAATAAGTAAAATCAGAAATGAAAGAGGAGAGGTTACAACAGACACCTCAGAAATACAAAAGATTATTAGAGAATACTATGAAAAACTATATGCCAACCAATTCGACAATCTGGAAGAAATGGATAAATTCTTAGAATCATACAACCTTCCAAAACTGGATCAAGAAGAAGTAGAGAATTTGAATAGACCAATCACCAATAAGGAGATCGAAACAGTAATCAAAAACCTCCCCAAAAATAAAAGTCCAGGACCAGACGGCTTCCCTGGTGAATTCTACCAAACATTCAAAGAAGACTTAATACCTATCCTTCTCAAACTCTTCCAAAAAATTGAGGAGGGGGAAGCTCCCTAACTCATTCTACGAAGCTGACATTACCCTGATACCAAAACCAGACAAGGACAACACAAAAAAAGAAAATTACAGGCCAATATCACTGATGAACATCGATGCGAAAATCCTCAACAAAATACTAGCAAATCGCATACAACAATACGTTAAAAAGATTATACACCATGATCAAGTGGGATTATTCCAGGTATGCAGGGATGGTTTAACATTCGCAAATCAATCAACGTAATACACCACATTAATAAAATGAAGAACAAAAGTCACATGATCATCTCAATAGATGCAGAGAAAGCATTTGACAAGATCCAGCATCCATTTATGATAAAAACTCTGAATAAAATGGGTATAGAAGGAAAGTACCTCAACATAATAAAGACCATATATGAGAAACCCACAGCTAATATCATCCTCAATGGTGAAAAACTGAAAGCTATCCCTCTAAGAACAGGAACCAGACAAGGATGCCCACTGTCACCACTCCTATTTAACATAGTATTGGAAGTCCTAGCCAGAGCAATCAGGCAAGAGAAAGAAATAAAAGGGATCCAAATTGGAAAGGAAGAAGTGAAACTGTCACTATTTGCAGATGACATGATTTTATATATAGAAAACCCTAAAGAATCCACCAGAAAACTTTTAGAAGTAATAAACGAATATGGTAAAGTTGCAGGATACAAAATCAACATACAAAAATCAGTTGCATTTCTGTACACTAACAACGAAGTAGCAGAAAGAGAAATTAAGAATACCATCCCATTTACAATTGCAACAAAAAGAATAAAATACCTAGGAATAAACTTAACCAAAGAGGTGAAAGATCTGTACACCGAAAACTATAAAACATTTCTGAAAGAAATTGAAGAAGACACAAAGAAATGGAAAGATATTCCGTGCTCTTGGATTGGAAGAATTAACTTAGTTAAGATGTCCATACTTCCTAAAGCCATCTATAGATTCAATGCAATACCTATCAAAGTTCCAACAACATTTTTCACAGAAATAGAACAAAGAATCCTAAAATTTATATGGAACAACAAAAGATCCCGAATAGCTAAAGGAATCCTGAGAAAAAAGAACAAAGCTGGAGGTATCACACTCCCTGATTTCAAAATATACTACAAAGCTATAGTAACCAAAACAGCATGGTACTGGCACAAAAACAGACACACAGATCAATGGAATAGAATCGAAAGCCCAGAAATAAACCCACACATCTATGGACAGCTAATCTTTGACAAAGGAGCCAAGAACATACAATGGGGAAAAGAAAGTCTCTTCAACAAATGGTGTTGGGAAAACTGGATAGCCACATGCAAAAAAATGAAAGTAGACCCTTACTTTACACCATACACAAAAATTAACTCCAAATGGATTAAAGACTTGAATGTAAGACCTGAAACTGTGAATGTTCTAGAAGAAAACATAGGCAGTACGCTCTTCGACATCGGTCTTAGCAACATCTTTTCAAACACCACATCTGACCAGGCAAGAGAAACAATAGAAAAAATAAACAAATGGGACTACATCAAACTAAAAAGCTTCTGCACAGCAAAGGAAACCATCAACAAAACGAAAAGACAACCTAACAATTGGGAGAAGATATTTGCAAACCATACATCTGATAAGGGCTTAATCTCCAAAATATATAAAGAACTCATGCATCTCAACAACAAAAAAACTACCACACCAATAAAACAATGGGCAAAAGACCTGAACAGAAATTTCTCCAAAGAAGATATACAGATGGCCAACAGACACATGAAAAGATGTTCAAAATCACTAACTATCAGAGAAATGCAAATCAAAACTACAATGAGATATCACCTCACGCCCGTCAGAATGGCTATAATTAACAAGACAGGAAACAACATGTGTTGGAGAGGTTGTGGAGAGAAGGGAACTCTCATACACTGCTGGTGGGAGTGCAAACTGGTGCAGCCACTATGGAAAACAGTATGGAGATTCCTCAAAAAATCAACGATAGAACTACCATATGATCCAGCTATTCCACTGTTGGGTATTTATCCAAAGAACTTGAAAACACCAATTTGCAAAGGTACATGCACCCCTCTGTTCATTGCAGCCTTATTCACGATAGCCAAGACTTGGAAGCAGCCTAAGTGCCCATCAAGGGACGAATGGATAAAGAAGCTTTGGTATATATACACAATGGAATACTACTCAGCCATAAGAAACGATGAAATCCAGCCATTTGTGACAACATGGATGGACATTGAGGGTATAATGCAAAGTGAAATAAGTCAGAGGGAGAAGGTCAAATACCGTATGATTTCCTTCATTAAGTAGTAGATAATAACAACAATAAACAAACACATAGGGACAGAGATTGGATTGGTGGTTACCAGAGGGGAAGGGAGGAGGGAGGAGGGTGAAAGGGATAATTCGGTACATGTGTGTGGTGATGGGTTGTAATTAGTATTTTGGTGGTGAACATGATGTAGTCCATGCAGAAATAGAAGTACAATGATGTACACCTGAAATTTTTACAATGTTATAAACCAATGTTACTGCAATAAACAAAAAATTAAAAAAAAAAAAAAAAAGAAAAAGAAAAAAAACAAAACAAAACAAAAAAAAAAACTTTGGGATATAGAACCGTGTATCTGTCCATTAGGAAAAGCCTGTTAATTGTATTGTTCAGCTATTCTTACTGATTTTTTTTGTCTGATTGGTGTACCAGTAATTATCATATCAATCTATGATGGTGAGTTTATCAACTTCTTTCTGTAGCTTTAACACATTTTGCTACATTTTGTGGGTGTTTTCTTAGGTACGTACATTTAAAAAAATTGTTATATTATTTCAATAAATTGAATCTGTTTTATGAAAAAAAAAAAAAAAAAAGAAACTGGTCTCCAAAACCAAGGAGTTCAGGTTTGAAATAAATTACATACTGATAATTACATAATCGTTCTGTAAAGAGCCAAGCTTGCTTGCGTTTCTTCTCAAAACAGATAAACATTGAAATTCAGGAATATGCAGAACCAATACTAACTACAGACCAGGAAAAAGTTGCATTAGAGACACTCAATCATGGAACGTAAGCAATAGATATAGTGATTGGGTGCATATGCTTTGAAATCACTCAGACTGGTTTAAATTCAACTCTGCTGCTCACCAGGGGTGAGGACCTGGGCAAGTGGCTTGACCTGGGAAAGCCCCAGTTTCCTCATCTACGAAATGAGGGTAATAATATCTCCTTCAAAGGGCTCTTAGCAAGAACAGATGTGATAATATGTAAATCACTTCACAGCGCTGGTCACATAGTATGCACTTAATAAATGATGGCTATTATAGTATTATTATAGTCAAGTTTGAGTCATGACACCGGAGGGAGCTTATGCCTGGTAAATTTAATTTTCTCCCTCAGTGAAGTTGCTCATGTCCCTAACCTCCAGTAGTGCCTAATTCAGAAATGTGTGCTCAATAATTAATCATAGATTATATTTTATTGCGTTAGCTAACGTTGCTTTCCACTTTTAGCTGTTTCATAACTTCATGGGGAATTTGTCATTTTTTTCATTAACTGAAAGAAAATGTAAAATAAGAAATCTAGAGAATACTTTTTTCTACTATTTCTAAATTAAAGGGTACTTTTCCTTCCATGGTAGAACGTTTATCTTTTATTATAAAATCTATCAAAATGTCTCTAACAATGGCAGTTTCTACGACCGGAGAGCAAATACAGTTTAGGAGAAAAATTCGACAGAGTATGTAGCTGAGAGTCTGGGAAAGTCACAGGACTTGTATCAATGCAGAATCATTATACTTGAAAAGGAAATAAGAATTTTGTTCAAAGTCGTGTTATTATTTTATTATTTACTTAGATTTTAGTACTCACTTATTTTTCACACTATTTGCAACATTGTTTGTTGTTAACGTTTTTAGGCACAATCCTTAGGATATTTTCAGGTTTCTAAGGACTTGTCTCTCCCAGGATAAGTCTCTCCACGCATATATGACTGACAACCCTAGAAATGATCAATCCATAGCCAGTTTCATTTCTCTTCAAGTAGGAGATTGATAACATTATAGTCAATATTTTTAAAGTTATAACACAACACAATTTTACCAGTGGAAACTGTGTCTCTGGATAGTGAAGTCAAAGTTAAAACCAGATGCTGTGACTTTTCTGCATTAAATTGGATTGTCTTCCTATCAAATTTAGGCTATGATCCATACTTCTTACCAAAATCTTTGAGACCCTCCGTAGATTAGACCTTGCCTAGCTCTATGATTGAGGGACATATGCATCCTACCCTTGGATTCTCTCTTCTAGCCACACTGGCATTCTCCATGACTGAGCATTGCTGCCTTTCTGCTTTGCCAGAACTTCTGTAAATGCCTCTTCTATACCTTTACTTGAATGGCCCTCCCTGTTATTCAGGTCTCAGCTCAAAGATCTTCTCCTCAGACATCTCTGCCCTGACCATCCAATCTAAACTCAATCCCCCGCTCCAGTCACATGCTGGAAAAAACTGCTAAATTTTGTTTAGAAAGATCACTATCTGATATTTACTTCTTTATGTGTCTATTGCCTTCCTTCCCTACTAGAATATAAGCATCATGAGAGCAGTACTGTTCTCTTCTGATCACTGCTGAATCCTCAGGGCCTAGAAGAGTGTCTGGTACACAGCAGATCCTCAAAACATACTTGTGCAATTAATAAATTAGGGGAGATTTAAATTGCGATTTTGTACTTTCAAATTAGCACAATCACATGATGGCTTCACCTACTCTGGAATTAGGCTGCCTAGATTCTCAGCCCCCACCTCTACCATTTGCTGCTTTTTATTACCTTCATCCGTCAGGTGGTACCTATCTCACAGGGCCATTGATGAGATTGCCTGCAATAATGAATGTGAAGTACTCAGTACAGTAAGCTTTCAATAAATATTATCTACGAGTATACACTTCTTTTGTATTCAGGAAGCCTTGTTGTTCTCTACAACAAGGTTTTATCATATACAAACTTTAAGTAGAGGTGTTAAGATTCTCCTGGCTAATAAGCATGTTTCTTCCTATTTTCAATTCAGATTTCCTTTATTCTAGGGTTAGCAAACACAAGTTACCATCCTCTTTTCTCTCTGCAATTGTCATATTCTGGAGGTGTTCATCCACTCAATGGATATAACTTTTATTTTCTGAGCCAATAAGTCTTGCTGCTTCATTCAGACACCAAATATATGAATTTCTTTGTAGAATAGTTTTGTGTTAGAAACTAGAGATATGATCTCAAGCTATCTAGAAAGGCAAGTAAATATTAAACACATTTAAAAATTATATAATTACAATCAGATAAGTTCTAAGAAGGAAATACAGAGGTGTTATGAAAGTGTATCCTAACAAGACCAAATTTAGCTCTGGAGGTGGGGACCGGTGAGGGAAGGCATCTGGAAGAAATGATATTTGTGCTGAAATTAAAGGCTGAGTACAGGTTAGCCAAGCAGAAACCAACAGCTACAGTGTTCTACGGAAAGGCAATGAAATTTGCAAAGTCCCTAAGAAGTAAAGCCATTGAAAATTTAAAGGAAAGGGGAAAAACTTCACGTAGGGTAATGAGTTGTCAGCAGAGGGTTAGAGATGAGGTTGTAGAGAAGACTGAAGTCAAACCCCAAATATTTTGTAGACAATATCGGAGATTTGGAATTTTGTCTTTTGTACAATGGAAATCTGTGGAGATTTTATGTAAATGAGTACCCAGATTATATTTGTTTGTTTAGAAGCTCACTCAACTGCATTGTTGAAGATGGATAAGAAGGAAGGCAGGGGAGGTTATCTCATTAGTCTATGCTAGACAAATAGTGGCTTAGAGCAGGGGAGAGGTGGTGTGAGAAAGAAGTGAATGGAGTCAAGAAATATTCAAGGCACTTTCAGTCTTGGAGCATCAGAAGGGAGCATGAAGTCTGTTGAGTGTCCAAGGCCTTTAATTAAATAACTATGATACTGAAAAATCACCTAGCTAAAATCACTAGCTAGTCAATCCACAAATAGTTATTATAGTTATTGACTGTTAGGTATGAACAAGACAATGACAGCCCTCATTAACTCCAGTTAAAACAGGTGTGGAAGAGTCGCATTAAGTAGCTGATCTCTTTGAACAAGTTTTAACTTTAAATCTAAAATATGTGTTTTGATTGGTACTTTTTCCAGAATAGAATGTGGTTGTGCCTGAGACCTATTTCTTTCCAATTTATATATAAATAAATTGCCATCACTGTTACATAAATTGAATGTGTATTCTCTAGTTACGAGAAATAGGATGACAGTTCATTTTAACAAACGTATATTCGACACCGCCTGTATGCCAGCCACTCGGGTATGCAGCAGCAATACAAAGATCAAAAGGCATGTGTCTCCTGAGAAATGCAGCAGAGGTGCCTTCATCCTGGTGCTTGTAATGGTTTATTATCTTAAACTGATTTTAGGGAATAGTTAAACCTGCTGGCTAACTATTGTCAGAATGGCATTTTTATAGCAATTGTGCTAAAAATAAAAATCATGTTTGTTGAGTATTCTCCAATATTTACACGAACAAAATAAAGGATAAGTATGTACTTCAATCAAATATTACGAGTTCCGTAAGAGTAGGTGCTGTGCCCATTTTATTCAATATTGTATTCTCAAAATTTAACTCATCATCAAGAGCATGGTACCTAACTGTTAAATCAGTGAGTGACAGAATAAGTGAAGACCTGAATTCTGCTATGTGGAAGTAGAATTTAAAAGCCCTGCTTCTGGAAGGGCCCATTAGGATACTTATATATTCAAAACCACATGCTTCACAGGGACTAATTAATTGGTAAGAGTTGTCCTTCACCTTTCCTTCAGAGAAAATTGCCTTTCCATTCTTTTTTTTTTTTTTGTGAGGAAGATCGGCCCTGAGCTAACATCTGCCAATCCTCCTCTTTTTTTGCTGAGGAAGACTGGCCCTGGGCTAATATCCATGCCCATCTTCCTCTACTTTATATGGGACGCCGCCACAGCATGGTTTGACAAGCGGTGCATCGGTGTGCACCCGGGATCTGAACCAGTGAACCCCAGGCCGCCGCAACGGAGCACGCGCACTTAACTGCTTGCGCCACCGGGCCGACCTCAGCCTTTCCATTCTTTTCAACTCCAAATTCTAGATTCTTAACTGAGAATTCACTGAAATGATCAGCAAATATAAAAAAAAAAATTGAGGGAAATGTCCTGCTCATTGGTTGTGCTAAGGCCCACTGCTATGCAAGAATTAACTCAATTTCTATTTGGGAAAGAACTGTCAGAGCTAAGCTTTCACAATATTCCCCTTGCCCAGGTCTGGTATTTAATTCAATTCAGTTGCAAAATTATTTCTTTAGATCTACCAGGCATTGGGCACTCTGGTTGTTGGGAAACAAAAATAAGTAAAATGAGAGCTGCACTCAAATATTTCATAATTTAGTTGGAGAGAATGAGAAGCAAACAACCAACCATAATGCAGTGGGCTGAGGGCTATGATAGAGTAAAACACAGAGGCCATCAGAGCCCGGGAAAGGCAAGGATTGGTCCACTCGAGCTGCTGTGACAAAATACCGTAGACTGGGTGGATTAAACAACAGAATTTTATTTTCTCACAGCTCTAGAAGCTGAAAAGTCCAAGATCAAGGTTCCAGCAGAGTTTGGTTTCTGGTGGGATTCTCTTCCTGACTTGCAGAGGTCTGCCTGCTTGCTGCGTCCTCACAAGGCAGAGAGAGGATGAGCCCTGGCTTCTCTTCCTCTTCCTATAAGCACACCAGTCCTATTGGATTAGGGCCTCACCCTTATGACCTTATTAAACTTTTATTACCTCCTTAGAAACCCTGTCTCCAAATACAGTCTCATTGGGGATTACGGTTTCAACAAATGAAAGGGGACACAATTAAGGGGACACACTTCAGTCCATAGCAAGGCATCTAAGGCTGAGGGAGGTTAATAGACATCACGGAGAAATAGCAACCAGGGAGCAGTCCTAAACATTAGTCAGGGAAATGGTTAGGACCTTCCAGGGAGAGAGAACAGTGTAAGCACATATGGGAGCAAGAAATGGAAGGATGAGTGTTGGTGTCATATAAAATGTGAATCAGAGAGTGAGGCCACTGTTGGAGCCTAGAGATCTAAATTCAGGAGTCAGCATGATGTCAGACTGAATGATCAGATCACCAAGGTGGTGAGTGTAGATAAAGGAAAGGTCCAGTAATTGAGCCCTGGGTGGCATGTCAGCAGGGTGAGTCTGCTTAGAGGAGGAGGACCCAGCAGAGGAGACTGAGAAGGAGTGACCCGTGAGGTGGGGGGAGGAAACCCACCCAAGTGTGTGTCGTGGATAACAAGTGAAGCCTGTGCTTCAAGGAGGAAGGAGTAATCAAGGGTGTTAAATACTACTGATAGGTCTAATAAGATGCTCACTGAGGACTGACATTAGATTAGCCAAGTAGAGGTTGGTATTAGTAACTTGGACCAGCACAGTTTGCCTCCAGTTGTAGAGTAAAGGCTTGGCTGAAGCAGGTTCAAGAAAGAAGGGAGAGAGCAGATATAGGTATGCCTTCAGGGAATTTTACTATAAAGAGAAACAGTGGAGGGGTACATTATATGGGGGCAGCTCTAGATAGAAACAGAGCCCCTCTTTCTCAGGCTTGCCACAGCATCTACCTGCTCTAAGATCCATGCTCTGCTCTGCAAATGTAAGTTTATATTTTTGTCTAACACCACTTGGAACATGTTTGACTATAATAAAAACAAAAAAGTTAACTGAAAACAACCAACCAAGCCCACATTTTGAAATATGAACTATATATAGTTTACTAAACAGCCTTCTAAAGCTTGATTACATATTTAGCTGATAGAAAATTACATATTTTGGGTTTTGGTTTTGACTTCCAGTTCCTCCTCCAGATAAAAACCAGTAAACTCTTTAGCTATATTAAGTTAGGGGAAGTGTCTTTGCTCTCACTTTATTAAAAGCTACTTTTTTATATTTATAGCCTCCCGCCTATTCTTTATGTGTTTCCATTTAGTCCCCTTACCTTATGAATTAGGAAGGTCATTTTTTATAATAGTTACCTCTTTTTTTCTGTTTCTTTTTAGTCTACTCCGGATAATTCTTATCACTTCAAGTATTATGCAAAGGTTTAACTAAATACTACATCTTCATTAAGCGTATACCTAAGATTTTTGTTTTTGATAAATGTTCTCTGATAAATCATGAGTTTCCCTGGGTATGGCTTCCTTTGATCTGCATGTAATTCTTGTGGCTTTATGAATTTTTATTTTATTTCTAAGTGTGACAGAGACATCCTAGGGTGACCCCGAGGGATCCACAATCTTGTGTGATTCCCTCCCTGTGGGTACCAGTGAAGACTGTGACTTGCTTCTATCCAGCAGAATATGGCAAAGGTGATGGGGTGTCACTCTGATGATTGTGTTATGTTATATAAGACTCAGACTGGGAAGAGATTCTCCTGATGGCTTTGAATAAGCCAGGGGCCATGTTGTTGACTGCCCGTAGAGAAGTCTACATGTCGAGGAACTGTGGGTGGCCTCTAGGACCCGAGGCTGGCCTCGAGCCACAGCCAGGAAGAAGCCAGCACCCTCAGTCATACAGCCACAAGGAAATGAATTCTTCCAACAACCTGAATGTGCTGGGAAATGGATTCTTCTCTGGTCAAACATCCAAACAGTCTTGTGAGACCCCGATCAGAGGATCCAGTTAAAACATTCCCAGACCCCTGACCCACACAAACTGTGAGATAATAGATGTGTGATGCTTTAAGCCATTAAGTTTGAGAGAATTTGTTATAAAGTAGTAGAAAACAAATACAGAAAGCTTTGTGTTTTTTATTAAAAGTATGTCTCTTCTTATATACACATCACTGACTGTTTTTTAGACCCAATCTGATAGTCTCCGTCATTAAGGAATAGTTTCCACAAATTTAAATTTATTATGTCTATAGTTATATCAAATTATTTCTATTATCATATTTTATATTATTCATTTATGGTGCTTTCTTTTTGTTCCTTTTTTTCCCCTCATTTCTGCTTCTTGAGTAGACAGCTTGAGTAACACTATGCTTGCTGAAAAATTACACATTCTATTTTTGTTTATTTAATGGTTGCTCTTAATATCTATACTTATAATTATTTAACCCTATTCATTTTTTAAGCCTATTAATATCTATATTTTGCCCTTAATAAGACAAGTATTTTAGCATACTGCCATATCAACTTGGTCTCCCCTCTGCTATTATATTGAGATTATCTAGAATTTTAATTAGCAATAACTGTACCACTTCAACTTCACATGCTTCCATAACATCCCCTGGACTGTTTTCTCAATGAGAATTTCCCTTGCGAGTGTTCTGATTTGGATCTTTGGCAAAGCTTAGGCATATGAGGCCTCGTATGCCTGAAAATATTTTTATTGTGCCTTCCCTTTGGAATGAAACGACAATGTTGGTGGTTATAAATTTGGTCCTGGCTTCTTTTTCTTCAAAACTTAAAAATTGTTGTTCCATCATTGTCCAGGCTTCATTGCTTCTATTGAGAAATCTGATTGAATCTGATTCTTATTCTTTCATAGGTAATCTGCTTATCCTCTCTGAAAGCTGTTGGATTTTCTTTGGACTTTGATATTCTTAAATGTCACTCTCATGAATCTAGATGTAGATTTTTTTCCTTTGTCCCTCCTACTTAAGCAGCCCAGGAACTCTTTCAATCTAATGTCTTTTATCTCATTAATTCTGAATTTATCTCCAGTATTTCTCCAGATATTTCCTTCTCTTCATTTTTATTTTTCTCCCCGGAAATTTGTATTATTCTAATGTTGTTACTCCTACCCTCCATATCTCTTAGCTTTCACTTATCCTTTCCTGCTGCCCTGAGATCTTCCAGCTCACTGTTTCCTTCTAGAGTTAGGTCCACCCTCTCTTTAAAATCTCATCCACTGGTTTCTGTATTTCAACTGTTATAGTGCTCATAAGTAACACTTGCAGTTGCTTTTTTTAAATGTTTCTTTTTATACTTGCTTGATATTGCTAATATCATCCCTTATATTCTTTAATATATCTGTCATGACTATTTTTAATTTTTAGTCTATCTGTTCCAATAGTCCTGCTTCAGAAGGTATGTTAATTCTACTTTAGATAGAAGTATATGTTGTTCATTTTTGCCTTTCTTTTACAATACTATTATTCCTTAAGACTCAATTTATTTTGTCTTGTGACTTCACATTTAGCTTTTCTTTTGGGTCCTATGTGTTGGGAAGGGGCCCACGGCAGGCCTTAGCCTATGACAGCAGGGGTAAGTTTAGAGAGATGAGGGAAGATGAGGCCCAAGGCAGAGAGGCCCTAGCACCACAGACCTGCTCCCCCGGGGAAACCCTCCAGCCCCAACCTTACCTTTAAACACTTTAGGAGAAGTAGTATGGGGAGATGAAACCTCCCTGAGTTATAATCCATCAGCCTGGGAGGTTTGGAAGGCGGGGAGTACAAGAGGAAATGCTCAGGGAAGTTTTTTATTCTGCATTTGTTTTTTATCAACTCCTTACCCAAGAAGGGCTTTGCATTACCCATATACTACCCCCTGGACACCAGCAGCAGCAGAATGGTCCATGGAGGTCTAAAATCATGGGGTAGTCAGTGACCGTGCCAGGCACCATGTGCCAGACACTGAGAAGCAGGAGTAGATCCTCCAACCAAAGGTCTGTCTGCAACCTGTGGCAGTCTTCTCCTCCTACACTGTTACCACTGTCCCTCGTCCTCCCCCTACACCTTCAAAATGCACCAGCTCAAACAGTTCTCAGAGCTGGAATTTAGAGAGAGCCAGCAGCTCATGCTAGCTCACCATTTTTGTTGCATTCTTTTTCTCTGTGCAGTCTCGGGTCGGTCCCTACATCATCTCTGAGCTTCAGTAGAGAGATGATTTTTTTGTTGAGAAGAGAAAATCCTCTAGGTTCAATAAAACTGAAAAGTACTACCAATCCCACAAAGCTCGTGAACTTGAATATTTTTGGATCAAACAGCAAACCATTTTTGGTAGCTGTAGCCACCTGGGATGTTATTGTTTAATCAGTTAATTCCTTGTGTAATTATTTAATACAACTGAACATTTATATCCACTCCCAATAACCTATATGAGAACCAGCAAGTCCTGGAAAATGGTGACATGACTCATTCACTCAGTCAAAAAACATTCATCAAATAATTTCCATGTGCCAGTCTCTAAGCTATAGAAATAAAAGTAAGTCAGATTAAGTACTTGTCTTCAAGGGGATCTTCACTAAAATAATTATAAGTGGGATAAACAGAGTCTTAAATAATTAAATGCATTCATAGGGTCTGTACAGAGTTCTAACAGAACATAGAGAAGGGAGCTCCTAACTTACCAGGAAAAGATACTAAGATTTCCCAGAGACAAGTCACCTGATGATGTGGCACAACATCAAGATCACAGTGTTCTAGACTCTCTGCAAACTTCTTATTAACAAGGGCTACCCTCAGCTACTCCAGAATCTCTGCACAGGCCTCTGCATGCCATTGCAGAAAAACAAAATCAAGAGAATCTGATCTATTACTGCCTGAGCCTAGTTGTTTGCTAAACCAGTTTGGTATACAGCGGTTTACAATCTTGGAAGTGTGGTTGTGTGGTAAGCCAGCACCCACCTATCCAGATGTGGGTGGGCTTGCGTGTATACCAAGGGGTGAGCACCTGTGTTTTTGAAACGCTGACATCTGGTCATATATATATTCTGGATAAGGATGTGAAAACCACGACAGTTTATCAACTGTTTTGTTACTATAATTTTTGCTATTTCCTCTACCTGGGACCACTGAATAAATCAGTTCTGTGGACAGAGTTAGCAGTCACAGCTCTTGAACTTCCAGTATGTAGCTTAATATCAAATCTGTGAGTCCTACAATGATGTGACAAGGTATATCTCACCTATGTCATCCCTTACTCTGACTCTATATGAAAAGATTTTGCAAATAAAATGCACCAATTATTTATTTAACAAAAATGTATTCAGTGCTACTGTTTCCTAGGTACTGGGCTGGATACTAAGGATATAGAATCCCTACTTCATGGAATTTACAGTTTTATGAAGCAGACAGACATTGAACAAGTAATTATAAATGCGATGAATGCTATACAAGGGAAGTACAGAGTGCTGTGGAAGGATAGAAGAGGTGCTTACAAAATGGCTTCTTCTGAAGAACCACTGTGGGAAATTGAGATTTCACATTAAAATCAGTAGGGCTAGAATTGTATGCTTCATTTTTCAGAGGTCGTATTGTGAACGGCTGTGCTTCCTACGCCAGGATCCCCAAGGGGGATCTAGCAGCCACAGGATAAACACCATGCATATTTCTGGGGCTTGAGTTTCTCTTGAAGATTTGAGAAAACAAACATATTTTATTTTAAAACAAATATAGATATATTATGGAGTAGACTGTATGGATGTTAAAGATAAAAGATGAAACTTCAAAGAAATTTCACACTTGCTGTGATTCCCTTTGAACTACACCCCCAGACTCCCTAGGGGTATATATTCATTCTCCTCTGCCTTTAGGGGTGCTTTATAAAAAAATGTTTAGCAAGCAGTAGAAAGAGCATGGAGTCAAACATATTCGGATTTGGGACCTGGCGCCACTAAGAACAGCTGGGTAACCTTCACTAAGCTACGTAACCTCTGTGACTCAGTTTCCTTGGGGATAACATAGAGATAATGTCTACCTCTCAACATCGTTGTGAAAATTTAATCAGGTAGCAAATGAAAATTTTTCAGGGCAGTGTTTGCTACAAAATAGACACTCAATAAATATCAGTTACTTCTTCCCAATATCAGTGAAATAAATAGTCGTGTAATGTTCTTATTGGTTAAGTTCAACACAGCTAGAAACACAGAAAGAACAACCAAAGAAAGCAGGTTTTAGAAAGTGCCGTGTTATGTTTCCATCTGTTTATCCATTAGCATAATAGCTACTGTAATAACAGTTAACAAATGTGAGTTTGTGTCGTGAATCTGAAACGCTTGTAAACTGTAATTTAAGGAAACAAAACAAATAAACCTACCCATTTTCCATATGTTGATATATTTTTACTCTGTATTGCTATTTTTAACCATTTCATATTGATTATGACAGGAAAAAAAGACACAACGTGACCGCATTCACTCCTCTTGTGAATGGAGTATGGGATTAAAGAGTATAAGAGCTCTTGGTAAACTCTAAATTGGTATACAATTGTAAAGTGCAATTACAATTATGATTATAAGAGTATGCTAATAAAAGGCTCTGTGATTCTCAGTACTAGGTACTCCCATATCCAGGCAGCTGGCATATTCACTTTTTCTTAAACTCATTTTCAACTGAATTTTGCTCTCTTCTTCAATATCCTAAGCCCTAATGAATGAGGCAAACTGAAAAATTTAGGAAAATTAGCTATATATAAGATAGGGAAATCTGATTACATCTTGCTATTTTTGAAATAAGAAGATAGGTAAAGAGATAAGTAGATATGATTCACTTTAATTTTTCCCAAGTGTTTCATATCTAAAATGGGATTGAATGTCTTAATAGTGCAGTCGACTAATTAAATAGTTTCTCCTTGTTAGCACCTAATGGGACCAAGGAAAAAGAAAACAATATCAGGGTTGAGTTTATTCTCTAATTTTTATTTTTTATTTAAAATATATTATTTTATCATTAAAGTACTATGACCTGAACTTAAGTTGTTGGATGAGGTACTGCTTATAAGGAACTACAGTGAAGCAAACAGGAGAAGGTTCATTAGGAACATGACCCGTCTGAGCCATACTGCCAATGGAGAAGGTCAAGGTTGGTTTACCAGGTATTAATCATACAGGGCTCGTTGCCTGCATCAGAGAAGGTCCGAGAAGTGACTCCCAGTGTAGATGAAGATGACTGCCCCCAAGTTTTAAATGATACAAAGAGAGGCTTTAGTTCCTCACAGTCCTCAAGATTGGAGTCATAGAATTATGGCCTTTCTAGTGTCAAAAGAACTAAGAATTCTAGTTGCCTTAAGGCAAGACAATAAATAACTGTCTTTGAACTATTATAAATGGATGGAAGTCTGGTGTTTCTTTAAGGTCTCTGATAGTGGCTATTCCATATCAATGCTTACATGAGGGACTGAATTACTCTAATAGCTAAGCATGGGGTGGAAATCATTGCTTGCTTACCACATGGGCAATCATACCAAATACATTAACTTCTGACCCTGACTTAGCCAACGTAAACTGAAGTCACTGCCAGTATTTCCCTCACTACAATATTGTATGGCCAGCCCCCTCTGATGAGGCTTTTCTTCTGTCTGGGCCTTGTGGAAAGGTGGCATCTCAACATATGTCTCGCCAACTTCCGTTTTGGTAGTAAATCATGCCTATCCCTGCAACAGAGAGCTCTGGCCCCTCCCCCTCACTGGGAAGCTTTCCACTGAGGCCTCAGGCCTGTGGAGAAAGGTGGAGCTTCCTTTGTTGAAAGCGAGGAGAAAGAAATGCTACACCTCAAGCTTCCATGGCTGTTTTCTCTGTCAGTTCTTTTTCATGGATATGTAAAGGCCCAAGTTCTTTTACAGGACTTTTCGGGTTTCTGGAAGCTCTTGAATTCCTTTGACACTTCAAGAGTCTAAAGTGAAGACTAGAAGTTACACATTAGTGCTTAATACATATCTTTAGTAATGCTAAGGTTCTTGGTAAATGTACCTTTCTTTTCTGAATAAAAATACCTAGGAATTTTCTGTTATTCTGTACCTCTGTGTATTTGTTAAAGTAAAATTGGTCTCCACGGATAAAAGATAAGCATGTTCAATTCTGAAGTCTAAATAGTAAATCCACATCTTTCAGGAAGATTAGTATGAAAATCAGTTAGGGTTCTTTGGTTGTAAACAACAGAAACTGACTCTAGATAACTTAAGCTAAAAAGAACATCAAGAATCTAACACAATCAAAGAGAAAACTAAACAACAAACCTTATAAATAACAAGAGACAGGCAGCTCATTGAGATAGAAGGTACCTGGATATGTCATCTCACCAAGGAAATTTTCCCAATAGAAATCAAGGTGCAATCTTGCTTCTTCTTGTTAAGAAGCAAGAATGGATGATAGCTTAGTTATACATATTTTGTTTTTTGTTAGAGATTACAATATTCCTCACAGACTTTATAATGGATTTACTTGTACCCTCAATCATTCCATAAGATTGTTACTGAATAAAGTTATCGATTTTAATAGGGATCAAGATTTTTTGACAATTAATGTTTAAATGCAGTTTTTCACCAGAATTGGGATCTTTGGTGTCTATGGTATGCCATATCACCCTCTCTTTTGTGAAGTCCCTACTTTCTTTACCAGAGCAATATGTCCAAGTAAAAATCATTGTGAAGAGAACCAAGGATGCTTGCTTTCTTACAACCATAGGAATATATCAGTTAAAGCTTAAGATGTTGGTCACATATATTCATTAGAATAGTGAATTAATTGAATGCCTGTCTGTGATTTTAATTCAGAGACTTGAAATAAAGTTTCTCAAAGATTTTTGAAATGAATAACCTGCAACATGTGTAAATCCAAAAGCCGAAGCAGTCTCCTTCCTCTGCCTATGTAATGACTGATGACTGCTTTCCTGAATGCCCATGGTCTCCAGGCTCTCAAGTTCTCCAAAAGTGATTGGCACATGCCTACATTTTCCATTACACTTGCTGAAGGTCCCAGATGAAGGCGACTCCTTTTCACTTACATTTTCTCCTCATTTATTTTCTCATTCAGGGAAGGGCTCTGGAGAACAGCACAACTGAAACGGTGTCCAGTTAATTTACAGTTCTTGGCTTGTTCTTATGCTGTATTGACAGTAATAAATCTTCAAGTCTTTGTCCTCACGTGGCTTGATCTTTAAGGCATGTGGAAAGTTGACTTCTTTTTAAGGTGGGTTGGGAGTGTATTGAGTGATATGGTTTAATTTGAACATCAATCTAACTGTCTACTCACTGTGGAGAAACTTTTGAGAGGAACCGTCATTGACTGGAATGAACCTAGAAATTCTGTCGAGTCCAGGGTTTAACCAGATATGATTTTGGAAAGATAATTTTTACAGCCCTGAAATTTCAGCGATGATGCCTCTCATCTTACAAGGTGGTTGTGCAAATGATCCGATATAATCTATTTACTCATTCATTCATTCAACAAATATTTGAGCTCTTACTATGTAGCAATCCTCATGCTAGGCACTGGGAATACAGAAGTAAATAAAACAGACAGACCTTGCCTTGTGAAGTTTACATTTCAATGGGAGAAGAAAGCTGTTAAACACATAAATACATATATAAATAGGATAATTTCAGATAATGATAGGTAATTTGAAGAAAATAAAACAGGGTGATGGAAAGAGGGTGATGTTGGCTAGTTTAATTAGGATGGCTAAAGAAGACCTCTCTGAGTAGATAACATTTGAATAGAGAAGTGAATGATGAGAGAAGCTGGCTAGGCAAAAGGCTGGGGGAACAGCTTTCAGGGTAGAAAGAACAGCTAGTGAAAGGCTTAGGAGAAAGAGCTTCGCGTATTGGAAGATTATCTGCCTGGAGCAGAATGGGGAAAGAGAATGAGCAGTAAGAGATCACCTGGGAGAGGTAAGCAGGCACCAGACACTGGAGGATAATAAGAAATTTGGATTTTATTCTAAGTGCAGTAGAAAACCATTAAAGGGTTTCAATCAAGGGAATAATAAATTTAAATGTTAAGATCCTATTTTCTGCTATTTTTTTTTTTTCGTGAGGAAGATCAGCCCTGAGCTGACATCTGTGCCGATCCTCCTCTTTTTGCTGAGGAAGACTGGCCCTGGGCTAACGTCTGTGCCCATTTTCCTCCACTTTATGTGGGACGCCACCACATCATGGCCTCGGTGCTTCGGTGCGCGCCTGGGATCCGAACTGGGACCGCCGGCAGAGCAGAGTGTACACACTTAACTGGTACGCTATGGGGCTGGCCCCTCTGCTATTTTAGAATTGGTTGCAGAAGGGGAGAGTAGAAACTGGGAAACACATTAGGATGCTTTTGCCCAGGGATTTGAGTAAATGGCCATGAAAATAGTGAGAAGTGGCGGGATTTGGTATGTATTTTGGAGGTAGAGCTGACGAGATTTTCTGATAGGTTGGATATTGGGAAATTGTGCTGAAGAAAGGAATCCTGGATGGGGCATCTGTTTTTAAACTGGGAACCTAATTGGATGACGCAATTAACTGTTATGTGGAATACCAGGGAAGAAGTAGGTTGGGAGGGTGATGGGAGTGAAGGGAAATAGACAAGTGGAGTAAAAATTAAGACTTTTTGGATATGATAGGTTTAACATTAACCATCCAAGTGGGCACTATTTAACCATCCAAGCGGAAATGTCTATATGAATCTAGAGCTCAGATTCTAGCTCAGGTAAGAAATGAGAGTTGGAGATCTAATAAATAGTCCTTGCTATACATATAACAAATGCTAAATCCAGCCAGCCAGCCAGCCATCTGTCTGTAATATTTTCTAAGTATTTACCTTCTTACTACCTGTCTAGATAATTATTTGTTATTCAGATATTCAGTAAATATAAGTGGGATCTGAATCACAAAATTCTATGCAATACAGATTCCATCATGTTTTTTCCATGTAATCCTTCTGCTTTGTGAAATCTGGAGCTGACAACGTAAGATACAATTTCATATTCATTAATATTTAATTTGGTGAAGGACATCATCGAGTATTACATAAGCTTTTTTCCCATTCAAATAACTCCAGCTAATCTTAAACTTTTCTTAATATTTCCAAAAGAAGTCGTATATAGACAAAACCTGAGAAATAGTCATAATCTGGACTTCATTTTAAAAAATTAATTTATCTGAAGAATGTGGAGGGTTGGTGGGTCTTATCATTAGCTTAAATTTGTTTCTTCGTGTCAAGCTTTCTTTATTTTTAGAACTAACGTTTTAGAAAATGAACTTGGAAACTTGCTTAGGAAAGAGGAGAGAAAAAATCAAAATAGTTGTCATTTACAAGAAGAAAAGACTGTGCTTGTAAAACCTAAAGATTTGCCATCAGGTTCACGTTATATATGTGTATATATGTATATACATATATATATAGAGAGAGAGAAAACTGATAGTACTATATGATAAATACTTTGCAATTTGCTTTGAAATGCCTTTTATTTCTGAGACAGAGAACTAGAGGCTGAGAAAGAACAAGTATGAAAGGATTGAGAAGTAACCAGAAGCCTGTACCTGCGCAAATAATAATAGGATCCTATACTGACAAGCTGGGGAGATTTTCATTAAGAAAACATGTAGTAGTTGGTGGAATTTTGTTCATCTTCAAAATTTCAGGCTTCTTGGATTCAGAGAATATAGTACTTGGTAATCATTTGAACCATAATATAACATTTTAATGAGGATTATGTGATCTCACTGGAAGGGAAAATCCTTCCACTGGAAATTGATGGCTTGTATTTAAAACTGTCTGACACATTCTGAAGTCTGAACATAGATTCAACACTAGACAAGCAACGCCAGGTCCTGTTTTGTCAGATTTTTTGTCTTCCAGGATTGTATTGTTTGATGTTAGAAATCTAGATTTTTGGTGTAGTTCCCCTTCTTCACAGTAGGGCAAGAGAGTCTAAATCATTGGAAGTAACGGAATCAGAAATAATCTTTCACACTTTGTTCCCAGCCTAAGCCCCACGGGCAAAGATTGTCCCTGTCTGTTTGTACCACATTTCCCAGGCTGCCTATCAGACTGTGAAAAGCTTTTCCAGAAGAGAGGGCATGAGGGAAGAGCATCAAAGGATGAGAATGTGTAAGACAAGCCACATCAAGTGCAAAAATGTAGACCAACACACAGCTGTAAAAATGAACAAAGTGTGGTTAGAAGGAGCTAGAGTCATTACTGAGGCAATGCATATGAAAAACGAGAGGATATTCAGAGGCAGTAAATGGCAAAGACTAAGAGCTCAGGCTCTGGAACCAGACTGCTTCCCTCTCACCTGGCTTTGCCCCTGAGTAGCTGTGTGACCTTGGGCAAGTGGCTTAACACCTCTGTGTCTTGTTCCCCCTTCCATATAATGTAGATGTTAATAGCACCTACCTCGTAAGCCACTGTGAGTTTTAAATGAATTAGTATGTTTAATAGATTTAGAATAGTACCAAGCAAGTAATAAACTCTTGGTAAATATTTAGCTTTTATTTTCAAATCTTAGGAAAGCTAAAGAATGAGTTAAAAAATTATGTGAGGTAAAATTTGGAGTAATATTCACAATTAGTCTTTATCCTTCCCCAAGGACACTTTTAGTAGGAAAACACACACACACACAAACACACACAAACACACAGAGTCAATCCAATCATGGGGTAGGGGTGAAGTGGAGTGAGGAATACACTTAAGGAGCAGCCTGGTGTGTTTCAACCTAAAAATAATAACCAGAGATTAAAGAACTCTGGGATGGCTCCAGAGGAGAAAGAAAAAGCAGAAAATTCTTCAGGGCATGTTATTGATATTTTATGAGAATTTGATAAGGCAGAGCATTAGAGAATGAGTGCTAAATTTGTGCAGCTAATAAAGGCTTCAGAAGGTAATAAGAATCTTGGACCCTGCACACAGAAGGTGTTCTAAGAGGCTTAGTAATTACCTAAATGAAAGGACATTGCCATTTCCATAACCACAATTGAAATCGAGGGGTCATTTATGGTTGATAGTGTTATTGATGCCATTCCGTCTTCTGTAGCACAAGAAGCCTTCAGCATGAAGCAGTTTACAGCAGTTTCCTGTATGTTGTTCATTTCACCATCATTTCAATGAGATATTTTAGCCTTGTGTATAAAACATTTTAAATACTGGAGCCTTCTCATGGGAAGGCTTTGTGGTCTGAATATAACATCAAAAATATGAACGCAAGCAACAAAGAAACTTTAATAAAAACAAAATCCGAACGACTTAAGATAGTGATATTTTTACTTTCATACTACTGAAGATGTTCACCTGCAAATTTATGATGTCTAGTCATACTTCCATCTTTTTCAGGTGAATCCAGCAAATTCAAAATATATTAAGGAGATTCTTTTATATTTGAAATTGTACTAAATAATCTCCACCAAAATTACATGACAAGATCGTTATTTTCATGAATTATATTGATAATCATGCCCAATGTTTCTGCACAGGAATAACTTAGGTAATAGCAAGATAATGTTCCCCAATTAGTCATTGGGTTGGGGGTCCCCAAGACCACTCCAGGTTTGATGATTCCCGAGAAAGACTCATAGGGCTCAACCTATTGTCATACTCATGGCAAAGATTTGTTACAGTGGAAGGGTACAAAGCAAAACCAGCAAAGGGAAAAGGAGCATGGGGCAGGGCTCAGAGGAAACAAGACGCAAACTATGGAGTCCTCTCCCAGTGGACTCACACAGAACATGCTTAATTCTCTCAACCAATGAGTTTTAACAGCATGTGTAAAATGTTATCTACCAGGGAAGCTTGTTAGAGACTCAGCACCTGGGATTTTACAGGTGGCTGGTCACATGGGCACCCTCTGCATAGTATGCACTAAAATTTCAGAGTCCCAAAAGGAAAGCAGGTGTTCACCGTAAACCATACAGTTTATATGCACAGTTTAGGCACAGTGACCACTCTCGTCATTTAGGGAAAGTTTTATATCAGTGTAGGATGCCATTTGCCACTCAAGTTGCTAGACACCAGCCAAGGGACAACCTTGCAAGCAGATCTTTCTGGGGATAGCAGACCTAGGCTCTTTTCTGCACACAGACCAACATAGACTTTCAGAACCAGTTTTTAAGACTGAGAAGGGAGCTTAGTTTTCCTGACAACCCTGAACTTGACTTGCCTAATGAAACTGTCAGAAATGGTAGCATGGTTCCACGATATAGATCACTGCCAAATGACAAGTGTGTAGGCTCTGTTAAGGGATTTTATCACTGTCATCTAACCACTGCTTTTCCAATTTTTTTTTTCTCTAAGGAACCATCACTCTCTGACCCATTTTAAAGAAAAGAATCTGGTGTAGCATTTAGAAAGATAAGAAGCCCATCTATGAGAAGTACGTCTATCTAATTCTACTAAAGGGCATCTTCACAAATATTAAAATGAAGAAGCAAATTTTTATGTCAGAGATTCAGGAATCTTGAAGAAATTAGTCAACCTTTGTTTTTCTTCAAAATTCTAAGTTCCAAAAGGGGAGACAAGAAATGTGGAAGTAATTTTTGACACTCTCCCTTCTCATCCTTTATACTGTCAATTATTAAACCGCATCAACATAATTCCTAAAATATTTCCCAAATCTGTCTACTTCTCTCCACATCCGCTCCAACTCCAGTCCAAGCTACCACTGTTGCTTTATGATATACTGATACAGACTCCTAACTGGTCCTCCTGTACTCCATTTTGATCCTGCCTTTTCCATTATCTTTCTTATAGGCAGAGTTGTCTTTTAAAAATGCTGATCGTCTCAGGTTACTCAACCTTTGTTTTTCTTCAAAATTCTAAGTTCCAAAAGGGGAGACAAGAAATGTGGAAGTAATTTTTGACACTCTCCCTTCTCATCCTTTATACTGTCTATTATTAAACCGCATCAACATAATTCCTAAAATATTTCCCAAATCTGTCTACTTCTCTCCACATCCGCTCCAACTCCAGTCCAAGCTACCACTGTTGCTTTATGATATACTGATACAGACTCCTAACTGGTCCTCCTGTACTCCATTTTGATCCTGCCTTTTCCATTATCTTTCTTATAGGCAGAGTTGTCTTTTAAAAATGCTGATCGTCTCAGGTTACTCTTCAATGTCATTCCATATATTCATGACAAAAAATGCCCAAATCATTGTCAGGCTCAACCTTACTAGCCTCAGTTCATGACTTGATGCCTCTTGTTTTCTGAGTTCTGGCCGTAGAGGCCTTATACAACCTTAGGGTCTGCCCACCAGCTGCTCTTGACACCTCCTCCCTTCTCTACTTAGTTAATTTCTACTCATGTTCCTGGTCTTGACTTCAAATATCACCTCCTTGGGGGATCCTTTTCTATCTGCTCCTTTCTTCCAAAGGATCCACATGCTCGTACACACACACACACACACACACACACACACACACACACACATACATTCCTGGTCATATTCCCTTGCTGGGTATTCTAGTATCTTGTAATTCTCCTTCACAGATATATCAGAATTATACTTGATTATCTGCATAATGAGTTGTGTGTTACATATCTCTACCTCCAGAGTATAAAATGCTTGAGGGCAAGCATTCCTTTTATCTTGGTTATTGCTTTATCCTCCGTATCTCTCACAGTGCCTTGCACATATTGGATGCTGAAGAAATATAGATTGAATGAATGAATGAATCAATATCTCTTTATTTCCTGTGCTTCACAGCCCTTAGTGTGGCACTGAGCGTGACCAAAACAGACCTAACAAGCACATAAGTGGATTGGTTACTATGTGCGTGGATGCAATCCCATGAGACTTCAAGTTTCTACTTAGAATGCAGCATTGTCTATTTGTTGTTGTCATTATGTTGGTTGTATATTTTAGTGTTTATAAAGAAAGAGTTCCCAGAGAGACCTGAAAGAGGTGATAGAATATAATATTATGATTAGAGAAAAAAAGAGAGGAAGGACCATTTTCATCACTTAAATCCTGTCATGTGCAAAGCCTAAAATATGTATTTTTCCATATTTTCTACCAGATGTTTAGATGGGTTTTATCGCTCTTCCTCCATGAGCCACTTGTGCACCTGAATCAGACATCTAGTATGCACCTGTGTGTCTTTCTAAGTTCCTGTCTAAAAGGACACAAAAGACATAATTCTTCCCTTTGATCATCAATCACAATCTCATTGTGTTTTGGACTTACTTATAGATGTTGAACTATAAATGTTGTCTGTGTTTCCTTGTCTGCATCATCATCCTGCTTATTCATTCTTAAGACCAAGACATTCAGAAATTCTCTTCCTATTGGCTTGGATAGAGCTGGAGTAGAAATTTTTGAGTTTAGCTTTCATTCCAATGTAATTCATAAATCAAAACATTACTAGCTATAAAGCAACAAGGTTTCATATGTGTTGAAATTAAAATAGTGTATTAGTCAGGATTCTCCAGAAAAACAGAACGAATAGAATATACATCTATGTCTGTATGTCTATAGGTAGATGATGATGATAGATAGATAGATAGATGATAGATAGATAGATAGATAGATAGATAGAGACTTATTAAAAGAAATTGGCACATGCAATTATGAAAGCTGAGAAGTCCCACAATCTGCAGTAATCAAGCTGGAGACCCTGGAATGCTAGTAGTATAGTTTCAGTCTGAGGGCAGGAGAAGACCGATGTTCCAGCTCAAAAACAGACGAAGAGAGAGCAAACTCTCCCTTCCCCCGAGCCTTTTTGTTCTAGTCAGGCCCTCAATGGATTGGATGATGCCCACTCACATTAGGGAGGGAAATTTGCTTTACTCCATCTACTGATTCAGATGCTAAATTCATCCAGAGACATCCTCACAGACACATTCAGAAATAATGTTTAGCCAATTATCTGAGTACGCTGTGGTCCAGTCAAATTGATATGTAAAATTAACCATCACAAGTAGCATCATCCTAGCTGTTCTAGTTGCAAAAATATAAAGTTCTCCCCCTCCTCTCTCTCTCTGTTAAATAAGGAGCACATAATCAGTTTGTAATACAGCACTGGATATAACCCTGAAAATCTGCCATATCTATTACCCAAACCACACTTCCCAGGACTTTTCCTATCTGACGCATATAAAATCCAGCCACAGTGTCATGCTTACACAGCGTTTTGAAAGGTTTTCCTCAGGGCTTTAGTTTTCATTTCATGTATGTGACAATTAACTCAACACCATGCCACTTGTTTTTCGTGGATGGAAACTTTTGATATATTAAGTGATATAACTGACCTATTTCCTAACTGTAATAACACCGGACCGAGGTGACAGATAGAATCACTGCCCTGCAATAGCTGGATGTAAACACCTGTACTTACTCTCCTCTTTCAGTTATTCTGTACTTTACTTCTATGCTTAAGCCTGACAAATTACTTAGAGCATGAACTGCATTGTTTTCTTGTCATTATTATAGAGCAGTACAGTTGCATTGGAAATTCCTCTAAATATCTGTGGAGTAAAGAATTTGACTTCACCCAAAGAGGTCTAGCCTTTGTCCCCAGTTCTTGGGAGGTAATCTCTAAACCCTTGGAATTTTCTGAATGATATGAGTGTCTTTATGATTCATGATGGGCGCCTCAGACCACACCTGATAGTTTCTGCTAATGAGGTGACACATGGTAGGGTGCTCTGGCCTTGTGGTATCAGCCCGACCTCTGGGGAAAGAGAGGGCTTGAGGCTGAGTCCAATCATGTGGGCAATCAATCAATTATGCCTATGTAATGAAGCTTCAATAAAAACTCTGGACACCAAACCTTAGGTGAGCTGCCCAGGTTGGCAATACTCTTTGCATATTGTTACATTGATGCTGGGAGAGTAAAGCGTTCTGAGCACAATGGAAGTATCATGTGTGGACCCCTCCTAGACTCTGCCTCATGCATGTCTTTCTTGACTGGTTTTAATTTGTATCCTTTCCCTGTAATAAACTGTAACTATGAGTATAATAGCTTTCAGTGAGTTCTGTGAATCCTTCTAAGGAATTGCCCAACCTCAGGATGAGTTTTGGAAATCCTGCCAAACTTGCAGTTGCTGTCAGAAGAGAGGGCCGTCTTGAAGACTGTGCATTCAGACTTTGCAGTTTGCCTAATGCCAGGTAATCACGTAACATGTAAAAGTAAAACAAAGCAGAAAGACACCAACCTACATAGATAGTATAAATATGAGGAGGCATTATTAGGAGTCATACAATGAAAAAATTCCTTGATATGATAAATTATTAGTAAGGGTGATAGTCACAATATGCCCCACAAAGAAATCCATGCCATGTCGTCTTTTCTGATGTATACTTTAAATTGCCGCTTGTTAATTTGTTTCTATTTATCTCAATATTTCTTAAACATAATCTATTAATACAATGTTTCTTGAACATAATTCATTAATACAGGAGGTTAAGAAGCATAGATTTATTTCTTGGAAGCTTGAAATAAAATTCATATCTATATATCCCAATACTTTTGTTATAGTCGTCACCATTGTCTATTTCTTAACACACATTCTTGCCCTAACTGGCTATATAATTATGTAGTGCTTTCTTATTTCAGGGCTTGACACATGTTTTTCTTTCTTCCTGTTAATGACTATCTCTCCCACTTTTTGTCAGGTAAGAGCTACTCAAACAGCTAAAGTTTAAGTTAAATTAAATTTAAATTGTTATATATTTATTTATTACTATTTGTAATTATCTATAATATAATTACATATATATAATTGTAATTATATATATAAATTTATATGTACAAACTATATATATAATTTACAAATATAAATACATCAATATATATATGTATGTATTTGACCACTTGGTTGTAAACTCTGGTCTGTTTTATTCTCCATTGTATCTTAATGTGTTTTATATGATACATGGGCCAGAAGAGATGCTATTAAAAAACAAAAACTTATCTGTCTTAACTACGGTCTTTGCAAAATGGTTTTAGGGATGTAAGATAATTGGTTGACAGGAGATAAGGAATAATGAGTTGGGAAGCTTAGTGATTGTTTATCTCCAGAGATGAAAAGATGGGTGAAACCAGCAGAAAATGTCTGTAGAAGATAATAGAGAAAAGGATTTGGGGATCTCTACATTCTTTTGTGGTAAGAAGACTAGAAATCCAGCAGTAGGTCGAATTTGACTAAGACAGAGAGAGGGTGTCCAAGGAGCTTCTGGGAAAAGATTCATGATAAAGCAGCAAATAGCTCAATGTGAGGCGATTGCTGGTGGAGGCAGTCCATTTGGCCAGACTGTGGCGGGTAGATTGGACATTGTTCTCTCTCTAGGCCTGGGGCTGAGGAAAAGAGCCTGTCTTGGGCACAAATCCAGCTAAAACTATGAAATAAGACTTCTATGTTAAGCCAGAACAAACTAAATTCTGTGACAGGAAGTGTGCACTTATATTTTACCACATGTTTATAATTTGTGCCCCAAGCTTAATCATGCAAAAGGCAATTTTTTTAACTCACTCAGACCGTCTTTCAGTGTTCTGATGCCACCAAGCTCATAACCACTCCAGAACTTGCACATGTCTTCCCTGTGTGGGGGACATTTCCCCCACTCTGTCTGGTTAACTCTTATTCATTCTTTATATCCTACAGTCAATGTACTTCCTTGAAAAGTCTGTCTCGATTCCACCCAATTTAAATCAACGCATCGCCGACTTTATAACATAAAGTCCTAATTAGGCATTTATATGCATTATTCATATACAAATTCATGACAATTTGTACACATTTCTTGTGTTTGTATTTGTTGAAGAACTTGTCTCCCTGCTAGACTATTAAGGTTAGAGTTATAAGGTTAAAATTTTTGTCTATTTTGTTTACAACTTTTTTTCTAACTCTTAGCACATTGACCGGTACTAATAAATACTGATTGAATGAATGAATACCAGTTCAGAATGTGTTGTGGGCTAATAATTCCATATGGAGGCCATGGAGAATTGTCAGAGGCTGTGAGCATGAAGTCTCAAACACATATGGAAAATTCCTACTAAATCTGAAGTGATAAGATAGAGAGTCAAGCCTGAGTACCCTTCTGTTGTGGGTGCCTTGATGGTTTCAATATAACTTATCCATACTATGTTTTCTTTAAGATGTAATCTTATCTTTCAGGACTGCAGACTGTAGATTCATGTTAATTGGCCTGGTTTCAAATTAGTAAATGCATTATGTCGTTTTTATAGTGTATTATCCAAAAGAAGAGAGTCTGTCGCTTGGAAACAAAGTCAATTTAATTAATCCCACTAAACAAAATCAGATGATCTAGAGAATATAGCTTTCTCTATATTTTGAAAGAGGTTTCACTTATGTTGAATAAACAAATTGCCCTATAAATGTCCACTCATTTTGGAAGTAGAAGAAAAATAAAAGCCTACATGGGTGCATATTAAGTTAGATGACTTTTAAATCATGTTTTTCAAAAGAAATGGCTTTAAAGTGTGGAATAAACTTTATCCTCTTTTTTTTTTGAATAAC
The DNA here is from genome assembly GCF_057802395.1 of Ceratotherium simum simum. Classification (NCBI taxonomy): domain Eukaryota; kingdom Metazoa; phylum Chordata; class Mammalia; order Perissodactyla; family Rhinocerotidae; genus Ceratotherium; species Ceratotherium simum. The sequence continues at coordinate 30,091,190 of NC_141924.1, read as the reverse complement.
TGTATACGAAATACCTATTTTAGTTACCTGTTGTCATAAAACTCACATTAATTTCTACCAACGTTGGTGAACAGCCAATAGTGGCTAGGACTAATGGGGCTCTCCCTTCTGTAATTAGGGATGCCATCTGACTTTGTTACTGCCTTAGATTAGTTCTTAACAGAAATTGCTTATATATGATGGTTACTGTTAATGGGAAAGGATATTAAATATGGATTATATCTTTCATAGTCTAGCTAGCTGGGCATCTTGGACTTAATACTCCCCATCTGTGACCCTTTACAATACATTAAGCACACCTTTTCAGCAGCAGCCCTATTATAGTTAATCATGCTGAGGAAGAGATTGCACTAAACGTGTTAGCAAGACACTGACATTAACCAAATGCTAGTCAGATGTGTCAGGGAACAAAGAGCTAAATCTAGGCCCTGTGTTTTCAATGGACTTTGAGCTTTTAAGCCAACAGTATCTGAGTCTTTCCATCCATCAATATGGGGATTTGGTCTCTCAGATTACAGTGACATGTGGCCACATGTTTTATTAGTAAAACTATTATAGTCAACTCATCCAATTGTTTAGGAAATTTAGATGCAAATTTTTTTATTTATTTCTCTGTAATGTGCATATTCTTTCAATAAAAGCAATATGCGGTAAGTACCTGGAGTTGCAGGAAATAGCACAAGGTTTTTAAATTCTTCAGGAAAAGAATAAATCAAATAGTAAGTATAATGATAATCTCAGCAACATATAGAAGGTACTGTAATGATACTTTTCATTTTTGGAAACTCCATTGCCTACTGTAAAAATTAGATGGTATAGCTTTATGGTATGAAAAAGGTAAATGTTAATGGAGGATAGCAAATGCCTGGGAAGAATATGCTTCTGAGAGACTTGAAACAGAGAGAGAAGAGGAGTCGAAGACAAAGTTACTGCACAGGAAGCAGGGAACTGGGACCTGCATGTATCAAGGATGAGTGTTAAGTTGAATCGCTCTTGCTCATCCTGGTAAGGTAAAATGATGAAAGGTCTGGTGGGTGGGGCTGAGGGGCAGGCCTGCCTTTTATCAGGGTGAGCCCGAGGTTGAGAAGTAAGCTTTTTTAAAAAGCACAAATATTCCTATGTTTCAATGTGGGACATAGGCCAGAGCATAAACGGGAAGTTGATAAAAGGAGACTGCAGATCTACAGCTATATAGGAGGAAAATACTATTGGAAAGACTCTAACCTGTCCGCGTGTAGCTTAGGACTTCTTCAATTCCCTACACTTTAGTAGTAAGCCGTGTGTAGTCTACTCCAGAGAGTAACTTTAGTTCTTCTCTGGGAATCCTTTATTATATTTTTAAGGTCCTAAATTTTAAAAATGCATTCCAATGTTGCTTTGCGTACTTAAAACGTTAATATTTGTATAACATTTTACTTGAAAATTCTACTCCTAGGGATTATTATTTTTTATTCATAAATTATTAGCCAATACATATAAGGTATTTCCATAAGTCAGCCATGCTCTATGTTTTATTACCCAAACACCTCAATTAATTCTCATTGCAACACTGTGTGATAGGCTACAAGTACAATTCACAGGTAAGGAAAAAGACACAGGAAGTTCAGGTAGCTTACCTAAGGTCACACAGCCATTAGCACACAAAGCTGTGAACCCAGAGGGTCTGGTTCCTAGGTACTGTGCTCTTAACACTGGAGAATACTGCTTCTCACAAGGATGGGAATACCAGCTAACTAAAATGATGAAGATAAACAAACAATACACATGGACACACAGAATAGACTGGTGGTTACCAGAGGGGAAGGGAGGAGGGGGGAGGGAGAAGTGGGTAAAAGGGTACACCTGCATGGTGTGGGATACAAATTAGACTTTGGCTGGTGAATACAACGTAGTCTTCAGAGAAATCAAAATATAATGACGTACACCTGAAATTTATATAATGTTATAAACCAATATTACCTCAATTAAAAAAATAAATATAAAAAAAAAGAAAAGTGATCTTGGTCATGGAGTATGGGGAGCGGAATCCCTAACTGACCAGCTAAGGACATGTAGCATGGACAAGAAATAAATCTGCATTGCTTTAAGCCATTAAGATTGTAGGTTGCTTGTTACTGCAGTATAACATAGCCCATCCTAGCTAACACAGTTAAAAATCAGCATATGCTCTAAATACAAAGACAGAATCTGAAGAAACAACCTCAGCATAGTGGTGAAGATGAATTCTAACCATCCGAATACATTATACTGGAACAGAAAAGGGCCCAGAAGCGTGAATTCAGTCGTCATAATCTTTGGAATTAGATGCATCCATTTTTAAACAACAACTTTTAACTGTTACTGATACTTAAACCTCAGTCTCCTTGCCTGAAAATGTGAATAATTGGCTGTGAGAATTCAGTGAAACAAAAAGTGTAAGGCACTTAGCACAGAGTCTAGCACATAATAATAAGTTCAAACCACAGTAGCTTTTTTTATTCTTGGGGTGCCCGTCTTAGCAACATGATAGAGCAGCAAGTTAGACCTGGAGTTGCCCTGAGAGGAGATCAAATTTCTGTTGTCAGACAAGGGCTCACTTGTTTTTATCTTTTAGCTGCTTTTAGATTCTGGGCAGAAGACGTGGGGGAGGGAAGGACTTGCTCCACACACCATCCATTCTTTAAGATAAAACGACTGTAGCCTTTCATGTAATCCACATTTCACAAATAAAGAAACCAAAGCTCCTTACATAATGTCAAAAGCCAGCAAACCAGAACTCCCAATTACTTTTTGTTAAATACTCACGCCATGGGACATTTTTATTTAATGCCTAATCTCATCAATTCAGAGAGAGAGTCACAATAACCTGCCTGAGAGAACAGCACCCCTACATTTTCACTGATTTTCACTGAAATATTGTGAAAAATATCTCCCTTCTGTGGAGCTTCATGAGGGTGGCCACACGTGCTTTTGACCATTAGGAAAGAACTGATGCTGAAGAATAAATTATCTTCTTTGATGGAACTCTCCCATAATGCGTGTGTATATAAGAAGAGATTAAGTTTAGTTTGAACAATACTAAATTCTTGGATTCTTGTTGATTTCACTATTCCTTATAACTAAAAACAAATAAACAAACAGAACAACCTATGCTAACTAACAGAATTGGGAAGCCTGAGGAGGGATAAATTTATATATAATAACAACAAAAGGCAGTGGCAAATAATGGGAGCCTATGTTAATAAGATAAAATGAAGACCATAGTATTAGAATATACTCCTTCTACAAAATTATCAAATCTTAATATGAACTCTGAATAATCTGCTAAAGATGTCTTTAAAGTGTATATGGTAAGGAACAAAATGCTGTTGACAAATTCTGCTTTTACCAAGGTTTATGTTACCATCCTTCCTCATGAGAAATGTTTTATCTTGAGTGTTCATTTCTCAGTGAATATTAATGAAGGGAACATTTATATCTTATAGTTTTTTAGATAAATTTGCTCTAGAAGTATTTAGACAGATCCCACACATATTTAGGAGAAGAAATAAAAGATCAATATCAATACATTTCCATCTACCAAAAAGCATTTTTTCTTACTACTCAAGGGATCCTTTGTAACTGCTATTTTAAGCTTAAGAGCTTGAGTCTCTATAAAACAAAATTAACTCTGCCACTGGAAATTTAAAGACATTGTGTACTTTATTTATAAAGCAGAACTCAGATATTTCTAGTGTCTTTAAGTTTATACACAAAGAAAAAATTTGTTGGCAAAATATATAAATTTAAAACTTAGATATTAAATTATTGTGCAAGATGACACAAGTTACTTGCTATCTCTGTATTTTTACACTGAAATTGAATTCAATTTTTGTATGTAATTCTGATATTATTATATCTAGCTCTTACTTATTACAGAAAACTGACAGATCTCATGAGCAGCATATTTAGATTTTTATTAGCATGTTAAAAAGCACAGATTCTTCCCTACCGTCTAGAATTTTGAATAGTCCAATATTTTTCTGTGTCCTGTGAATTCTGAGCTTTGTTCCTTGAAATTCTTGAGTTCCAAAGAAATACAAATTGCCTGAAAAGGGGGTGTATTAAAATATTATGACATTGCCTAATTATCACTGCTTTTATCTCTTTTATGCTATAGGGTATAGTGGTAGATTCTATCCTGTGGGATTTGATCCTTAAATTGATCAACCTAATAGATGGATAGATAGATAGATAGATACATAGACAGGTAGATAGATAGATCACTTAGCACTGATTTTATATATTTCACTTGTCTCTGATTATTCTATTGAAATAACATTTTTAGGAAGTAGAAAAGAAATCAAGAAATCAGTCTCAAATATTACTTATTTCTGTATCCCATTTTGTTCTAATCTTTGAGAATGCCTTATATTTAAGGGACTAATTCCATCAGGCTTATAAGTTTTTGCAATATCATAAAGACTTCTTTCTCTTTCTATTTAATGTGTATGATATAACAGAGAATATTTTTTAAAAAATCCATGATATTGGTTAAAAACACGATTTAGAACACAGCAATAAAAGTCCAGCATTTATTTTACTTACATGATTCCAAAAAAGTTAGGAATGTACTTATTTAAGAGAATTTGCAAACTTATTTAGAGTTCATCGATTCTGTTATAAACTATTTATTTAAATAAGACTGTTTATATTTTCCCTAATAGAGTATCTTTTCTGGCATGTGGGCATGTTAGTCATTGGTATGCAGCTTTAAAAGTTTATTTGAAACAAAAAACACATGAACATGTGTGCATACCGTAGGCATACACAAGATTTTTATGAAGTAAACATTTCCAAATCAACAATTATTCCCAGTGTTTTTTTATCTGCAGACATATATTTTATTACGTAGAAATAGCGAGAGTACTAAAGACAACACAGAAATGGAAATGCAATCACACAGTTAAGATATATAATTCTAGTCTGAAAAACTTTCCTCTTGGTCACAGTACGCAGGAAAATAATAGCAACAAGAGTGAAACTCTTTCCACGATGGCTTCCATTTGGGAAAAACACACCTCTGTGTTTATCTTTTACTCTCACACTACTGCCACACTCACAGCACTTCTAACACCAGACATGTGGGTTTTTTGCCACACAAGCAATTCTCTGTGACAGCAGCTGGGTGTCCTACAGTTTAAGTCAATTCTGACACTATCTAGCTGGAGACAGCATCAGATCCCACAGTTTCTGGTCTCAGTCCCACAAGACTGCACCCCCAGTACACACACACTTCAGATGCCAATTGCAAGTTTCAGGTTGTTTCCTGTGCTTCTGACCAACCGGCTACAAAGGGGAGTTCCCACAATCCCCTCCTTGAGTTTGGTAATTTGCTAGAATGGCTCACAGAACTCAGGGAAACACTTATGTTTACTGATTCATTATATAATAAAGGATGTAATAAAGGATACAGAGGAACATCCAGATGGAAGAGATGTGTAGGGTAAGTTATGGGGAAGGGGCTTGGAGTTTACATGCCCTTGTCAGGCACGCCACCCTCCCAGCACCTCCACGTGTTCAGCAACCAGATGCTCTCCAAAGCCTGTTTTATGGGGGCTTCATCATGTAGTCATGATCAATTATTAACTCCACTTCCAGCCCCTCTCCCCTCTCTGGAGAATGGGGGGTGGGGCTGAAACTTCCAAGCTTCTAATTGTGGCTTGGACTTTCTGGGGATCAGTCCCCATCTGGGAGCTATTCAGGAGTCCACCAAGAGTCACCTCATTAAAATAAAAGACACTCCTATCATCTAGAAAATTCCAAGGGATTTAGGAGCTCTGTGTCAGGAACTGGAGTCAAAGGCCAAATACAGAACAAAATATGCGCTTATTGTTCTTATCACTTAGGAAATTACACGGTTTTAGGAGCTCTGCATCAGGAACAGGGACAGAGACCAATATATATATTTTCTATTATTTCACAGCCTCCTTCCAAGGGATTTGTTGAGAATTTTAGGGTTACAATAAATTGGTCTGGAACAATTTTAAAGGAACAACATGTCTTCTCCTTTCCATGTTCCAACAGAGTGCTGTGTACACATCTCTATCGTGCTGATCTGATGCAGTATTGCCCTTACTTATTCTTGTGTCTGTTTGACTTACTGTATTGTATAGTCCTTAACCCAGAAATACATTTTGATTATGCTTTTATATATCTAGCATATCTGAAGCAGATAATTGTTTTAACTCCTTCTCCCCATTTGACAAAATTATGTTCTGTAATAATCACAAAATGCAGCAAATATATTTCATCTGTGAACTAAAATTTGCACTTGCCAATCAAAAATACAACACTTGGCAGTTTGCACTCCACTTCACTGATTTAAATTTTAAGCACAAATAAAAAGTGGCCACACGGAATAATAAGATTGTAAGTCGGTGGTAACTCAAGTTCTGTTTCTTTACCTTTGCAGTGTGCTATATTTGTTTATTTAGAAACAAGTGTTTCAATGAAGAAATATATAGTACCACGAGGGTAGGAGACACAACTAGGTGGCTAACTGTAACTTAGAGTTTTCCAAATTAAATTCCATGTAGATTAGAATGTCAATTAAAGGATGAGTAATAAAAATGTGCTAATTTTAAGTATATATATATACATATATAATTACAAAATATATATAATAAAAGTTCCATAGCAGTTTCGGCAATTGTTTAAAATATTTACACCAACAAAATAGTTTGGGGGAAGTGGAGTATTTTATCGCTGACTTTGTTTACAATTGCCAATGTATGGTGATAAAAAGAAGATGAACTCCTAGTTGCTTTTATTACTGTCTTTAAATTCTCTATGGACAAGGCACCCCTAATTGCTGGCACCTGGGGCAGACCATTCCCAACCCCCCACCCCTAACACACCATTGGTTGCTCTTAGTCCCAGCGTCTAGACAATGTCTATTATATCATCGATGCTAAATTTTTGATAAATGAGTTATTAAGAAGTTATTAAGTTATTAAGAAGTATTCTTAAGCCTACTATTATGTTTTTGTAGACTTTTGAGAAATACCGTCATGCACAAAAATAATCTGGTTCTGGTTATTTCTAGAATTGTTCTCTGTTACCACTAAAAGCCACTAAGCCACACAAATTTACTTCTAGTTTAAGAATCTAAATGGCGTATGACACCAAGTATGAACCACTTCTTATTGCAGTTTGTATAGCAGCTTTTAGCATCCCAAATAATATATTGCAAAATGAAAATAAATGGGATAATATTATTGTGCAATTAGCAGAATTTCTGAAACACAGTGCACATGGAATGCATGTCAATTCCCTCCTTCTTTGTTTTCCTGCCTGATTTATGATGCCAGGCATTTGGAAGGTAGGGAGGAGGAGGGGGAGTATAAAGGAGGTGAAAAATCACCAAATTATTACTGCCAGACTTATAGCCTATTATTAAAGTAGGTTTTACCCACATTATTGGAATAGTGGAGACTCACAAAAAAAATTGTTTCCCTTATCTGTATTCTCATTTTAACTGTCGACAATAAATTAGAAAAATGTAAATATTTACTGTCAAATTGGTCACATAATATTTTTCACCGTGTATTCCTTCATAACTTGTTTATAATATGAAAGCAAAACTGCTGTTGTGAGCTTTCCCATATCAGTTTGAGAATTTTATATTCCTTATATTTTTAAGGTACAAATCAAGAAAAAGAAGTGTAGCCCTAAATTATTCAGGGTTTACTACCAAAATATTGGAAAGTATATTTGGGTGCTATCCTTTTTCTTTTCTCACCCAGAATACCCTGCTTCAATTTTGCTTGTATATTATGGAGTATGGTCAGCAGAAATAAAGAAGCGTTACTGACAGAGGTTCAGTGCTATAGGCTTCTTTTAAAATAAATATTAAGATGGCCATAATCATTTACTCTTTCAAGCAAATATCATATTTGACTTTGTAAAGGAATGTTAAGATATTGACTAACTCTAATAAGTGCAGCATGTACACTTGCGGTAGTTTTTTTGCAAAATAGCTGTAATCATTCCCTTTTCTTTATCCAGGGCCCTGGGTGGGTAGTACCTTCCCACACTGACTCTGGGCTTGGCCCTGTGACTGGCTTTGGTCAATGGGATAACAGCACATGTGACATGAGTTAGGAATTGAATTGTGTGTGTGTGCTTTGAAGATCGCCTTCTCTTGCTGCTTTGGTGAGGCTGCAGTCAGCACTATGTCAAGAAGCCCAGGCTATCCTGCCAGATGACGAGAGAGCAAGGCCCTGTCACCCCAGGTCCTTCTGCAGCACCCATCAACAGCCTTCCAACTGCCAGAGGGACAAGCCGCCATCTGACTCTCCAGCTGGATACAGACACATAAGACAGCCTAACAGAGATCAGCCCAGCTGGGTCTGACCAGAAAAACTGCCCAGCCAGCCCACAGAACTGTGGGCTAAATAAACTGATGGTTGTTGTACGCCACTAAGTTTTAGGAGCAGAAAATTTCCAAACACCCAGGCAATACTAGTAGAGCTAACAATCCTATACAAAGAGGAAGTTTGTTTTAAACTTAAAAATACTGACCTGACCATCTAGGCACACGTTGTCCTACCAGCACCTCTAATTGCTACCCCCTTTTTCTAATAGAACTACAGAAACCACACCCTGTCTGGCAATGTGATGAATGCAATGATGGTCAAATTCTGCCAGGAATCTTGAGGAAAATCTGAAGTATGACACACGCATGTAGTAGGGGACATTGATTGAATTTTTGTTAAGTGCTGCATATTGAACTAAGTACTTCCCATGCATTACTTCATTTACCCTTCAAAGAATCCTTTTTTTTTTTTTTTTTTTTTTTTGCTGAGGAAGATTTGCCCTGAGCTAACATCCACTGCCAATCTTCCTCTGTTTTTTTTATGTGTGAGCCAAGACTACAGCATGGCCACTGATGGATGAGTGGTGTAGGTCCATGCCTGGGAACCGAACCCAGGCCGCTGAAGTGGAGCATGCCGAAGTTAATCTCTAGGCCACTGTGGCTGGCCCAGAATTCTATATTTTAATCTCCATTTTAAAGGAAAAAAAAGAGACAAAGAGAATCTCCATTACTAGCCCCAGATAACTCAACTAGGAAGTTGATGAATCAGGATCCAAATACATGTTTGTCTGACTCAGAAACTATTTAAATATCTCCCAATCTGCCAAACATCTTGCAGTTTGTATAAAGACTTAAGACTACTGGAGCTTAAGGAGATTTTTAAAATATGTAACTAACACCATTTTTAAAGATGAAGAAACAATGATCTAGAGAAGAAAAATTCAAGATTTCCCAGCTAGAGAGTAGCATAATGGGAACTAGAAGCTTCACTATAGGAAATTGGAGTCTCAATTCTAGCATGGTTAAATACAATTCCTATACACTGTATGCCTCAAGTCTCAGCTTTTATAACCAGGATGGAGGGTGATCGTGGGTGAATTGCTGGTGAGGGTGGCAAGAATATAGAAAATAACCTATCAAAATGTTCGAGGTTGGCAACTGTCACTTTCTTTGCGAATATTCCAGCATCAGGTCATTGTTTACCTATGGGAATCTCAAAGTTCTTGCTTTGCTAACCTAAGGAACTTTTCAGAGACATTTATATGAACAATTCCCTAAATCTAACAGTATACTTTCTCTCATTTCCTAATTTGGGATGAAAACACAATTGGTATTTTGACTTGGAAGATTAAAACAAATTCAAACAAGATTCTCTTTAACCAATTCAATAAGAGCAAGGGCCAGAATGAACTATTTTAAGGAAAGCATTTGAAAAGTCTTTTTTAGTGTTAAGAAAAATGAAATGGCAGGAACAGTGTTTTGGCACCAGAATGTCTTCCATTAAAGAGCAAATGTAAGCTGTTTCTTATCTGACTTTCAATCACCTATCCCAGATCTCTACATTACCTCTGATATTATGTTTCCTTAAATTTTTTTTCTCATTGTATCGTCCTTATTTACAATATTATGTTTGGTAGTATAATTCAATTTTGGTAGTATAATTCAAGCAGGTAGAAGAATTCCATGACTTAGAAATTTCAATATTTAGAAGAGAATTTTCTTCCTGATCTTATCCACAACTTAAATTATTTTACATGCTGTGTTACATATACCATGACTCGGGCAATGTTGTAATCAAAAGGTGACGTTGTCTTTGGAATCATAAATATGCAACAAACACAGGTTGAGTTCAGGCATTGGAGTATCAAGTGTCCACCAGCCACATTTATTCGACTTTGGTTCAATAACCACATCAGTCCCTTTAACAGTGAGAACTTTGATTTAAAATAACATGGTTTATTCTACCCTACCCTCCTCCATTCTCTACTCCTCTAACCTTGTTGGATTTTTCCCTGTAGTACACATCATCATCTGACATACCATATATTTACTTGTTTATCTGTTAATTGTTGTCTCATGCATGTTCCTTGAGGTCAGCAATATTATCTGTCACTACTGTACCCTCAGTGTCTAAAATGGGGCCTAACACATAGGAAGTGCTCAGTAAATATTTTTGAAGGGAAGAATTAATATTCTTTCTACCTTTTCTAGTTACATAAAATCTTGCAAAGTTATTTAGTCTTTTAAAACTTCAGCTTCTAGAATAACAGATTAGAAGTGCAAACTGGGGTCCCCAGCTACCCTTGTATGCTATCTAGTGTTATTACCTCCTCCTCACTCGCTGGCCCTTCACACATATTTGTGGGGTTTCTCATGATATATTGTATATGTAATAAGAATAAGTCTACTACTTGTGTTTTCTATTTTATTCCTCTTCTCTTCCCTTGTCTCCTCTCCTCTCCTCTCTTCTCTTTCTCTCCCTCTGATCTCAGCTATTGTCTTTAGTACTAGTAGATGACTGTCCCCATTAGGTGTTTCTATCTGTCACCAGGCCCCTGCTATTCTCAGAATAGCCCCTAGTTCCCAACACACACAACTAAGGTTTTGTGTCTGGGCTCTTAGGATGACTTCTCTTCTAGAAGACATCTAGGCGGCCAATTCAAATACAATCCTAGCAGCCTTGGTCAATCTTGTTAAATAACCTTAAATGTAAGTGAGGTACAATTTAGGCTATCTCTCACTGTGTTTTTCTGAAACTCCTCAGAGATAGCAGGTAACAAATGAATATTAGCTTCTGTCCAGAATTTAGAATGAAATTATAACTACTTTGGATCTAAAAGAGACTTGGAGATTATTCATTCTAATTTAATATGTGAGGAAATTAAACAAAAAGAGGTGAAGGGATAGACTTAAGCTTGTGAGTTAGTGAGTAGTGGGAGCAATGATATTTGAGACTAAATAAGGCAAGGTAAGTGTGGAGGGAGAGAGATTTTAAAATATCAATCGATGTGAGTGTGTGTGTGTGTATGCGTACTTTCTTGGAGTTTTCTCCTACCCTCCGATTCTTCCCTCTATTTAGTCAGCAACATATCCAACAAGGGAGGAAAGTACAAAGCAGAAACCAAAATAATAATACATTTATAGTTCGTGTGTTTTAGACCTCTAAAGTTCAGGCCTAGAAAATGGAGACTTGGATGCTTAGGCAAGAGACTTGGGAGGATGTGCGATGAGTAAGAGAACAGATCACCTCTCTTGAAACTAGAAAGACGTCTTTGGTTGCACAGGAAGGTTGAGAGACAGAAGAGAATCAGCCTGAGGATAGAGGTACGTGGGGCCCAGGATGAGGGAACAGGAGCTGGTGGGACTACCTGAACAGGCGTGCAATCAGGATCCAGATCAGGATCCAGAGATGGAGAGAGCACCCTCTGGCCACATACCCCAGCAGCTCATGGGAGGAAATCCCTCAGATTCCCAGTGGGCACCAAAAGTGTTTGGGCTCAGGCTCCATTTTGGCTGTCCTTCCCATCGGCAGCTGGATTCAACATAGACTTCGACCATTGACCACTAGAAGTTATGGTCTCCCTGCTTTGCTCTTTCTCTGAATGTCTACATAAAACCCTTCAGGAAAAGCATCAGCCCTGCCTCCCAAACTCACCTCCACCTATGTCCACTTCCCTCCATTTCATAGTACAATTACTTTGGTCTTATCCAATCATGTCTCACCTAGAATCCCATAGCAGCTTCCTAACTAATTTCCCAGGAGTCTGATTTTCCTTTTGTCCTGCTAAAATCCATGTTTCACATAGCAGCCAGGATGATTGAAAAAAAAAAACAAAAATAAAATCACATCGTTTCTCTCCCTCCAGTGGCTTCTCATATCATTCGCAGTAAAATCTAACTATCCTCGTCTGGCGTGTCAAGCTCTCTTTAATCCGGCCCCCACCTACTCTGTGAACTTGTCTCCCGCCCCTCTCTTCCTGGGCTACTACCCCAGGTCACGCTGGCCTTCCTTCAGTTCCTTGAAAATTCCCAGCTCTGCCCACGTTATGTCATTTTCTCCAACTCCACCTCTTTGCTGAAGGCACTTTTTTCTCGTCTTTCCACACTGATTTCTTTTTTGTCATTCGGATGTCACCTGAAATGTCCAGAGGGGCCTTTCCCCAGCACCATATTTAAAGTAGCCACTCTGTTATTCTCCAGCGCACACAGTCTAGCTCTTCACATTAATGAATATTCATGGTTCATTTGTTTGCTTGATTGTTGTCTTTCTCCATTAGATTGTAAGCTCCATGAGAGCAGAGACCCTTTTCTGTCTTTTTCAGTGCTGGCCCCTCTTGTCTGAAATAATGTCTGGTACGTAGTAGTCACTCAGTTTGATAATGAATGAATGAATGGATGAATGAATGAATCTTTGTCTTTGAACATTGCTTGGATCCTCTCTGGCTTGCCATTGTCAGTGGCCTGGGATGCTCTTAAGTACTTGTGACGGACGTGCGGGAGGGGTGCTGGAGGCCTGGAAGGAACCTTCTCTCCCCACTCCCCACAGACATGTATCAAGCGATACTGAAAGAAACTAGCTGGAGATCTGCTCCAAGGGGGCTCAGTGCGGAAACACAATCCCAGTACAGGACAGAGACTCCTGGAGGGCATGGAAGAAGCTTGATAAACGCTGATTGCCTTTTTAAGTTTGTTTCTGAATTGTTTGCTTACATTCGGAGGCAGAAACATGTCAGGCCTCACACTTCAGAATTAGTCAGACGTCTGCCTAGTCCTGCCAGATATTGGTCATACGATCTCGGGCAGTTTGCATTTTTTTGGGGGGGTTTTGTATGATCAAGCATCTGTAGAAGGGGGAAACTAGAATCAGCGTTATGAAGATCTTTGTGAAATTAGAAGAAATAATGCTTAAAAGGTAAAGAAAACTATATTATCACTAGTTACTCATAGTTATAACTAATTATAAGTTATCACTAATGAGGAAAGGCATCAATAATAGTAGTTAAAAATAGTTATTATTAATGCCAAGAGTTATTATTAATGCTAATAGTTATTAATACTAATGATAACTATTACTAATTATAATAGTTATTAATAGTTATCATAGTTAACATTGATGATAGTTATTTTTTAAGTACTTAGGATGTACTAGACAATATTCTAAGCACTGTACATGTATTAACTCTTAACAATGACTGTAAGCAATTAGTTTTATACCCATTATATAGATGAGGAAATTGAGGCCGGGAGAATTTAAGTAACTCCTCTAAAGTTCTACAGCTAGTAATTTGCCAGAGTTGGAATTTGAACCCAGAAATTCTATCTCCAAAGTCTGTGCCCTTAATAGAGAGCCTGGCATATAATAAATATTAAATTAATTTTACATACTATTATATCCTGTTTGCTAATTTGGATCATTTTTATTATTAGTATGAGCCTAAACATAGCTTTTGTCATATTTGTTGGCAAGCAAGATCTTTTTAATATCATGACAAGATGTTAAGTGTAAAATTACAGCATCTAAAGAAGTGTTTGAAACCATTTAAAACTAAAAAGAAGTGATATTTTTTCTGGGCAGTGGCCGGTAGGGGTGGGGGTGGGGTTTAAATGGAACCCTCCACACTCGTGTGAACAATACCAGCGGCGTGAGTAGCAAGCCTGCCTCAGTTCTTCTGTCACCCATGAACAAGGCCACATACAACTTGAAGTTCTAAAATGGCTGTTTTCATTTTGGAATATAATTTTTGATCTGCGCATTGTCAGCTCCCAAACCCGAGGGGCCCGACGCTCCAGGTCTCGGAAGCGAGGGAAGCTAAACCAGAGCTGCAGCATCTGGCCAAACTAATTCTCTTCCAGGAGCTCAGATCCCGTGGCCTCTGTCGGAAGCACGTCGTGTCCAGTATTTGTCTCATTAGCTTCAAATGGTGCTTTAGAAAACGCATCTGGGGGTGACATGGCTCCTCATGAGGGAAAAGGTATAATTTGCTGGGCTGATGCGACACAGTGGGAAGGCAGGCCACCTTCTCTACCCGTTTCAAAGGACAATGGCAATAAGCTTTTTATGAGCTTCCATTATGCTGCTCTGCGATGATCTGCCTCCATCCCAGTAAAGACTATCAGCGCACATGGTTCTAATAAAAAATCAGAGCTAGAGCTAGTTCAAGGTCAGCATGGGGGGATGGGGGTTACAGAAGAGAAGAGAGACAATTTTCTGAAATTAACTGATAACGGTTGAAATGTAAAACCCTCTAAGAGAAAAATCTAAGAGTTTATCTTCTTCTTTATCCACAGTGTAATCAGGCATATGGACACAGCGAACCTCAGGATCGTGGCTGATTTTCCGGGATACACTGTCATCAGATAGTCAAATATTCTTTCCAATTGTCTCCACTTATTTTAACCACATCTTGATTTATTTTTTTTGTCCCCAAAAATGGTTATGTAACTAGTATACACATTTCTATAAGTTTAAGACTTACTTGGTTTGGGAATATTACCATTCTGCATATAACTGAAAGACCAAACACAAATATATACAAATAAACCTATCTTTATAATGTGAAAATGACGAATCAGAATGTGCCTTCTTGATTATTGTTCTTTGAAAACAGAGACAGGGTTCTAAGACGCTGGAGGGTGGGAGACATGAAGTAATCTCAGTTTGCGACACAGTGGGAAAAGAAGCAAAAATACAATTCTTAAATGATGCAATACTTATTTTAAGACGATGAGAGCTGACGTATAAAGTACACAGAATTTAACACAGGAAGTAAGCTTGACTTTTTACATAATAATGATATTTTTAAAGACATGAAAAATATTTTCTGATAATTTAAAAACATTAAAAATGTACTTAATTTCTCTCTAACTAATGAATTCTCTGTGTAATTCCCCATCTTTGGTTTTCAGACATTAGTGTGCTAATGACAACTTGGGGTATTTGTTCAAAATGTAGATTCCTGGGCCCCTGTTCTAGAGTACCTGCCCTAGCAGGTCTAGGGAAGAGCATGGAAATCTGCTTTTTTAACGAGTATTTAGGGAAACACTATCTATATTTTCCACCCGTGAGAAGAAATCTCACTTTCACTGAATGCCTACTCTGTGCCACTTTTACAAATGATTTATTTCTTTACTCTTTACACCAGTCTTTTGAGTTAAATATTATTATCCACATTTTATTGACAGGCTGACTGAGGCAGAAAGAAGAAATGTTTCTCATGATCATACAACATATAAAGAGCGAAGTCACAATTCAAACAGAGACTGATGGAATTTTGGAATTGAAGACCCTGCCTTCCCTGTTCACTGACTATCCTGATAAAGACACATTCATAATCAATACTAGGAATAAAGTGTTTCTTTTTCTATTTTGGAGAGAAAAACATTAGATAAATTAGATAAAAAATGTCAAGAGAAGGACAATCTCTTTAATGAGGTCCTCTAAATTCTCATCAGAAACTCGTAAACCATTGGAAAGAAATGACAAAATGAGCATTGGGGTAAGAGAGCAGTTTAAAATGAGAAACCAAATTCCATTTTCTAAATGAAAGTTAGTTAAATATGAACAAACACGTCCATGGACTGGTGACCCAATTCGGGTTAATCACACTTGTGAGTTTAGCAATATCAGCCACTCAAAATTTACTTATGAGAAGGTATACATAGAATTAGATTAAAACGAAGGAACAACAAACAAATGCTTCTTGGTATTAAAAAATTGCATGCCTATGGTCTTCACTTTTTGCAATTTTAGAAATTTGTTGCAGAGGTAGTGTGGCACCACTTTATAAATTCAGAATTTATTGAGCATATGGCTGGCAGAATTCTATTTGGGCCCACCCCAAATACCTACCCCCTGGGGTATACACCCTGCATAATCCCCTCCGCTTGAGTGTGGGTGGGCCTGACCTAATCAGGTGATGGTGGTCAGAGGCAGAAGAAGTCAGAGAGGTTCAAAGCATGAGAGGGCCTATGGAGGGGGCAATGTGGCAAGGAACTATAGGAGACCTTTAGAACTGAGAGCAGCCTCTTGTCTACAGCCGTGAAGAAAACAGGGACCTCAGTACTACATAGAACTGAATTCTGTCAACAGCCAAGTAAACTTGACACAATATCCCAAGCTCCAGAAAATAATGTACCCCAGCTGACAGCTTTACATCAGCCTGGTGAGAGGCTAAGGAGAGAGTTTACCTTAGCCAGGCCTTGTCTTCCAACCTATGAAATGGTGAGATAATATAGTTGAGTTGTTGTAAGGCTCTATGTCTGGAATCTGTAAGGGTCTTGTTACACAGGAATAATAATAATAATAAACTACTACAAGGACCTCCTATATGCCAGTACTGAACTAGACATAGAGACACAACAGTGAACATGACAGACAAAATTCTCTACCCTAATGGACCTATGATAGTAATGGGGTAAAACTGACAATACACATGTAGAATAGAATAAACAGATGTATAGATTTTCGCAATTGGCAAGTTCTACAGAGAAAACAAAACGGGGCAAGAGTTTGAGATTGGCTTGATGGGGTTGGGGTGGTACTTTACCAGCGTGGTCAAGTCTCCTCCCTCATCAGAGGAGATGAGAGTTGTGTTAAGGCCAAAATGATGAAGAAGAGGCACCGCATAAAGACTGGGATTTGAATCTTGTTCTAAATCCTTTGAAGAGCTATAGGCATGAGGAAGGGGGTATTTACCTGAATGACTCTTTGAGAAGATGTCTCAGTGGAGAATGAACTGAAGCAGAGGGCGAGGGTAGTGGGCAGGCAACAGTGGAATCACTGTCCGAGAAGGACCTTGCCCATTGCAAAGATTTTGCCATCACCCAGGAAAGATCATGAAGGATGCGGCCGGAGAGATAATCCTCGGGCTTGAAAGAGGGATTTCACATAATGTTGTCATGAATCATATATTATAGACATTTTCCTTCATAATTCATAGGAAAGAAATTTTTCTCTAAGGTATTTCCAAATCCAGATAACACAGACTTGTATCACAGTAAGAGTGGGAGGAAGGGAAGAAGGAGGTAGAAATTTTGTTAAACTAGTTAGAAAGTCAAAAAACGACTTGATATTTTCAACAAATTAGTAGACCAGAGCAAACTGGACTTTAAACTTTTACATACATAAAATATTTCTTAAGATTATCCAAAGTCACATTCAAAGTCTGAAAATTATTTTTTTTCCTAGTAACAGATTGTAGGAATTCAGTTAACATTTTTCGGTTTCCCAAGGACATAAATGTCTAAACTATGTAAAGCGAATGCTGCATTAATTCAAAATTAACGTATTATGATCAGAATAAGTGTTAGACTTTCAGATAACTGGAAACTTCACACACATTCTTTTTAATAACATGGACAGTGTTCTGCAATGAAAAAATGTAGATATGGCGTATATTGGTGCATATTTTTAATTGTGAGCCTTTTCCTCTGCATAGCTAACTCTCAGACTAATAGGAAAGAATAACACAGACAAGTAAACCCAAAGAATTTTCTTCAGAATTAATTAACTACAACATGCAAAATTTAAAACATGCTTTCAAATAAAATTCCCAGCTCTAATTAGTCCCAAAGAAAGAGAGAGATTACAATGGAGTATAATATAATTTTCTTTGCTCACTCCTTGCTTTCATCTTTCTATTTGCATCCCTCAAGCAAGCTATTTTAGATGGAACTGTGTCCCCCCAAAATTCATGTTAAAGCTTGAACCCTCAGTGCGACTGTATTGAGAGATAGGGCCTCTAAGAAGTAATTAAGGTTAAATGAGGTCACAAAGATGGGGCCCTAATCCGACAGGATTTGTGTCATTATGAGAAGAGATGACAGAGATCTCTCCTTCAGAGGAAAAGCCATGTGAGGACACAGTGAGAAGCTAAGAAGAGAGTCCTCACCACAAAGCAACCCCGATGACACTTTGATCCTGGCCTTCTGACCTCCAGAACTGTGACAAAATAAACTTCTGTTGTTTAAACCACTCTGTCTGTGGAATTTTGTTACGGCAGGCAGAGCAGATAAATACACACATTGAATCCCAAAATTAGAAAAATATCATATAATCACATAAGTAGAACATCAGCGATATCACTAACTTCAAAGAAGTTGAGTTTACACAGCAAATCAACATCCTTAATCCACCAACTAGTGGATGTGTTTGCTTTTGATTAGAGCCACAAATATGGGGTCCTCCAACCCTTGGGAATGTTAATGTTGAATTGGCCGCTGAATATTGCTTTTGTTTTAATACTTAAGATTCTGGCCATTTTTTGTCATATTCTTAACAAAGTTAACTTTGCCCTGTTCTGAATTGAAGATTAATTTAGTAAACATATTATCCATAGGAAGCAATTTTTTTTTTCGTGAGGAAGATTGGCCCTGAGCTAACATCTGTTGCCAATCTTCCTCTTTTTGCTGAGGAAGATTGGCTCTGAGCTAACATCTGTGCCCATCTTCCTCTATTTTATATGTGGGATGCTGCCACAGCATGGCTTGATGAGCGGTGTGTTGGTCCGCGCCCAGGATTCAAACCTGCAACCCCCCAGGCCGCCAAAGTGGAGTGCTCGAACTTAACCACTATGCCGCCAGGATGGCCCCCATAGGAAGCAATTTTTGTATTAAGATAATGGACACTGACTAAATTCCCCTTACTCGAAATAGTTGCTCTTCTAATTATCTGAGAAGGAATTGTCTAATCTCCATATGCAAATAAATAAACGAAAAAATAAGCAGCAACCGCAATAATAATGAAAAAGACTAAACCAATAGTGCATTACTCAGGGGAACTAGTAGAACAGTAATACAAGTCATGGTAGCAGAGGCAGCAGTAGGGGGAGTAACAGTCGTAGTGACAGCTCAGGGTTTTCCCACTCTGTGCCACCAACATTTTGGGTTGGGTACTTCTTCGTGGTGGAGGTGGCCCTGTCCATTGTAGAGTGTTCAGCAGCACGTCCGGCTTCTACTCACTAGATGCTGGTAGCATCTCCCTCATTGTGACAACCAAAAATGTCTCCAGACATTGACGAGTGTCCCCTGAGGGGCAAAATCAACACCCTTACTCAGGGGAGAAACACCAGTAATAACCGATACTTACTGAGCACTTCCTATGTGCTAAGAAATGCTGAAGCATTTTACAAGTACAAATTTGTTTTAATCCTCAAAACAATCTTAAATGTAAATACTGTTAGTAACCCCATGTTACAGATCGGGAAATTGTGGCACAGAGATTAATTAGCTCCTGCAGCTGTACAGCTAGGAAGCAACTTTTATTTTATTTATTTTTGCTTTTGAATCACATTTTATCTTTGTCAGGAAGCATGATAGAAATATTTTAAAATAAATATTCTTAAATCTCTGAGACTTTCTGTTTAATATAGAGTTAAATTGATTCGTTTTTTTTTAGTGTACAATGTGATGAGTTAATATACATATGCATTGTGAAAGGATTCCCCCCATTGAGTTAACACATCCGTCAGCTCATCTATTTACCTTTTTTGTTTGGTGAGAACATTTAAGCTCTACTCTCAGCAAATTTCAATTTTACAATAGTGTTATCAACCATAGTCACTATATTATACGTTAGATTCACAGACCTTATCCATCTCATAACTAAAAGTTATACCTTTTACCAGCCTCTCCCTATTTCCCCCACCCCCCCAGCCCCTGGCAACCAATTTTCTACTTTTCTACTCTCTGTTTCTTTCTTTTTTTCTTTAATTAATTTGTTACTGAGGTAACATTGGTTTATAACATTATATAAATTTCAGGTATATGTGATTATATTTCAACTTCTGTGTAGACTACATTGTATTCACCACCAAAAGTGTAGTTGCATCCATCACAGTACATATGTGCCCCTTTACCCTTTTCACTTTCCCCTACCCCCTTCCCCTTTGATAAACACTAATCTGTTCTCCTTATCTATGTGTTTGTTTGCTTGTTTATCTTCCACAAATGAGTGAAATCATATGGTATTTCTCTTTCTCTAACTTATTTTGCTTAGCATAATATCCTCAAAGTCCATCTACGTTGTAGCAAATGGCAAGATTTCATCTTTTTTATGATTGAGTAGTATTCCATTGTGTATATATATATATATATATATATACACCACATCTTTATCCATTCATTTGTTGATGGGCACTTAGGTTGTTTCTAAGTCTTGGCTATTGTGAATAATGCTGCAATGAACATAGGGGTGCAAATATCATTTTGAATTAGTGTTTTCATGTTCTTTGGATAAATTCCCAGAAGTAGAATAGCTGGATCGTATGGTAGTTCTATTTTTACTTTTTGAGGACTCTCCATACTGTTTTCCATAGTGGCTGCACCAGTTTACATTCCCACTAGCAGTGTACGAGAGATCCCTTTTCTCCATATCCTCTCCAACACTTGTTATTTCTTGTCTTGTTAATTATAGCCATTCTGACTGGTGTGAGGTGATATCTCATTGTGGTTTTGATTTGCATTTCCCTAATGATTAGTGATGTTGAACATCTTTTCATGTGCCTGTTGGCCATCTATATATCTTCTTTGGAAGAATGTCTGTTCAGATCCTCTGCCCATTTTTAATTAGGTTGTTTGTTTGTTGTTGAGTTGTATGGGTTCTTCATATATTTTGGATATTAACCCCTTATTAGATATATAATTTGAAAATATCTTTTCCCAATTGGTAGGTTGTCTTTTTGTTTTATTGATGGTTTCCTTGGCTGTGCAGAAGATTTTTAGTTTGATGTTCCATTTGTTTATTTTTAATTTTGTTTTCCTTGCCTGAGGAGACATATTCAAAAAGATATTGCTAAGACCGCTATCAAAGAGTGTATTGCCTATGTTTTCTTCTAGGAGTTTTATGGTTTCAGGTCTTACATTCAAGTCTTTAATCCATTTTGAGTTAATTTTTGTGTATCGTGTAAGATAACGGTCTACTTCCATTCTTTTGCATGTGTCTGTCCAGTTTTCCCAACACTATTTATTGAAGAAACTTTCCTTTCTCCATTGTATGTTTTTGGCTCTTTGTCAAAAATTAGATGTCTACAGATGTGTGGGTTTATTTCCGGGCTGTCAATTCTGTTCCATTGATCTGTGTGTCTGGTTTTTGCCAGTACCATGCTGTTTTGGTTTCTCTAGCTTAGTACTATATCTTGAAATCAGGGAGTGTGATACCTTCAACATTGTTCTTTTTCCTAAGGATTGCATTGGCTATTTGGGGTCTTTTGTTGTTCCACATAAATTTTAGGATCCTTTGCTCTATTTCCATGAAAAATGTCATTGGGACTTTCTACTTTCTGTTTCTACGGGTTTAACTTTTTTTTCAGAATCCACGTATAAGTAACACCATGCAGTATTTGTCATTCTCTGTCTGGCTTATTTCACTTAGCATAATGCCCTCCAAGTTGTGTTGTCACAAATGACAGGATGTCATTCTTTTTTTAAGGCTGAAAAATATTTCCTTGCACATATATACCACATTTTCTTTATCCATTCATCTGTCAGTGAACACTTAGATTGTTTCTATACCTTGGCTATTATGAGTAATGAGTAAACATCTTTTAGAGCTGAGATTTAGGCATAGATGATCACTTTGTAGAGGGAAGCTATAATCATTAATTAATTTAACAAATAGAATTTATTAAGAGTTTAATATGCAGAGTATGAAGAAGCAAAGTAAAAAAAGTGAATAAGGTTTGATTCTTGTCCTCAAATTGCTCATAGTTTAATAGCAAAAGTTAGAGGAAGTTGTTGTTGTTTGAGGAAAGGATAACAATGAGGCTTTACGTCATTGCTGATCTCTCTTACTTTCCTCACTCACCAGCCTCTTCCTCCAAGGTAACTATCTTCTTGGTCATTGTCCAACCCCAGCCTAACTATCTGGTGGTACATTCCTGAGTAGGTGCTATCTGATGGCTAAAACAGGAGCTAAATGGAGGTTAAGAATGGCATTCCCTGCTACTAGTGTTTGCCATTCAAAAAGGAACCTGCAGGGAATAAATGACTTTCACAACTCTACAAGAATTGAGTCTTATACTAATGGAATGAGGGGTAATGTTTTGGGCAGAAGATTTGCTAGAAACTCTCATAAAGAGAAGTAGTGAGGTTTGTGAAATGTACACTTCATATATCTTTAAACCGAGTTTCAATTTTAGTCCTGCTCCTACCTAACTGGATAACTGTGACATTTCGGCATCTGTCTCAGGATGCAAATTTAGAGGGTTGGACTAAACAATATCTAACATCTATTCTAGTTCTAAAATTCTATGAATGTCTAAATTCTGACTATGAAGAATACCTACCTGGATTATCCCACAACATTTATCTGAAGGTAAATACTTAAATCAGTGTTGGAGTTGGTTTTAAGATTTATGATTTAAAGATTTGAAAACCCTGTTATGGCCACTCATCAGTCTTCTTCTAAGGGACAATAAGAACAATATGGTTTGAGGACACTTAGTTAATGACAGTTCAATGTTAATTTCAATAGCTTCTGGGGGTATGTTATATAGTCCATGGAGCAGTTTACATGCACAGAATATTTTAGCAGAGTCCTTTACAGTTATTTTTATAAGCAATTTGATGTCCCCCTTATGTTTTGAATGAGAAAACAATAGGGGAACAACAACTTCAATGACTAGCTTGAGGTCAACTGACAAACTATTGAGTAGAGAGAACAATGGAATCAAATGTACAGACCTGACTCATTTCACCAATAACAATAGGAGAAAAACAGTTTTTATTCTCTGGGTTTCATTTTACCAAACTTACGAAACCAATTGATTTGCCAATTTAAATCTATTTGTTAAGCCCACTAAAATTTATTATAACCATAATCACAATAAGAAAATATGACACTAATGCATTTATTTGTTTTTCATCACTTATTTAGACAAATTAAATTCAAAATTGTTCATGGAACATTTTAAGAAACCCATTTGAAAAATACAAGGGATAAAGACAATCCTCTAATTCTTTGAGGTCTCGTTTCATGCACTGAAAACTTATATTGGAACAAAGGCTGAAAAAATACATATATCATGGGGCAGCAGGACTACAAATCTAGAAAATCCTATAGGAAAAGCCTTTCCTTGAAAGCATGTTGATCTCAACTTCTCACATATATTTAGATTATGGTCAAGGTTATTGAACAACCTACAATCAAGATTTTTATAAAGAAAAAAAGAGCAACTTTTCATTTAAAACTTGAGTAATGCTATCGTGTCTATTTCCATTTCATTTCTTCTAAGATGATTTTGTCACCGGTACATGCCCTAAGCAGCTTGAAGGAAGTTTAAAAGTGCTTAACACTCACTCAACGTTGCTTTTCAGCGTTATGTTGGGAAGAGATACCAGCATCAACCAGCCTGAACCAGATCAAGCCCCACTGCAAGGGCGGCGCTTGCCCAGATGGCCTGGACATGACCGAAAGATGCCCTTTACTTTATTTAGAAAAGATTAATTAAAGATGCCCTTTATCTTAGTAAGATGCCCTTCATCTTAATACTAAAATCTCCACCCTAGGAGAAGCCTAGGCCTCATTAGCATAACTTGCAATGTACGTGAGAGCGTGTTTTCAGACTGCGCCTGCACCAGCTAATACTCACCTCTACATGTGATTATAAAACTTCCCTTTTAGATATTCATTCCCCACCCAAAATAAAAGGACCTGCTTCCATTTGTTCACGGAGCCATGAGTTTGGAAGTGATTCTGTGCGGTCTCCAATTTGCTGCAAATAAACTCTACTTTGTGTGATGACTACATCTGGTGGAGAGTCTGATTTTAGCTTGCCGGGAAGTGAATCCACTTTGGTTTGGTAAAAATTTTATCCTCAATTTCATATACCACTCTTCAAGCAAAATAACATGTAAGGCAACTATATTATGGCATATACCTCTTAATATATATATATATATATAAAATATATATCAAATACATATATATATTTGATTTTTGACATGTTTATTTCTTGATAATAACTTTCCAGGGTCTCTAATATAATAGGTACTTAAAATGAAAAAGACAGCTGTTCAGCTTCTTATTGCTGCTGAAATAAATTACCAAAAACTTTAGTGGATTAAAACGACACAAGTTTATTATTTTACATTTCTGGAGGTCAGAAGTTTGAAAATGGGTCCTATAGGACTCAAAACAAGGTGTCATGAGGGCTGTGTCCATTCTGGAGACTCTAGAGGAGAATCTGTTCCTTGTCTTTTCCAGCTTCTAGAAACTACCTCCATTTTTTGGCCTGTAGCCCCCTTCCAATAATGTCATCCCCTGCCTCTGCTTCCCTCATCACATCTCCTTTTTGGACTCTGACCCTTCTGCTTTGGTCTTAGAACAACCCTTGTGATTACATTGAACCTACCCAGATAATCCAGAATAATCTTCCCATCACAAGATCCTTAACTTAATCACATCTGCAAGGTGCCATGTAAGGTAATATATTGACAGGTTTTGGGGATTAGGACATGAACATCTCACCGGAGGGGCATTACTTCACTGACCACAACACAGCTGCCCTAGTATTTTTTATTTATTGTGTGTGTTAGGAGGTAGAATTTGGAGACATATTTAACTGTGTAGTTCATGTTAAAGGAGGCAATAAGGAAACCTAAAATATGGTGATGAAGAAAATTAACATGTAAATTCTTAAGTAAGGCTTATTTTTATTTTTAGCAAAAAACGTCATTGTTATAGAAAAGGTACCATCTCACGTAGAGTACATTGGAAGCCTACAATCTCTCAAAGCCATTATAAAAGTACCCTGCCAATATATACTCCTTGCAAAAACGAAGTTCTTAAAATATTGGTATGAGATGTGTCAATAAAGAGCTGAAATAATTTAGGAATAGATTCTTTTTATTTGTGAAATGTGCAGTTGTGCTCTAAGCTGTTAGGTATCAATATTGCCAGTGTTAGCATGTTAATTATAAAAATCATTCATTAATGGAATCTTACTATGTGCTAACTGCCACACTACACCCTTTACATACATTCTGTGAGATATATACTATTATGATTCCACTTTACAGATGCAGAAACTGAGGTTTTAGAAAAGTGTCCTTGCCCATTATTACACGAGTGGCATTGGCATTCCAACTCAGATCTGCTCACAATTATATGATGGGAGAAGATAGTTTCAGTTACCACGAAATTTTCATCAGAAAAGGCATAGATATTTCTGAACTCTCTTGTTACTATTGTTTTTAATTTATCCTTCACACAACCCCTGGAAAAATTTATATTACATTTTCCACCTTTTCGAGTAGGAACATGAGATTGAGCAACTGTATTTCAATCAAACTTCCATTTTTTAACTTTCTGAGTAGTAGCACATGATGTATGAAAATAATTGAATTTCAAGTCAGATCTTAGTATCAAAATATGGTTTTTCTTTGAACCTATGATAGATGTTTTGATTTTTTTAAATTTTGAAATTGACTACTTGTTGTTCTGGAAAGAGCACTGGTTTTGGAAAAAGCATGAGTTGGATTTGAGTTTGTATTTTGCAACTTACTCTCTATGTGGAAAATAATTAACTTCCCAGAACCTTACATTCCTTATCTTTAAAATAGGGAAAATAATACTGGCCTCATGAGATTGTTATATAAACTCAGAAAAGCTAGATTCCTTCTCTAATGGAGTATTGTTTTTCTAACATTCTCAAAAGGCAGAACTCTCCCCTTTTTCCTGATTATTTTGCCACTTATAAAGATATTCTAAAGCCTTTGGGATTGTGAGTGGAAGAAAGCCACTTTCTCTCTTTTTTGTTTAGTAGATCTTTTCTCAAATACTCTTTTATTTTTAAACTATATTTTCAGTTGCTTTGAGCAAGGTTGGTCGTTATTCCATTATAAATGATTTTTGAGCATTTTCATGATGAACGAATTGCAGTGGGATTTATTGGGAATTTTCAAGTTTGCCACTTTTCTTTGCATTTTTTCTTTCTGTCCTCTGCAGAGGTGGTAACATACTTAGTGTGCATAAAAAGCCAAGATGCCTCTGATTTGTTGAGCCCGATACTCGGCAGCATATATGAAGAACCAATGATAAATACAGTTTTTAGTGCAATTTTTTGAGATAATGCAGTTTCGTCTTTTAACAAGCCTGAGCTGGAGAAAGAAACGTGTCTTCTGACACTAAGGCCAGCAGTAACTTGACTCTGCAGAGGTTGAGCTCCCACTGAGCTTTGAGACAGGAGAGACACCTTTCATAACAGTATTTTTAGAAACATTTTATTGAACTTCCAAACCCTTCTAGGCACATTTACTTCATCTCCCACTTGCTTGGTGTGGAAAAGCAATTACTTTGTGGTGATTGTGCAATCAAATCTGTAAACAGTTATTACATTTCAATTAGAGCTGCATGCAACTCTACATATTTGGTTTGCAGGGAATTAATGCAAATCTTTTTTGATGTTTCAATTCACAAGAGGTCCTACCCCACACATTTGGCTCTCAGCAACACTCAGACCCATTCAAACATCAAAGACTATCTTCCCAGCATAAAGCGTCTGGCCTGGGGTTAAATTCTCCTAAAGTATTTGTGTTCAAACTCCCAAGTCTTCTAGCTATACCAGAAGCTTTGCCAAGAAAAGTCAACTTAGACTGGATTTCTAGTATGGAAAAAAGATTCTGGTAAATATTTTGTGATCAAACATGAACTTGATCACACTCACGGTCTTGGTCAAATGTTCATAAATCACTGAAACACAAACAAGAATTTTGTTATTGATAACAAGAGTGGCAGTGACATGGAGGGATGGGACGAAGGAAACTAATATTTATTAAGCATCTAGGATGTTCCAGTTACTTTTTTGGATTATCTCTTTAAATTCTCACATCAACACTGTAAGGTAGGTATTATGTAATGTACCACCATTCTCCAGATGGGAAAATTCAAATTCAGATCAAGAAACTTGCCCAGATCTACTGAGTAGATGGTGGTGCTGGGAACAAACCCAGATCTCTCTGTTTCCAAAGTCCATGAT
The DNA here is from genome assembly GCF_057802395.1 of Ceratotherium simum simum. Taxonomy (NCBI): domain Eukaryota; kingdom Metazoa; phylum Chordata; class Mammalia; order Perissodactyla; family Rhinocerotidae; genus Ceratotherium; species Ceratotherium simum. The sequence goes on along the minus strand of NC_141924.1, from coordinate 30,063,878 downwards.
GATTCTTCTGTCGCCCACTGCACGGTGATTTGGAGAATATGCTTAATTTTCATCTGTCTTTTTCCTTTCTCTTTCTATTAACCATCATTTCTCAAAAGTGCCTTTCAGAATGGCTTGGATGGTCTCTCCACTCCTCCGACAAGTACCACTGATTATGTTATTCTATGTTATTCAAGGAAAAATGCAGGCAACGCAGTCACATGATGACGGAACTGTTCTCCCCACTTCCAAAATGTGTTACATATGGTGGAGGGGGAAGGGAGAACAAGACCAACCACAAACAGAATTTACCAAGGATTTTGTACTTCCATCAGTTAACCATGAAAGACAACATATGGACTGAACATTTATTCCAAGCAACAGATTTGTTTTTAGTTATTCTCCGGCAGTTGAATGAAAAAGAAAGAAAAAAACCCTTTTAACAGTCATCTGAAAATACTCCTCAAATGAGAGAAATAAGGTTGATCTTTTTTCAGACTGCAGAATTAACATTAAAAAAAATTGAGTCCTAGTGATTCAACTTAAATATATTTATTGAGCTACTATCACCATGAATCCACCTCTCCATTGGGGATGATATGCTGCCTGTCCTCAAAAGCATAAGTTATTTTTCTGGGAGGAAAGACATGTTTACCATAACTGACTTACTGTACTTTTATTTTGTACTGTTTTCAAGTTGTTTCTTTTAATCATTATCTTATATGTAATCAATCTTTTGACTATCATGATAAAGACAAAAATGTGTGTCAATAAGTGGGGACACCTTCCTGTTCCCCATCAGTTTGTTTAGAATCAATCATTTGCTTCATGTCACCCAAGTTATTGGTTTGAATCTGGAAACTGCAAATTTTGCAATTTGACATTGCAAAATTCTTCAGGCTGAGAAAAAAGGCATTGTCAGGAAACCAAAATTAAAAAGTTACGTTTAAAATCATTTCTACCCTCCAGGCTCTTGACATATAAAAGTATTAACAACATATGTCTAGGTTAGATTTTCAAACCACACGAGAGTTAAGTAGGATGAGCCTTTTGGAAATATTGTGCTTTTTGAAAATAGAAAGCAAAAGAAAATGAAAGAGAAAGCCTATAATTGCCTTCAAAAAATACATATGTGAACTTTTCTCATGTGCCCAGGCAAATCAATAGCATAAATGGGCCCTATTATGTTTCTAGACCTTTCTTTATGTTATCCTTCACTTCTTTTCAAGCTAGGTTGAACGTTATTCACCTTCAAGAAGCAGTCTCTGACAAACTCATTCCCTCTCCCTATTAAGACTTTCTCTTTTTAGGTCAAATACCGTATGATTTCCTTCATTAAGTAGTAGATAATAACAACAATAAACAAACACATAGAGACAGAGATTGGATTGGTGGTTACCAGAGGGGAAAGGGGGAGGGGGGAGGGTGAAAGGGATAATTCGGCACATGTGTGTGGTGATGGGTTGTAATTAGTATTTGGGTGGTGAACATGATGTAATCTATGCAGAAATAGAAGTATAATGATGTACACCTGAAATTTATACAATGTTATAAACCAATGTTACTGCAATAAATAAAAAATTAAAAAAAAAAAAGACTTTCTCTTTTTTCCAATCATTGTCCGTATGTGTACATGAGGTTCTATCTTGCTTTGTAATTGCTCCCTTAAAAAGCTATTTATCTGACCTTCTGAAAAAAGAAATCTCTTTTGGAAATTCCTTTAAGTGAGGACTGATTATAAGAGGAAACGACTTTAAAATTTAGACCTCTATAATCTAAAAAGACAAATGCTTATCCAAACATAAAGTAGGTTTAGGATGAATGTGAAATTATAATCAAATCCTGTTGTTAAGAAAAATAAAAGAAGCAGTCTTTTAAATTGCAGTAATAGAGGGAAGATAAAAATGACATTTTTAAGATATAAATAAATGTAGAGTTGGAGGAGCCAGTGTGAATTTTCGAGTGCTGGTGGATATTTTGAAAACATTCCCGTATCTTGAGATTGCTAATTTTCAGGCAGCCCAGCCTTCCTATGCCATACCTTTTGCCTCCCTGAGACTGGATTATGACTCTAATACTATGGGCTGTGCTTAGTCTTAGAAGACGTCTCAGTTTACTAGAGCCTCGGATCTTCTCCAACCTCATTTAATCTTATGTCATACAAAGCATATATAGACACCCCAAACAGACAACCTAACATATCCAAGATTGAACTCCTGATCTTCCACCCTAAAGTTCTTCCTACCGCTGTGACAACTTCCTCTTTCTAGTGGCTTATACTAAAATGTTGGAAATGTTGGGAGTCTTGATGGACTCCTCTCTTTGTCTCACGTCACTTATTCAATGACTAAGGAAATCCTCTTGGCTCAATTTGTAAATATCTCTAATATTGACAACCTTTCACCACCTCCAGACTTACCATACAGAGCCAAGCCATCACTGAGTCTCACTGAGCCGCCTTCTAACTCTTGTCCCAACTTCTACCTTTGCCACTACTATTTTCCACACAGTAAGCAGAGTGGTGTTTTTAAAATGTAAGATAGATCATCTTACTCCTCAGCTCAAAACATTCCAAAGTCTGCCATCCCACTCCAAGGAAAAGCCAAAACCCTTATCATGGCCTAAAATTTCTACATGGTCTCTACTCCCATCTTACAACTCTCTCTTCTTTGTCATCTGCTGCTTTCTTGGGATCACTTGTTCAAGTCACAGTGGCCTTCTATTTGTTCTTCAAACACAACATGCATAGTCCTGGCTTAGGGCATTTGCATTGACTCTTGGAAGTCTGGAATGCACTTTACCCATAAATGCATGTAGACCCCACATCTCCCAAGGTCTTTGATCAGGAGAAGCCTATCCTTCCCATCCTATTTAAAATTACATTCTCTCTGATTCTTCCCATCCCATTCCTTGCTTTATTTCTCCATGTCACCTTCTACTAAAAGATACAATTTATTTATTTTATTGTATTTTTTGTTTATTTTTATTCCACACTGGATAAGAAGCTCCATGAAAATAGGACTTTTTATCTGTTTTGTTTACCATGTATCCCAGCATCTAGAACTGAGCCTGGTACATCATAATGATAAATATTTGTTGAAATGCTGAATGAAGAATTACAGTGCTATACACTTGGTGAAGAAAATTTCTTGGTGTATCCCATCCCAAATATCAAAATCCCTACAAAAACAAAAATTCAAGCTAAAAAATATTTAAAAGGCCATGGTTCTACTATCTAGATTCAACTCATTAAATATACACCTAATTTACCCATAGCCATGATGGAAATAATATAAGAGGAAGAAGGAAAATAGGAAAGAAAAACAAGGAGAGAAAGATAGAAAGAAGGACTTAGGAAGGGAGAGTACACAGGAAGCAGTTTAAACTGATTTAAAGAAAAGAGGATATAATTTGGAGTCCATCAACCTGGTTTCTACTCTTGGCTCCTCTTCCTTGTTGTGTGTCATATAATTGGAGTCTATTACTTTCCTTGTAAAATGAGGTTAATAAAACCTCTCATAGAGTTGCTGTGAGGACAAGATGAAGTGAGGGGTATAAAATGTCTTGTATGATGCTTGACACGGAAGACTCTCAAAAATAAAAGCTGTACTTGGTTCAATATACCTGCTTACATTTCCTAGCTCTGTCTGCAGAGAGGATCTAGAAGCAGTGATATCCCAGGGCCAATGAGCACAACTATCACTCAGGTCTTGGTTTCTAAATATCATTCTCCAATAAAAAGAACCAGGGGTCCTTGGAGAATAAAAAAGGTGACTCTAGGGCTGGGGCAGGGAAAATTCAAGATAAGCCTGGAATATTTTGTGGTGCCAAAAAGTAAGAAAATGAGTTGGAGGGATCATGCCAAAAGGACATAGGCAGCAACCTGAAAGAGTTTCTAATAGCCAAATGTGGAACAATTTGAATATTAAAATAAATATTGATAGTATTAGATTATAACCCAAAATATAAAATAAATACCCATAAACCCATATTGGTATAAATATATGATTGAATAAGTAACTAAATGGAGGAGAAGGGAAGGATCTTTCTAACAGAAAAATTCCAATTAATAAATGTAGAAGGAATGAGGGGAATAGAAAGTCACCTTTATAATACCACAGCAAGTTCCACTGATGAATGAGAAAGGGTAAATCTTTAAGGAGAAACAAGACATTTGCATAGCCTCAAAGGATCTCACTCAAATTGTTTATTAATTACTATTAATTACTAAGATGTTATTAATTACTAATGGTTTTAATTTACGTCCACAGAATGTTTGAAACTCTTCCCTCTGGAGCTTAATCTCCCTCCCATTTGAGTGGGGCTGGACTGAGTAACTCACTTTTTTTTTTTTTTTTTTTTTGGGAGGAGATCAGCCCTGTGCTAACATCCGCCAATCCTCCTCTTTTTTTGCTGAGGAAGACGGCCCTGGGCTAACATCCGTGCCCATCTTCCTCCACTTTATATGGGACGCCGCCACAGCATGGCTTGCCAAGCAGTGCGTCGGTGCGCACCCAGGATCCGAACCAGCGAACCCCGGGCCGCCGCAGCAGAGCGCGCGCACCCAACCGCTTGCGCCACCGGGCCGGCCCCTGAGTAACTCACTTTTAAGTATAGAATTTGGAAAGGGATAAACAGTAACTTTACAGTAGAGAAACCTCCCAGAGAGCACCTTAACCAAGACATCATGGTCAACATCACCAATAATAATAAGGCATATTGATATCATGAGAAGGGAGCATCACTTCTGTGATACTGTTCCCCCAAAGCCATAACGTCAGTCTAATTATGAGAAAACATCAAACAAACGTATATTGAGGGACATTCTACAAAATACCTGACCAGTCTTCTTTAAAAGTGTCAAAGTCATGAATGACGAGAGAAGACTAAGCGATAGTCATAGATCAGAGGAAAGTAAAGAGACAGTGACTAAATGCAATGTGGTATCCTGGACTGGATTCTAGAACAGAAAAAGGACATTAATTGAAACACTAGGGAAATCTGAATAATGTTTATAGTTTGGTTTTATTGTACCAATGTGAATTTCTTAATTTTGACAACTGCACTGCAGTTATGTAAAATACCAATGTTAGGGAAATCTGGATAAAGAGGTTAAAGAATTCTCTTTCCTATCTTTACAACTCTAAAGTTAAAGTCATTTAAAATAAAAAAAATTTGTTTTTAAATGAAAGTTGTGATGAAATGAGATAATGCCTGTAAAAATAGTTATAAATTGTATAGGGCTATCACTATTTTAGGCACTATAATTATGTACACAATGATAATAAAAAGCAGTGCTTTGAAGGTGACAGTACGCCTAACATTTGAATGGTTTGAATTGACCAGCCCATTTGGCCAAATCAGCCTAATATCCCCAGTGTAGACACAGTATAAGTTTAAGTGAAGATAGTTGTGAGGCCAGCCTCCAAGATGGCCCTCTTGGATCCTTGCCTCTTGGTCTTTAATACCCTTTTGGAGTCCCCTCCTTACTGCACAAAGGGGCATGATCTGCTCTCCGCAAGGCAAAAGCCAATCGTCAAGAGGCAAGATGGTGGCAGAGAAAGGGCATTTTATTATGTGATAAGCTAGAAAATTAGAAGATATTGGACTAGCATCCTAAAGAACCATCTCAAAGGGGGTACAGAATCTTGAAGTAGTTATATAGGCCTGTGGGTTATAGAGGACGGGGTTAGGAATGCTGACCCTCTGGTGTTACAGACTGGGAGTTGCCACACCAGATCTTTCAGTTGTCATTGATGATGGCTATCAGCATAGACTCTCTGTCTGGGGGTCATCACGTTCCTAAGGAACTCAAAAGAACAAAGCTATTGTCTTATCAGAGCTGTGTGGTACATGCACAAGTAGGGGTCATAAAATCTACAGAGCAGGTAGATCTCCTGGAGGGTGCATGTCCAGCTGGGTTAGTCAGTTAGAGGTCATTCAAAGTTAGAGTATGGTTTCTTTTCTACAATATGGCTTTCCTTGTATCAACCTTGTCTTGAGCCAATATCACTCCCACACTGAATAGGGCCAACTTGTACAACCAACAGAACAGTGAGGAAATAAACGATAGCCTGTGATTTCCAAGTCTAGGTGATTAAAGACGTTATTATGGCTTTCGCCTTGCTATCCTGGAGTGATCATCCTGGAGGAAGTCAGCCACCATATTTTGAGGACATACAAGCAGTCCACGGAGAGGCCCATGCAGGGAGAAACTGAAGCCTCTTGCCAACTTCCAGCACCACGTGAGTGAGCCTTTTTGGAAGCAGATCCTCCAGGCCCAGCCAAGTCTTCTGACGATACAGTCCTTGCAGATGCCTTGCCTGCAATCTCACGAAAGACCATGAGCCAGAAACATCCAGCTCAGCCACATCTGAATTCTTGACCCAAAGAAACAATAAATGCTTATTGCCTTAAGCCATTAAGCTATGGGGCAATTATTATGTGACAATAGATAATTAATACAACAGTTTTTGAAAAACAAGCAATAAATGTTTGTCTAGGAAACTACAGCATAAATCCAATAGTCTGAAAATAGACAAAAACAAATGACAATCTTGCAGTTCCTTGACGAGAAATGTAGTGTACTCTTTCTTTTCTTTCTATCCTATTCTCTGTTTTATTTTTATGATAATCCAGGTTTATGTTTATCTAGAAAGTAGATTTTTGCTACTTTTCTGCTACAGTAAATGCCACGTAACAGAAGGAAGCATAGCAAATCAGAGGGAGGAAGTTAGAGTCAATGTCATTGGAATACACCAAGAACAACATTGATAGGACGTGCAGGTTGCAGAAAGGATTAGAAATTGAAGGGTGTGCTCGTTTCTGCCGCAGATCTTTTTATTACTATTATTTTGTTTGTTTTTATAATCATCAAAATATTTCTGGAAATATTCTTCAGGAGCCACAAACACGACGTTTCTCCGCCGAGAACTTGAGCGGCAAGAGTACACGTTTGGGATTTAAGAGTCTGGCTGTTGCTCTGCCGCTTCTAGGCTTGTGGTTTGGGAAAGTTTCAAATTCTTCTGTCTTAACTGTTTTCATTCGTAAAACGAGGGAGTAAAGCAGATGCTGTTTAAGCTTCCCGAAGCTTCCTAAGGCCTCAGGACTATTTCAGAAAATTAAAAGTGTCATATATGTTGCTTCTTTTGAATGCAATAAGTAAATCTCACTTAATTCAGAGAAAAGTCGTGTAATGTCCCAGAATCATCATTTATCAATCACAGGTCTCAGGAAACAGGCATAACCGTGGACTTACCAAATACGTAAATGGCATAAACCTATCTTTGGTGGCTGCAAAATCAAACCTTTGTCTCACTGAACAGCCTCTGTTTTGTGATGCTGAGTTTCTACATTTTATCCTCTCTAATTCTTCTTGAAATTGATATTCGAAAATGGAGAAGCAATTTAGTATGTTGCATAGCCCTGATCTATTAGCCCAGGCCACCATTAATGGCACATTTTCATAGAATAATGGGAAGTTGGGCACCTAAACTTTACCGCCCTATGGATCATTTTTGGCAGCTGTGAATTTTATTCATCAGTCTGATTGAAACTGCTTTCCTGACGAAGCAAAGATACTCTTCTTTGTTCAGGATTTCCATAAAAGGAGAAAAGAAAGTCTTTGCAGACAGACTGGCATGCCTGAATAAATTTATTTTCCTAGGCTTCTAGCCACAACAGTGAGCGAACAAATGTCTCTTACCTACATCTTTATGTACACTATAGGATAGCAAATTTATAGGATGAAATCATGCTTGTATGCTTTGACTTCTTGCTTCTCTCTTTTAAATCATTGCCCAGACCTGCATTTTTAAATCTCTCCCTTATAATTCTTAACCTTTAGCCATGGGTTATTTGAGCAATGTATGGCTGTGTGTGTGTTTGTCTGTGTCTATGTGTGTACACATACATTGTCTATGATGTTGGGGTAGGAGGACTCGGCTTTCTTTATAATCCGCTTTCTTTATAGAGAACAGACCTCAAAGGGTTTCCTTTCCTAGCTTCTTAACTTCTCTTCTAAGCATAATGATTCTAGACAGACCAAACAACGGACCAGTGATCCATCGTGTTTTTAATCATTTACAGTTGGATTCCTACACGGTGGTGCCTGATATTTGGTTTTGAAGAATGCTTTCCTGGGGAACACATTCAATCCAGCAGTTCTGAGCAATAAATTATCTGTGTTTGGGGACCCTTGACAGCCTGTATTATTTTGCCCTTGTTGAAAATAATGGATGATTTGGAACGATGCTCCCTTTTGAATTAAAATATAAAAATTTTGAGTTTTAGAGTTCAAGATAATAAGTAGACCCTAAACAAACAGACTGGGCCCAAATCTCCCCAAGAGAAAAAAGATCTGGAGGGTGAAGACATGGGGGAGAGGAGGCATAAACATAAGCATTTGTATAGATACATCATTTGTTTTTTTTCTAGGTTGGGGAAATCATTTTGTACCCTGCACTGTCCCAGATGCTCAGTCAACTCTATAGTTATAGTTACACTAACACGAGGCAGAACAGAGCTTTGTGCAAATATTATGATCATCCTGAATCACCCAGGAAAATCTGTGATCTGTTTGGCCAGTGAGCTTACCTCTATCTATCCCCAACTGGGAGACGGGGGGCAGAAGGGGGGTGCTGCAACTGTTGGCACTGTGGATAAACCACAAGGGAAATTGATTTTTAGCTGAAAATACATCTGTTTGCACATAGGTGTAAATTAATCACCATATAGTAAAGTATAACACTATTGTTTAAATGCTCATAGAAGAAAAAACAATTATTTTCACACGAAAGCATATATGTACATATAGGCAATCCCCAGAACAGAAAATAATCCCCACGCAATGAGGTGACTTAAAAATGGGACTATCTTTTGCCATACAAATAATGTTGTAAGTAGTGGTTAGGTTTCCAGGCTAAATAAAAGTGATTGGAATTCCTAGTTTAGTTGGAGTTTTAAGATAAGTTTAAAGATAAGAGTTAAGATGACTGTCTAAGAGGCAATATACCACATGGGTTAAAAATCCAAGATACTCACTTTTGAGCCCAGGCTCTCCCACTCAGGGTAGTATCACTTTGGGAAAGTTTTGTGACTTCTCTGATCAGAAGAATAATGTTTTGTGATATATGAACATTGTATGAAATTTAAATTTCATGATCCATAAAGTTTTATTGGAACACAGCCATGCTCAATTTTTTACATATGGTGTGCTTTCTATGCTACTGTCTTGCTACAAGGCAGAAAGTTATGATAGAGATTGCATGGCCCACGGAGCATAAGAAATTTAATCTGTGGCCCTTTACAGAAAAAGTTTGTCTAACCCTGCTGTAGTATCTACCTGGCAGCGTTGTCCTGAGGGTTGAATGTTATATAACGTGTTCAGTGCAGGGAATTAGACTGAAGAAGCCCTGGGCTGATGGTACCCCTGAAAATGAGTATGTGTAGACTTCACCAAGACAGAGAAACAGACAAAGCTATGAAATAATTCCAACATACTAGCATTTCCTTTCAATTTACAAGAATGCGTCATGATGTCAGAGGGTATTTATAGAAAGATAGAAATGTCCCAATATTGTCAGTCTGGTTAAACCTAACAGCAACTGGATGATAAATTCCTATTAGCTAATTCAACATCCATTTTAATGAGAGGTAAAATTTTGCCCCAGATAATATTTCTTTATTAGTTATTATTCTTGTTGTTCTTATAATTGAATATTTCATGACAGGAATCTCTATTTAAATAAATAGAAGCACATCAATGTGTAACAATGAAAAAATACACTCCAAAGATACATTTTATAGTCAAATTCTTTGTTACTGAAATAAGAGTGATGAATGAAATGTAAGGATACAGTCCAGGATAGAGATTCTTTTCCTCTGTTCTTAACAGTAATAAAAGCTACACTACATTGAGTGCTTCCTCTGTCAGATGCTATATAGAAATTTATGTTTACTTTTTCAACAGCCCTGTGAGATTAGTAGGAAACTGAGAATAAGAATAGTTAATTCCACTGATGTGGAAATCTCATACAGCTGTAGGCCGGGGGAGAGCATGATGGCACCTCTTGGAATGTACCCCCACTCACCCCCCTTTGATGCGACCCCAAGGGGCCTATAATTAACCCAGCACTCATCTCTAATGGAAATATGTGGCTCTGTTTCTAAATGAGTTTCTATCATAATTGTTATTATTAAATCAATAACCATAACAAAAGTAGGACAAATACCACTGGTAGTAGTAATGCTCACTTATTGGTTCATTCACAAATATTTATGGCCCACTATGTAAGAGACACTGGATTAGGCCCCGGGTACACAATGGAAAATAAAACAAAGTCCCCACCCTTTGGGTCTTATATTTTAATGAGAAGAGGCAGATAAAAATCAAATAAAAATTTTTTTAGGTAAACTAGAAAATATCAAGAAATATTATGCCCTATGATTGACCATGTGGTGAGAGAAGGGAGAAAAACACTTTTGATTAAGTGGTCAGATTAAAGTAGGCTATACAAGACTGCTGGTTGTGACCTCAGAGAGATTTAAGATCGTAATTCAGAGACCCTCACAGCTAGACAAAAGGCTTTAAGAATCTTAGAGGCCTTATCCAAAAGACCCTTATGTTCAGTCCAAAGTAGAGTGAAGCCTGTCTCCAAGAGGTTTGTGGGTGTGGCTTTGTCTGATGAAGTCAAGTATAATCAGATTTATAAGAAACCCCAAAAGCTTTTAAGAGAATTATAACTATTGGAAGCACCTCCAGTTTTGACTGAATTGGACAGAAGTCATTTACGTTGAAAAGAGGTCTTCGGATTCCCAAACTTTCAGGAGCACGAAGCAGACTGAGAAAGTTACTCAGCTGCAAACACAAGCCATTTCTAAAGACAAGAAAGATGACTCACCAGGAGATGTGCAGAGCCACTTGCAGAAAGGAGAATTGAGCCCTAGTCAAGGACTGGAAACAGATGCCCAGTTGGATTTCATGGTTGTTACTGACCAGTGACTACTACAGGCCTCCCTTTTACCCAGTTTTCTAATTACAATTATCCAATCACAAGGTCTGTATGTAGAAGGGGTGAAGTGGAGAGTGGGTCAAATAACTTGTCTCTTAGTTCACAAGACTTCATATCAAGAGAAATCATTCTTGAAAAGCTGTGACTGAGGAACTTCCCCTGAGAAGTCCCCTCTTATCCCATTCCACTTCAAACTAATTTAGATGATGAAATATTCTGGACTTGAGCCTGAACCATAATGGACTAAGACTTTTGGGGGTCTTGGGAAAGAGTAAATTCATTCTGCATGTAGGAAAATTGTCAATCATTAGTGCCCAGGATGTTTTTTTAATTCATCCCTCTTCTCCTTCCCCCAACTCCTGGCAACCACTGATCCTTTTACTGTCTCCATAGCTTTTCCTTTTCCAGAATGTCATACAGTTGGAAGCATACAGTGTATAGCTTTTTCAGAGGCTCTTTCACTAAGCAATATGCACTTAAGGTTCCATCATGTCTTTTTGTAGCTTGATATCTCATTTCTTTTTATTGCTGAATAATACTCTGTTGTATGGATGTATCACTTTATCCATTCATCTTTTGAAGGACATCTTTGTTGCTTCCAGTAATTTGGCAATTATAAATAAACCTCTTACAAACATTCATGCGCAAGTTTTTATACGGACAAAAGTTTTCAACTCCTTTGGGTAAATACCTAGGAGCACAATTGCTGAATCATATGGTAAGACCAAATTTAGCTTTGCAAGAAACTGCCAAATGCTCTTCTAATGTGGCTGTACTGTTCTGCATTCCCACCAGTAATGAATAAGAGTTCCTACTGCTTCACATCCTCACCAGCATTTACTATTGTCCATTTTTGTTGTTAATTCTTTGGGATGTTTTACATCAGCAATGATGTCATCTGTGAACAAAGTCAGTTTTATTTTTTCCTTCCTAATCTGTATACCTCTTGTTTCCTTGTCTTATCTTATTGCGCAAGCTAGGACTTCTACTATGATGTTGAATAGGAGTGGTGAGAGGGGCATCCTTGCCTTGTTCCTCGTCTTAGGATAAAAGCATCCAATTTCTCACTATTAAGTATAATGTTAGCTATAAGTTTTTTGTAGATGTTGTATATCAAGTTGAGGAAGTACCCCTCTACGCCTAGATTGCTGAGAGTTTTTTTTTTTAAATTGTGAATGGGTGTTGGATATTGTCAGATGCCTTTTATATGATTGCATTGATACAATCATATGTTTCTTTTTTAGTCTGTTGATGCAATGGATTACATTAATTGATTTTCAAATGTTGAACCAGCCTTGCATATGCAGGAAAAATCCCACTTGGTTGTAATTTTTTAATATATTGTTGGATTTGATTTGCTAATATCTTGTTGAAGATTTTTGCATCATGTTCATGAGAGATATTGGTCTCTAGTTTTCCTTTCTTATAATATCTTTTTCTAGTTTTAGAGAATCTGGAATTTGTCTCCATTTCTTCCTTGATTTCTTGCTTTGAGTATTTCTCTTGAAAAGTCCAATTGGATCCTAATTTTTGTTCTTTTATGTTTGAATTTTTCAATTTTGTTATTTGAAAATTTTTGCATTGGCTCATTAGTGCCAGTATTTTGAAGTTTCACAGTGATGGGCCTTAGTGTGATCATTTTAAAAAATAACTGTGCTGGACATTTTTTAGGGTCTTTTTATCTGGAAACTTAGAAGCTTTAGTTTTGGAAATTTTTCTTGTATTTTTTGTTTATTAATTTTCTTCCTTCTATTATTTTATTTTTTTGGAATTCATTTTGACCAGCCTTTTGACCTCATGGACTGATCTACTAATGTTCTTATCCTTTTATGCATATCATAATTTCCATTTCATTTTGTTGTGCTTTCTATGAGGATACCTTGGTTTTATCATCTAGCTGCTTGGATGAATATTTCATTTCTATTTTCATATTTCTAGTTTGCAGAGTTCTCTCTCGCAACTGACAGTTCCATTTTTATAGTATGCTATTGGAGGCAATGACTTCTCATTTATCTAAGAATATAAATTATAGCTTTCATTATAGTTTTTGTCTGCTCTCTGCATTCCCTCTTTTCTTTAGGTTCCTTTATTTTCTCTTTGGTGTCTTTATTTTTGGGTGGGGTTTTCTTCAGTAGCCAGGGATTTTGTTGTCTATTCCTTTTTAAGATTAAGGCATTGAAGCCTGAATGGAAGCTCTGTGTGAGGAGATGGAACATTCTAGCTGAGAAGCTTCTCCTTGAGCGTCATTTTTTAGGAATCCTTTCATTTCATATTGAGGACCCCACCCTACCACCCACCCCAAGGCTTTCCTTTTTTCCTCTCAAAGAGAACCCTCCAATCTCCTGGCGGTGGTGTATGCTAAGCAACAGCAAGGGGCTCGTAGCTGCACAGTTCAGTGTGTAGACTTTCACTTAATCCTCTGTTTTCAGTTGGCTCCTCTCTTCTGCCTTTTGCTCTGTCTCCTGTCCCCGAGCCCAGGGCCTGTTGTTCGGATTCAGAATAAACTCGCAATCTCCTGCTAGACATGGGATGGGTGAGTCTGTTGACAGCACACACCAGGGTAGAAGATCCTACCTAACTGTCTCTCTAGAGGCCTCCCACCACCTTCTTGATGGCAGCACCACACCTTCCCCTGCTTTGTGTGATACTGTCCAGGGTTCTGGAGAGAAAACTAAGCACAATTCTCATTGCCTTTCTCTCCAACCAGCTCCAACCAGTGTTCTCAGCTCTACTAACTCTGCCATTCACTTTCCATTTGCTGCAAATGGTTGCCATTTCAGTTTATTGTTGTCTCCTTGTGCATTACTTTCCTTCAGTGTGTTTTTACCATTTTTGATTCCTTTACTTTCACTTTAACGACATTCTGGGAGGGAACAGAAATGAAAAGCATGTGTTTAATCAGAAAGCTACTGAATCATTACAAACAGACAAAAGAAAATTTTAAAGGATGTTATACTACTTTATTTCAGATATCCCGAAAACATATGATTACTAATCTAGACATGCCTGTAGTTAATTTAAGCAAAACCAAAATTTGGTCTAAGCATTTATGTTATTAAACACCACAATTTCTAACCTGTATAATTTGTATAGTTCTCTCTCCCTAAAAATGCTATAATAAATAAAGGCAAAATGATTTCCTAATTGTCTAACACGGGTAACTTATCCTTTTCCTGTAAGCCGTGACTTATATGAGGTCTTGTGAAAGTCTGTGGAAGCTGAATTTGGGGATGCTGGAGCCCACACAAGTCATAAAGTGGGGAAATCCTTTTCATCCTTGGCTTTACACCAGAACCTGTAAGTATTTTCATTCATGGGAAAATGCAAGTGCAAAACTGTAACAAAGGGCATCTTTAGATCACTGGGCATGCAATTGATCTTTCTCAATATTTTTCCAATATTTTCCAATATTTAAATAAAAATATCTTTTCAATTACACTCGTCTATTTGCCCTTTTGGGGCATTCCCCACCGTATGCAGTACCCGTTTCCCATTAAGAGTATGGCATGAAGCAGGTCCTCCTCCCCTCCCCTTCCTGTTTCAATCTGGCACAGCCCAATTGCAGAGTCGTAGGAAGCGTTGTGCAGGTTGTGCCCTACTCATAAGGACAACAGGTTAAGAAGGTAAGTGGGTACTGAAAATCAGCTGGGTTCTGCTTGCCAAGCCTGGGACCTACGGGGCTGCCTCTCCACAGATGAGGTGCCATGTTCTAATTCACACAAAACTAAGTTTGGACTAACGATAGTGGTGGTCATTCAGACCTCACTCCTTACTGGAGCTTTACATCTAAAGGTGCCTTCATATGCATCTCAGTTGTATCAGCATGTGGATTGGACAGATTCTGCAGCATCATCTTTGATGTGGTTCCTTCTGCCCAGCTCTCAGGGGTTCCTGGGTCTTGTCATTTTTTTACACTTGCTTCTCATTGATATTGTGAGCCCTCATAACAGCTCAGTAAATTTTACTTCAGCTGAAGATAGCCAGCGTTGATGACTATTGCTTGAAACTAAAACTGCTACAGAGGCTGTGTGAATACATGGATGGAATGGCATTGCCTATTGTTTTTGGGGGGCAGGGAGTGGAGAGAGGAAGGGGATGAATGGAGAGCAGAAAGGGAGGTTGATAAATTATTGAAAAATGTGAGCTCTGGTTCTACGTAGTATTCTTTATCAAAGACTTTCCCCCCACCATCTCCCAACCTTGCCTGCCCATCTCAACCCCAACTTTCTGACTTGTAGCCTAGAGGCAAAAGTGTGAAGGTACCTAGTGCTTTAGGCCTAGAGCAATTGCTTTGGTTGGCTTTATCTTAGGGCTGGCTCTGTCAACACCAATTAGAGCAGACAATAGTAATAAGAGTGTACAAGAGAGTGGGGATGTGAGCATCAAAGCAAAGAATGATATTCAGCTTGAAACAAGGTCACTCATTTCTGATATGAGGACTGGGTGGGAAGGAGGATCTCAGACTGTAGGTTTTTATTTATTTATTTATTTATTTATTTATTTATTTATTTATTTATTTATTTATTATTTTTTTTTGTGAGGAAGTTCAGCCCTGAGCTAACATCCATGCTAATCCTCCTCTTTTTACTGAGGAAGACCAGCTCTGAGCTAACATCTATTGCTAATCCTCCTCCTTTTTTATTCCCCCAAAGCCCCAGTAGATAGTTGTATGTCATAGTTGCACATCCTTCTAGTTGCTGTATGTGGGAGGCGTCCTCAGCATGGCCGGATAAGCGGTGCGTCGGTGTGCATGGATCCGAACCCTGGTTGCCAGTAGCCAAGCGCGCGCACTTAACCGCTAAGCCACGGGCCTGGCCCACAGACCATAGGTTTTTAAATGATCAAAAAACCAAATAGCAGTGCTTTTTAAAAAACTGCTTTTTGGCAGAAGGCAGTACAATGAGAGTTTGAGAAGTGAAATAAAAGAAAACAATCGAAAGTCAAAGTTTTTCCCTTAAGTCTGAGGCAGCACAGAGACAGAAGAGCTTGATTAAAATGAGCCATTTTACCAGATACATACATTACCTTGTTAATTCCAGTGTAGAGTGCTCAAAAAGGAGAGAAGCAGAATTCAGATGAACACTCTTAAAAACAGTGTGAGCTTGGTTTCCTAGGTAGTGTTACCCATAAAGAGAAGAGCAGATAAGCAAATTCAATTTGGAAAATAAAGACCCACACTATGAACTAAGACCCACGTGACAAGCTGTTGATACAAAATATAGCAAAAGCCTTTGTCATAAAGGCTTACACCATTGGAACCTTTCAAATGATAGGGTACCCGCTGTTGATTCTTTTGTTGGGTGTTTTTCCCTAGTCTGTAAGCCTCACTGGACAATAACATACATCAAGGAATTTATTAAGGAAAAAATAATATAGCAAAGTAGATGTAACAGTTACCCGTGATGTATTTGAGAAGATGACAGCACAAAGCCTGTGGAAGGAATGGAGGGGGAGCTGTGTGCTGAAGCTGGGTGTGTAAGGAGTCTTCCTGGTTGGCCCTTCATTAATTACAGTAGGAAGATCCTGTGATAATTCACACAAGGGCCAGACTGAAGTTTTCCCTACATTGTTTAGTTCACCTGTCAGTTATACGTGGTCCTGCTAATAGATACATATGAAGTTAGCGAAGTAAATCCATTCAGAAGATGCTTGGGAAACGCGCAGGTGGACCGTGCGAGAATGAAACTGATGACCTATAACATACCGTGATTTATTTTGCTGAGGCACAAATTTGAATCACGGGCTCTATAAAGCTGGAGAACTCAGGGAGTCATTTGGTACATTTTTGTTGCTCACTACAGATCTTTAAACAAACAGTACCTCTTACCTTTACATAAAATCAAGATTTTGTTTCACCCCAGGAAAACAGCTGGATGGTAATTGCCCACGTTTAGAGAATAAATTTGGAGCAATGGAATTTCACTTTGGGATCCTTTGGGGGTAGTTCAAAGAGATAAGTTGATATCCTCCAAACCAGTTGAAACTGAGGATAGATTTTGTACCAGATTTTAAGAGTATGCTTGTGTTGATCTGACTTAAAATGCTGGCTCTCTGGTAAACACAAAATGCAGTTGATAGAGCGAGAGTACCAAAACACACGCATCTGTCCTCTGGAAGAGCTGGAGGAGGAGCCCCACAGGGGACCTGACCCGGAGACGTGGCGTAGCTACTGTGAGCCCCATGTTGGGAGTCACAGGGCAGATGCTCTTATTTGCAGGTTTAATTCGCAGGGTTGCTGCTTCTCACATGAGCAGCTTCCAGTGAGCAAGCTCCAATCTTGAGCAGCTACAAGTGGTTCATTCTTTAATAGGGATTAATAACTCGTCAAAGCAATTGCAAATAGGTCATCTTCAAGAGTGATAAAAATGCTTGGTCCTTTATTAGAAATGGTCCAGAAAATGAAAGACAACAGCTAGTTTTGCTGGTGGTCACGACAGAAGGTGAGATAAAAAGTGTAATACGGAATGCGGTAGTAGCTCTCCTCTGTGATGTGATGAATTGCATTCATGGTGATATTAGAAATAAGAAAAAAGGGTATTTGTTAATTTAGAGACTTTTCTGTTGTCTTAGGGTACGATTGTCAAGGGGCAGAATGTCAAGGGGCAACCACAGTGTAAACAAGACTTGAAAGGGAATTATTCAGCTATTTTTGGGGTCAAATGGATTTCAGGTGCCCTCAGGCATCCGAGTTCACAGATTTGACCTTTGCCAGTCAGACCCTCAGCTAGCATTCCAGCCTGTAACCCTGAGCTAGTTATTTACTATCTCTGAGCCTCAGTGCTTCATCAGCAATATAGTGTTCAAAATACCTTCTCCATCTACCTTACAAGGGTGCTCAGAGTATTAAAAAGAAAATAATACCTAAGACACTTCTCTGTAATCTCCATATTACCATAAAAAATAATGAACTATTATTATTTCATGATGAATCCACCTGCTCATTTCTGACTATTCCTATTTGTTCCCTGAAACAAATTTACCAACAATGTCTGCCAGGTCATTTTCAGTTAGCTTAGTTCTGGTTATTCTTTGGTACTCAATGCCAAAATACCGCTTTTACAAACAAAATTCTATAATTCACACTACTGTTTGGCTTTTCCCTTTATGAGTCCTAACAGAACTGATCATGTCCGTTGAAAGATAGTGTCACGTTGCTTCATGGTCTGAGCTTGGCCTATCTCCTGCCACCCCAGCTATTTCCTGAAAAATGAAACATGTTTCAGATTTCTTTTCATCTTCCTATGCTCTCGTGGTAGGTAAAATACAGCCCCCCAAAGATATCCAAGGCCTAATCCTTGGAACCTGCGAACACATTCCTTTATATGGCCAAAAGAGCTTTGTAGATGTGATAAAGTTAAGGATCTAGAGATGTGAGAATATCTTGGATTATCTGAGTGAGTCCATTGTAACCACGAGAGGCCTTATAATAGGGAGACAGGAGAATCAGACTCAGAGAAGGCAATGGGACGACAGAAGCAGTGGATGGAGCAATGTGGGGCCATGAGCCAAGAAATGTGGGCAGCCTCTAGAAGCTAGCAAGGCAGGGAAATGGATTCTTCTCTAGAGCCTCCAGAAGGAACACATGTCTGCTGACCCATTTTAGACTAGTGACCTACAGAATTGTAAGTGAATAAATTGGTGTGCTTTACAATAATATAATAAATCAATATTTAAATTTATTAAATGATAAAATCAACTTAAATAGTTGCTAAGATATTTATCAGCTGAGAAATTTGGGGAAGGATATAAATAGTGTCTAAATATTAGGAACTCCAAGTTATTCCAAACCTTAGTTTAGTTTGTTTTTTTTTTTTCTTTATTATATAGAGCTTACACTTGTACCAGGCAGCCATATCCCATTTCATTCTTTCCACAACTCTGGGGGTATATATGGTTAATATCTCCCATCTTAATGGGGAAATTGGGGCTGAAACAGAGTTTGTAACTTATCTAGGCCACACAGCACGTAAGTATTATATCCCCACTATAGCCCTAATTATAGCAAGTTGAAATTGTGTTTTTTAAATGTCAGTCATTTCCTTGTCCTCATGAACCCTCCTTTCCGTTTTTGTGTCCCCAGAACCTAGCAGAGTGACTGCTACATAAGAGACACTTGATTTGCTGTGGAATAAACAGATGATATTGCTATTCTGTGGCTAATTCTTAGATCAATGAGTGAACAATTCATTTGGTTTGGGGCCTCTGCTACAGCATCTCATCTAATAAGTATCAAATATCCCTTTGACCTGCACTTCATGATACCTGTGGAAATATAAAAAGACCTTTGTTCAGCTTATTTTTTAAAATGAATCACCTAATATATAACAAAATGTGTAGCTTTTTAGTTTAAAATGGGTTTCTGGACTAGTCAGAAGTCATTATTAAGTTAAATAATGTAATAATAATGACTCCGAAAAGAAAATAAACTAACAGAGGTTTTTCAATAATGTGGTAAGAAATTCACAGGAGTTAAATACTTAATCAAAAACATTCAACTAAAGTAGAATTGCTCCTGAAATCCAGGCTGAATTTTTGGTGGATTAACTGGACAGATTCCACAAACATTTGTCTAAGCCATTATCTGGAAAATCACTTTCAACCCTAATACAATGAAAATTTACTATCCATGCTAATAACAATGTCCCATCTGTTTAAGCACTTTACAACCTACTGAAAGCCATACCTGCAGAGAGCCTTATGGCTCTGAATTCAAAAATGGTTGCAAGTTGAATACATGTGGCAGTATTACCTAGTAGATAAGACCTAAGAGCTTCCTTTTAAGGAATTTCTATGGTACTGTGAACCAACCTTGCAAAATAAACTACCCTATCAGCCAGGGGCAAATTTCGCAAGGCAATAGACTATCTATCTCTAGCCAGTGATAAGTGACTATTCAGTTTTGAAGATATTTTAATGTAATTACTACTTCTTCACGATTGAAAACTATCTGATATAAACACCCAAAGGATACATAAACAGTACAACCCCAAATCAAGTCCATTTATAAGCCATGAGTGTTTAAATGTTTAACAAATTTAGAACATCAATCAACCCATCTGGTTAATCAAGGAATACAAAAACTTGAAGGTAAAAGTGACAATTCCTTATAATAAAGGCCATTATTTCAGCTTTAAATAATTTTAAGCAAGGCAGGTAGGCATGTCTTTCCTCATTGAGTAGAGAGAATGGGACAGAAATACTTAAATTTGGTAGCAAACTGGCAGTCAACCAACCCAGAAATATCCAAGGAGTAAATTAACCAAATGATTAAGAATATTAATACAATCCAAAATAGTGAATTACTCCTATAATATGACAAATATTATTCCCTTTCAGAGGGAAAATACAGGTCAGTGTGTGTGACACTGGATAACTAATAAATGTGGCTGGACTTTTTAAATAATTCTTTCAGTTTACAAAGCATGTTGAACATGTTATGATTTTTTTGCAACGACTGTGTGTGGTAGGTAAGTTTAGAATCATCTTCATTTTTACAGATGAGAAAGCAAAGGCTCAGAGTGGCTCAGTTATTGCCCAAAGTAACACAAATTCTAAGAGGCAAAGTAGACACTTTTGGTTCTAAACCTAGTGTACATTTCTCAGTCTTTGCCTTTTCTTCACCATCTCCATCAATCCTGCTACTCTTATCAGTAGAGTTTTTAAAAGAATTACCTACATATAATATTTCATCAAAGAATAAGAGCCCCAATAGGCTGCAAATTCTGGAAACATTGCATACATCAAATTTAAAAACATTGTGGGACGCTTTTGCATATAAAGAGATGCTATGTTAGATGGTGATATTCCTTCTAGTAGAATCAAATTGAGGCCTGAGTAATTCTCCAAAGCCAGCTAAAAGAAAGCAGATGAAAGGTGATATACCAGATTGTTTAATCAGTGTCCAATTTACTAAATACATGTTCACAAATGGAGTGACTTTTGATGATGTGAATGTACAATCAAACACACCTGAGCAGAAACTTTGGCAAATATTATCTCTCTTCAAAACACTGAAGAATCAGGAAAAGTGAAAAATCAAAGGAAGAAGTTTCAGAGCGAACAAAGAATAATTTGACTGTATCACAAGGAACACTAGTGGATTCCTAGAGCTCAAGGGGAGGCTCTAAGCACTGATCCAAAAGCATCTAAATGTTTCCAGAAATGTGAGCTTCTCTCCACAATATTCAAGATTGATGAATCAGGCAGCAGAGAATTGTTCAAGGAAATAAAAGGTCTATGTAAAGTTTCCCTACTCTAGTTTACCATCCAAAGACCTGTATAAGTCTATCGTTGTGTCAAATTTTCCATAAAAAGCTGGGAACAGATGATAGTATCTTTAAATGCAGTTCTAAGACTTTGGGGCCTTGAAAAATCTTAGCGCTTACTCCAAGGAGATTCCAACATTCCAACAATCTGGCGTGTTTAGACCAACTTTAGTAGATTCATATTTTAAAAAACTGCTGCTGATCCATCTCAGGCAGAACATTTCTCCAAAGAGAATATTTAATATGTAATTTTTATATTGTTTAGTTTTGTTTATTTGATTAATTTTGTTATGTATTTTTGTTAGCAATTATTTGTATTTTCAAGGTATGAAATACATTTTTAGGAAAAGAATATCCAAAGTACAACATTTTGTCAGAAGAAAATGCAGCTAGTATACGATAACATAGAAAAGCTGAGTCATTAGTTGGAAGATACTCATACGATTAAGGCCACAGGGAGCCTTTCTTCCAGCAAGAGCCATAAGAGTACAGAGAAGGGGGAAAATTGTGTGACCTGTGCCAAAATGATGAGAAGAATTTCACAGAAGAGGTGAGACTTGAGAAGGACTTTGAAGAATGGGTAGGATTTGGTTACATGGAGAGAGGTCAAGAAGTTTTTCCAGGCCAGGAGAAATTGAGTAAAGTCTTTGAGTTAGAAATGAGCATGATCTAGAACTGTGAGGAAACCAGTAGGACTGGAACGAGTTGTTTTTTCTTTTTATTTATTGAATAAATATTTATTGAGTAACTACTAAATTTCTAGCAGCATACTAGGTGAGAGAGAAACAAGATAAATAATGCATAGTTTTGCTCTCAATAACCTCATTGATTAGCTAGAGAAACTCTAATAGTAAGAAACTGTGTTCAGCTTCCTGTAAAAGCAATATGACTATTGTGGCTTAGTCAGAGATTCCCAAAATGTGTGCCATATAGCACATTCCTATTTTGCCAATGGGTTACAGGTGTGACAAGATAATGACTCTGTCATTCCTCTATTGGAGAGCAGAGAGAGCACTTTGAATATTCAACTTTGTCTGTGAGTTGCCTTTTCCTTGAAAGTATCAAGAATTATCATTTTATATATATTTTGTGATGTAAAATAATCAGGAAACGCTGGCTTTACCAAACAGGTTGATATTTTGTATTGATATTTTGTATTTGATATTCAAAAAAATCCATACACAGCTAGGCATGGTACAGAAGTTCCATAATGTCCCTATAGCTTCCTTTTATCGTTTTGTTTCACCATCTTTCATATATGGCTTTTACTTTCATGGTTGCCACATGACTCCTAAATGGCTGTTCCAGGTCTGGCCTCTTATCTGCATTCCAGTTATGAAGAATATGAATAATATGGGCTATTCCCATATTAGGAAACCAAAACTTATTCAGAAATCACCAATGTTGCAATTGTTCTCATTGATCAGAACTGTGTCGTGCGAGTAGCTTTAGCTGCCAGAGAGTCTGGGGAATATAGATTTTTAGCTGGATACAGGCTATTCAAAAGAAAATCATAGCTCTTCTAGCAAGAACAAAGGAGAGTGGTAATTGGGTCTATTGGATCTGCTCCAGAGGCAAATACATAAGCAAACAATTATAATGTAATGTATTAACTTAAGCAATATATAGACTGTCTTGGGAAAAAAGTGAAGGGATACATTAATTCTGCCTGAGGAGGTAATTAATGTTTTACAAATGGCAGAAAAATTGAACAGAGTCTTGAGTCTAAAGAATTAATTTAGTGTAAGCCCAAATTATGACGGAACAAAAATCCCAAGGAGGTGAAGCGTGTGGCTGAAAATTTGAGTTTGGGAGCCAAAACGTCAAAGACATCCGCCAATCTTTGGTTTTTTTGAGGCCCGGAAGCTTACATCAGCATGAGGAAGCTCCCTCTGTGTTTTGGGATCTGCTCTTTGTGGCTAGGGAGCCAGTGCTTGGAGAAGAAAGATTCTACAAAGAGAATCAGTGGCAGACCTCAATAAGAGTAGTGGAGCATACCCACTAGGGTGGCTACTACCAAAAACAAAATAACAAGTGCTGGTGGCAAGATGGAGAAACTGGCATCCCTCATTCACTGTTGGTAGGAATGTAAAATGGTGCAGCTTCTGTGGAAAACAGTATGGCAGTCCTCAAAAAATTAAAAATAAAGCACCATATTATATAGCAATTCCATTTCTGATTATATACTCAAAAGAATTGAAAGCAGGGTCTCAAAGACATATTTGTACACCCATGTCCACAGCAGTATATTACAATAGCCAAAAGATGGAAGCAACCTACGTGTCCATCCACAGATGAACAGGTGAACAAAATGTGGTATACGTATACAATGGAATATTATTCAGCTTTAAAAAGGGAGGAAATTCCGACTCATGCTACAACATAGATCACCCTTGAGGACATTATGCTAAGTAAATAAGCTAGTCACAAAAAGACAAATACTGTATGATTCCACTTACATGAAGTACCTAGAGTAGTCGAATTCATGAGACAGAAATAGAATGGGGTTGCAAACGGTTGGGGCGATAGTGGGGTGGAGAGTTATTGTTTAATAGGTATAGAATCTTAGTTTTGCACGAGAGTTCTGGAGGTTGGTTGCAAAACAGCATGAATGTACATAATACTACTGAACTGTACACTTAAAAATGGTTAAGATGGTAAAAAAAAAGGTAAATGCTTACCTTTTTTACTTACCTCACCTTACCTTTTTGCTTACCTTAAAGTTGAATGCTTCACACAGCAACAATTTTCCACTATTCTGGAGCTTTACACTGCTAGGATTTTTGTAGTAGTGTATGTCTAGGCATGATTTAAAAATATCACTTTATTTTTTATGGGTGCTTTTTCA
Source organism: Ceratotherium simum simum (assembly GCF_057802395.1). NCBI lineage: Eukaryota > Metazoa > Chordata > Mammalia > Perissodactyla > Rhinocerotidae > Ceratotherium > Ceratotherium simum. The sequence continues at coordinate 30,039,774 of NC_141924.1, read as the reverse complement.
TGTATTTTTCAAACACTAGCACTATAAAAGAAATGTCCCAGAAAACAGACAATAAAAAGAGTAGTGGCAGATGCTGTGCGATGGCCTACCTCGCCTACCATTTTTAAAACCACTGTGAAAATAATGCTCACACCATCAGATGCTGTTTTGGAATGAAATCATATTACTCTAGAGATAGATTTGAAACAGAAGTCTAGTTCTTACCTACTTGGCTGGTAGTCAGAAGTGACAAGCACCTGAAGGAGAAATGAGTGGTCTTTATAGAGGTATACAGTCTGTCTGCAAAAAGAATGTGGGCCGGAGTGAGGATGGGAGGAGCAATATTCCTAGGAAAGGAAAAAGGATATGCAAAAGCATTGAGGATGGCATTCCAGAACATGAACACAGTGCAGTATGAAGAGTTCTTAAGGTGCATAAGAAAGAGTTACTGGAAATGAGACCAGAAAGGTAGGCAAAGATGTTCAGTGCTGACTGTGTGCCAACCAGGTATATATATTATCTCAATTAATCCTCACAATTCTCCCAGGAGGGAGGTGCTATTAACATCCCCATTTTACAGATAAACAAAGAAAACTTGGAGAGGTAAAGTAACAGTTAATATTATACGTATGATTTGTCTCAGGCTACATGGGATTGATCTGAGTGGTCCATGATGGTATTGTCTTTTAGGAACAAGCGAGTTCAATGTAGCCAACAAAAAATATGTATTTACTGGGTGCAAGGTATGTAGTCTAAATAATCCTTTACGTGTATGTAACAATACTGTCCACAAAGAACTTTCCAGCACCAGGAAATAGGTAGGCAGAATTCTTCCCAACTTATAGAGCCCCATTTAGAGGGATTAAGTGAGTTATCAGAGAGCTATGAGTGCTGGAGATACAACTTGAATCTAAGTCTTCTGTATTTTCTACTAAACCTCACTGCCTCATTTCTCTATGGGTTGATTTTTTTCCTTTTTCGTGTCCATCACCTCTTTATCCCAGTCAGAGGGCACATTGTTTGGCAACCTTTTCTAAGGCTTTGGCAGTGGATCCTATCTCTGAGATGAAAACCAAAGCCACAAATGCTTCTTATGGTGATTTCTCTTGTTGGTTGCAAGTTTTAGTCCACTAAATGCCCAACCAAAGCTAACACATGACTTCCAATTCCATCTTATTTCAGAAATACCTCTAACTTTACCATAAAATTCTTCTATGACTCCTGCTCTGTGTAATCATGTTTATTTTTTAGTTATACAGGAAATTATGAGTGGCCTTTACTGGAATTCTGTTGAAATATATAAAGAGCTATTGACCCAAGTCCAATAAAAGACATAATTTAATATGTCTGACTGACATAGGATAGAACTGACATAGGATAATTCACGGATAGTTTAATTTGGATATAAATTGAATTGTTTTGAAGAGGAGGAAGCATTGTTGAGAATTAATGGCAAATGCAAATTATAGAACATTTTAAAATATTTATATTAGATTATTTAAATCCATCCATATTTACCTGATTTTAGTTAAGCAATTACTACCCACCAGATAATGAGTTGAGCACTTTCGATCCCCAAGCCTGGCTAGAAAACTGGAGGTGAAATAGTAACAGAGGGGGTACACCAGGCATGACAGAAGGCAGAGCAGAGGAGCCAACATTAAGGGGGTGGGGTGAGACCTCCAGCCCCAAGTGCTGTGTGACTCCAAGAATTCTTGCAGCCAAGCATAAGCTCCCCCGGCCCCCACCTCTATCCAAGCAAGCGTGGGCAAAGGAGGCCCTGGAGCAAACAGAAATGGAATCACTGGAGAGATGAGAGGGAGAAAATGTTAAAACAAGAGAAAACGGTATTTTGGATTAGAAGGAAGAAGAAGAAGAAGGGAAAGGCAGAGTGAACTGTCACGTCAAATGCCACGGAGACCAAGGGAGCGAGGCAGGGGAATGTGGTTTAATTTACCAGTTAGAAAGTCCTTGCTGATTTTAACAGGAATCTTTTCCGGAGAACATGGTGTCTAGAAGCTGGGTTGCAACAGGTGGAGAACAATCAGGGGAGGAGGAAGTGGAATGTAGTATGATCCCCTTTTCAAAAAGTTTGTGTTAAGGGAGTTAGAGAGGAGAGAAATTGTGAGGATTTCTGCTTATTATGGCCTTTTTCTTTTTCATACCATGGGGACAGGGTTATCTTTTGAAAGTAAGGATTTTGGAAGTGGGGCGTAGAAATCAGAGAATGGTCGAGAACCGAAGGGAAGATTTAAGCTGTGCTTTAAAAGGTAAACGAGATTTACATCAAGATGACAAGAGAATGACTCCGTGTTTATTCCTTAAAAACTGGATCTGTCGACTCTGAGTGCCTACGCTGCAGTGTATTTTGATGTGCTGTTTAGTATACTCTGCCTAGAAGCAGGGAGTTCTTTGTTCCACGTGCCACAGGATTCCTGTCCCATTAAAGCTGTATTATCTCCAATATTAATGCAAAAATCTGAGATGTACAATTCCCAGACACTGAGAGCACACTTTGACAGACATACATGTGACAGAGGGCAGCATTCACTCAGTATTATCAAAAATAAACATACACATCGATCTCTCTAGAAGGCCGAAAGAACCTTTCAACATAAAATGATGGGGTTACAGACACTCTTTTTTAAATGAGGTGAACAATCCATTTAAAACAATTTCATTAGACCTGTTTGACCTCAGAACCCTTCTAGAGTAAATGCATTCATTCATTCGTATCAATTACCGGGTCCTAACTTGGGTAACTGTGATGCATTCCACAGACAATGAATTGTCTTTAATCTGCCCTTGGAAATGCACCAAAGTACTACAAAGACTCAAATTGAAATTAAAGTGTCTTCAAGCTGCAGAGCAGACCAAAGTATGACCTGAGAAATGCCATGTTAATACAAGCCTATTCTTTTAAATTCTAGCCTAGACTAGAATTGCATATTGTGGATTTTCTTACCATTTACAACATGATCTTCAGCTATTTAAATGTAACTTTAATCCACGAATAAATGCTTTTCTTCCCATGTGAGTATATCACGCCATCATTTGTGGGCTACAAACCTGTGTCAATCAGAGCATTGTACCAGACAGTCTGCCCTTCTACTTTCCCTTGTAAAACTGCCACGGATTACGTCAAGTTGCATTTCCCCTCTGCCCACCAGATAATGAGCTGGCACATGTAGGAAAGATCGATGTCACACAGGAGGGGGAGATAGTCTTGAAGCTACCACTTTCAGTTGCCATTTGATTCCATTTGCAGAAATCAATCTCCTCCTCCTCCTTGACAACTCTGAATGGGTTATCACGGCAGCGCCAGTTCATTGGATAACCAAGTGTTCCCTTTCGCTCAGGATAACGGTTTCCATCCCAATCAAATGGAAATGAAATGCTTTGGCAGCAGGGGAGAGGAAGGGGAACAAACAAGGAATCTATTGTATGTGTGAAAATGGGGTATGCACAAGTGTGTATATATGCGAACACATGTGACACTACAGGGTGGCTACCCATATGTAAGAAAATAGCTACTAAGCTGATGCCATCCACATCTATTCCTGAAAACTCCATGTACTTGGAGACTGAGGGCAACTGCAACTGTGTCACAGTCTATTGTGTAAATATTCACAGACATACTCGTGGATAGTAGATGTTAGCCAACTTTTAATTCACTGTGCTACCCAAGAAGCAGGAAAAAAGCCCTAAAACTTATCACTTATGCTTGAATTTATGGTGGACGTTTTATATTTTTTAGAAGAAAAGTTGCCTGGTGATCTAAAAGTGGATAATACTCCAAATGAAATAATGAGACCCCATGCAAGCAAACTAACTACTGAACTTGGCAGGAGTTGACAACCAAAGAATAGACTCCAGTCAAAACTTGAAGGATCATAGTTGTAGAAGCCAAGGGCCAAGAGAGGATGGAAAGGATTTACTCTCGCAGAAGCCCTGCTTCTGAACACCCACCGCAGCACAGTGTGAGAAGGTCTGATGTGTATCTTAGAAAGGCCCCCAAGGGAAAGTATAATTAGAAAGAGACTAACTCATGGAGAACTGAGAATTAAGACACTAATACAGGTAGAGGATCAGACCAAAATGTGTAACAAAGGATAAAGGCAAGGAGGCAGGAAGAAAGCAGAGCTGTGGATATGGAACAACAAGTTTCAGAAACACTTAGGAAAGATTAGGATGGCAAAGAAGACAAATTATTTCTTGTGGTTACATTAAACATTAGCTGCCATCAACCCACACTTCTTGGAGTAAAGACAAACCCTTCCTGTTCTTAAAGTGCTCTGTTCCAGTCCAAGGTAAAGAGCTGTGTGTATCCTGCTACCAACTTACTTTAATCACCTCCTATTCACCCCATTCATGAGGGAGAGATTCTTGCCCTATACTTATGGAATGGCCAAACACACAATGCCTGACACTGGACAGATGAGATGATTGACAGCAGTTCATTAGTCACATATGCTCACAGCCCAGGGGAGGAGAACACCACAAGCTGTGCAGGGCTACGTGGGAGTTGCACTCAGAAACAGAGTGACCAGCTGGGGCCTGTGGGAGGCAGGCTTTGTAGTATCAAGAGGGTGGGATGACCCTCAGTTCTGTGGGAGGATGCGATTGACTGGTTTGAATGATCCGGTGGACTGGCAGGGAACTGAAACCGACTACTCAAGCATAAGCAGGAACTTCACCTGGTCTCCTTGATAAGGAAGGCCGTTTGACTAGGAAATCTTATCCATGGGGCAGAATTGGGAGGGGAACTTGCAGTCAGGCCATCTGAGGTTTCATTGGATATCAAGGCAGCACATACTATTGGGTCTTAATTTTAGTCTTTACACCACACACCTGAAGAGGAACCAGAAAACTGGCAAATGTACCACTCCTGCTTCCGCCCTTTGGAGCTTCCTTGTTTCTTAACGCTGTGCTTGGAATACATCACGTGTTTGAGGAAAATTATCTACCTCATCACCCATCTCTACCTTTACACTCAGTTTCCAGGAGGGTACAAGAAGCAATTGAACTTTTGGTTTCAGGCAGTTTGCCTCTTGCTTTCAAGGCTATATGTGAAACAGAAACAGACAGAGGTAGGACAAGAGTCAACAAAGTCCTTAATTAAGTGGAGTAGGTCATAACAGCAGCAAGCATTTGAAAATAAGATTTGGTACCTATGTGTTGCCAAGAAACTGTCTGGAGGATGTGGGCACTAATTGCTATTTTTTAAATATACTTTCAAAAATTACTTGCCTAGACAATATTAAAGGAGATGGAAAGGAAACTGGTGTCCATTGAATTACTCAATGGATAATAAGTTGTCCAAAACAGATGATAAAACTGATTGGACAAAATGCAATATGTGGGAAATGTTCTACTTTCAGTACATGAGGTGCATTGATTCTTCTATTTGTCTCTACTTGTGTTTGGGGATAATTCCCCATGATGTCTTTCTGAAGATATTAAGCTTAGCTTTCAAAGATCTCATACACATTTACAAGATTATTTTCAGAAATTTTACTCTAGTAACTTTCAAAGATCTCATACACGTTACGAGATTATTTTCAGAAATTTTGTGCTAGTAACTTGACATCGTTTTTGTACTAAAAATAAAATACTATCAACTTCAAAATTTTAGCAACTCCTTTACCAGTTCTCTCAAGCAGAAATAATTGTGCCATCATCTGATGTTCAAAGTGCTCCGTTCCTTCATTATAGTACTTATCATACTGTAGAGTAATTATGCATTTATATGTCTGTCTCCCCCTCTAGAAGGTGAACTTTTTAAAGTAAGGGATGATCTTACTTCTTCCTTGTATTAACATCCCCATCACTAGCACAGTTAACTAACATAATAGTCTTTTAGTAACTTTTTGTGGAATGAGTGAATGAGGTAATGAATGGCATCCCCCTAAACTCTGAATTTATATATACAGATGCCTACTTGACATGTCCACTGGACTATACATTAGATAGTTCAAAGTTAAAATATCCAAAAAGACATGTTAATATGTATTCTTTCAAATCTTCTTCTTACTCAGTACTTCCTAAGTCAGGAAATGATAGTACCACATGCAGCCACTAAGACCAAAAATGTACAAATCAACTGGAAGGAAATGTTCCCCAACTCCTTAATCCAGTCCAGTGGCATGTCCTGTCTACACCCAAAGTGTAATACATATCCATTCACGTCTCTCCATTTCTGTTACCATCACCCTAGTCCTATCCACCATCACTTTTTACCTGATCTCATTTCCACTTGTACCCCAGTTTGTTCTCCACATAGCATCTGTGGTGATCTTTTAAAAATATAAATCGAGCCAGTGGCATAGTGGTTAAAGTTCAATGTGCTCTTCTTTGGTGGCCCAGGTTCAGTTCCTGAATGCAGAACCACACCACTTGTCTGTCAGCAGCCATGCTGTAGTGGCAGTTCACATAGAAGAACTAGGACTTATAACTAGAATATACAACTATGTACTGGAGCTTTGGGGAGAAAAAAAAGAGAGAGGAAGATTGGCAACAGATGTTAGCTCAGAGCAAATCTTTTCCAGGAATGAAAGAATGAATAAATAAACAAATAAATAAACCACATGTCACTTTTCTGTTGACGCCCCCCACAAGCTTCCCATATCTCCTACACTAACGTACGTTGGCCTTAAGTGCCTTAAATGTAGATCCTTTCTACTTCTCTTGCTCCCCCTCCCCTGACTGACTGCATTTCTCTGTCTGCTCCAGCTCCCCTGGCCTCAGAGATCCTCAGATAGGCCCAGCTCATTTCGTCACGTGGTTTTATTCATGAGCTGTTTCCTTTGCATGAATTATTTGTCCTCTAAATGTGTTCATGACAAGTTCCTTCTTGTCATTGAGGGGTCAGCCTAAATTCCAATTCTTTATTAATACTTTCTGACTTTTCAATCTAAAGCAGCCCCTAGGTCACTCCTTTCACAACATCTGGCTTTATTTTCATCACAGTATTTATGGTCATCTGAAATTTTCTTATTTGTTTACTTATGCTCATCTTTATTGTTCATGGCTAAATTTCCAGGGGTTCAAATAGTGCTTGGTGCATAAAAGACCTTCAGTAAATGATGTTTATGAATGAATAAGTTCAAGAATGCATTAAAAAGCTGAATCAATGCATATATAAATGAGTTGGTAAATAAATGCATGAATAAAGGAATTTTATTTCTTGACATTTATATTATCTTGATTATATCAGTACTAATATGAAATATTACATATTACTAATCATGAGCTATCCATCACTATAAACTTCATATGACATATATAAATGAATGAAATTTCATAAGAACCACTCTTATAAACTTAGATGTATTTAGATTAAGAAAACCCCTTGACATACTTTTTTTTCCACTGCCATAATTCATAAGCAAATTTTAAAAACTTCTCATTGCAGTTAGCTTTATTCTATTCTCTTACCTCCTCTTTCCTTTATCCTTTACAAGTCTCTAATGCTAGAAAATTCTCCTTTTTCCCAATTTTCTTCAGAAGCAAGACCATCAGTAGAGCAGTATCATAGAGTAATTTGAATCTTCTCAGATAATTTGACTAGTCCTATATTTATTGAAGAAATTGAATTTCAAGTTAAAATCTTCCCAAAAAGAATATTCCAGGCCCAGATATCTTCGCTGATTGTCTACCAAACATGTAAGAAAAAAATAATACAAATTCTATGTAAATTCTGCAAGAAAATTGCAGAGGAAGAAAAATCTTTCCAGCTCCTTTATGAGGCAAGTATTATTCTAATATCAAAATCAGGCAAAAATATTATAAGAAAAGAAGACTACAGACTTATCTCTTGTGAACAAGTATACAAAAATTCCTAAGAAAATATTAACAAATTGAATACAACAACATATTAAAAGAATAATACATCGTGACAAAGTGGGGTTTATCTTAAGAGTGTAAAGTTAGTTTAACACTTGAAAACAAAATCAATGTAGTTCACTGTATTAACAGACTAAACAAAAATATGATCATCTCACTAGATACAGAAAAATCATTTCACAAGATCCAATATCCTTTCCTTATTAAAAAAAAAAAAAAACTCTCAGCAAACTGGGAATAGATACTTTTTTAAATTTAATGAAGGGGATCTATAATAAACTTACAACTAACATCATTCTTAATTGGGAAAGAATAAACTTACTTCCTAAGATCAGGAACAAGGCAAGGATGTCCACTCTCACCACTTCTATTCAACACTGTACTGCAGGTTCTAACCAGAGCAATAAGGCAAGAAAAAGAAATAAAAGTACCCAAGAAATAAAAATCTTCAAGACAGTATGGTATTGGTGTGAAGATAGGCAAATAACTCAATGTGAAAAGAGTCCAGAAATAGACCCACAAGTATATAGTCATTTATTTTTAACAAAGGAGAGAATATTCAGTGGAGAAAGGATTGTCTTTTCAACAGATAATATTGGGATGATTGATTTCCATATGCAAAAGAAAATGACATTTGATCCATATCTTATACCATATACAAAAATAACTCAAAATGAATCATAGAAATAAATGTGAAACTGAAAACTATAAAACCTCTAGAAGAAAATATAAGAAAAAGTCTTCGTGACTTTGGGTTAAGTGAACAAGAGGGAAAACATCCAAGAAACCATAGTTCTTACTTTTTAGTGGGTAGTTTAAAATGGGGTCAATAAGTTATTCCTTAATAGAAAAAATTTACAGATTTTAATGACTCACATAAATAAATCATTGGATATATTTAGGTTTAGCGTTAATAAGAATTCTGCGCTAAGGTTGATTGACAAGTGTTGTCTAATTTTTTCAAATTTTTTTTAGCATCATTGGGCTAAAGTCAACTTGTGAGTACACTAAATAAAGGGAAAAAAGACAAAGAATTAATTTATTGAGCTGAATAAAGTCTATTGTTTTCCCAAGGACTCTACCTAGATCATTATTTTCGCCTCTGCTCTTTTCATTCACTAGAAATCCCTGTCTCCTATTCAACCCATATCCATGATAAGTCCCCTTTAGCTTACAGCTTCTCCCAACGATAAACAAACAGCTAGGAAACCTACCATCCAACAGTGTTCCATGGGAAAGCCCAGACGCACTTTTGCAAAGCTCTAAGAAATGCATTATTGAGAGGGGCTCCAACATCACTGAGAAGCTTGCCATCTGGTGGTGGAAGATGCTGTTACAGACTGACAGCAATGGAATATGATAAGATCTCAAAACAATAGAGCCCAGTTGGGTGGTGTTTAACTGTGAGAAGGCAGGTGGCTGCAATAAGCAACAAGAAAGGTCTGAATAGCAGCCAGAAAATGGGAGTGGTGCTGTCCCACAGAACCCTATAGAGATGGTTATATAGAACACAGTGCCCTAGATAGATAAGCAACCCGTAAGGGTTATTGCTCAACCTATACAATCAAAATAATTCAAGGATGGATGATCAGGAAGCTGAGGTCATTCACTCCCATAAAAATCATAATCTCTTGCCATTTACTAGATCTGAGCCAGATATTAGATCTAGAATCCAATGATGAAGGAGAGGCCCGGTCCTCGGAAGGAGAACTCTGTAACACCATTACAAGTATTATAATTATTCCCTTGGTCTTTCTCCAAAGGGAACTATGGTCATTGATGTAGGTAGCCACACTGGGGAAAGGGGAATACTCAGACTATTCAGACATTTAAAAATGTCAGACACAGGATCTGAGTTGATACTGATACTTGGGAACTTGAAGCATGATCAAGATGCCCCTGTTAAAATGAGGATGTTTGGGAACCAACTAACAGAATCTGGTCCATATTCAGCTTACCAGTAAGTCCATTGAGCTCATGGATCCACCCAGTGCTCGTTTCCCCAGCCACCTAATGAATAATTAGAATGGACACACTTGCTAGTTGGCAGAACTGATGCATTAGTTCCTTGGTCTGTGGGGTAAGAGCTATCAGAGTGGGGAAATCCAAGAGAGAGACTCTGAAAACTCCCTTCCTCAATCTGGCTAAGATAGTGAATGCAAAATAATATCTTATCCTGGGGATTGGCAGAGATTGGTGCCACCCTTAAAAAACTAAATGATACAGAGGTAAAGGTTCTAATCATATCTCCAAAAATAGTCTGGTCCCTACAAAAAACAGACAGATTCTGGTGGATTACAGTAGACTATTTCAAACTCTACCAAGCAGTAGATGCTATTAAAGATGCAGTGAAAGTTACTGGAAGAGATTAACACAGCCTCAGTATACAGTACATAGCCCTCTATCTGGCAAATGCGTTCTTTTCTATCCTTATTGGGAACAAAGAAAAGAAGCAGGATCAGAAGCAAATAGCCTTCACATGAGATGGGCAACATTATGCTAACTCTCCCACTTTTTGTCATAAGGGAGGCTGAAGAAACTTGGACCATGTGTACATTTTGCAAAATTTTGTAATAGTGCATTCTATCAATGATGTCATCTTAATCAGACTGGATGAACAAGAAATGGCAAGCACATTAAGGTCTTGATAAGACACATGCACTATAGATTTTGCAGAACCCACCACATCACTGAAGATTTTAGGGGGATGCTGGTTTGGGGAATGCTTGAACCTCCCTTCTAAAGTAAAGAAGAATGTGTTGCATCTCATACCTCCCATCACTAAGAAAGAAACACAAAGATCTATCAAGTTTAAATTGGGGCCAGATTTGGAATGGGCTTTGCAGCAAGTGCAAGCCACATTGTAAACACCCCTGCCTCTTGGACCATGCAAGCTGGCAGAAGCTGTGGTATTAGAGATGGAAAAGATGCCTTGTAGAGATTACGGCAAGCATCAGTAAGAGCATCACAAAGTGGATCTTTAGGATTCTGGAGCAAGGCCATGTCATCTGTAGCAGAAAATTATATACTGTTTGAAAAACAGCTCCTGGAATGTTGTTGTGCTCCCACAGAACAGGAGCACCCAGCCATAGGATCTTAGGGACTGCGAGGCCAACCTGCCCATCATGAGCTGGGCTCTGTCAGAACCAAGTTATAAGACCATGTGGGCCCAACAGCAATCCGTTGTGAGATGGCAGTGGTATGAGCATCTGAGATGGAGCCCTGGCTGCAACAGCGAGCACACGTAAGCTGCAGGAGCAGGCGGCCCAGACACTCATGCCATCCACCGTGGCTGTCCCTACAGCTCTCTCTCTACTTAGGCTAATTCCACATAGGAAAGGAGACCCTTATTACCAGTTGATAGAGAAAGAAAAAGTTGAACTTCACTCATAGATGATTTGGCTCAATATGTTAAGGAAAGCCAAAAAATGGACTACAGCTGCATTATAGCCCCACTTCTTGATGGCCCTGAGAGATAGAAGTGAGGAGAAATCCCACCATTGGGCAATGCACCTAACTATTCACTTTGTGTGGAATGAAAACTGGCCTGAGGTACAAAAGATATTTAGATTTATGGGCAGTGGTGAATGGCCTAGAAACTTCATCGGGCAATTGAAATGAAAAAATATTGGCATAGCTAGGACAAGGAAGCCTTTAGAAGAGGCACATGAGTGGACACACAGGAGTTGTCACAAAACTTGAGGATTTTTGTCTGATATTTGAGTGTCTACAACAGACTGTCCATCATGGAAGAGGTTCTAAATAACTGGGCCAGTCGAGGTCAATCAGTCCCTGCATCAACTACCCCAGTTTTGGCATGGTAAACTTGGTGATAAGGATGGGAGCTATCCATGACCCAAACTATAGGCTCCCCCTCACCAAATCTGATCAAGGTCCTGCCATTGCGCAATGTACTTTGCCAGCAACTGAGCTTCTGATATGGTACCATGCTTCAATGAAACCACCAGCACTTGGTGGCAAGTAAAGTGATTACACTGGACTTCTTCTACCCTAGAAGAGGGAGCAAATCATCTAGACTATTGACACATATTTTTGGTATGGGTTTGACTCTGCTGGACCTTAGCTCACATCTCCATCTGGAGGCTCTCAAAGTTTGTTCCATCAACAAAGAATCCCAAATAGTATCAATTCAGTCCAAGGGACTCTTTTTGCAGCAAAATAGGTCCAAGAGAGATAGGTCCAACATGGGTTCTACTGGTCCCACCACATACTGACCCCTCAAACTGAAGCTCCAGCTTGGGAGTGATACCCAGAGAAGATAGGGTCTCATCTTCCAGCTCACAGTATATGCTCTAAATCAACAGTATGGTACCATGAGCCAACACATAGAGTACATGAATTCAAAAATCAGGAAATAGAAATAGGAGATTATCATCATTTTCAGTGGTCCGCTTAGGGAATATATGATTCTCATCTCTGCAACTCCAAGCTCTGTGGATCTAGAGGTTTTGGTTCCCAGAGGGAAACACTTTCTCCATGGAATGCCACAATACTTCCATGAAATTTTAAGCCATGACTGCCCTCTAATCACTTCAGCCTCCTCACGTCAAAAAACCAGCAGACCAGGAAAGGAGACGCAATCTTGTCTCCAGTGTTTGACCCTGATCATCAGAAGGAGGTAGGACTGCTGTTATACCAAGGCGGAGAATATATATCTGACACCTAGTAATCTATGGCGGCATCTCTTGGTACTGCCCTCATCTATCTCAACAGTAAAAGAAAAAGTGTAGCAACCGTATCCTGAACTGGGACTCAAACCCCATACAGACGTTAATGTCACTAAGATCAGCATAAGTGCTAGATGAACTTGAGGGGTGTCTAGAATGGGTAGTAGTATAGGAAGATGATGAGTATCACTTGTGATTCCAAGACTAACTATAGAGGCAGGCACTGTAGTTTGTCCCACTAACCTTTCTCTTGAAGTTTTCCTAGGAAAAGAGATCAGCTAGAATTCTGGAGAAGCTGTTTCTAGATGGGTGAACGTGTTTCATGAAGCAAGTGGAGTCGAATAACTCAAGGTGTGGACTGTACAGTAAACTGTGCTGCACCCCTCCCTTCCCCTCTCCAGGACTGAGAAACTCATTCTTTCAGTCACTGGCAGTATTACCTCTCTATGACTCACAGCTGAGTCCTCGTCCAGGAATTATGCTTGGCCAAAGGGAACTGCTTTACTCAGGGTTATGTCAGCTCCTGGTGTTAGCCCATGCCCAATATCTATCTGGTCAATGTGTTGGTATAAAGTCCCAACCCCACTGCCTCAATTTTGGACACATCTGAAAGGCCATCCAAGCTTCAGAGCTCTCTGTGGAATCAGCTGAGGGTTTTGTTGAAACTGTGCCACAGATCAACTTCTTCCTCTGCTCAATTCTGCTTCTCTCGTTCCCTACAACTATTGTTCTTGAGACCCTGCCCCAATAAACAACCTGCACACAATCACTGTATAAAAGTTTGTTTCTTGTGGAACTGAAATTATGAGATTGACAGATCATTTTCATCCAATTTGAGGAACTCTTTTGATCAGTAAATTTAACTTATTTACATTTATTTTATTTTATTTTTTTTTAATTTTATTTATTTTTTCCCCCCAAAGCCCCAGTAGATAGTTGTATGTCATAGCTGCACATCCTTCTAGTTGCTGTATGTGGGACACGGCCTCAGCATGGCCGGAGAAGCCGTGTGTTGGTGCGCACCCAGGATCCGAACCTGGGCCGCCAGCAGCAGAGTGCACACACTTAACCACTACACCACTGGGCCAGCCCTATTTACATTTATTTTAATTACAGATGTATTATGACTGCATTTAGCCATGTTATTTCGTGTTACATGTTTACCACATTCTCTATTTCCTTTTTCTCCTTTCCTGCGTTTTGTTCATCCAAAAGTTACACACTATATTTTCATACTTTTTAAAATTGGAATTATTTATTGACTCATATTTATGTTTAATATTTTATATCAATTTTCTAAATGTGTTATTATTTATATCTTCCTTATAGAAAAGATAAGTACTTAGTAATGTGCTTTACTCCTACCTCACATTTTTACCATAAGATTTTAGTTCTGGATTGTCATTTGTATACATTTTTAGGGCACATTTGTTAAATATTAAATCTACTAAGTTTTTATTCATCCTTAGTTACCATATATCTTGTTGCATCCTCCTGGAATTCTTGCTCTTGTTTTTAATGAAATACTTCCTCTTAGATTCCTTTTAAAATTAGTCTTTCCGTGGTAAAACTTCTGAGGTCTTATATGCCTGAGAATAATTGCACATTACTCTCACTCACATTTATGTGAAGAGTTAGACAGACAGAAAATTCAATGTTGGAGTTTCTTTTCTTTTCTTTGAAAATATCCTTATTTTTAAAATTTTTGAGAAGTCCAATGTCAATCTAAATCTTGTACCTGTGGAGTAAACTATATTTTTCTCTATAAGCTTTTAGAAAAAAGCTTTGCCTTCCTTCTTTTCTTATTGATATTCTTAAAATTCAGTTTAATGTATTTAAGGGTTTTTTTGTTAGTTTTACATTGCTCTGCTTATTCTTTTTTGTTTGGCATTCTATGTACTCCTTCAAAATGATAGTTTCTTTTCTTCTTCTAATCTGAGAAATTAGGGTAAATTATATCTTTAGCTATTTCCTCCCATGTGCTCATTGTTTATTTTTTCTCTCTTATGGAAAATCTATTATACATCTGCTAAGACTTCTTCTAGCCTCCATATGTCTTAAGTCGCCATTTTTATGTTCCATCTCTCCATCTCTTATTGATCCCTTCCTAAAATTTATTAAATGAGTTTCTAAATCTGATCTTTCAATGCACTAATTCATCCTTTGATTATTTTCTTTCTGCTGTTCATTCATTGAGTTTTTTGTTCAAATTATATTTTATACCCAGTATTTTGAATGAATTCTTCTTTATAGCTGCTTACTCTTGCTATATCAATATCTTTCTTTCCCTCTTTGAAGATCATTTTTCTTTTTTTTTTTTAATGTTTTTTCCATCTGGTCAGGAATTCTTCTCATATAAGCTGTTAAACGTGTTGTCTTTCTTCCATAGTGATGGTGTTCCTCAGATAAGTTGCTATGCTTCCCTGTGGTCAACTCTCCCCTGGACATATCAGCCGTTGGGCTGATGATGAGTATGGGGGGAGTAGCTGAAGCAGCCCGGGCCCTACTTAGCAGCCTCCCATTAGTTTAGGACTTGGGAATGGAAGTGCCTCAAGGGAGAGAGCCTTTACAAACTCCCCCACACCAGGCAAATCTATCTTACAAGGAAACTCTTTGCACTTCCTCCAATATTACTTTACTGCAATATGATTTTCTCACCTTCCAGTTTAGATAAAGAGGTGGGAAGAAGAAGCAATAAATGGCAGTGGCCAGCCAGTCTACCTACACTTCCTGTTGTCTGCACCTCACCTCAGCTAGATGATACCATCTAAACATTCCACCCCCAAGTTGACATGGCACTGCTATTTTTCTGTCTTGCATTAATTACTGACTGGGAAATGATCTTCCCAAGGCAGTACTGGTGGGAAGCAAGGAGCAGGGAGATATCACAGCTAAAAATATGTCTTTGTACCTCTCTCCTCTCATTGCACCTGGTCCTCTTCGACTTTAGGGAACTGTTTCCCCCTTATATTAAAGCATAACCAACTTCCGTTTCCCAAGATTGTTTTTATTGTAAATGTAAACTCCTACCAAGAAAAAGGAAAATATTGACTATTTAATATCTGTAATGCAAATATTCTACTTAGATCCATCAACCTTCCTCCTGCTTCTGTGCATCTCCAGGTTTGGGCTTGGGAAGGAGGCATAGCAGCTCATGTTAGTTTGTCACCCTGTTCAACATCATTTGATCTGTGCCATTTAGACATATTCTTTAAAAATCAGATTTCTGGGGCCAGCCCCAGTGGCCTAGTGGTTAAGTTCAGTGTGCTGTGCTTCAGCAGCCTAGGTTCAGTTCCCAGGTGCAGACCTACACCATTCATCAGTGACCATGCTTTGGCGGCGGCCCACATACACAGAGGAATAGAGGAAGGTTGGTGGCAGATGTTAGCTCAGAGTGAATCTTCCTCAGCAAAAAATAAATAAAAAATAAAAAGTCAGATTTCTGGAAGCTCTTTCAATTTCTGAAAATACATAAAGAGTAGCCTTTTTTATATGTGAGTTTTCAGTTTTCTATCTGAAAATGATATAACATTAATCTATGTACCTTATTTAATAAAAATAAGGATGAATAAAACAACCTGAGACTAATTAAGCATAAGGTACCTCAAGCGTTAATTCTGGCACTATTTCAATTTTCAGTTCTTTGTTTATGATTCATATAATAGTTGGCTTTAGACAAATTAATTAGTTGTATGTGTCAAGCTAGTTAAATGCATGCTAAATATTTTCCCAAGAGAACTAAGTTGAAACTGGGTGCTATTAAAACCTTCAAATGAACAAAATCTGTTTTTAACAAGTCACACATTATTAATTGGAACTGGATAGTGAGGCACAGTTTTGGATGCTTGCCGAGAATAATTATGGAATTTCTTTTTTTACTGGAACAAGACGAGTTAATCAAAAAAAGCTAATCCAGCTCATTATGATCAAAGCTTGAAAGCATGGCCATAAACTACTCACCTTATCAGTTTGGGTTAGGGTTGAAAAAGCAAGTGGGGTCCAGTGATCATTCCTATGTTCTAATTGATACTTTAGAGAGATCTTCATCCAATTTCTTCATTTTAAGTAGGTAAGAAATTGAGTATTCAGAAAAATAATGTTATTGAACCAAAGTCACACAGCTGGTTGGTGGCAGAGCCAGAATTATGAAACAAATGTTTATTTCTATCATGGCTAAAAAACATTACTTATTCAGTAAGTTTTGTTATACATCATTCTACATTAAATCTAAATGGTTGTTGATGGCAAAGAAGTTCAAATATAATGATGTACACTTGAAATTTATATAATGTTATAAACCAATGTTACCTCCGTAAATAATAATAATAAATCTAAATGGTACTTTATTTTTGAAAAATTGTTATAAAATTTGTATAAAATATTTTATTAAAAATGGTTCCAAATAATTGAGTCATTGCCAAGAAGGACTCATTGTCTTCCATATGGATGTTTTTTTTATCTGTACCTGCTTAGTAGCCACTCAGTCGTCTTTCCTTCTCTTGGTACTTTAAGGAATTATCTTGCCTCCATGATGCACAGTCATGGTGGGACTCTTATTCAATGTGCCCTCTCCCTACCCCCTAACCCAAGCAAGTTCAATCAGATTCTCTCTTTCAAGACTTCCTATCCTGAGAAGCATGTTATAAGAGCAGGAAAAATGACAAGTTGAAGCATGTTCATTCTGAATAGTTATCGTTATCTAGACCCACACGTCTTCCTTGAGTTTGATTTTCCTAGGAGCTTGATTCTCCAGTATCCTCATCACCCTTCTAATTACCCTTCCCATTGCTCTCCCCATCATCCAGCAAACCGATGTCCTCTTCTCTCTGCATAAGTTATCCAGCATCAGTTTCTGTTGTTTGCGATCACGGGGATCTAATTGATACAATGCCTATCTCTGTACCTGAAGCAGGATGCAACTTTAACCAGATTTGTTGTGTGACCAGGAGTAGTGTTGTTCCCCTAAGAATTGAGCTGACACTCTTCATTTGTCCTACAGTTTCATTTGCTTGATCTTTTGGAAAAAACACAAACAATATAAGAGTTGGCCTAAAACTTTAACTTGTTAGCAAAAACTATCTATGATTACTGAACACACCTAGCCCTAATTCTCACCTAAACTCAGTATTCAAATGAAAAGAAGCAACTGCCCTCATACTTGAGGCTCAAAAGAAAGAAAAGTGTCCTAAGGAGACTCTCTAAAGAAGACTCATCAGAAAAAAAGTCTTAGACCTAGAGGGATTTAATACATTCTGCTGAATGTATTACTACTGAATTTTTAAACTGTGGGTTCCATGATGATATATATTTTAAAGAAATGGCAAACAATACATGTGTTACAAGGAGATTCTTAAATAAGCCTAGACTGACCTGGGAGCAGCAGAAAGATCACACCAAGCCTATAAAAAGCACTTAGTAATTATTTTAGGTTCTGGGAGTAGTTGGTACAGAGATGTGGGCAGCAGCATGTCAATATTGGAGAGTGAGCAATGCTT
Organism: Ceratotherium simum simum; assembly: GCF_057802395.1. Taxonomy (NCBI): domain Eukaryota; kingdom Metazoa; phylum Chordata; class Mammalia; order Perissodactyla; family Rhinocerotidae; genus Ceratotherium; species Ceratotherium simum. The sequence goes on along the minus strand of NC_141924.1, from coordinate 30,021,767 downwards.
TTGGAAACTGTTGGACATCCTGCTCTTTCCATTCTGACTGAAGAAACTGAATGACAAAGAGAAAAGAAGAAGAGGATGGGGGAAGAGAAAAATAAGAAGAAAAAAGAGGAAAAAGCTAACATTTATTACAGATATTAAGGTCCTACTATGTGTCAGATATATTCTAGGTGCTTACATTAATCATTTCATTTATTCCTACCTATCTTGTGATATAGATATTATTATGCTCATTGTATAGTTAAAGAAATTAGGGCTGTAAGAGATCAGCTTCCCTCAGATCACAAACTTGTGAGTGGAAGATAGTTGTTGGAGTCAGATCTGATTCTAAATTCCACGCTTACACTACTGCTAGTGCATTAGCTGCTCTCAGCTAGTACTCCACTGTTAGAATTACTACTATCATTGCTATTGGGGCATAACTAGAAAGACTCTGCAAAGAGTGAGCGAGACGTTGGTTAGAGAACTTCACTGAAAGGAATTTCTCTTCCTTCAGTGTGTCTTACATGCTTGTAAAGTTTCATTTTTGTGCTAGTATCTGATATACTCGGGTTGGTTTCTTAAGTATTCTTTCTCCTTTCTCTTCCCGCTCTCTTGTCAAGCTAAAAAATAATCTCTTTTTATTTAAAATTAGTTGATTTCAGCTAATTTCTGCAAGGTAATTTTTGCTACCAAACTGTAATCAGACCCAGCTGCAGAGTCGATCGATGCATTTGCTCTCCTTTCCATTTTTTTTTTTTTTGAAATCAACACAGAGCAGAGTCTTAAGAGCAGCATGGGAGTGGTGGGGAGGAGGCAAAGCAAATACTCGTGTCACTTAATTACACCTGTCTCCTGAAAACATAGTCCAAAGTGGGCCCTATGTTACTTAAAACAATCTTCCTTCTCTGCAGTATAACACAATGGTTAAGAGATATAGACCAAGCTACTTAGTTCAATCCATTTGATTTTAGGCAAGTTTTTCAGCCTGTCTATGCCTCAGTGTTCTTATATACAAATTAGGATGCACAGGATAAAAGAAGTTAATATGTGAAAAATATTTGGCCTTGTACCCGGCAAATAGTACCCCTTACTAAGTGTTAGCTATTATTTAAATTATGATTGTGTTACGATAAGATCTGTGTTTCTTCTTTCTTTGGGGAACCCATAGTAAACCTCTAGGCGAGAATAAGAATGACCGGCCTCCACTTTTTCTACCTCTTCTAAGTTGTTCTGACAGACGAGGGTGAGATCTAATTCTTTATTTGAGGCTACAAGTTTACTGGGCATCAAAAGATGGTAAACAGAATTAAAAAGTGAATGCATGGAATAGATTAAAATGAGAGATAAAGTTTGGACTAATCTAATAAAAAATGTATCTGAGTGACAGAAGTAAAAATAAAATCTGCATCTGCCTGGATGAAATTTTAAATGAGTCTTTAAAAATGGTTCCTAACTTTTATCCATTCTCCACATCAGAAGATCTTGAAAGATAAAAGGACACGCTAGCAATTTACAAGTACACGCAGACTGCAGGGCCTTGATGATTCTATTAATACAGACTTTGAAGTAGCTTAATATAAAGCACATACACTGTCTATAGATACAGCTTATGGTTCGCAAATATTATAGCAGAATTGATTTTGTTCATACCAAGGGAAATGGCCTAGAGATGGATCAAAGGGCCTTTAAAAATACAGTAAGACATTTACTATCTATAGCTGTTCTTACAGACTCCAAAATATCATCCAAAAGAAATCTAAGTCTTTGTATAACCAAATCTCTTTATCAAGTTTGCCAGTAAAGCTATGATATTTTCATATGTCAAATCAAGTTGCTCAGGCAGAGCAAAATCAATGCCATCACAACATCAATTTTCCAAGATTTTTAAACATCTACTTTTACATTTTGGGCAAAAGGTCAAATAACAGAAAAGTATCAGTTATCACGGATTGAGTAAAATAACGACTCTTTTCAGAAAAAAAATGTAGCTGTGTCTGGCAACCGTTTGCGCTATGATAATAAAAACCTAAAATACATAAAAAGGAATTATGATGTCCAAGATTACTTAGAATGTGAGGAAACACTCTCAAAAACTGTTGGTGGAAAGGAAATAGGTAAAAGTTTTTCTGGAAGAAACTCAATATCTTTATGTGTCTACTCTTTGACATACCAACTGCACTTCCGGGAATTTATTCCTCCAGGAGGCATTTGTGTAGTGATTCGGTGTAGAGTTCTCATGTGAGACTTCCTGAATTCAACCCTGGCTCTGTCACATACAAGTTAGGGGGAACTTCAGGGCCACAGCTGGTCCCTAAAATGCATTGGGATTAGAAAAAGTTGCTCCCTCTGTTCAGGCAGCCTAGAGACACAAGGTTTGACAACCAGAAGGTGACTTTGGCCATTTTAGAGTAAATCTCTTCTTTCTGCTAAAAACAGCCTTGGGTCAAGGTTTGGTGAAAGAAGTTCAAGCTGGATGTCAGTCCCAAATTGCCACCTAGGACAGGTGACCCTGTGCAAAGGAACAACCTGCACCATCTGGGGAGAGTCGGTAAGGGGTATTAACTTTACAGGATTAGTGTGAGTTTCAAATGAGATTATCTACATCAAGTGCTTATCATGGTGCCTGGCACATGGTAAGCACTCAGTAAGTGGTAACTATTATTTTATTATCACACTCTGCAGAAAATGAGTATTCAAAGAAAATTATTGTGCTATGCATTGCAGCAATGCTAATAAAAGTAAAGATTTTGAAATAATCTAAATATCCTCCAATAGAAGATAGTTGAAACAAAATCTAGTACAGCCTTGAAATTCTATAAACTTTATCTATTTTTCTCCAATTTTTTATTGTGGTAAAATGCACATAACATAAAATTCACTACTTAACCATTTTTAAATTATAGTTCAGTGGTGTTAAGCACATTTCTATTGTTGTGCAAGCATCACCACCATCCATGTCCAGAACTCTTTTCATCTTGCAAGACTAAAACTCTATAAACTTTAAAAATAATGAGATGGATCTATAGGCAATAAATAGAAAGATGTCTCTGCTATACTATTAGAAGTAAAGTTGGAAAGTTATAATATAATCTGAATCCATTTTTCAATATGAGAGAGAGCGAATTTAATGGGATTATCCTGTTAGCAACAATTTTCTGGAAATTGCCTTTCCTCCCATTCAATGGTTAGTCTAGAAGCTTCACGGTTGGTACAATGTGACACAGTATAATAGTAGTAGTTGCTACCTCGTTATTATGCTGATTAAATGAATTAATACTTGTATAGTAGTCAAATCACCAGTGGGCACTTATTAAGTGCCACAGAAATGTTTCTATTCTTGATACAATGAAAATTGTATCTTTCTCAAGGTAGATCTTGAGAAAGATCTATCTCAATATGTGTCCTCTAAGACAGACAAGAGAATAACAGCCACTGAGAAACTATTCTTTTAGTTACCTTGATTTTATAAAACAGTGCTACTACTACTAAGAATAATAAAACAATGATAAAAACAACAATATTAGTAATAGCTAATATTTCTTGAACACTCCCTGCAGCAGGCACTGGGCCAATGTTTAACCAGCATTATCTTATGTAATCTTCACAAGGCTATGGGATAAACACTAATATTTCTATGTCATATGTAAAGAAATGAAAGCTCAAGGAGGTTAAGAAACTTGTCCAATATCATATGGCTAATACGTGATAGAACCAGGTTATGTAGTCACAGATGTCCTAGTTCCAAGGGGGATTTCTTAACTATCACTAGGCATCATGATACCATAACATATGGTATTGTATACATATATATATGGTTTGTATACAAACGCACACACACACGTGTGTATGTTTACAGTACATGTGTGTGCATATGTACTGTAATGTAATGAAGAATTAGAACCAGGTACATGCCAAGTTTTAGAATGCTAAATCATTGACAATTTCTAGTCTGTGGCCTAATTACAAAACATACGCTCCATACTTCTTATTGTGATACAATTATTTGTTTAGGAGTAGTCTCTTCTGGACAGGTACAATTTTTTTTTTATCTGTGTAAACATCTGGCCTAACAAGCAGTGAATATGTAATAAAATTCACTAGATTTTATAATATCGAAATAGAATTTAGAACTGTTTTAAAATAGTAAATCCTATAGTCTCCATTCTGCTTACATTTTTGGAGACCTTTGTCGTTGGGATTCGCCTCTCAGATTGAACCTCTTCTGTCTGCAACTTCCTCAGGATCACTTGCCTTGTATATTTTCTGCACTAGTCACATATAAGGTGACCTGTCTGCCCTGTCTGGTTAGAGTGACTGAGTCCTATCTAGACAATCCCTAAGAAATTTTGACATACTCAACTCACTAATTTACTTTTCCCAAACTGAGAGGTTAGGAGTGACCCTTTGTCGCTGACTATCTATTTTTAATTTAAGAGTTATCTTCCATTTTAAAATACCACTAACCAAAACAGAACTTCTTCAAAATAACCTTCTATAGTCATTTCTCCATGTGCACTCCAAATTTTTGTATTTAGTCTCAAAACCCTTCCATAGCTTCATATCTTCAGCTCCAATTCTAAAGCTTCACTACACTGTAAGAATAAACCTTTAGAGACAGCTTTGTATCTTTGCTCTTTCTCTACAATGACAGTTTCACAATCTGCTTCTGAAACGTAATCGGGAGGAATGCTTCACTGTCTCTTGTAGTTCCTCTGCTTCTCCTCTGCAGCTTTATCTCCTTCTCCAACATACAGCAGAAAGACACAAAGAAAAAAAGTCATATAAATAGGTGCATGGTAACTGGATTTCTGTAAACTGTTGGATCATGATTTCCAATCCAGGAGGAATCCCGTGACCGCTTTCATAACTCTTTCTACACTTTAGCCATCCCTCTGGATAGGGTGCTCTATTTATATTCTGTCGATCCCCTCAGAGAGCATAGAAAACAAACTTTGTTTAGAACTTACCATTTTTTAAGATAAATGTTTAAGCTTATGGTAGAAAATATATGTATACATATTCTGAAGCAAGGAAGAAAGTGATTTTATCTAGTGGCATATCCAACAGCCATAGGGTACTGGTAGTAATAATAATAATAACAATAATAATCTTCTATTTATTGACACCTTATTCTATGACAAGCAGAGTATATGTATCATCTCATATAATTTTTACAACAACTTGGTTAAGTAAATATTATTATCCCCGTTTTATTGCTGAGGAAACTGAGACTCAGAGCAATTAACTGCCAAAGGTCACACAGCTACCTACCTACCAATACAGGAACCCAGGCGTCTTTGACTCTATGCCTGCATCAGGTAATTATTATAGTTCAAGATTTTATTTTATTTTTTAATAATATGGTAGTTCTGCAGAAATCATGAGTAAATTAATAATCTCCAAGATAAAGTTAATCATAAAGCTCATAGGAAATATGCTATTACGTAACATATCAATTGGTACTGAATTTTAAAGGGTAAAAAGAATCTGATCTGAAGACACAGGCACTGATACTCATAAAGACAGCATTTGCTGCTATTTGCTCACCTTTCAAAATGAAACACTAATAAGCTTACCAAGGTTTAAATGTCTTGCTTGCCTTCCAACCTCGCCTGGTTCCATTTTTCCCTTCGCTTACTTATCTGTCCCCTCTCTAACACAAATGTCTTAATCTTTCCCCAACACATCTGTCTCAGGAATTTCACACACTGTTCCCTTCTCCAGTATTAGATCACTCTCCCACCTCCCACATATTTAAACAGTTGACTCCTTTTTTATCCTTCAAGTTTCAATTTAATTGTCACTTCCTCTGAAATGCTATTCCTGGTCACGTTACTTAAGCAAGTCCCATCTTTCTTTGCACCCTGTTTGTTGCCATCATAAGTTATAATTTGCTGTATTTTTTTTGGTTTGCTTACTTGTTGATTGTCTGCCTGGAGGTTACTGGTAGACCTAGCGTCTGTTTCTTCACCACTGTATGTCCAAAGCCTGATTAAAGCCTGCTTGCTAGTTGTTGAATGAATAAATTACAGTTAAAAATAAGCTTATAATGTGGAGTGAATAACAATAAATAAGTGGCATTTATATATAATGTCAAAGCAACCTCTAACACCTCAATTTATCAGATTTCCACTTGGGACTTCTCATTTTTCCAAGATTTCTTAGCATAAATGAGACCCCTTACAATAATGACCAAAACTCATAGTTATAATCTCTTCATGGGAGCAAAGTCCAATTGACATTGACTTCACACTGAGCCAGTAGGCACTGGGTCAAAGTCATCAGGGGCAATGAGAAAATAAGGGAAAATGAATCATATACTGGAGAAACTTGCGATTGCATAAACTCAGGATAAGACCTAGTGAATCCATGCGGATATGAACCAATTAAAACATTTTACATATTGAAGAAAAGGGTCACTGAGGCATCAAAGGAAACTATTTTCAGGACAAAGATGTTGTGTTTTCTTAAGAAAGGAAATGGCTTGGCATAACATAAGATTTCAACGTAAGCTGCAAGCATCAAGAGAGGTGACGCCCTCACTCATCAAAGGTAGGCTTGCGCCCATTGTCCAGGAAGCATTTCAGTTTTAAATCCCAGGCCTTCTCTTTATCCAAAGAACTTGAAAACACCATTGCATAAAGATACATGCACCCCTGTGTTCATTGCAGCGTTATTCACAATAGCCAAGACTTGGAAGCAACCTAAGTGCCCATCAAGGGACGAATGGATAAAGAAGATGTGGTATGTATACACAATGGAATACTACTCAGCCATAAGAAACGATGAAATCCAGCCATTTGTGACAACATGGATGGACATTGAGGGTATTATGCAAAGCGAAATAAGTCAGAGGGAGAAGGTCAAATACCGTATGATTTCCTTCGTTAAGTAGTAGATAATAACAACAATAACCAAACACATAGAGACAGAGATTAGATTGGTGGTTACCAGAGGGGAAGGGGGGAGGGTGAAAGGGATAATTCGGTACATGTGTGTGGTGATGGGTTGTAATTAGTATTTTGGTGGTGAACATGATGCAATCTATGCAGAAATAGAAGTACAATGATGTACACCTGAAATTTATACAATGTTATAAACCAATGTTTCTGCAATAAATAAAAAATTAAAAAAAAAAAAAAAAGTCCCAGGCCTTCTCATTTGACTGAACATTTGCAAATACTCAGAGGACGTTGGGAATATTGAATCTCAGTTCTGAGCGGGGAAAGTTCTTATCATTAATTCATTGATTCAGTCAATGAGAACTGGATGTCCTCACGTTCATGGTGCTGTGTAAAGTCTTGCTTGCTCCAACCGTTGTTGTGTTATTAACAAAAATAGAGGGTCAGGCCTTGTGAGATGTTGAGTAAGACCTGGAAATAGCCTGCTACTTTGTGCTGAGTGTGTGTGTTGATAGGGACTCTGTGCAATAAACCTCCAAGAGGATTCAGTTGTGTCCAACATAAAATCTACCATGCCTGACAGGTCTGCTCTAGCTTTCACTACTTTCCTGATGGATCCGGTGCCTGGGAGGTGCATCTAGCAGTTTTCTCTCCGTGTGCAGATATCTTCAAACTTTTTATCTACAGTCCACGTCTCCTCTGAACTTCACTCCCATCTATGCAGTTGCCCATTCAACATTACTCCTTGGATGTCTAACATCAAAATCAACATGTCCAAACGAAATCTGAATTTCAACACTCCCCAAACTTCACCCTCCCTGTGTGTTTTCTACCTCGGTAAACGACACAAACCTAGGTGGCATTCCTGACCTTCACTTTCTCTCACATTCCATATTCAATCTGCCATCAAATCACATAGGCTCTATCTTTATGTTGTATCAAAAATCCTCCCAGTTTTCCACTACAAGTGGTGCAAGCCACCATCAGGCCTTCCCCATACCACTGGAATAGCTTCCTAATGGTTTCCCCGTTCCACTTTACATCCTTTAGAGTATATTTGCCACACAATGGCCAGAATGATCTTTTAAAACATGAATCATATAAAGACACTGTGTTGTTAACCATAGCCCCCAGGGCTTTCTGTATCAGTCAGAACTCTGTCCAAATGCCTGACCATGGCCTATAAAACCCTATATGATGTGACTCTTTCAGCATCACCCACATCAACTTCCTGGTATTCTTCAAACACACCAAACATGTTTCCTCTCCCTCACCACTCCCAGATTCTTGGTGTTCCTTCTACCTGGAGGATTATTTCCCTGAAAGTCCCAAGGACAATTCCACCATGTCATTTCCCCAACTCCTCTTCAGAGAAACTATTTCTTTCCATTTCGTAAAAATGAAAAAAAGGGGCTGGCCCAGTGGTGTAGCAGTTAAGTTCACCTATTCTGCTTCAGCAGCCCGGGGTTCACAGGTTCGGATCCTGGGTGCGCTTCTCAAGCCATGCTGTGACAGCATCCCATATAAGGTAGAGGAAGATGAGCATGGATGTTAGCCCAGGGCCAATCTTCCTCAGCAAAAAAAAAAAAAAAAAAGAGGAGGATTGGCAATGGTTTAGCTCTGGGGTAATCTTTCTCACAAAAAAAAAAAAAAAAAAAACGAAAAAAAGAACACCCTCCCTTTTGCTCTCTCTGTGTTTTATTGTTTTCTGCCTCACCCTATAATAATATTTACCCGATATTATGCAATGCTATGTATTTACTTATTAATTGATGACCCATCTCTCCATAATATAAGTCATGAGGGAAGAAGTTTTTATCTGTTTTGTTCACCTCAGTATCTCCAACACCTAGAATAACGTTAGGAATGACTAGAAATTCAGAAAATATTTGTTGAATAAATACATTAATCCAGAAACACACCCCAAATCTGGTTATCCCATGGCTTCCAGATGGCCCTTACATCTACTAAATGGAGACTGCTGGGAAAATCCTCAGGCCACCACATAATGTTGGGAAGTCCATGCTTCTGGAAATTTATCCCAGCTCTGGCTTGTTCTTCATTCCCAACTTGCTACTCTAATATGCCAAGACTAAGTGTGGACACTCTTAGCAATGGAGAAATTCCCTATCCTTGTGGTTTCTACCCTCTATAAGCTTATATTAAAGAACAAGACAAGGCACTCATTTGATAGATACAGCATTGTACTGGAGAATTAGACAGCAAATGATGAGTCCTGCCAATATATGTTAAAAGAGTTCTTCAGTGCTTTCCCATTTACTCTAGTGAGTTTCCCATTATTCAATTGTCTTAAAGATCTTTCTAGATCAACTTAATATTTCCTGTTTTCCTTTTCAGGGGATAGTACCAGCTTCCACGGTACTGACTTCTGGGTGAAAATACAACTCTAATCATTTTATTATCTTCAACTTGAAAATGCAGACCTTAATTGCTACACAAACAATGCGCCATGTTTTTGCCAAAATTGCTGCATTTCTTGTCTACTGAGCAAATTGCACTTGAAGCTACAACTGAATAATCTATGCTGAAATTCCGCTTCATATTTTGGCAGCAGTAAAATTTTAAGATGTTTTGTTTTGCCCACCAGTTGTGTAGGACAATCTTGGGAAGAATTTTTAAAGCTAATTAGGCCTGTAATATTTCTATGATACCTGTAAACATACCCAACTAATTTTGCCTTCAGATTGTCCTAATTTCTCTCTAACATTCCCAATAGTCCTTCGTTTAAGGAATGAATACAGGCCTTTTTATGATGCAAATTACCTTCAGACTGTGGCTATACAAATAAAGTAGAATAGATATTTGAGGTACTTATCTAGATAACTACCTAGATAATTCATCTAGATAGAATTTATCTTGATAATTCAAGCTTAGGGCACACTTGTATGATATGTTGTCATGTAATAAAACATTATATATATATATGTTATTTATATATGTGTGTGTGTAACAAAATTCATTAATTCATCAATTCAATAAATACTTCTTGAGCACCTATAATATGCCAGGTAGTGTTATAAGTCCTAAGGCTAGTGTAATAAAGAAAACAGACAAAAATACTCTTGGCACTTATTTTCCATGAATGAGGAGGTAGATAAGACACAAGATAAATGACTAAAATGGAAATAGAAATAGAAATGTTAGATGGTGATAACTGCCAAGGAGAAAACATAGAACAGGAAAGAGATTTGAATATGAAGTGTAGATACAGTGTAATTTTAGGGAGAATGACCGGGGAAGTTTCACAAGGAGAGTGCATTTTGGTAAACATATGAACAAAGTGAGGGTTCTGGGGGTTCAAATATCTGGGGAAAATCACTCCAGGCAGAGGAAACAGCAAGTGCAAAGACCCCAAAGGAGTGTGCCTGGGACTTCAAGCAGCAGCAAGGGGGATAGAGAGGCTGGGGCAAATTAAGATAAAAGAAGACAAGGTCAGAGAGATGGGGTGAGGGGTGCTGCAAATGATGAGCGTCACGTAGGCTGTTGTTAGGACTTTGACTTATTTTAAGTGGAATGGGAAATCATTGGAAAGCTTCGAGCAAAGAAGTGATGTGCTCTGACTTACATTTTAAAAGAATTGCTTTGGCAGCTGTGTTGAGAATAGACCACAGAAGAGGGCAAGGGTAGAAGCAAGGACAGCAGGTAGGTGCTTGGGTAATTGAGATGCAGGGTGATGATAGTTTTGATGGCAGCCCTGGAATTGAGAACTGGTCAAAGTATGAAAGTAGAGTCAAACAAATATGACGATGGACCACGTGGCATTTGAGGGAAAGACAATGAGTCAAGGATTATATCATTATATATTGGCCTGAACAACTAAAGAAACGGCGTTCCATTAATTTAAATGAGGGAAGACTGAAGGACAAATAGGAGTGAGTGGCAGTAATATCATTCGTTCAGTTTGGGTCATGTTAAATTTGAGATGCTTTTTTGACATCCAAATGGAGATGTCAAATAGGCTGTTAGATACGTGAGTCTGAAGCTCGGGAGGAAAGTCTGTGTTGGAGAAATAAATGTTCAAGATCTAAATGGCATTAAGAGTGATGCGAGTGGATGAGATCACCGAGGAGGTGAATGTAGTTTGGGAAGGAAAGCGGTCCATGGCCTGATGCCAGGGGCACTGTAGCTTTTAGCGGACAGGGAGATAATGAGGGATCACTAAAGGAGATTTGGGAAGCAGCTTCTATAAAGATAGGAAAATGTGTAAATATGTTTCCCGGCAGAGTCATCACTGTGTCAAAGCTCTGGATAGGTAAGATGAGGCCTGAGAAATGACCACTGAATCTAGCAATATAGAGCTTGTCTTCTGGATAAAAAATGTTATTTATCCAGATGACTCCACATATTAGTATAAAAATGAATCTCTGAAAATACTACGACAAGAGGAATGTAATTATTCACTCAAGTTTTCCTTATGTCTACTGCTGCCTCAAATTCACCTAGATTGGACTTGGAGATAGAAGCTGGTAGATGAATGTTGGCATCTGACAATTTCATGTAAATCACCATCTTTGAAATAAACTGTGATATTTGTAGAACATTTAATGTTTACAATGACTTACAAAGTGCATTATTGAATGTGTAATATTCAACATATGGGAATAGTAAATTTTACATTTATTAATGTCATTTTACGGATGTGGAATGAGAACCTCCAAAGGGAGCAGTAACCAGTTTCACTTTGCATGTGTTGGAAATGGAATTTCCTGTCATCTGGCTTCACAAGCCCATGTTTTCCTCTTATATCCTGGTGCTTTTGCATAAAGAAGAGTCCACTGACTCACAAAAACTAGAATATGCATGTGTATGTGTGAATACATGTCTGCGTAAGTTTGTACATGTATTTGTGTATTTATGTATGTGTGTGCATGCATGTGTGTATATTCATATATAGTTGTTGTCATTGTTTCTCTGCTTTTTTATTGATCTATTCACATTCTCTTAATCATTTTCCCCACGACCTTCGGAAAGCAAGCATCTGGGAAAGAGAGAGGGATTGCAATCTCTATTGTAGCAGATAGAGCAAGTGCTTCAGAACCAGGGGTTAAAATTTAAGCTGTCACAATTTCTACCTGCATGACCTTAGTCTAGTCACTTATCATTTCTGGCTTCAATTTCTTTATCTGTAATAAGGCAGATTGTCATATCTACTTTAAAATATCTTAAGCGGTCAAGACACACAATGTGTAAATTTGTCTGCTTAACCCTTCTAAGGCTGGGCTGGTAACCATTAGTATATGCTTCCATTCCACTCTTTGTTAGCATTTATCACACTCCATTGTAACTGTGAGCTCCTGCATTAGCATTTTGAAGACAATGACTTTGCTGTTTTTCCCATTTTGTCCCAAACATTGTAAGATGATGGCTATACAATAAAAGAATGAAGCCCATGGCATATGTTAAGTGCACAATAAACGATATTATTAATGCCATTATTATATCATCTACATCCACAAAAATCAAACTCATGATTTTGGTCCCGATGACAAGGAAAGTTGATTAACAGAATTGCATTGCCACAATAAGAATTTTGCATCCAATCTGTACTTTTATTTATCATATGCCCATGTCAACTAATGATCTCCCAGAGATAATTGAACAGTGCTGCTAGAAAAAAATCACTTTCAAACTAATCCTACAGGTTGGCAAAACCCAAATTAAAGGCATCCAAGTTCAGCTAGATAATCATTTATCCTTAACGTAAAATGTCATGTCTTTCAAGCTTCCGAGGCCTCCTTTTTTTTGTCTAGTGAATTGACACATGGGCTGATCTTAAAGTAGAGCTGAGTACATAGTGACTGATAAACAAAGGCTTGTAGAGAATTAAAAAATAAGTGAATGAATAAATAAATGTGACAGCAATAATTATTTGCAAAAACAGAGATTTAAAAAATGCAAATATTTTTCTAGATTATCAAATTCTGAATGAATAACTTTCCTGCTTATTTTTGTTACAAAGAATATAATCTTTTTTTTAAGCTGTGCATGCATACTGTGAAATGTTTTCCTCTTATTAATTTCCTTTTACACCCAGTTTTTAGACAGCTAAAAATTATGAGTTTACAGAACAAGATGTACTTTCAGTTCTTATTTTATGGCCAAGTACTACTGGCATGCACTATTATGAAACAATTCTAAACTGTGCTTTATTATATTATATTGTGCAATTTATATTCAGAAGATACTATCAGCACCGGGGAACAGACAAATTTAATAAAAGACACAGTGTTCCTGTTGTCCTAATAGTTATTAAAATGAAACTCTTCCCAGAAGACATTTACAGTGTCTTTTCAAAAATATTCTGCATACTTTGACGGATCAATTGGGGCCTCTAGAGTATGAAGAGCAGTATCATAGATCTTAGAAACATACTGTACTAAGCTGGAAGGAGGCTTTAACATCATCCAGGCCCCACTCTTTCATTTTACAGGTGAGGACACTAAGGCTGAGAGAGAATAATTGATGCAACCTAATTAATGTGTACGTTGTGCCTAGAACCCAGGTCCCCGGACATCCAATCAAGGATCCCTCCAGTTTTATTGTTATTAATGGTAATAACCTTGTAGGACACAGAGGCATTGCCAAATATATCCATATCATCCCTAAAACAGCTCCAAAAGGCAGACAGGAAAGATCTGATTTTCACCATTTCTCAAAGCAGGGACCATACATAGTCTTGAGGGGATACATAATTCAGTTACTGTCTACTATTATCTTGTTTATTTATCTGTTTATGCATTTTTTAATGTCCCCTGACAGAATATAATTTCTGTGAGAGCAAGAAGCAGGCTCATTTGGGATACCACTGAATTCCCTGTGCTTAGAGCATGTCTAACACAGAGAATTCATTTCATAAATATTTGTTAAATAAATACTATAAATTTACCAGAAATGATATGGGGCTACAAAAATTTATTAAAACTTAGCACTGACCTCTAAGATGTACAGTCAAGAGCAAGACACACACACACACACACACATATACAACATAAGGCAGAATATACTAAATGCCACACAAATGGCATAAATAAGTTGTAAGGTAATTAAAACAGTCATATGACTCTTGCAGCAAGGAGTGTACAAAAGTTGATAAGTAGCTACGAAGCTTAGGTAAAGTTACGAAGTAGGAAAAACACAGAGGATGTATCAGAATTTTGTGACACTCTCCAGCTGTGCTAACCAGCTCCGGGTGCTGGAAGGTAAGGATTGGCATAGTTGATGCAGGGAAGATGAGCCTGTCTGGAGCCTGTAGGGTGAGTAGAAGCCACGATAAACGGTGAGAGTGTTGGGGAGGCTGACACACGCAGCCTGAGAATGGTTAAAATGTGTTTGAGAAGTAAACCAACCTTTTTCAGAGACGTAGAGTATAAATGATAGAGAAATATTAAAAAACAGACTGTTGATAGTAAGAGATTGGCTGTGATACATAGTCATGACTTTGTGAAGAGATAGTGGAAAGAAAAAAAGGGAAGGATACAAGAAAGGAAGGAAAGAGGGAAGGAAGGAGGGAGGGAGGGAGGGATGGAAGGAGGGAAGGAGGGAAGGAAGGGGGAAAGGAAGGAAGGAAGGAAGGAGGGAAGGAAGGAGGGAAGGAAGGAAGGGAGGAGGGAAGGAGGGAAGGAAGGAGGAAAGGAAGGAAGGAAGAAAGGAGGGAAGGAAGGAAGGGAGGAGGAAGGAGGGAAGGAAGGAAGGAGGGAGGGAGGGATGGAAGGAGGGAAGGAAGGAGGAAAGGAAGGAAGGAAGGAGGGAAGGAGGGAAAGAGGGAAGGAAGGAAGGAGGGAAGGAAGGAAGGAGGGAAGGAAGGGAGGAGGGAAGGAAGGACAGATATTTGTCTGAAAGTGTCCTTCCCTCCCTCTTCTGCCTCCAAATTTCTCTTTGGTAAAGCCTTTCCCAGCTCCCCAGAGTTAAGCATTTCTCTCTTCAGCTTCCAGAAAACTTTAGATTCCTGCCATGATAGTATTTAAAGTATATTCGGTATTTATTTATTGATGAATTTCCCATCTAGATCACAGATTTCTTCAGGTCAGGGTTCAAGTCCTTTCACATATAAAAAGTGTTTAATAAATGTCTGTTTAATGAATAGATTAACTCCAGTATTATTTCCTATGGTGAAAAGCATTAAAAGCATTCATTCATTGTTGATTAATAGCATTTATTCATTTTGGTTAAGAGCATTTGTTACTTAGCATTTTGAACCCACAGAGTTACTCAAAAGCATGGGCTTTGCCATTAGACACTTTCTAATTTCGGCTACACTATTTCCTAGTTATCTTACCTTGAACAAATTCCTTTCTTTCTGTCTCTAAAACTCATTGCCTCACCATAACACAAGGAGAATAATACTGTTCTCATAAAATGGTTTGACAACTAAAGGAGATGATGCAAGTAAAGCTCTTAACACTACCTGGAACCCAAATAGTGCTCAAAAAATTGTAGCTATGAATATTGATTATTATTTACTTTTACAATAAGGATAACAACAGTAAAGATACTCTATTAGATAAGTTAAATAAAAGATAAATTGAGACACAGTCCTTGACTACAAGGAACCTATGGTATAGTGCCACCAAAATCCTAGTGGTTTTCAAGACTGGAAAAATTTAGATGAGAGATTAACTAACTAGAGATTTTGAATATTAACCCAGTTTGCATGTAATGGCAACAAAATACAAGATTTAAAATAAATAGAAATACAATATTTTGACATGTAAAGAAATAAACATATAGCAACATTCAAAATGTTAATAAAGACGATTTTTAAAATTGGTTGATAATGGCAATGGTAAAAACACAAAATATATTGTACATTAGATGTCATAATTTATTTGATTGTGAAAGAACACATTCTTCATTAAAAATAAGTCATGTGCATTATCTGTCCACTGATGTGCAATGTCATTTAAGACATTCCGTCATTCTCTGCTCGAGCACTCTTCTGTAATCTGATGAGGTGTCCAGGGAAGAGACAATGATAGCCAAGGCATTAAAATGTAATCAAGATATGCAAATTCATATCTAAATGTGATTTGCTGAGAAAAAGAAATTAATCTAGGCATGGTCAAATAAACAATGTGTAATATGGATAATTAATCACCAAATTAGAAGCTCCAGTCCCCTGAGGAAATTATGCAAATTGAAAAGGCCTCCATCCACTGACACAATTAGACCACTTAATGACAAACTCTCAACAAAATAACCCTGGGGAACATAACAAAACAAATAGCCCAATCAACCTTAGTGTCCCAAACTCCACTGCAATCTTTAATATTATTAATATTGTTTCTTCCTGGTTTGAACTTATTCAGAAGGATTCCATCATATTTTGCTAGAAAATATTCTAAGGTTCCACACTGTAAATGGCCCATTATGTGATTCCTTCTAAGTCTAGTTTCCCTCTATCAATCAAATATCTTATTAATGAAATCTGAAAACATGCAAATGATAAGGCTTCATGAATGAAGAAAGGCCAATTATATATCTTCCGTCAGTAATAGCAAAATCAAGGGAATATTGATGCACCATGAAAATGTGTGCCCCCTCTGGCTTGATGTCACCGCTTATTATATCAGAAGCCAAAGACGGATCCCTACACTTCCCTGATAACAAATGTTGTCATCTCAGGTAAGAGTAGTTTGTCTCCAAGAATGTTGGAGTGCCGTCCCATGCCTGCCCCTACAGTATACAGCAAGTAATCCTGCCTCCGTTCCCTCTACTCTATCTACGCAAACGTGGGTGACAAAGTTACTGCTACAGAACCGCTTGAAATTGGGCCTAACGGACCCATGAGACTCTGCTGCTAAATACCGCCCCCGACAGTGTGACTCCACCGTTAGTGAGATAGCATAACTTCCCGGGTAGAAATAAGAGAGGCTTCATCCTCAAGAATGGGTTTACTGGGTATTTTGTTATTACAATTTTGCTACTGAAAAGACTAGTCACAGAGAAGAAATTGCATTAGGACTATGATTGCTGATGGTGTGGTTGCGCCCATCGTTTATAGAGACCGTTTAAATTGCTTGGCAACATGGTTAGTGCTGCCACTTATTTCGTGTACTCCTCCAACCACCCTAACATTCCCAAGATCAAAAACCTAAGACTTAGCAAACTGGGGCTGCAAGTTCTAGGTCTCCTGACTCTCCAGGTGGCATGCTAAATACCATGCCAACTGCCATGTCAAGTGATACCACCAAGATCAGGAAATGGTCACATTGGGAACAAAATGAAGCAGTACTGTCCCCTCTGTTCAGCTTCTCCACATAGAAAAAACTATACCTGATGTGGCAGCAGATGCTGCTTCTGCTGCTAATGTCCAATTCCCCAGGCTGTCTGGAGGATGGGATTGGGCCTCCCTGGAACGCAATGTATTCCTTTACCTTGAAGAGAGGGAATTATAGCTTTGACATAGATTTTTTTTGCCTATTTACCCCTCCTTTTCTATCATATCCCCAAACCTAAGTGTCTAGGAAAATCCAGATGGGGTCTGGGATCTTCTTCCCTGTAAGAGAGGTCTCTAAGAAGCTGTAGACAAACATCACAAACTAGAGCAAAGATATACTCCCTCTGCCCTCGTTAACAATGTGAAAGCCTGCCAATCTAGACCCACAGTCTCCTAGCAGTTTTAGCAGTGTAAGTAGGATTAGAAGCCACCTAATCTAGTGATTTTCAAATAGTGCTCTGTAGAACATAAGGGATTCTAAAATGTACCTCAGGGGCCACTGTGGGGGTGAGTAGGAGGGGGCGGGAGTCTGGGCCCCACACCAAGCTTCAGTCAAAGCAAGCCCACATCTATTTTGTTTACAGACTGCGTAACCATGCGTGATATCCTTTGAAGAAAGGGCTTCACAGCTCAAAGTATTTTATTAATGCTTTCCCTAGGCTAACGGTCTCAATTTACCTGAGAATCACCCTGTGTAATTCGACCCCCGAAGGCCACCTGAGTGACCGGTGTTCCAGCACTCTGTCAGTGCCCACTGCCACCTTGGTATGAAATCTTGTCTGTGATCCAGTGATGTCTGTGACTCTTTCTATAAAAATTCCTTCCCTGAGTCACCGTTATTACTCTTTTCTTAATTTTTATCTTTTAGAGTTTTGGAGTCAGTCTGGGTCAAACATTGATTTGACAAGAGGATCTGATGACCTAGTTCTTCCTTTCACAGCCCAGAAATTCTTTATAGAGAGACAATGTTGTCTATTCCAACCCTGTACCTTTATACCAACAAGAACTCTCAATTCATAGCCCCCATCATGACCTGGGATTCTTCTGTTTGTTCAAACCACTCTAGTCTAGTTACTAGATCATTCTGACCACTGGCTTCATTGCCCATATATGATCTCACTCGAGCCTTTTGGATCTCGTCTACAAATCTGATTTCTTCATTTTTTGAATCTCCATTCTTACTCAAGAACTTTGGCTAGAATATTAGAATCCTAGCTCTGCCCCTTATCAGCTGTATAACCTTGGATTTGCATTGTTTGAAATATACTAGATTAAATGATTTCTAATCATAGTTCTACTGCTAAAGTACTAGTTATTTAAACTCTCTGGACCCAGATTTTATGGTTGATAAAATTAGGATATTAATATCTGGTCTACATTTCTTTAGAGTTGTTGTAAATATAACATGAGCTGATATATCTGAATGTTCTTTGTAGACTGAATAGTATACCAAAGAAATGCATTGTGATTTCTGGACCTGGTCTCAGTTACATCGTCCCTATGTGATAATATAAAGCTGCAAGAAGCACCTGGTATACAGAGTTACATCACTCGAAATTTTGTTTACATTTTCCTAAACTTCATACCCTTGAATTTTCTGTATACTAAGATATGAAATCCCTGGGCTTTGTGACATTTCTTTGATCCAGGAGAAGAAAATAACACAAGAAATTCTATGTAAGGAAGGAGTCAGAAACATCAAAGCAGATAAGTACAGTATAAGAAATGTTCATACTCCAAACACGATAACTGAAAATTTGTATTATCACAAGGTAGTGATACCAACCACATTCTCCAGAACAAAGTCTAAAGGCAGGGCTGTGAGTCAAGAAAAAACAAGCTGAGCAGGAAAACTGAATTGGAGATTTGACTAATCTCCAACTAATTTTGTCTTGTTTTGCATCAGACTCCATACACACAAATATACATACCAACACAAACACACATACACATACAATGTACACCCTCCCACATGCCAAATAAATCTTTATAATAAAGTATATAACCCTTGGTTTGCTTAACTGAAGAAAACGAAATAAATAAGAACCAGGCAACTTACTAATACCTCCCAAGGGGCATTTATTGGAATAAGTCGTGATGGAGAGAATCTCAGCCTCCATGTTAATCGAGTTCTTGAATCCAAGAGAACTTCGTAGAAAAATGTCGAGCCAGAGAATGTGTGTTGTTTTAGTCACATGATGACAAACATAAATTTAATTTTCTCATTAGTTGACTAACGCTATCAATTTTTTAATATCATGTAAAGAGACTCAGACTAGAGGGCAACTGTTATACTCAAACTACTGGAGAATAGAAAGTAAAGAAAGACCTAGAAAACCACTCGAGTAATTGGTAGTAAAACCCTCTCCTATGTTTTTGTTCCTTTGGCAGCATGCTTCCTAATGTTCTCCTTTCTTTCTTCCTTTCTTCTGTGGTTTCCATGCATTCTCTCTCAACTGTGGCATTTCAGTAAAATTATCATCATTATTATTAAGTTGTATTTGGTTTGGGAGGAAGATAAGAAACCTTCAAGCACACCTCGTATTTGGCTTAGTCTTGGATAGAGCCCAAGACTCATGGAAAGAAGGGACTTTAAGGATAGACGTACACCTGTTTCCTGCAATTTTATTCCTGGATGTTGGATGTTTTGGATGGCAAGATGATATAACAGCACCATATTCTGTGGGTAAACAATGAAATAAGTCCATATAGTATAATGTTTTGTTTGTTTAATCCCAAAAGGTGCTTTTACTGGAAGAGGAATATTTGGTAAAGAGGCTTGTCTACACCTCAAAAATGACTACATGATAACAGAGTCTACAGTGGACTTTCAGCTTGCTTAATAAACAGCCTGGATCACTTCGTGGTAAGTTAATACAGACTTTATTGTGAAAATGCCTGGGAATGCTTAAGGAAATAGCCAATGTGAATAGGTCATCAGTGTGGGGGACGAAAATCAATAGAGTCGTCCAGAACTGAGGCATAAAAACAACAATAACGGCAAAAGTTTTTTCACTTAGACAAAGAACATAGCATCAATCCCCAGGTAAAAATCGCCTCATATGGTCCAAAAGCACAAATGTCTGTTTGGTTTCCTAGCTTTGGAACAGTGGATTTCATATCCGCTTTTCACTTTCTGAAGTTCAGCTATCATATCGGAGATGTTTAGAGTTCACCAAATATGGCAAGTGCTCCTCTACATTCCCTGGCACCTCCTGCCAGGCTGTTCGGGAGTGAAGGTTTGGGTCATCCACTAGCTCAAGAACCATGACCAGCAGAAGTGCTTGCTGAAGACAAAGGGAATACAGACTGCGTAGTGGAAGAAGGTATCTATAAATACTAGCTACTACCACGTGACCAGCTGCAGAAACAAGGATTGTAATTGTCATGCATATTTTCTCCTTATTTTGTTATGAGTATGTTTGTGCGTGTGTATAATTTTAAGGAAATATCTTTGTTTTCTTCCCTCTCTTATTCCCTTTTCATGCAACATAAGATGTTGATTGATTGATTTTATATCATAGTATTTAAGTATTGTTAACTTTACATCATAGCTTTTAAATTACAGAATAGCGAGGAGAAGAGTAAGCATCACTCAAGGACTTGAACTTTTCTTCTGGGAAAGGAGTTAGTGCATTTTTGGCTGTACGTGGGATAGTTGTATCATGTTGGGTGGAATGATGATCTTGGTATCGTCTTTATTTGAAGGTTAAGTATGGGTTAAGCAGACGTGTATAGGTGCCCAATTGACAAGGGGTGGACTTGTGATGGTTAATTTTATGTGTCAACTTGACTGGGCTGCAAGGTGCCCAGATATTTGGTCAAATGTTACTCTGGGTGTTTTATGAGGGTGTTTCGGATGAGATTAACATTTAAATTGGTAAGTAGGCTGAGTAAAGCAGGTTGCTGTCCCTAATGGGGGAGGGCTTCATCTAATCAGTTGAAGGCCTGAATAGAACAAAAAGGCTGACCCCCCGCCCCCACCCTGAGTAAGAGATAATTCTGCCTGATTGCCTTCAAATTGGGACTTTGGGGTTTTTTTCCTGCCTTTGGACTGGAACTAAACCATTGGCTCTCCTGGTCTCCAGCCTGCTAATTCAGCCTGCAGATCTTGGAATTTGCTCACCTCCATAATCACATGAGCCAATTCCTCATAATAAATCTCTTTATAGCTGGATAGATAGATAGATAGATAGATAGATAGATAATCTGCCTATTGATCGATCAGTCTATCTATATCCTATTGATTCTGTTTCTCCGGAGAACCTTGACTAATACAGGTTTTGGTACCAGGAGTGCGGTGCCTCCTCTATCCCTTGCTCTACTGCAGTGAACATAAAAGTCATGGCCTCCACGTGGCATAACTCAAAACGGAAGACACCTGACCTGCATCAGACTTCACGTGAGTGAGAAACAAACCTTTATATGTCATGTCACTGAGACAGCAAACATCAAGTATCCCAACCCAATATTTTGCGATCTAGGCTTTATTCTGACTCTGTTTAGAGCCATGAGATTAAAACTAAGAAAGGCTAAAATGTACAGCCTCCAATATCAGGTCATATTATCTGATGGGTACAAATAAACCTACTATGAAATCTATAAACCAATATTCTTATAATTGCTGTCACTTGTGCATGCAGAACCACTAGACTCTTTATGATTCGCTCATGTTTTCCAGGACGTATGCCAAGGAATGCTACAAGTGTGTTTGCAACCCAAACTATCAGCTACAGTCCACATGTGGTACCCATCATGTTCTGCTTCTGCTCTGGATCTCCCTTTTGAAGGAGGATGCCCAACAAAGAGCCTGTCCATTACTGCTATCCCTGATAACGACATTTGCACCAAGAAGGATGCCTCTCAGTGTTATCAATGATGCAACATTGTTGTATTTTCAGCATAGGTGGTGAGAACTGCCTTCTCCAATTTTTTTGCTAATTTTTGTCACCTGGACCCCGAAACAAAATGTGCTATAACGCAAATTTCCAAAGTCTCTCATCAGAATTACTTCTCTAATACTAATGATAAAAAACAATAATAAAAGCAGAGAGTTTGAAGGAACAAAACGTATGCCATTCTCTTCCACTCACTTACCTCTCTACTCCAACAAAACTGCTTCTATTTTCTTACTTGACAAAATAAAAGCCCACCTATAGTTCAATGAATGCACAAATATCCTGATGCATGGTACAGATAAATATAAGGAAGAAAATAGCTATTAAAAAATCTTCTTTTACAACATTAAAAAGTAAAACTATTTTTTAAATTCAAAAGACTGGCAGAAGAATAATTTTTTCCCCAATACTCTATATTTTATCTAATACTTCTTCACCTCTGAGCATCATCATGATGAGCTAACTTCTCCACATGAGATGAAACACATCACTATACCTCTTACCGTTTCTATCAGTGTTCTATGACGTATATGAAGATGTACACTGTCACCTAGTCATATAAATAAACTAAGCTACCTAAATGTTGCAATAAATGCAAATTACAAAAAAACATCAGCAAGAACAAAACAGTGATATTAGTGCTCACAAACATCAGAAGATCGCACAACTTTAATTATGTTCCTCAATAATTATTTGTAATGGTTCAGCTCAGAGTAATTCCAAAGGAAAGATAAAATCTAAACAGAGAGAACTGCTTCTGCATGCAACCCACAATAAGTTTTTCCATGATACAATTACAATGATCGCATGTTTGTTTAATTATTATTGAAAAGATAATGTCACTCAGCACTCAGGAACATTGAATTACTTGAAAGTGAATCCCTTCAGAAAACTATTTTAATTAAGATAAAATTGCTATATTTTCCCCCAAATTTCTGAATGATGACATTATAACCTAATGATACATATAGACCTATTTTCCAAAACATATATTTATATAAAAACCATATATTAGTCCTTATTAGTTGCCATGAATATGAAACTTAGAATATCGATGTTGTATTTTATGTACAATTAATAATTGCCAATTAATACACAGTCGTGTACCAGAGGGTATACCAATGTGGAAATTAACATTTCTCAAATGGTGTTCTTCTTAAAGGATTTACCAGATGACAATGCACAATGAGCATTTTTTCTTGGTTTTCTCTTATTTACTATCAAAAAGCATCAAGCACCAGTACCTCCAGAAAGAGGTTAGAAATGACAGAATATCTAGGAGATAATTTAACAGGAAAGTGCATAATAACAAGACAGGAACAATTGATTTTTAATAGTGGTTGCTTAATTAGTTATGATTTCTTTAGACGACCTTCCCATGCTACCATGTTGTCATCCTTCCAGCTCACATATTTCGCTTTCAGGAGAGGCGTGGGGCATGAGGGCTGAAGCCTGCATTTGGTTTTGACTATGCATTAATTTTGGAATCTGATATTCTAGGAAAATTTGGTTATTCTGACTAGCTACCGTCACCTCCAAGATTCTACAAGTCAGTAGGTCTTTCATTGAAGTAAATCTTAAGTGGTCAGATTTTTTTTTAATTCCTGTACATGACTTGTGGAATTTCTTTCACTTTCAGAAATTGTAAGGTCTCAGAGTGGGCTTTCAGGTTTTTTTTATATCACATTTAAAAAACTACTCAGAATTTATTTCACTTGATTTTGCTTGTTTTTTCCTCCTTGCCCTCATCAAGACTTAGGGCAACCTAGGGTATATTTTTATTTATGCTCTAAATTGATGATCTTGATTTTTATTCTGATCTGTACTGAAAGGAATAATTATCTTCTCTGGTAAAACTAGATACTGTTTTGGGGCTAGCCATTCTCTGGTTTCACTTAAAATAGTTGCAGTATGACTTGTAAAATTAAGTGGTAGTGGTTTAAGCATGTTATACAAACGTCGATGACCCCCTTTCAGAAATAGAGAGTAAAAGCAGAAATTAACAAAATGGGCAAATACCTGGAACTCACAGAGTTTTCTTAAATCAGTCCTGAGAACAGGAAGGAGAATTAATACATACCAATTTTCTTTTCTCAATATACCTTAAGAGAAAATGACACAAAGAAATTTGTTTTTGTTTCCCTTATCAAATGAAAATCAGGTGGCCTTAGGTAGTCACTTGAAAGGCTTAATGAAAGAACTGAGATGCTAAAAATGCTAATGACTTTTTACTCAATTAAGAGTTGAGCATCTATAGAAAAGCCTGCCCAAAGTAGATATGCATTAAGCTTTCAAATACCACCAGCTCCTTTCAGAGCACAGCACTGAAAGATTTATGAACTAAAGAGTAGAAGTCAGGATATGGAAATTAATTTGGAGAGAATATTAGAAGTTTGCTTTTATATATATATATAGGTATACGAGAGAGTATATATATATTTGAGAGTAAATGCACTAATCTGTGTCTACCCAATTGTAATTGCTAAATCTTGCTCCATTTTATCTTCCTTCCTATACCTTTCCTTTACAGCTTACTCTAATCAATATTTATACTGAATATTTTATTTAGAAGTTTTATGTTTATTGAAAATCACACTTGATTATGAAAACATTGATTTTTATGTCTTGCTTCCTAATCTATGACTAGGCAGATGAATAGTGAAGTTAACTCACTATCCCAAATGGTGATAAAAATTTGTATTTCAGGCAGAGTTCCAAAAGGTCATGGCTTGTTTAAAAGACTTTAACTATTTTCATACAGATGTTTCACAGAAACCATGCCCTAAATCAGAGACTAACAAAATGTATGTTGGAATAACTTATCATGTAGATGGGGTGAAATAAATAGATCCCCAGAAGCACATCAATGGGATGTCCAGTTCTGGAGAAAGTATTGTAAAATGGAAGATCTTCAAGAGAAATAACACATAAATCAGTGATCAGAAGCATAGAAGAGCTATAAGATAAGCTAACATCCTGGGTCAAGGTCAAACTAAACTTCTAATGTCAAGATAAAATGAGGTAAGCACACGGCAGTGCATGTATAAAGTTAATATCTGCTTAGTTATTATAGGAAGTTTGGTGCTCACTTTGGCAGTAGTAAGCATGTTTCTCTCTTAATATGATTAATACAGAGCAATTATAATGATAAAGTCTATCCTACCGATAGTTTTGTTATATACTGATCCAGATGCTGTTGAAGGAAGTGTGATTTAGGGACTTATGATGTCAGGCAAGTTCCGCTGAGTTCTTGTCCTCACTGAAGGAGCCCATTACACATTGTGAGAGAAATTTTTTTGGCACAGTAGAGACCCAGGGTTCTCTAGCAACCAGTATCTCAAGAGACTGGCCATAAATGAACTGTGTGTGCCTATTATGTTTTCACATGGGGTTCCTTTCAAAAACAGCAAGTCTTGTTCCTTTAGAGTCAGAGAAAGACAATTGGAGTCAATCTCATGTTCTGCTTCCAGCCCTCCCTCCACTCATCCAATGGCTCCCCAATACTGTAATACATACTCATATTTCAAGAGATCTGAAACAGGAGTCTTCGTCAAAACATACAGTGGTTTGATGTGGGTTCTCTGTGCAGAGAAGCATATGTAACCTGTCTCTCATAGGCATGCCTGTCTTTGAAATGAGAAGAGGACAAAATATCTGCTCTGAAAGATACACGCCTATCAGTCTTGAGAGAACTCTAGCCTTCCTTCAAGGTTTCCCAAATGGTTTTTGGAATTCCATCTGTGTTTATTTTTATTGCAACAATTATTACAATGAAATAAAATTGCTCCTTTCTGTGACGCCTCCCATTGTACTGCAAGCTCTTTGATAGAGAGGTGTCATACTTGATTTCTTTTTTCCTTCAAACCTTACACCCCTTTCATGAGAAAGTTCCATCCTTCCTGCTTCTAAAATATATCTCTGCTCCAACTCCTTCTCACCAGCTTCCCCACTACAACTCTACAAAAGGTCTCAGCCTCTTTTGTTTGGATTCATCCAGTAGCCACCTAAGTGGTCTTCCTGATTTTGTCCTTATCCTTCTACAGTCTACCCTACAGAATGCAACCAGAAAGATGCTTCTAAAATCTGTATTCAACTCATTGTCCTTAATAACCCCCTCAAGTAACTTCCAATGGAAAGAAGGATAAAAGGCAAATCTCTTACCCTGTTACTTCTCCAACATTTTTCTTTTCATTTTTCCCTTAGTTCATATACTTTAGAAAAAAATGGTTTTCATGCTCTTTCTTGAACATTCTACATTTATTCCCAATCAGAGTCTTTGACCCTTGGCTGCCCTTCTGTGTAGATTCTCTGCTCCAAGATCTTTGCATGGCTGCCTCCTTTAGTCACTCTGGTCTCAACTCAAATGTTACCCTCCATGGAGATCTTCCCTGACTCTTTAGATAAAGTTGTCCACCCTGCCCCAGTCACACCCTTCCTCATATTTCCCTACTTTATTTTTTTTATAGCACATTTTGGTATCATAAATTATCATATTTGTTAATGAGTTTATTGTCTATCTCATCTCACTTGAAGGTAAACTCAATGAGAATGGAGATTTTATCCTGTTCATTACTGTATTCTCAGTTCTTGGACCTGTGCCTGATAAATAAAAGATCCCTAATAAATATTTTGACTGACTGGTAAAAAGTTTGTCTTATTAACCACTCTATCTCCAGTGGCTAGCACAACACTAGACACATTTCACATACATAAGGAATATTCATTGATTGAATTAATGTTTTCTCCAAGAATTAATCTTCTTGAAAATTATGAGGTGCTATGGATTGAATTGCATTCCTCAAAAGGATGTGTTGAATTCCTAACCTCTGGTACCTGTAAATGTGACCTTCTCTGGAAATAAGGTCTTTGCAGATGTCATCAAGTTAAGATGACGTCTCAGGTGGCCCTTAATCCAATATGACTAGTGTCCTCATAAGAAAAGGAGAAGAGACGTAGAGACAGACACACGGGGAGAACACCATGTGACGATAGAAGCAGAGATTGGAATGATGTGTCCACAAGCCAAGGATTGCCAGCAACACCAGAAGCTAAGAGAAAGGCACAGAATAGACTCTCCCTCAGAGCTCTTCAGAAGGAACCAATCTTGCTAACACCTTGATTTTAGACTTTTGGCCTCCAGAACAGTGAGAGAATAAATTCCTGTTGTTTTAAGCCACCCAGTTGTGAAACTTTGTTAGGACAGCCCTAGGAAACTAGTACATACAGCAAAGAGAAAAAGAAAAGGTTAGGAAGATGAATAAGGATTAACATGTGAGCCGCCGATTTTCTTTACTATCATTTCCATTATGAGATGTAAGAGAGTGTTCTGGTCTTCATTATTTACTAGTCATGTGACTTTACGTATACATTTTAACCTCTCTGAGCCTGTTTTCTCATTTATGAAATGTGGTTTACAATGTCCATCCTATAGGGTTATTGTGACATTAAAATAGTTAACTTAATGTAATGTACTTAGAACAGTGTCCAGCATGTAGTGAATATTCAATAAACATAAGCCGTTATTCTTACTCAGGGCCTGAACGCTGTGACTGTGAGTAAAGATTGGTGTTATAGCCATTAGCTGCATAAATTCTGTGTTTCACTCAACAATTTATTCCTCCAACATTTATGAGTTTGAAGTATTATACTTGTCTCACTTTGTTCCCCTGCCAGGTTGAGCTCTTTAGCTGAGTTTCCTCAAAATCTTCTCTTTTCAAGGATTAAGGAATCTGGAGTCAGATTTCAGCTTAATATAAGGTTCACTATAATATAATAAGAGTTATTTCTGTTTAAACTTAGACAGAGACACTCATGAGGTAATGAATTGCCTGAGTCTGCATGCTCATCCTCCAGGAGGATGTAGATAAGACTCTCAAACAGATCTGGGAAAGCAGGTACATTACCATCTGTGGCAGATACTGTAATACACTGCTCAGGTTCCCTTTCAAGACTGAGGGACATAATTCCACAGTGGCTGCAAGTGTTTCTAGCTGTTAAGACTAACAGCTGTTAATTCTGGGAATTGCTCCTGTCTGAAGAGAGCCAAGTCACCTAAAGCCATGTCCTCTTCCAGAGACAGTCTGCATCCAAGATTGGCTGTCATGAGGGTACAAAGGCTCAGCCCCTTCTCCCCCACTCAGGACAACTCTGAAGGATCATCCCACTTGAGAATTTCCCATGGAATCAGCTGAGACCTTTCCTGAGTCAGATTAAGGTCACCTTTTCCCTCTGCCCAATCCTGCTTCCTTCTATTTCCCCAGGTGTTGAACCCCAGAGCACTCCCTAATAGCCTTCTTTCTTTTATTTTTTATAATTTCATTTATTTTTTTTCCCCCCAAATCCCAGTAGATAGTTGTATGTCATAGTTGCACATCCTTCTAGTTGCTGTATGTGGGACGCGACCTCAGCGTGGCGGGACAAGTGGTGCATCGGTGCGCACCCGGGATCGAACCCCGGCCGCCAGCAGCGGAGAGCGTGCACTCAACCACTAAGCCACGGGGCCGGTCCCCTAATAGGCTTCTTATATTCAAATCTCTGTCTCAAAGTCTTCTTGGGTTGAGGGGGAACCCAACCTATAATCCCATCTGAAACGAACGAACCAACTTCATACAAATTAATTAGCTCACATGAGCTTTTACAGTCTAAATACGTGACAGAAAAAAATTTGAAACTTTGATCTAAATATGAGTCAGATGAGCTCATTTGCCATAGGAAAAAAAAAACAAGGAAAAGGGAAAAACAGTTGTCCATAATTTAGTCACATAAAAATAAAATGTGAATGCATCCTCCTTTCATTGTATCATTCTACGATTGAGTCTAAAATTTGCAAGTCAAAAATTATTGCATTTTATGTTGATAGACACATAAAAATGGATGAATGGAAAGGAAGCAGAAGATGTCATAACCCTTGCCAATGCCATTTTTACATTTCTATGGCACATTGGCGTTTATAAAGCCTTTCATATGCTTGCTTTCATTTGAATTTTATTCTGGTGCTGAGAGGTGAAGAACAGGCATCATTATTCCCTTTTCAGAAGTGAGAAAACGAAACTTCTGAGGTTTTTTCCTCAAAGTTCACTGGAAGAGCTAAGAATCTACACTGAGCTTCTAACCAAAACCTGTTGCCTCTTGATTCTGCCAGCAGAAAACATCTGGAACTGGAGAGACAACATATTCATTCATGAAATAATTAGGGAACAATAAAAGGTTTCGATTACATGGGCAGATCCCTGTTAGATGGTACTGACTCTGAGAACTGAAGGAAGGTGAGTGGAATGTTGGAGGGAGATTAATAAAAAGGTTACCTAAGAAGACTTTGTTGTTGCTGCTGCTGTGTCCAGGTGCTAAAGCTAGCATTTATTTTCAGGTATTTGTGTTATGTTTTTCACATACATTGTATAAATTCATCCCAGGAACAACCCTGTGAGGTAGGTGCTAATTAGCATACAGGAGCTAAATTCGGTAATTAAGGTCGAGCACGGTGGAGGGCTTGATTTCAAATCCTGCCTCCATGGCTTGTGCAACCCTGGGCAACACTTGACATCTCTAAGCATCAGTTATCTCTTCTACAAAGGAATGAGTGGGTGCATAATTATGCCAACTTCATAATGTTATTGTGAAGATTAAGACAGGTAAAGTGTGAAAAGTGCACAGCACATAATGCAACCTCAATAAATGATAGTTGTATCCATTTTACAGATGAAAAAGTATGGACATAGAAAGATTGATAACTTGCCTTAGATCATACAGTGAATTTTCCAGATTATCAGATCCCCTTAGCCTAATATTTCTTTTGTGACAGAATTTGCCACTAAGCCATTTTTGTGACATCTTTAAATGAAATATTGTTGGGACACATGGGAGGTAATCCCTGTGGCCACATTATAATTGGGACTCAGCTCAATGGGAACTAGCAGATGGACCCTTCTGCTGTGAATTTCCTCTCAATTCAGCAAAGAACCAACATTCTCCATGGTCTCTCTCCCCAGTGATGCTCCAGAACTCCGGTTGGCAGCCACTGTCTTAAACTACTGATGTCACAGGTGTATGCAGAGGCAGGGGAAGGCTGGGAGAGAGGAAAAGGAAAGATCTTTTGTGGATTGACAGATGGATTCAAACTCAGAAAATATAGAAACCCAGTTTGTGAAGGATGATTTGTTTAGGAGATATTTCATGTCCAATATATTCACTTTCCAGTCACTGAACCTTTTCAGAATGGAAATGTGGTGCTCGAATTAAACATTTTCTTTTAATCCTCCAAAAACACCACTATTAAACTGATCTTAATTAACACATTTTCTATTAAGTAGAATGATCTGAAATTCCAAATCCATCATGCAGGACATGAATAGAATTGGGCTGCACACTAAGAACGTGCAGACTTTAATGTGGTACATTTGCCTGGATCACCTTTAAAACAATTCAACAGTGAACGTGTGACTAAATTACCACACCGTGTTCTCTGTTTAATTTCAAGGTTGAAGTGTCTTCCCTTCATGAATGTGGGTAAAACCCTGGAATACTGGGAGACAGAATGGGATTAATGGCTCTTTCTGTTGTTTTGATTTCCACATATTTGATGGCTTTGTGTAATTTGAATAATTGTAAGCTTCCAGCATGCTGATAAGGTTCACCTACATTATTCATTCGCATGAAGTGCTGATCAATTAAAGCTTCTCTCTAAAAAAAAAAATATTCATCATCCCATCATGCAACAGCAAAGCTTAGGTTACCATTAGCTGTCTCTACTCTCTTTTACTAAAGAATCTCATCAGTAAATTCCTATCAATCTTTTCCTTTTTATTCTTTTTATCCTGACCTAGTCAGTATTCTTACCCTTGGTCTATTCTTCTTCACTTCATTCTTTCAGTCTTATTACTATTATTTTAACGTTTATTTCAGGAAAGCCTTTAATAAATATGACCATTATTGGAAGAAGATTCTTAATTCTATGGTTGCTGATTTACAGACAGCACCAAAAGTGCGTGCATCCAACTCTACCCGTGATGAAATACAGAACTATTTCTTAAAATGGGAAAATTGGTTTTCCTCCTTTGTCTTATCCTTTCAGAAAAGTGTGATGGTTAATCTTATGTGTCAACTTGGCTGGGCCGCAGTGCCCAAATATGTTGTCAAATGTTATTCTGGATGTTTCTGTGAGGATGTTTTGGATGAGATTAACATTTAAGCTAGTGGACTTTGAGTAAAGCAGATTGCCATCCCTAATGTGGGTGGGCCTCATTCAATCAGTTGAAGGCCTGAGTAGAACAGAAGACTGACCTCCCCTGAGCAAGAGACAATTCTGCAGCAGACAGTGTTTGGCTTTGACCTGCAGCATTGGCTTCTCTGTGGGTCTCCAGCCTGACAGCCCACCCTGAAGATTTTAGATTTGTGAGTCTCCATAATAGCCTGAGCCAATTCCTTAAAATAAATCTCTTTATATACAGATATAGATATAGATATATACAGATACACACACATCCTATTGGTTCTGTTTCTCTGGAAAACCCTACTACAAAAGGTAATCAACAGAGAATGACTACATCTATTTTTACAACTGTAGAATGAAGGATGAGGGTAGTTTAAATATCTAGAAAGCTTTCCTGAAGAAGGTAATAGACATTTCATGTAAAAAGTTTGTGGTCAAATAAGTTTGAAAAATATTAAATTAAACAAAATTAATCATGTTTTCATTACAGTAGGAGTCCAGGGTGAAAAAGGAACAAGATGGTCTAGGAAAACTGAGGGAATGAGGGAGAGTAATCCAGGCAGGAGAACGTCACTCACAAAGGCAGATGAGTGTGCCTGCAGTAAAGGGAGCTGCAGTTAGTACAGGTCCCCAGAACTTGGATGGGGAGGCTGGATCAGGGGCCTCCCTTTGGAAGCCCCTGCAGTGTCTTCCATTGCACCAAGAGTATACTTCAGACTCCTTGCAGTGGGATATAAGGGCCAATAGGCTCTTCCTCTCGCCTACCTCTCTAACCTCTCCTCCTCCTACTTTCCTCTTTTCAGGCTTGTTTTCTGTTCCCCTGGGGCTTCAAGCTCATGCTCATCTCAGAGTCTTTGCACGCCTCTCCCTCATATACTCTTATACCATCGACACGAGGTCAAATCGTTGTTGGCTCCTTCTTATGAATCAAACCTTCTTCTCTCCAAGAAATCTTCCCTAAGCATCCTACCTAGAGAGTAAGAACCTTCTTGTCTCTCTCTCTAATACTTTACTCTGTTTTATTTTCTTCATTGAAAGAATCAGTATCGTATTTATTTGTTCATTTTTAATGCCTGTCATTTGAGCACTAAAAACCCACCTAAAATGTATTACTCAGTGGTCTGAAATCATTTATTAATTTATTTATCAATCAAACATTTTACTGACACCATGTCAGTAAGGGGCATTATGATTGAAGGCTATTCATGAGATGGTACATTCAGTAGGCGAAGAGGGAGGAGAGCTTGTTAGGACCACTAAAGGCAGAGAGATCCCAATTCTGTGGGTAAAATTCAGCTGGAAATGAGAGCTGGAGGAGAAGCTCAGCAGCGAAATGGAGAGAGGGACAAGTGGAGAAACTGAAGAGAGAGGGTGACCTACGTTCCACCACTGGGAAAGCAACGCTGAACCAGGCCATCCAGTAAACACAATGGTTTTAGATGGTGCAGACGGGTCCCAGACAATGGGGTGCTGGGAGGCAATGGAAAGAGGCACCAATCTGCAGCACAAGATAAAACTGATAAAAGCATTATATCCAAAGTTCAGTATGTATAGTACACTGGCAAGATGATTCTGCGTAGTATACAGATAGATTTCTTAAAAAGGATTATTAGTTGAGTATTTGCTAATGTGTGTTAGAATTCCTTAATTTACATATCAAAACAATGGTTTCCTGCTATTATGGGTTAGAATCATACTAAATTAAAAAATGCAGGTGCCAGCCCCGTGGCATAGTGGTTAAGTGCGCGCGCTCCGCTGCGGAGGCCGCGGGTTCGGATCCCAGGAGCCCACCGACGCACCGCTTGTCAAGACATGCTGTGGCGGCGTCCACTGTAAAGTGGAGGAAGATGGGCAGGATGTGAACCCTAGTCTTCCTCAGCAAAATAGGAGGTTTGGTATGGATGTTAGATCAGGGCTGATCTTCCTCACAAAAAATTAAAAAAAAAATGCATCAATTTAACACAAAAAAAATTGAGTGTATAATTTTATAGTTAATATGCAACCATGTAAAAAAATATTCGTGAAGGAGACAAATAAAAGATGGGTTTAGAATACAAGGTTAAAGAAAGCAGAATGTATTTTGCCTTCCACACTATTTTCCTGAAATGTGTCCCTATCTCGACATATAACAAATTCAAAGTCTGGATCCCAAGCTATGTTGCCTTCTTCTTGTAACCAGCCATTCACATTCTAGCACTTTCTTATCCTTATTGAATTCAGCTTGGTACAAAGAAAAGAACCTTGGAGTTAGAAGCTCTAAGTATAAACCACGGTTCTGCCCCTTACTAGATGCCTAACTTACAGGAAGATACGTAACTCCTCTGATTCACAGCCCCCCTATCTGTAAGTGCATCTGTTGAATCTGACCTCAGCCCACTCTCTCCCAGCCACCTTCTCTGGCCTGTCACCACCATTCCATTCCTTCTATTTTCCTTTGCCTCCTCCCCGGTTGTTCTCAGACTCTAACTTCTGTCAGAATCATATAGGATCTTGGAAAAATGCAACTTCCTGGGACTATGCCGAGAAATTTTGATTCCCATAGGTCTGTAGTGGGGTCTGATAATCTGCATTCTAGCAAGCACCCTTGTGTTTCTGAAGCAAAGGTTACATATTAGGAAATAGCTCACAGTATCAGCATGAAAGCTATAAGAAGAGGTACATAGTTGTCAAGCTATTATTATTGTTGTTAAGTCACCTCTGAATCAGTGGTCCCTCCCTTCCCATCCTGTCTCCTAACTCTCTATACCTGTTTATTGCCCCATTTTCTTTTTCTTTCTATGGTAGTTTAGTTCAGTCACACATCTTGGCCTCTCCAGCTCAGCTATCCCACCTTCAGTCTTGTGGCTGTCTTTACTATTCCCTCCAGATCAACAGACCCCTGAGAGAAAGAATGTTCATTACTATTGAAAAAGACACAGAAAAGCTACACAGTCCACATCTGACCTTGGATGGAGAAATAGCAGACAAGTCTGAATCCAAGAGCTCCAGTCCACAGACTTCTGTGTTCCCAGAGTCTGGAGCAAATCTGGCTAACCTCACATAATTGTTCAGCTGCCCCTCGCAGCTGCTCTCAAAGCCTGTGGATAGATAATCAGTGATGCACAGCTCAAAAAAACTAATAAGGTTAATATCTACTTTTGGGGGAAAATATAAGGAGAGGAAAGCAGAGAAGAGCCATAATTAGGGCATTCAGCGGGGTGGGGGGTGGTCCTCTTTTCTTTCCCCATGACATAATCTAAAACTGATTAGGGAATCCTTGGCAAGTGCAGGCTGGGATGCTGGGTTTTGAACAGTTGTTATAACACGGAACATAAAGCAGGACAGAGATAGCCTTCTCATCCACCTCCCCTTTGTCGAAGCATGTTCTCCCCCACGTCCTCCCAAAAGATGAGCATAAGCTCTTTTTATGCACACGTATCCTGCTGAGGGCTGCAGAGTCACAAAACAGCCCAGGAAAAGAACACCCAGCACACAATATGCACATGGTTTTGATTGAGACATTGCTGTTTGAAATGCATTTATTTCTGCCTCTTGTAAATACTCCTCCACAGTAGGAAAAAAAAATAACAAATGCATTGTAAATAGATGCCCAGACGTCTTACACTTAAATTACAGTCACGTCATCCCAGTCCTATCCGATCTTTCAATTATAGTCATTAATTGAGGATGTAACCCAGAAACAATTACATCCATGAAATTCTAATGAGTCTCCTGTAGTTAATATAAAAAGAAAACAATGGGACATGCATGCTGATGTTGGAGTCTAATCCAATTCTGTCGATTAAAATAAAGAACAGCATTTTTGTAACATGTAAATCTGATTCTTTTCCCTCTACCCAGCTTCATTCCTTGGGGAGTGACAGATTCTCTGCATAGATTTGCTTATCTAACAAGTTTATCAAGCTACCTTCTCTCAATTATGTCCAGAACACATCTTGAAAACTCAATAGTGGGGAATAAATTTTGCTCAGGGATCCATCTTTTAGAGAGTCTCATATTTCCACGTGAAAAGCGCATTCTTTATTTACCTGACTTAAGTGGGAATATGCTTCATATTTTCACCATGACAGAAATAATCACATCAATTATGATTCTGGAAGAACATGGTGGCAGCTTAATTCTGAATCTTTCTACTTCTCCTGGAAATAGAGCAACGAGATAATGAAAAGAAAAAGAAAAAAAAAAAATCACAAACTCCATTTTCACTTAAAATAGAAGACAAAGAAAACCCACAAACTTCAAATTATGTGTATGTGCTGCCAAAAGCAACTGAGAGCAGCAGAGCCAGGCAGGAAAGCCCCAGGGCAGCCATGATGCAGTGGTGGGGAAGACTCAGGAGTGCTGACACTGCAGAGGCCAAGCCCAGAAACCAGCAGCAAAATAAATATCTACTCTCCTAACGATGAGGGGCCCAAGTTGTGGGCAAACTGCTTTAAAACAGCACTGCAAACAGCACTGAAAGACAATTGGGCATGAACACTGGGGTGGAAGAAAGACTTAAAAATTGCCCAGACAAGCGCAATGGAGAACCTAGTTAGAAAATGTCAGTAAAAATCCACTTTCTGAATGTGAGTGGATCACATTGGAAAGCAAGACCTATGTTCCTGGGTAGCAGCAGCCAATAGAATAAGCAGAGGAGATACAGGGCTGGAGGATGAAGTTCTCCAGAGCCAAGTGGGGTTCTGAGAGATGAAGGAAGGATGCCTACAGAGAAGTGCCACACTATAAGGAAAGAATTTTGAACCCAGGGCTGATTTTCAACAGAAACTCATACCTGAATGTTTTTATTTATTTTTTCTAAATCTGTAATAGTTAGCTTAGATGTCTATTTAAATTGGTCAGTTCTTATACTATAGCAGTGTCCACACCAGTCTTGCTTGAGTTGTGAATCAGTGAAGCTATTCCTCCCATCCTGCTCCACCTCATACTCACATCCTGGAACATTTTGGTCTCATTTATATATGAGAACCAAAAAAGGAAAAGGTGAAGCCAAAAAAAAAAAGTAGAAATAGCATAAGAAAAAAATGCGAAAATTTAGAACTTTTCCAACAGAAAGGAACACACATTAAGATTATCTTGCTATATAGCAGATAAAAATTGTAATCCAATATTCCAATAAGAATTAAAAAAATATAGTGGATTATTTTCTGCTATGAAGGAAGATCACAAAGCAGAAATACAAGAGTTCTGGGATAACAGAGTTAGACAGTAAGAGGTGATGGCCAGAAAACCAGAAAAAGTAAAAAAAAGGAATTGGAAGAACTCAGAAAAAGAAAAGGACAAAATTATATCAAAAATGGAAGAGAATGATGACATGGAGACAATAGTAAAGTGTCTGATGAATAGAAGTAGGAAAAAGAAACAAATAAGGAGATGGAAACAAATTAATATTAAATGGTGGATAAAGAAGACACGTAAAGGAAATTTAGTACATGTGTAATTGAAGCTTCCGTGGAAGCAAAACAATGGGAGAAAATTAATATTTTTAAATATCATTTAAAAAACTGAATCAAAAAAAGATGTGAATAGATATTTTGAATCTGTGTACCAAAACAAATTGACCCCAAG
The DNA here is from genome assembly GCF_057802395.1 of Ceratotherium simum simum. NCBI lineage: Eukaryota > Metazoa > Chordata > Mammalia > Perissodactyla > Rhinocerotidae > Ceratotherium > Ceratotherium simum. The sequence continues at coordinate 29,984,975 of NC_141924.1, read as the reverse complement.
ACATATCTTAATAAAATTTTTGGGCTTTAAAGATAAAAAAAATTTAATTGGATAGGCAAAAACATCAATACTCTTATAAAGGAAAAAAAATAAGGTTAGTTTCTGGTATGGACTAAATGTTTATGTTGTCCCCAAATTCATATGTTAAATCCTAATGCCCAATATCATGGTATTAGGAGGTGGGAGCTTCGGGGTGATTATGTCTTGGGGGCAGAGCCCTCATGAATGCAATTAGTGCCCTTATGAAAGTGGCTCCAGAGAGATCCCTAGCCCCTTTCCCATGTGAGGATACAAGGAAGTCTGTACCCCAGAAGAGGGCCCTCACCCAACCATGCTGGCACTCTGATCTTAAATTTCTAGTCTCCAGAACTGTGAGAAATAAATTTCTGTCATTTATAAGCTACACAGTCTCTGGTATTTTGTTACAGCAGCACGAACAGGCTATGACAGTATCAGACTTTTCCCATATTATCTTTTATTGCCAGAAGACAGTGGAGTAGCACCTACAAGATGTTTAAGGAAAGAAAATATAAGCCATAAAAGAAAATCAAGGTTGGTGATCTTAATATCAGATCTGTAGAAATAAGATAAAAAAGTATTAAAAAGAAAAAGGAGAGATAGAGGGAAAGAGAGAGGGGGAAGGAGGGAGGGATGGAGAGAGGGAGAGAAAGACAGTCACTTTACAATAGTTAAGATTGCAATTCAAAATGAAAATATAATAGTAATGATTATCTATATGTCAAATACCATAATGCAACTTAAAAAAAAGGGGAGACTATGGAGAATATGTTCTCTTTTCAATTGCACCATTTTAATTAATGGAAAAACACAGACGCAATCCTGCTACAGTCAGGAAAAAGGCCAGGGTATCCACAATCACCAGTACATGCAACAGTATACTGAGGCTCACAGCCAACACAATTACATAAGAGGAAAAAGTTAGACTAAAAGAATTCACAAAATTTGGAATGGAGGAGGCAACCCTCTTTTTGCTAATTATCTGATGGTGTAACTGGTAGCCCAAGATCATCAAACACAAAATAAGAAAGTAAAGGAATTCAATAAGGTTGTAGGGTATAGAAGTAACATACAGAAATCAGTAACATTCATTAAATAATAAACAACCAGTTAGGATATAAAAAGAAAGAAAAGACCCAATTTATAAAGGCAACAGAAAACAAAAATGTCAAAGAACAATACTTTGGCACATTGTATTTTCTAAGATGATTTTAGCAATATCTTTCATCCCACATACTCTTAAAATGTGACTTAGACACACCTCCTATCAAGAGGTGGGATCCACGTCCTTCCCCTTGACACTGGATGGGCTTGTGACTTTGGAAGTGACGCTAGGTGACTTCTGAAGCTAAGTTATCAAAGGTGATATAGCTTCCATCTGGGTCTTTTGGGACAATTGCCTTTGGAGCCCTGAGTACCATGTAAGGTGTCCAAGGCTGCCAAGCTGTGAGATAGCCCAGGCGACATAGAGAGGCCATATATAGGTTTCTAGGTGACAGCCCCAACTGAGATTCCTGGCAACAGTCAGTATCAACTGCTAGACACATGAATGAAGATGTCTCCAGATGATTCCTGCCCCCAGCCGTTAAGATACCCCAGCCTTTGATTCACCTCCTGCCTTCAAGTCTCTTCAGCTGACCTCACGGAGAAGAGAGAGAGTGCCATTGTCATCGTTTTCTTTCCTAATTCCTGACTCACAGAATCTGTGAGCATAACAAAATGATTGTTTTTAGGCCACTGAATTTGGGTGGTTCTTCAGCATTAATAACTGTGAGAAATACTTAATAAGAAATACTCAAATCCTGGGCTGGCTCCGTGGTGTAGCGGTTAAGTGCACGTGCTCCGCTGCTGGCGGCCCGGGTTCGGATCCTGGGCGCGCACCGATGCACCGCTTGTCAAGGCAAGCCATGCTGTGGCTGCCTCCCATATAAAGTAGAGGAAGATGGGCATGGATGTTAGCCTAGGGCCAGTCTTCCTCAGCAAAAAAAAACAAAAAACAAAACACTAAATATAGATTTCCCGTATGACCCAGCAATTTAAAAAAAAAAAAAGAAATATTCAAATCCTTTGTGAGGAAAATTTTAAAACAGTTCTGCAAGACACAAAAGCATACTTGACCAAGTACGCTTTCCCTTGTCAGGGAAAGACAAGCCAAGTTTTTTGTTTCAAGATTTTTGGTGGAGGAGGGAGATTGTTTTCTTGTTGCTGTTGTTTTGTTCTGTTTTGGAACTACAAAAGGTGATTCTAAAATGCATATGAAAAGATAAAAAAAGTAAAAGTATTCCAGAGAACTATGAAAAAAATGGTAGAGAAATTATTGGTACTAACCATACCAGATATTGGATCCTATTGTGAAGCTTTTGTAATAAAACCGTAGATTCACTAATAGACAGAAAGACCAATAGAACAGAATATAAAGTCCAGAACTAGATCCAAATATGTACGGGAATTTAGCCTATGATAAAGGTAGCATTTTCAAATGGAAGGATAAAAATACATGGCATTGAGGCAATGGGCAGCAGTTATAAAAAAGACAAAATTGGAATCCATATCTGTAATCAAACACCAGAATACTCTTTAAATATGTAAAAATGAAATATCAGAAGCAAAATCATAAAAATACTAGATTAAAACATGACACAATTCCTTTATAACTTTAGAGGAAAAAAGCCCATTTAACTGTGAATAAAAAGCTAGAAATCTTAATAGAAAAAAAAATTTAAATACGTAAGAATAAGAAAATCTGCATGACAAAAATATTAGTGCAAAGACAAAGGTAAATAAAATGGAAAAAATATTTGCAATTTATAGCACAGATATAGGGTAAATCTCTTTAATAAAATGCTTTTAAAGAAAATATTTAGAGATGACACTGTGGCGTTTGGGTACTCCTGGTAGTTGTCATTGCTTCTAGAACTTTTTAGTGGACAGAGCTAAATATATATATATATGAAACGATGATTTTATAATGTTTGCCAGTTCAGATTTCAAATTACGTTTTAAACTAATTTCTTTGACTTTATAATATTTTCGTGTACCGAAAATATTGATTCCTGTAAGACGAACAATATGTTCCAAATAACAATAATAATAGAACTACTAAAATAAGTCTACTGAATTCAGTCAAATAGTTTTTAAATAGATGTTTGCCTTTAGGATACATATTATTAGTAAAAATACTATATTTTAAATCACATGAAATACTCATTTTTTTACTGTGTGGTTATTCTACATACTATATAAAATTAGGATCATTTGTTTAATCTTTATTCAATTTTTAGTGACTATTTTTATTTAATTTTATTTTTAAAGTTTTGTAAAACATCAAATGATTCCAAAATAAAATCATAATGAAATGTATATCCAGAGAAGTCTTGCTTTCATTTTGGTTCCTCCACCTTTTCTCTTTTCTCCCTCTTTATAAAGGGGGAGAATTGTCTGCATTTTTTTTCACTTAACCAAATACTCGGGAGTCACCTCATATCAGTATACAGAGATCTTCCTTACTATATTTTACAGAGGATTGGCGCTGTATTGTGAAACATGTTATAATTTATTGAACCAGTTCACTATGGATAGGCATATACATTGTTTCCAGGCTTTTACTATTTTAAATGATGTCAGAATCAATAACCTTATACATACATCATTTAGTAGATTTGCGAGGGGATCTTCAGGTAGATTCCTAGAAGGAATTGACAGACAAAAGAATAAAGACATATATTTTGCTGAATATTTCCAAATTCCCTTCGAAAGGCATTCTTGCATTCCCACCAGCAATAAACAACAGTGCCTGTTTCCCCAGAGCCTTGCCAAAAAGTTTGTAGTCAAAGTCCTTGAAATATTATCTCACTGTGGTTTTCACTTGCAAATCTGTCATTGTAAACAGTTTAAGCATGTTGCTCATATGTTTTGGAGCTACTTGCATTATTTTGTTGGGTTGTCAATTATGGGTATTCTTCTCATTTAAGAAATTCTTCATATATTAGAGATTTTGACCTTTGTGTTACAAATTAAAGATATTTTTCCAATTTGTCATTAATAATTGCATTTTGCTTATTGAGTTTTACTTGTTTATTTAATGCAAAAAGGATGTTTTTAAACTATTTTCGTAGTGCATTTTCAAGTTCTCAGTACAGTAATGACTTCCAATTATGAATCTCCAATCCAAATTTCTACCCTGAACTTCACATATGTAGATATAGCTGCCTACTCAACATCTTCACTAGTCTAAAACGGGCCACCTAATCTCATTTACCATATTCAGCCTTCTCAAATAGTTAACGGCAACTCTATCTTTCCAGTAGTTTCAGATTTTTAAAAAAGTGGCTGTCTTTACTTTCCTTCCTCACATCTAATTTGTAAACAAATCTTGGCATTAGCTTCAAAATAGCTTCAGGATTTGTCCACTTTTCACAATCTTCACTGTAACATCCTGGTCCAAGTGCACATCATCTCTTACTTCAATTATTAGAAAAGCCTCCTTACTCTCTTTCCAACTTTGCCTTCCCCATTGTGTATTCTCAAGACAGCAAATAAAATAATCCTGTTAAAATGCTGATCAGATAACTTCATTCTCCTGCTAAAAACCTTAAAATTTACAAGTGAAAGCCCAAATCATTCCATTTGCCCATGGGGCCCTGCACCATCTGGTCCCACCTAGCTCTTGGACTTCATCTCTTACTACTTTCCCCCTTGTGGAGCTCACTTGCAAAAAAACTGGCATCCTTGATGTTACTAGAATGTACAAGTGAGTGTTGCTCGTCAGGGGCTTCCCAACTGCTTCTCACTCTGACTTGCCCAAGACTCCAGCATGATTCACTCCCTCATCTTGGTTCGAACTTTATTCTAAATCCGCCATATAAATGGGGATTCCTCTGTCTACTCTGGGAAAATTGTACTGCCAAACACCAAATTCCCTGCCTCTGAGCTATTTTCTCCTTAACATGAATTACCTACATGAATTTAATCTACTATATATTTATTTATTTTGCTCATCATTGTTTTCTACATACAAACAGCACACAAAACATACATGGTTCTAAGCATTGTTGAAGGTTGTGATTTCTGTTTATTTGCTAACTGCTGTCTATATTTACTGCACCTATACATATTGTTGAAGAAAGGAAGGAAGGAAGGAAGGAGATGAATAGATAGAGGAAACAAATTAACCTTTTTCTATAAAGTCCTATTACGTTATTTTTCCATCACTACCCCTAGCCCTAAAGCCCTTTTATTTTACATTTGCAACTTGACTGATGAATTCATATATTTCATCTCTTAAATTACAATTACTACTTTTCTTTTTCTTTTAAACTAATTACAGTGAAAAATTTTTTAAAAACCCTCATTCCATTCGAGAAAGAAGAAATAGTATTGTATAATGAAAATAACTAACATTTGTTTTGAGTGCTTACTAAACCCTAGGTGCTATAGTTTTATAAGTACGAACTTAACCAAATTCTCACAAAAACCTTGAGCAAGGTCACACAGCTATTATGTGTAGAACATGGATTCAAATACAGGAAACCTGTCCCCAGAGCCAATGTTCTTAGCACCATCACAATACTGTCTCTATATTCTTACGTTGTAGAAAGTATTACTATTCCCATTATAAAGATAAGAAAATTGAAGCAATAGATTTTAAAAACCTTCCACTTTTTTTTTTTGTTGTTGAGGATGATTGGCGCTGAGCTGACATCCAATGCCAATCTTCCTCTTTTTGCTTGAGGAAGATTGTCCCTGAGCTAACATCTGTGCCAGTCTTCCTCTATTTTTTGTATGTGGGACACCGCCACAGCATGGCTTGATGAGTGGTGTGTAGGTCCATGCCCGGGATCTGAACCTGTGAACCCCAGGCCACCAAAGTGGAACGCAAAAAACTTAACTATTATGCCACTGCGCCAGCCCCAGAAACCTTCCACTTTTATAAAGCTTATGAGTATAACCAGACTAAAACCAGATTCTCACTCATAATGTATACTAACTCTCATTATATTATTCTTTAAGAAAAAACAGAAATTGTAATAGGCTTTAGAACTAGACAAATCCATCCATCCATTTATCCATCCAGATAGTCATCAAATATTTATTGAGCACCTTTGATGACAATAGACTCTATGCTCGTCAATGGGAATGCAAAAGTGAATAGGATAGACATAATTCTCACATTCAGGGAGTTTATAATCCAGGAAGGCAATATTTGGGGGTACTTAGGAAGCTAGCAACATTGACACCCATTCCAAGCATTCGTGGTAAGCTCTTTATCATATTAGCATGTTTTGATGCCCAAGATACTTTATTCAAATTTATGACTATCCTACAAATTTTAAATTTTTTATATAAGCAGCTACACTAAAAACATGTTTTATGCAGTATTAATTGCCTTTTTGAACTTACAGATCAAGGATTAACATTCACAGAGAGCTAAACACTAATTAGGAAAAACAATATATCATTTTATTTCTGATTAAAAAATTCCTAACTGGAAACAACAACAGACTTCCGAGAAATAACATTTTCAAGCCCTGAGTACATCTATTTTCAGAGCATTTTCACTCATGGAAAATTAGCTGCCTTTCTTTGGTAACCTCTGAGAATAGACATTATAAATATAGTAGAATGACACTTATGATTCCTATGAAGAGAAAAGCAAATAAATAATTTCCCTTCAGCTAAGCAGATCAGTAAGTAAACAGTTCACATAAAACCATGTGCAATTATAGCTCTTCTGGTATTTTGGAACTCGTTTAAATGTTTATATTCTTGCAGGGGTCCAGAGTTGAACAGAATTACATATGCTGTCCTCCTATATAATCATATAGAGGCAATGCTATTACAAATACTGTCCTACGGTTTGGTGAAATGTGGAGGCTAACCATCTGTCATCAATAATACTGTTGAGAAGATTTGGAAAGCGTTTGTTCAGGTTTTGGCAGCACGTTATCTGTTAAAATATTGTTGGAGGCAAACCTGGGAAGTTCTGCTGCATTTTAAGGAGACGCAAATGTCTCAGCACATGGGCGGCCTGAAACTCGGATGGCGCAGTGTTTTCTTTAGTAGAGGCACAGATTTCAGCGCGAGTCAATAAAGAAAAGAAGCACGGCTGTGTTTGTATATTCCAGCGTAGATGCTAGGCTCCACAATAGAGCACTTTTTGGGACTCTGAAGAGATGGCTTGGGAAGGAGCATCTGTTAAACACATTCAGGAAAACTCCTTTTGCTCGGAAGGAGAAGCTGGAGCGTGAGAGAGATTAGAGGAAAGGCCTGATTGGAAATTAGGCATTGAGACATAGAAGTAAGGTCTACTTAGCAGTCAAAGAGAAATGGGTTGATAAAATTATGTCATTTCAGACCCTCAGGTGTTAATATCAGGTAGGAAGAAAAGAGAGAAAAGTTGGGGTTGGGTCTGGGTGGGGATAAAAAGCAGGGACGTGGAGGATGAAGAATCCAATTAAAGATAAAATGTGGGTCATTTATAGGAAGGGCTTAATGGAACTCTCAGGGAACGCTTCTCATTCCAGGCTCTGGAAAGCCGCCAAACTAAGTGGACCATGGATATGAAGCTCAGGGTCTAGTGGGCTCAGCTTTCAAAGGGTTTCCGGGTTTGTTTCTCAAAGTCATTTGGAAGCTGGGAAAATTCACCAGATGCATCGACATTAGTCAGCAAACCTAATAAATACCCAAGCACAAAGATTTCAAGACAAACTGATTTTTACACACAGAAATGCAGTCACGTGTCACTTAGCGACTTAACGGGGATACGTTCTGAGAAATGTGTCATTCGGGGATTGCATCATTGTGCCAACATCATAGACGGTACTTACACAAGCCTAGATGGTATAGCCTACTACACGCCTAGGCTACATGGTACTAACCTTATGGGACCACCATTGTACATGCAGTCTATTGCTGACCGAAACCTGATCCATGCCTGTACTCACAATGAGGGTGGTCTCCATATTGTATCAGTAGAGTGTGATTCTAAGCAGTTTTTATTAAAACATTAAAGAAATTTTTTGGCGAAAAAGATGAGTGAGAGAGAAAAATAATGCCATCTGAGGATTTCTCTCCATTGATAATACTTTTGTAAGAAATGATGTAGACTTTTTTTTAATAACTTGGATTGAAGGAAAGAACCCCTGGCCTTAAATAAAACAGAAAACGAAAACTTTTCTTTGGTTTTTGGTTAACCCTTTGTAGAATGCAGGCAAGTTCGTGCCTCATTTTTTTCTTTCTATAAAATGGCGATAACAATACTGGTTTCACAGGACTGTAATGAAGTTGTCCTATAAGAAGTTAAAAAGAAACAAATATTTAATGCAAAGTCAAATCAAGTTAAAACTTGATTTGAATTTTCTTAAATAGCATACGTTATATAAATGCATATATGTACATATATAGGTGATAATTACCCCTTAAATAAGGCATCTTCCTTCCTGGAAATTTACAAGAAAGAAATAAACACTCATCAATCTGTATTGATTTAATGAAGCCTGATTGGAAGATGGGAGATGACTTAAATGACTTCAGGAATATAGGTCCTTCAAGTTTATATTGCTTTATGCTCCGTTTATCATTTATGCTTATATGTCTTTTAGATAGTTATTAATATATTTCAGTGAAGTGTATGATCCACTTGTAAATCAGAAATTCTTTTGCCACTGATAAAAAGAATGAAGATTGTTTCATCTACATCCTTCAAGTGCATTTGATTGCCAAATTATTAGTAATGATCTAAAGAGAGAACTGCATAAGAGAAGATGGAAAGAGTTGCTGTTATCAATCTTTCACAGACTTAAAGGGGGAAAAAAAAGAGTGTTTTCTTTCAACATTAGTATATGCCTTAGGGACATGATGCTTTATCAAGAGAGGGCAAGAGAAATTCAATACCATCAGTGGAAAACAGAAAGTAATGAGGCAAAAGCAATGTCTTGTGGGATTCGTGTGTGAAACACACACACACACACATATATTTCTCTCTTCCTGACTGACTCGTCTATCTTATTAACACAGTTCTGAAATACCTTCTTAAATAATAAGCAAGGGAGTGCTAGGAAGCAAAGATTGATTTTAGTCTTGTTTTAGGTTAAGGGTTAAAACATACATATATACTCACAAAAGGAATTCACTAATTCCCCCTAAATCATGTGGTGCAATTCCAGACCAAACAAAATTTATTTTGAGATTTGTTTTCTTTCAACCACTGTTTTCTTGGTAAGTAAGGAAAACCCAGAGTTGGATCTAATTACGTATGTATTTGCATACGTTAAAGCTCAAGATAGAACTCTAGCAAAGCCTTGGCAGGGAAGAATAGTTAGCAAACTCTAAAACAACATTTTTATTCCCTTAAGTAATTACTTAATTAATGCCTTCTGTCTTGATTATAGCTTTAGTAAATGAAAATATCTTTCATTTTTACCAGGATATTTGAACTTTCCACATTTTTTTATATCCTAGAATCAAAGTAGATAGTTTTATTTAAACAAGAAGCAACCAAAAGATATCATATAGATATAATGTCACTACATCAAGCAACATAAGCAATCCAAAAATAATTTAATAGTTGAATTTTATACTAATGAATAGATTATTGTGTATCAATTTTCAGACTGTAGGAACTGCAGACAAACATAATCCCTATTTTTCTCTGTAGTAAATTAACAAGGGGAAATAAGTGAGCTTAAGCAATTAGACGAACAGAGGAGGCTTCATCAACATGACAGTTAACATTCACTGAGCACTAACTACGTGCCAAGCACTGTTTTAAGTACTTAACACGTTTTCATTGTAAATCACGCCATTCTCATAACAGCAATTATAGAAGGTAGGTAGGTTAACCTCATTCTAAAATGAAGTCACACAAAACCAAGAGGCTAGGTAACTTGACCAGGGTCACCCAGCTGCTCTAGTCGGGATTCAAACTCAGGCTCAGGGTGACTCCACGGCTGCTGGGCCACAAATAAACATTTCCAAATCTAAGTTTATGGGTTTTATTTGTAACCAGTTTTGCATTATTGTGTTTTAGAAACTTTTGTGTAGAGAGAGAATCGATAAAATATTTCAGGTGAGAAGAAATATATGTTGACTGTTGTCTTCATCAGGGTTCTCCAGAGAAATAGAACCAATAGGATGTGCACATTTATTTTAGGAACCGCTCAGGAGATTGTGGAGGCTGCCAAGTCCAAAATCTTCAAAGTAAGCCAGCAAGCTGGGGATCCAGGGAAGAGTGGCAGTTCATGTCCAAAGGTTGTCTCCTGGCAGAATTTCCTTTTCCTCAGGAGAGGTCAACATTTTTCCTATTAAGACCTTCAACTGATTAGATGAGGCCCACCAACATTATGAAGGGTAATCCGCTTCATTCAAAGTCTACCCATTTAAATGATAATCTCATCTTAAAAATATCCTCACAGTGACATTTAGCTTATATTTGACCAAGTTTCTGGGTATTGTGGCCTAGCCCAGTTGACAGATAAAATTAACCATCATAATTGTACACATGTATATGTTTGTATATTTATATATTATGGTTGAAAACAAACTAGAGAAAAAGAGTTAGTCAACTCTGAAACAACACTTACTGGACACTTACTCTTTGTAGGATATCAAGACTACAAAGAAGGTCCCAATTTTGAGGTTCTCATAATCTGAGTGGGAACAGGTCAAGGAGAGAGAGACAGACGTGTAATGTATACAATGCATTATCCCACACTGTGCTGAGGCATCATGCATCAAGTCTCTGTAGGAAGATGGGAGAAAGAGTAATGTACTTCTCATGCCCACCCCAGGGCCTGAGAAGAATCTCAAAGAGGAGGAGACACTTGAGCTTCACTGAGAAGGAAGAGGACTCCATCAAGAGGAGAAAGCTAAAGAACAAAGCTATGAAGATGCAAACAGAGGGAGGGGTTTAGGATTTGTAGGAAATCTAGTGAAATTGGAGCATGGCATTCATGATGGAGAAAGACTGGAATGATTTTATAAATCACAGTATAAAGTTAGGGCTTCATCCTGAATCTAATGGGAAATTGTTGAAGTTGCCAGCTGAGGGAATGACATGATCATAGATGGGTTTCAGAAAGATTCTATTAATGCCAGAAGGAGAAACAAAATGGAAAGACAGGGCAATGGAAGCAAGAAAAACATTTAGGAGAGATGATTGAACTCTTGAACCAAGACAGCAAGACTGGGGAGCAAACTGGGAGGAAAGACTCAAAATGATTTTTTGAATTAAAACTTACATACATTTGATTAGGTGTAATTTATAAGGGAGAAGGAATTCTTTCATTCAACATAGATTGAGTAGTACTATGTGTGTGGCCCTCTGCCAACAAAAAAAAAAGACTATAAAGATGAATAAGAGGATATAAACAAACAATTACAGTGTGTGATAAATATAATAATAGAAGAGAATGCAAGACATGAACATGACAGAGAAGAGTCGAAGCCTGGGCTGGTTGTGGTAGATGACTAATAGCGTGAGGAAGAAAGGCTGGTAAGGGAATTCCAAGCAGAGGCAGAATTCAGAAGGGCACTTAGTGTGGACAAAACTTGTGCTCAGGGGTCACGGTGGTCATGAGTACAAAGTGCGCAGGAGGAGAATAAGACTTTTCTTAAAGAAAAGTCTTAGAGAAGCCAGGTCGGGAAGAGCCTTGACTGTATCTTACTGAATGTTAGCCAGAGACATACTATGTTCTGATAGTTCTGGATTTATGGAGAAAGCCAGCTGGGAGTTGTATTAGTTTCCTAGAACTGCCATAACAAATTCCCACAAATTTTGCGGCTTAGGGAATTCAGTCAAGGTGTCAACAGGGCCACACTGCCTCTGAAGGCTCTAGGGGAGAATCTTTCTTGCCTCTTCCGGCTTCTTGCGGCCCCTGGCATTCCTTGGCTTGTGGCTGCGTCGCTCTGATCTCTGCCTCTCTCTTCACATGGCTTCTTCCCTGTATGTGTTCCTATGTGTCTTTTTCTGTCTCTTTTTCTGTCTCTTATGGGACACTCCCACCCTAATATAGTATGAGCTCATCTTGATTCTTACTTTAAGTACATTTACAAAGACCCTGTTTTCAAATAAGGCAAATTCTGAGGTTCCAGGTGGACATGAATCTTTGTGAAACAAACAAGAGACCCTTGCAATAACACAGGCGGGGGAGTGTGAGGACCTGAGATAAAGCGGGGCGAGGAGATAAAGAGGGAGGCGGGAAGGAGGGCACAGCGACAGGAAGTCATGGTTGGCTGAAGAGGAGGAAGAAGCAAAGTTCGAAATTGAGGGCAACTCCAATATTTCTGGCTGAGGACACCAGGTGGATTTCGGTACCGGTGGTTGAGATAGGAACTATATGAGTAAGAACAGGTTTGAGAGATGGGTTCTGAAGTGTGGAGGACGTAGATAAGTTCAGTATTACACAAAGCAAAGTGCTTTGAGTGAGGCTATCCTCAAGGGAGAAGAAAAAGTTCTAAGATGACTTAGATGATGGGTGGGCGGTAATGCCATTAGCTGTGATTGGATGAACAATGAAATAAAGCGGGGATTTTTTTTGCGAAGAAAATAAGGTTAGTTTTGAAAATCTTAAGTTAGAAGGATGTGTGGCATAGGCAAAGGGAGAAGTGGAGCACAAAGGAGGAAATACGCCTTGGTGCTCTGGAGAACTGATGATGTTTAGTGGTTTAACCGAAGAAGGCTTACGTCTCATAGGAGACTGAGGCAGGTGGAAAGGAACAAGGAGAGAAGAGTGTCAGTGAAGTTAAAAAAGGAGTTTCAATTAGGGAAGTTCAGTAGGATTAAAAACTTCAAGGAGGACAAGAACTGGGGATGATCTCATCGCATGTTATTAGAGACCACTGCTCGCCTCTGACCAAGCGGCTGAACTGTAGCACTGTGCCCATGCCTGGCCGCAGGGAGATGGAGAGTAAATCAAGACTGAGGAAGTGGAGACACACAATACTGTTAGGCGAGAAATCAAGCTGTGAAACAATTTGTATAGCAAGATCCCAGATAAAAATCTATTTAAGTATATGTGCAAAGAAAAGACTAGAAATATACACATCAACTATAAAAAAACTACTAACGTATTTACTGCTTTATTTACTAGTGCCAGTTATTATAAGTGTTTCACATGCACTTACGTTAACCTGTTTGATTTTCACTGCAGCTCCCTGAGGGGCTGTGATTATACATTTTGTACAAGGGGAAATGAAGGCACAGAGAGGTGAGGTTACATGGCCAAAGTCACACACCTGATGTGTGACAGAGCCAGGATTCAAACCTTGAGTCTAATTCTGGAGTCTGCTCACTGAAGCCAATAGTATACTGCCTTCCATCATCCAGCATTTTTCTCTGGATGGTGGGATTATGAGTGGTGTTTATTTCTCTTATAACTCTTAAGCATTTTTCCAAATTTTCTTTATTCATTTTGTAATAAAAAAGACCCAACAAGGGCCAGCCCAGTCTCATAGCGGTTAAGTTATCGCTCTCCACTTCAGCGGCCTGGGGTTCGCAGGTTCGGATCCCAGGCACGGACTGACGCACCACTTGTCAAGCCATGCTGTGGCGGCGTCCCATATAAAGTAGAGGAAGATGGGCACGGATTTTAGCCCAGGGCCAATCTTCCTCAGCAAAAAGAGGAGGATTGACAATGGATGTTAGCTCAGGCCTAGTCTTCCTCACCAAAAAAAAAAAAAACAAAAAACAAAAAAACCCCAAAAGACCCAATATCTTTAATATCTTTCTTAAAAAAGTAGAGCTAATGAGTGTACATCTTTCAAAGATATGGAGGGAAGAGAAGACTATAGTAATTTAATGAGTGAGTAGCATTAAAGAAAAGCATGATTTTTTTCCACTTTTTTCGTTAGGATGACTTCTACCAATTTGAAACAAAGCGCAAGGGAGAAAGAGAAATCAAAGATACAAGAAAGAAAAGATAAGAGAGGAAGCAGGGTGTAAAAGGGAGGGGAAAATGGGTTGCAAGATTTGAGTAGTAGTGTTTCTGCAAAGCAAACGTGGAAGAATGTTCTAGGCTGAGTGGCAGAGTTTGGAGAGGCACCGGCTGCGTCCAGGGATTACAGGAAGTCTGGAGCATAAGCACATAAGCATGAGGGAGGAAATTTAGAAAATGGGTAATAGCCTTGCAAGGGATAAGGATCGCTTCAAAGGAAAGAAACTGAGTACAGTTGGTCTAAGACAGAAATTTTGAGGTAGAGGGGACAGGAGTTGAGGAAATCCATGATTTTGCATGTCTATGTTTTTCATTGGATAAAGTAAGTTGTAAGATCTGATAAAATTGAGGAGGCGATGGTTTGCCTGAAGGTAAATGAGTGTAAAATTTGGAAAACTTCCAGGTGGAAGGCAGAAGCGAGGTGCCTGGGTATGGATGAATGTAAATGGCTGAAGGGAAAGAGGGTCCATTCTTCCCATCATAACACTGATTTAGTCACTCCCACGTGAGCTCTCACACTCAAAGTAGGAATTCTCTCTCTTCATCCCAATGTTTAAAACACAAGCTAGAATAAAATAATTGCTATTAATTATAAATAGCTAGGATGGAGTGTCTCCAGCCATTATCAGCTTCCGGATAAAATGGGGCACAGAACTGGCCGTGACTCTAAGCTCACTGGTTCCTGCTCCCACCTGCTAAACAGAGCTTCCCAGCCAAGAAACATTCGAGTTGTGGGAGTCATGAAGCGCCCCAAGAAACCAGCCATGATCTGATGCTTACGAAAGATTCAAGTTAAACGCGTGAGGCAGAATTAGTCTTGTCCCTGCTCTCAGGGCAGAAGGCTGAGCTAGCATTTCTTGGTCCTTTGACAACCAAATATGTCTGGAAGTCTACTAAGCATGCTGACTGGCCTAATTTGATTTTCTGCTTCTTTTCCACTGTGTGTAACATAATCGGTTTCAAGGAAACTTGTCCACCTCTATCTGATTCCTCTGCCACCAGCATGTCTAGAAATTGTTGAGAGGGCCAAAATAATGTTTTGATGGCAAGGCTGGTTTGACATGAAGTCAAAACAGATGACTCAAAATATTTCTATTGTTTTCTCCGCATAATGTCAAACAACCAAGTCAACTGACTATGGCAGGAATTGTGTGTGTGGTGGGGTATCAATCAAACAGCTTCATTGTTCTTTTCTTTAACTAAATAGGTAAAATTGATGATCATATCATTGTTGGGTGTTTTAGAAAGCAAGATTAAGTGAGGACATGGAATTCTGTGACTCCTGGACCATGTAGCTTAGTTTCTTTAAAGGCAATTCTGAGGTTACTTTAGTTATACTTAACAAAGTTTAAGTATAAGTAAAGTTTAAGCGTTAAACTTTGTAGGACAGTTTTTTGATCCATGTGGAATGCTACGTATAGACTAAAGGTTCTTCTTTTATTAGCAGATGGCCATAAAAGCCTCCTGTTAATAAAGATTTATTAAATTTAACTTATTTGAATTTGTAGCCAGGGCACCAATCTTAAATTGTAAGCCTTCAAGGAAAATGCTGGAAAAGACGTTCCAATTAAACATGCCACTTCAAGAATTCATTACGTCACGCCTTCAGGAATGCATACTTCTGGTGCTCAGGAGGTTCCAGAGACAACAGGAGCTTCTCGAGCATGCCAGATCTCTACATCAGTCACACATGATTCAGTCTCCAAAAACAATGAACTTTTAAAAAATTACGTGCTCCCTTAGTAAACAAGATAAATGTTTTCCATAACCTTGGGCATTGATTTATGCCTTTTTCCTCTCAAAAAGCTGGAGGTGGGTGGGGCTGAGGATGGAGGGTTTTACTTTGGAAATGTACCCAACTCCCATGCGTCACATTTGTTTCCTTCCCAGTCTAAATTTCCGCAACCAGTCGTAAAAGGTACAGTCAACCTTCCTAAATAACTAATGCTAGGAACATTTATTATACCTAGCTCCTTAAATTATCAAAATGACAAGTACATAAAATTTTCTATGCAAGTGCTTCTGTGATTTACTTAGCAAGCATCCTCAGCTAGGTAGGAGCTGAATGAGTTCTACTGCTGGGTTATACACATCAAAATTTAATTAAGTTTCTGACCTAACGTCTCCCTTGTTTCATCGATTAGGGAAGTCAAGGGTGGACCACGTCATTCTCAGAAGGACCGTGAAATGGTGAAACATGAGAAGTCCCTATATTTTTTTGCCCGAGTGTTCTTTTCAAGTCTCATTAGATTGTTATGAGCGTTACAGCTGTGCTAATCTTTTTCTAAGAAATGAACTTTTAAAATTGCACATTTTTAAAGTGACTTCTAGAGTTACCATGGCAGCTTCATTAGAATGCACAGAAATGAACATTCTCACAGCTATGCCTGCTCCATCCAGGATCGTCAGGAAATGAGAATTCCACGTAAGTGCATTCTCCAGTAGGGCTCATAAAGCTCGCCAGATCAAGTGCCTAGATTTTCAGTCTAACAATTTTAAATGAAAAGCTTTCTATCATATGCTGCAGACATCTCTGTTTCCTTAAATATACTCTTGGTGACTCAGGGTCTCTGTTATCAATAGTTGATTGTACTTAGAGCTACATGCAGTGCTGTTTGATCTTTTAGTCTCCTTTTTCATCTCCATTTGCTGGCTGTTTATGATGACCAGGGGCACTAAGAGTCATTTCACACCCCGAGGGAGTAAGTTTTTGCCCCCCGCCTCCCAGCAAGGATAGATTTATATAGATATGTCACCTAGACAGGCCAGGTCCTTTGCTGGGGACTTGGCAGGCAGAAATGGGAGATTTGTGCTAAAATGCATGGTAGTTGGTTCCTGAGTCCTCCTTCTAGAGGAAGGATTGGTATTTTGTCCTGGCTTCCTGGTTCTCACAGTCCAAGAAAATCATTACTTACCCACCCCTTAGATTTACCATCTTCTGGTGGGCTGTTGCTTAACTTCCCTGGACCGATACCTTAAGTAGTTCCTTACAGAGAAGTTTCTAGGGCTCTGAACAAAGGTCACCGTTCATCGTGGAACTTAAGGACACTGCTTCTGCTTAACTTCTCCAGGCCTCAGTTTTCTCATCTCTAAAATAATGTTATTAAGATGAAATGTGATTACATATTTGGAGAACATAGTACAGTCTCTAATTCATAGGAAGAATCCAATCAATGAAAACCACTACATATGTGGGACATGATAGTGGTTTTAAATAAAAAGACTGGTAAAAAGTTTTATTGTGAAGACTGTTTTAGAAGCTTGGAGTTTTATTTTGGTTTAAGTATGAGCTGCCATAAGATAATTATGTAGCTCTCTGTGTGGCGTCTTCTTGTGTTTGTTGGTACTGTATGAAATGTGTAGTAAGGAATTAGTGTAGTCCATCCTGTAAGTAAACTTGTAATGAAATTAGAGATTACAGGTGTCTAACACAATGCATTGAGTAAAAATCGTGGGGGTGGCTTAGTAAAAAATTGTGACTTTGGCTTCAGAGAGAACTGAGTTTAATTCTTGCCTGAACTCTAACACAGCTCTCTAACCTCAGGGTTAACTCATCATCTCAGACTCTGTGTTTTCTTATCTCTACAGTAAAGGTAATGATACTGCCTTCCAAGATTAGAAAAAGATAAAATTTTGTACATGGTAAGCACATAAAAATGTTATTGCCGTGTATTTAATTTCTAGATGTAATTACATGTAAAATAAGAATCTCACTTTTGTGCATTCAGATGCAACTGGAAAATAAAATCTAAGTTCACTCCCAGCTGAATATATGGCCCACCAGAAAGAATGATATATAAAATTATAGAGTGGGCTTCTCCACTGTTGCTAAAGCAGTGGCTCATCAATCATGTTACAAGTTAGGAGAAAAACACTTCCCTCCCCTGCTCTTCCTTAAGTGTGGAAAAACAGTAAATACATAGAAGAGATCGACATTTATCATCCACTGGCCAAAATAATTGGGCCTTCCTTTGCTTTCCCCTATTTTTCTCACTTCTTTCAAGTTTTGCTCAAATGGTGCTTTCGCAATTGATGGTCATATTTAACCCTCCCACTCCCAACCCTGCTCTTTATTGCACTTATGTATACAATGGACTTTTTTTGGTATTTATTGCCTGTGCTTCTGCACAAGAATGTAAACTCCGCACAAGTAGACATTTTTTTTATCACTGATTGTATCTCAAACACCTAAGGCAGTACCTGACATTGAATAATACATCTTAAATATATGAAAAAAGTTTTAGTATTACTTTCAGAGCCTCTTTCTGGAAAGAAAAGACAGAACAACAAAAAATTAATATTATTATTTTGGGACTAAACGTATAAAAGTTATTAAAGTCTAATTTTAATAAATAAGTTACATTAGCAATATAAATATATTAAGCTAAAACAAAGTGAGCCTGTTTTTCTCATTATTTTGAGCCTTTACTTTTTTTTTGCAACTAAAGTTGACTCATACTTCTATCTTCATTTGGTCATTGTGCAGTAATGTTTTCTGTATATGGATCTTAACATAGCTATGAAGAATTTGGGTGTGTATTTGACTTTCTGTTTTTGATTAGCTTTTCTCAAGGACACACACGCTCTTCCGTTCCTGTTCTGGTCAGAGAATTAAGTTGGAGGGCTGTAATTTTGAGGACTGTAAATACCCGCAGTAGCTGGCATTAGTCATCCAACGGCGTATTTTAAGGGATGAAACATTTTGCATCTCTGAGTGGCTTCACAATGGTGGCCTAGATCAGCATTTCTTAAACTTTAATGTGTCTGCAAATTACCTGGGGGTTCTGTAAAAATGCATATCAAGAATAGGTAGATCTCAGGGAGGGCTGTGGAGTCTGCATTTCTAATCAGCTCACAGGTAAGGCTGACACTATTCTTGCAAAAACCACCATTTGTGTAACAAGGGTCTAGATTAAAATTTCGTGTGTGTGTGTGTGTGTGTGTGTGTGTGTGTGTGAGAGAGAGGAAGATTAGCCCTGAGCTAACATCTGTGGCCAATCTTCTTCTTTTTGCTGAGGAAGATTGGCCCTGGGCTAACATCCGTGCCCATCTTCCTCTACTTTATACGTGGGATGTCTGCCACAGCAGTGCGTAGGTCTGCATCGGGGATCTGAACCTGCGATCTCTGGGCTGCCGAAGCAGAGTGCGCGAACTTAACCACTGTGCCACTGGGCTGGCCCCTAGATTAAAATTTTTTATTGGCCTTAACCTGTTTCCTTTTGAGTTGAACTTCAATGTGATTTCTTAAAGGGCAGTGAGGAGAGAACTTACACATTTTTTCTTTCATAGTCTAAAACTCAAGTCTGGTAACATTTTTCTCAGTAATGTTGATTATGGATTTCAAGTTTGCATACAAGAGCATTTACCACAAAGTAGGAGAGTGTTGGTTTTTAGGAATGACCTAAAGGCAGGTGTAGATTTTCTTCTCTAAGGAGGTTCAAAATTAGGACTTTGATGAGCCTCACTGAAAAAGTGAAGCAGGAAATGGCAGATTTGTTTTGATAGAGACCAAGAATTTTAAGTGCATGTTGGCTTTACACTGCCTTTGAAACTCTGTGCTGTGAAAACACAGGAGTCAGGAAACAAGCCCAGCTAAGTGATTCCGCTCTCTAAAGACGCCAGAGTCGATCCTCTGCAATATCCAAATGTTCCTCTTTCAGAAGTGAGATAAGAAAAGGCCTCTATCATTTGTAGCTGAGTGAACCAAGAGCACTTTTTTCTCATGTCAACCAATCACAGCCCCTTGAATAAAAGCATCTTTCTTCCTGAAGGCAGCTGAAACTTACATCTCTTATTCTAGCCCAGACTTTGACTCCTCTGAAAATGGCAGGAGGACTAATTAAATTAATTTTTCTTTGTTCCTTTAAGAAAAATGAACTAGCTTAGAGAACTGAAGAACTGGGGTGTGTATGTGGAGGAGAGTAACTGATGTTGGTGTCCCAGGCGTCTCACAGTTTCTTGTTTTGACTCGAGAATTATACAACAGTAATTGCGTTGACCCAGCTGCCCTGTGGTGAGCTGGTCTGAGTTCCTCATTGGTCACTGGGAGATCAGATGTTGCATGTCTGCTGACCAAGCATTCCCCGAGCCATTAGTAACTGTCTTCACTTGGAGTTCTCTTTTATGACTCAGTGCAACTTTCATGTTTGGGCTGGGCAAAATTAAAGTTCTTACTTAATCCAACCTGACGAAATCTAACTGGAAACAAACTGGTTCCCCTTTGCTTAAAAATTTTGGTAATATCATCGTGACCGGAGCAGTCAGGGCAACTTAAAGCAGGAAATAAGAAAACCCTGGCTTAACTTGGGATTTTAGTGTGACAGAGTGTGGGAGTTCTTATGGCCACACTACTGCATTGACACTGAAGTATTTGCCTTTGAAATTGAGTGGACTGAGTTTAAAATTTGCATGAGATAAATAAGATGTAATATCTCAAGATCCCACAATTCTCCTTTCAGAGAATATATGTTTTCTGAAGGAAAGCTGGCAGACCATGTTGCAACTAAAAGCCGAGACCATTTATGACAAAATCAACCTCAAAATGTAAAACTCTAAAGTAGGGGTTCTTACCACAGGAGTTATGCCTAGATGCTTCTGAAATTATAGAGGACATTTGTATAATTTACTAGGAGAGGGTACATTAACTTTCATTAGATTGTCAAATGGTTCTGTGATTCTCCCCAAAAGGAGAAGAACCATTTCACTTGCATCTATCACAATTTAAAACATTCATGACTTTGAACTAAACATTCTGTTTCCAGGGATCTATCCTACATAAATATTCATCCTAGTGAAAAAATTGGATGTACAAAAATGTTTCTTTGTGAATTGTTTGTAATAGTGAAAGAACAGAAAGAAATTAAATACCCTTCAATAGAAAATAGTTTAAAATATTATAACAATTGGATTATGGAATACTATACTGACATTAAAAATAATAAGGCTTGGGGCTGGCCCAGTGGCGCAAGTGGTTAAGTGCATGCACTCTGCTGCGGCGGCCCGGGGTTCACCGGTTCGGATCCCGGGCGCGCACCGACACACTGCTTGTCAAGCCATGCTGTGGTGGTGTCCCATATAAAGTAGAGGAAGATGGGCATGGATGTTAGCCCAGGGCCAGTCTTCCTCAGCAAAAAAGAGAGGAGGATTGGCAGATGTGAGCTCAGGGCTGATCTTCCTCACAAAAAAAAAAATAATAATAAGGCTCATATGTTAAACTGTCTAATATGTATTGTTAATTGAAGAGTCTTTTGTTCATCAGATGACCAATTAAGCATCTATGATGTGCTAGACACTGTGTTTGGTACTAGGGGTAAAAGTGTGTAAATACTGACCCTCTTCTATTTCCACTTAACTTGAGGTCTAGATGAGATCAATATATATTTATAATATGTGGATAAAAACATAAGTGCTAGTGCTTGCTTGCAGCTGTGTATTTGCATATACATACCAAAAGTTTGGGAGGATACAAATCAAGAAACAAGATTTTAATATTTGAGATTTGGAAAGGAGGAAGTAACAAGAGATTTTCAATTTTTTGTTTTGTTTTGTTAGAATTTTATTTAAAAACGTATATTACTTTTATAATACTTAAATATTTTTAACCATTTTCTTAAAACTCTGGGGGGAAAATATATTGAAGCTGAGTGTATAACTAGTTATTACCATCTTCATACAGTAACAGAACAACTTGTAGGTTTCAGGTTTTTTTAAAAAACCAGTTTTTTGACTGACCTCAAATGGCCAGTTTAACTATTGCTTTGTATTTTTAACACAATTTTTAAAACTGTCCGCTGGATCTCTATTCTACTCCCATGTAGCAGTTATCACACATAAAGCTCCTCTTCTCCCTCTGCTTTGAGTATATTACAGACATAGCAGATAGCTTCCCAACCCGCAGTGTTATTGGCAAACAAAATACTGACATCAACTCTGGAAGAACTGAGAGTTATCTGAGTTAAATCTGCAAGTGTTTTGTTCAGTATCTAACCACCAACCACGTGTTCTTGGAGACCCTTTCCACAATGCGTTCAATTCTCTGAGTACATTTTTTAACTCTCTGAAGCTCAAGTTTCAATATTTGAGTACTATTTAGATCATATTTTACTAGTCTAAGTCTTTGTGGGGACATCTACAAAAATATTGTACGTATTTTGTGATCTTGTCATTCATGGACTCTTCCAAGAAAGCAACACATATGTATTGGTTGGGCTGCGCTGGGAGACCATGACAAGAGAGTTGGAGTAGGAGAGTCTATGAATGGTATTTGAGCATTACCTAAAAAGCCATAAAAAAGCACATGAAAAATGACTCTTCTATGTTACTTCCAGAGATAAAGACCCCTAATGTTCATCGCTATCACTTCTCTTCTCCTTCTGGGGCCACAGGAGTGTCACTTTTCCAGCCACCTTGCAGTTTGGTGAGGCCACATGCTAGTTCTAGCTAATGGACTGAGCATAAACTAATGTGCATTAATTCCAAGCCAAAACCCTTATTTGATAGGCAAAACTCTTCCAACATGACTTTTCTGTTCCATGGTGAATTTGAAAGCCACACCACAGCTAGATGGGAGCACCTTTGTCAGCCTGGATCCTTGAATGACTTCATGGATACTAGCCACCCTTGGAGAGTGGGCCTGAACCAAAGAGTGAGAAATAGGCCTGTGTTTTGCTAACAGCTGAGACTTCAACGGTGTTTCTTCCTGATGCATAATCCAGCCTGTTTTGACTAACACAGCCATGCCTATGTCCAATCAAATTTCTGTTTATTTTAATTTAATTTTGTTTAAAGTATGTTTCTTAAGAGTCCAATATGTACTAAGCACTGTGTTGGGTACCAGAAATACAAAGATAAAATAATCTCTAAGCTGAAAAATCACTTGCATTAGAACCATCTGGAATGCTGCTAGAAATAAAAACTCCTGAAACCTAATTCAGATTTATTAGAAGAGAATATCTAGGCATGGGGACCTAGAACAAGCTTGTCAGATAAATCCTGGGTACTTCCATGTTTGGGACTGATCTAATGGTAGATAAGGGCACATAGGTTACTTTCATTTATTCTTGTAGATATAAAGGTAGGTGTTGGGCCGGCCCTGTGGCTTGGTGGTTAAGTGCGCGCACTGCGATGCTGGTGGCCCGGGTTCGGATCCCGGGTGCGCATCGAGGCACCACTTCTCCGTTCATCCTGAGGCCGAGTCCCACATACAGCAACTAGAAGGATGTGCAGCTACGACACACAACTATCCACTGGGGCTTTGGGGGGAAAAATAAAATCTTAAAAAAAAAAAAAAAAAAAGGTAGGTGTTGTATCCACCTTATGAGAACTATGAGATACCCGCTGGAGTTTGGACCATAGTGGCACCATTCAGCCATGTGTCCTGGGCAGGACGATTTCAATGACCGTCCAAAGACAACTTGGCTTAAAACAAAAGTCAGATCTCCATTTCCAAAATGAATGGAAGAATTGAACGGATTTTCATTGCCAGGGTCCTTTTGTTAATTTAAATTAAAAAAAAAAACTGATTTTTTTTTTTTTTTAATTTTTTGTTTATTGCAGTAACATTGGTTTATAACATTGTAAAAATTTCAGGTGTACATCATTGTACTTCTATTTCTGCATGGACTACATCATGTTCACCACCAAAATACTAATTACAACCCATCACCACACACATGTACCGAATTATCCCTTTCACCCTCCTCCCTCCCCCCTTCCCCTCTGGTAACCACCAATCCAATCTCTGTCCCTATGTGAAAAACAACTGATTTTTAAGTGACTATAAATTTCTAATCTTAATTTATGAATTTATAAATTTTAAACACCAATAACAGGGTTGTGGTGCAGTGGCTGAGGTGGTAATAAATATTTTTAAAAGAGCTTCTGGAATCTGGACTGGGGTATGGAAACAGAAACCACTAATTTTTAAACATCCGTGTGTTAAAAGAAATTGAAACAAAAGGAAGTCTTACTCTTCTAGCAAGAACATTTAAACTCTGTCACACCCTAGGGAGATGCTCTTGCCCATGTTGTTCTCAGTATGATCATTATGAGCTTTCAACACATTCATGCCTTTGTTCTAGTACTGATCCACACCGAATGCACTCTGCAGATCGATAAATAATTATCATATGCAGAATCTATTTGTACCATTCCCATCTCTTAGCTGTCCGCAGTCTGTCAACTGCATTTGAGCAGAATTTAGAATTTGAATGAATGTAATTGCAAATAGCTTGTCATGACCCACAAAGGGTTTTATGAGATGGGAAAGCAGGAAGCCTCTCTTTTTACCATCCCGATGACAGCAGAAACTGGAATTATCTGGAAAGTAAACAAAAATTTAGCTCAACGGTCTCGATTTCCAGACCCACTGTATATTGATTTTCTGTCAAGAAGATGCACAGCTCTTGGAGCGGGCTGCCTGTATTCTTATTTATTTATATCTTTATTTACTGATTCATTCATTTCGCAGTGGGGTAGCTGTGGCTGCCAAATAAAATAAGCTTCTGGAGTAGTAGAATATATCAAAGCCTTTAGAATGTGCACCCAAAATAGGAAAACAGTCCTTCAGGAATGAGGTAAAAATTGTTACGGAGGGTGGATGGTTCCTGTCTATTGTGAATTTTCCATGCAGGTCATTATGCATACCAATAACTCGCTATAAAAAAGGAAGGTTTTGGAATTAGTCAGCATCTCACAGTGAGTGAGACACACAGATACAGTCCAGTGGAAATATACCAAGAGATCGTATTTGCTACCTAAATCCCATTTGATCTCCTTCGCTTATGCCATGTTTTTTCTCCAGGTTAGAGAGAGAGAGGGAGGTGGTCGCAGCTCCAACTTCCTACAGACAGCTAAAAATGCGCAATAGTAAGACAGTGATTTATTTATTTAGAGTCAGGAGTTCTAAACATTGGAGATGTGTGGTACATATTAACATAGTGAAGGCTCTGAGAAGTCCTGTGAGGATGTCACACGTTTCCTAAATTTATTCGACTATTTTTTACACCACCTATTAACTTCCCACAGAATACGTGGAAAATCAGGCCTGATTAGCTCTCCACTCTTGTCTCTTCCCATTCTGCATCTTAAAATACGGGTCACCGCCACACATCTCTCAATCTCCACAGTTTTTACACATGCTGTTCTTTTTTCTTTTTTTTTTTTTTGTGAGGAAGATCAGCCCTGAGCTAACATCCATGCCAATCCTCCTCTTTTTTTTTTTTTTTGCTGAGGCCCTAAGCTAACATCTATTGCCAATCCTAAGCTAACATCTATTGCCAATCCTCCTCCTTTTTTTCCCTTTTTCTCCCCAAAGCCCCAGTAGATAGTTGTATGTCATAGTTGCACATCCTTCTAGTTGCTGTATGTGGGACGCCACCTCAGCATGGCCGGACAAGTGGTGTGTCATTGCGCGCCTGGGATCCAAACCCGGCCGCCAGTAGCGGAGCGGGCGCACTTAACTGCTAAGCCACGGGGCCGGCCCCCATGCTGTTCTTTTTACCTAGATTTTGTTTTGTTTTTTGCTCCCCTCTCATCCTACTGTTCCAGCTCTAACAGGCTAAACCTTCTCAGTAGTCTCGATCACAGCTTAGCTGTCGCTTTGTCTGGGAAATTTTCCCTAACACCCCAGTTCTACACACCTGTGCTCTGTTTCTCCCCTTCATCTAGTACTTTCATCATAGCTACAATCACCTTTCATTGTAATTGTATGTTTAATAACCTCGCTTCCCTGTTGGATGATAAACTCCACAGTCCTGCATGCTCTGCTGTCTTATTCAACCAGCAGCTGGTATGGTTCCTGGCACATCATAAGTACTAAATAGATATTTATTAAATTGAGATGACTATCTTGAACCACTAGATTAAAGAAAGGTTCTTGGGGCTTTTAGACTAAAAGAGTCACAGATTCTCAGCAAATTATTGTGCTTTTGACCTGAGTGAATTACATTAGGCCATATAAATTGCTTTATTTTGTTTTATGTTATCTATGTCTCTCTTGAGGCCACAGTATAGTTTATCAGCTAAAGCCAGTGGTTTCCAGACTTTGAGAGTCACAACACCCTATTCTACTTGGTGTGATTCCATGACGTGCTCATCTCACACTAAAAATGCCACCTGATGTTTATTTCACATTTACATTTAAATAAATTTACGTGGATATATTTATGTACTCTAGCTACCCTCAAACTACTGAGATGTCCCTTGCAATGCTTCCAAGCATCTAGTAGACTTGAGGCTGGTTCCTGATTCTTACTCTAGTTCTAATATCCAGGGAATGTCTGTCTCTGAAGACATAGATGCAAGAAACATGTAGCATAAATAGATTAACTGATGTTTCTGAAATGTTTTAATGGCACCGCTAGGGAGTGGAATCATGGCTGATGAGGACATGTCTTTGTTCCTGGAATAGTTTGGTAATTCTGGCATTCTTGAACAGTCTGTCACAGTCCTTCAGTTTCTCTGGACAATGTTTAACCTCTGTGATGGTTAATTTTATGTATCCCCTTGACTGGGGCGTTAGAGATGCCCAGATAGCTGGTAAAACATTATTTCTGGGTGTGACTGTGAGAGTGTTTCCAGAAGAGGTTAGCATTTGAATTGGTAGACTGAGTAAAGAAGATCACCCTCATTGGTGTGGGTGGGCATCATCCAACCTGCTGAGGGCCTGAATAGAACATAAATGTGGAGGAAGGGTGAATTTATTTTCTCTACTTGAGCTGGGACATTCATCATCTTCTCCTGTCTTTGGACATTGGCGCTCCTGGTTCCTGGGTCTTCAGACTCAAACTGGGATTTACACCATTAGCTCCCCTAGTTCTCAATTCCTTTGTCTTAGATTAGAACTACACCACCAGCTATCCTGGGCCTCCAGCTTGCAAAGGGCAGATTGTGGGACTTTTCAGCTTCCATAATCACATGAGCCAATCCCTCATAAGTCTTTTTCTTTCTATCTATCTATCTATCTATCTATCTATCTATCTATCTATCTACCTCTCTCCTATTGGTTCTGTTTCTCTGGAGAATGCTGACTAACACACCATCCTCTTAGATAAACTTCTTTATTCAGTCAATAAATATTTTAACTGATCATGGTGCTAGTCGTTGCACCTAAAGAGTGAAGGTTGATAATCTCTGAGAAGTGTGGATATAAATATTGTTAAAAAAGAAAAGCTATAGCTACCAGTGAAAATGGCGTGGGTGAGGAGAGTTACATTCGGCATCAAGAGTTCTTGGATTGCAATTATAAAACAATACCTGTCCTTTAGTGAGGAACAAAGGGAAACATGTATTTGGGAGTCAGTAGAAACCTTTTATCTTCAGAACTGTCTCTTTAATACTTTCTAGTGGCTCTATCTACATGTTTGCCTCTGCATAGTGAGAGGAATTTTCTAGAATATTTTTATATGGTTTAGAGAAAGATATGACACTGTCTGTGGGCTATCTGGAGCCCTAGTCTTGTAATTGGATGTGAAAACCAGATTGACTTAAAAGAAAAATAAACAAAAACCACAACAAAACAGAATTTAGAACAATTATACAGTACAATTTTTAAAAAGTGAATGAAATAAATTGGAAATAAAATGCATTAAATTGTTCAGAGTAGCTATCTATGATAGGTCATTTCTTCTTCCTGCTATTGTGAATTTTCAAAATTCTATATAGTGGCAAGGATTTATAAAATTTATTCATTTTCAACTATAAAATTAAAATGTGCATTAATTTTATAATTGAACAAAATATATAATACTTTGTTTTTTTTAAAATGTAGGATGAATTATTTAGACTAAATATAGATTTTCATGCACAATTTGAGGCCTTACCTCTGCACTACCCCCAGAACATGTTCTTTTACATGAAAGCATTAAAGAGTCTACAAATTCCAGCATAAATGTCCTGAGAGCATCCTATAACTGTTTGCACATCTCCACGCACCCTGTCCCCACTCCCACCACACACACACACACACACACTCACACTCGTCCTCTATACCCTGTTAAATCATAAAAACTTCTCTCCCTCAATTATCCTCTCTAGCATCTCTGCAGCCTTGCCCATAAAACTGTCTTCCCCATCTTTTGAACCACTCTCTTGGCACATGTAAACACACTCAGAAACATATAATTTTCCCCCATCATAATAAAGCACACTGCTGTGGGTAGCAGTACACATATGCATGTATGTTATAATGCCTCACTATGAAAGAACCGCTCATTTGGACTAAATAATAATGGAAAACGATTTACCCAGTTTATTCCCAATATTCATATTTTATTTATTATTGTAATTAGCTTGATACATATCAGAAAGATGGAGTGCCGTTTGCATTTTCTCTGGCTAGGTTCTTGTTTTTTCCCCTTCCCTTTCAGCTACCCATTAATAAGTTTTAGTAAAAAGAAGAGAAAGGCTGGGTGAAAGATGGAATCTCTGTACTATTTGTACAACTCTTCTGTAAATCTAAGATTATTCCAAAATAAAACGTTTTAAAAATGAGAGAAGAAGGAAAAGGAAAACCAGAAATAATGATATGAGGCAGGAAAGAGTGAGGGAGATGGGAAAGAAAAAGCAAAGTGTGTGGTTTTAGGGACCAAGAGACAGTGGACCTTCATAGAGTAACGATCCAACTATTATGCCCACATTTATGTGTGTCTGATGATTTGTGGAAGTCAGTTTTTAGTATTGAGGTATTGTGTTAATTAGGGCTTATGCACCTCCAAGTCAATTAAATTTGGTTTATTAATGCATAATTCAATATTGTTATGTATAGCAGAACACTTAAAAGGATTTTAAAATTCTATCTTCTGATGTGGCCTGAAATATTTCAAGGAAAACACCCACTGTCAAGTGAGTGAAAATGAATAATTATGGGAGGCCTAAAACCCCACAGTTTAGCAAAGAAGACAGCTGCTATTATTAAACACTCCAAATTGAAAGTATGGATTCTACCATTATAAGAACAAAGGCAGTGCTGTGATAATTATGGAAACGCTATAGCTTCCATTTTTGCTAATGTTTTTAGTAGAATGTTTAAGCCACAAAAGGTTAAGATGGAGAGCTCAATTTCTGTATCTTGTTACTCACTTAGATGAACGCGTTTTTCTACCAACTGTAGTCATAACAGAGCTTGCAATCCCTGCGACATCATGATAAGAAAGCGCCGATTTGGGCAAGAAATTAAATGATAATAAACACAGTGTAGACTCAGTGGGGGTGATATTGTTTAACGTCAGCGGTGATTGAAACTACCTTCTAGATGACTGAAGCTTTGTTGGCCTCGTCTGTTTATATTAATTTCTCCTTTTCAAAGGCCATTATCTTAAATTGCATGTTATATAACTTGTGCCGCCTCCCTCCAGCCCACAGCACCACTTCTAAAGCAACTTGATGATCATATTGTAGGGGAGAAAACTTCCCTAGGCTCAGCATCCAAGGAGATTACAATCTTGAGACTGTAATGGGAATGGATTAAACCTTGTACAATTTCCTTTTGTCACATGAATTTAATCCCATCGTGCTATTTTCTATACTCCTTTCAATCTTTGTCACAAAAATGATCTATGAAAGTGTTAGTACTGCTTAAGTGACCCTGGCCTGGTCTTAACCCAGTCAGGATCTTACAGTTTGATTGGCTCTGAATTTTTCTTTCTTGAGAAAATAAAGCAAGAAGACTGGCACAAACCCACCCAACAGATGACAGAACATGGAAAAGGTCATTGTCCTTTGGTTCAGGCAGGCTTAACAAGGACAATCAATGATCTTCTTGTTGATCTCCTACAAAAAAATTGAAAGAGAAGGGGAAATGTTGCAACATAAATCCAATCTTGTGACAGCAATTGCATTCTTCTGAAAAAGGGAGACTGAAACAGTAAAACGTTCTTCCTTCTTGGCACAACTTCAGGTTTTCAGATTCCAATCCCAGACTCCTCCTCGGATGTCAGATTTTCCATATTTTCATTAACTACCGCTCTTACCTCTGAGGTTAAGTCGGAGTCACTCAAATATCGATGGTGCCCATAGACTTTGATATTGCCTCGAACTGACCAACACCAACAGAGAAACAAAAACATGCATATTAAGGAGGAGAATAAGACTCGCTTCCTCAGAACTTGATTTTGTTTTGATCTCTAGAGTGTCTTTGATGTCAGGCAAAGATGCTGCATGCAATGTACAGTCTTCAGTACTTTGTGGCATGCAAATTAAACTCATTTGGTTAAAGTTTAAAAGTAAAATATTTTTGCGACTTATTATATATCTACTTCAAATAATTCCATGACCACCAATAAATAATTTCTGGTTCAAATAAAATCCATAAAATTCCCCATGTTAAGGTATGCAGCAATAAGGAACTATATGCTTTCACTTAGCTGTAACTTATAGTTGTTCATATTTTATTACGTGAACCTAGGAGAACTGGTCTATCTGATCTCTGTCTTGTTTTAGAATAATTCATTTGGAGCCACATGGTTTTCAAGTGCCACATGCTTTCCAAGTAGCTACACAGAACATGGGATCAGGAATCAGGAAACCAAGGCTGTAGGTGATAAAATCTTGGATTGATGAACTATTTTCATCACACAATATTAGACACAAGCATTACCTATTGGACCAGAGATTTAGTCTGTGCTCCTTTCTCAGGACCAACTCAGAAATAGTCCCATTAGACTTTAGTCCTATCATAAATCTCTAGAGAGACTGCTCAGTCTTCCTGAAAAGAAATTTACCAACAGAGAGACCAGCCTTCAGGTCCACTTTACTCATTTTTTTTTTTTTTTTTGGTGAGGAAGATTGGCCCTGAGCTAACATCTGTTGCCAATCTTCCTCTTTTTTGCTTGCGGAAGATTGTTCCTAAGCTAACGTCTGTGCCAATCTTCCTCCCTTTGTATATGGCATGCCGCCATAGCGTGGCTTGATGAGCGGTGTGTAGGTCTGCACCTGGGAACCTGTGAACCTCAGGCCACTAAAGTGGAGAGCACAGACTTAACCGCTATGCCACCCGGCCACCCCCCCCCACCCCGTTACTCTGTTTGGCCACCCCCCCACCCCATTACTCTGTTTGGCCACCCCCCACCCCGTTACTCTGTTTTATACTTACATGCTGTGTTGATGTAAAATCTTAAAGAGACATAGGTTATACGATCATATGGTACCTCAACCAGAGTGGTCACAAACTGGCCTAAACGATATTCCATTCAGACCTTATCCCTTTCCACCGTCCCAGGATTTTCCCTAAAAATAAAAATTGATGGAACTGAAGAGTCGCCTAAAAATATTAAATAATATTAAATAATATTTACCGAATGGTTGTCCTGTGCTCTATCTAAGCACTTTACATGTGAACCTCCTTATGGATTTATGTTATTTTATAAGGGAGATACTATTATTGTATGATTTTACAAAAAAAATTGAAGCTCAAACTAGATTCTTAATTTACCCATGTTAACACAGCTCGTAAGTAGGCAATCTAGGTCCAAAATTAATGTTTAATCAATAATTTTACTGCCTCTCTACATACCCTTGCTCTTTTTACTGGGCTATCTTATTAACTGACTAATAGGAGGAGATGTCCAGGGCCTTCTAAAACTTGAGTAGACTTTGACTAAACTTTCATTTTAAAAACTATATTGTTGAAAATGTATTGAGGCAGCATGATTGAAGGTAGTTGCTATTTGCCTTCTGAAGGTTGGATCATTTTTGTTTCTTCCAGGCACCAAACTGTCTCATATGCTGCCACCAGAAAAGGAAAGAAGTAAACAGATAGTTATAAATATGGGTAGAGATATTGACATAAACACAGACATTAGGTCAACCACTTAAACTAGAAGACGGGAAATTGCTTTTTTGCAATCATAACCAAATCAGAGTCTGAAAACAGTGTTAATTTAAATGCATGTCTCTCAAACTTACAGTTAAAACTGCTCATTATGCTCCAATATTTCAAGTTATAATGCAAAGCAACTGCTTAGACTCCCAGAACAAGTTTCCTTTTACTAATCCTCTGATGCTATATTCCATCAGGATTATTTTTCTTTGTGTGTGGTCTTTGCTGGTGCTCTTACCATCAAAGTTATCTGGAAACAAGACTAGACCAATGCATGGAAACTCTCAGTGGAAACCAATGTTTCTATTTAATAGTCCTTCCCCTTTAAAAATCTCTCTAAGTTGTCATGGTACATAAAGAAAGACTTGCATAATCTCCCAAAGTCTTGCAAAAGAGTTTAGCATTTCCTAAAAAACAGTACTTATATTACATTGTTCCTGTGGCTGAAACCACTGCCAATTTCTCAAATAAAAAATAACAACTCTTTGGAAATAAC
The DNA here is from genome assembly GCF_057802395.1 of Ceratotherium simum simum. NCBI lineage: Eukaryota > Metazoa > Chordata > Mammalia > Perissodactyla > Rhinocerotidae > Ceratotherium > Ceratotherium simum. The sequence goes on along the minus strand of NC_141924.1, from coordinate 29,952,715 downwards.
TGTCTCTGCATTTTGGAGAGCTTGGAATTATCGATAGAATTTTCAAAGATGGTGATAGATTATCAAACATTATACATAAGAAATATTGATAAATAACTTGTTTTATTATAGACTAAACTTGTCATTTGAAATGATGGTTTAATTTTCTTTTAGAAGTGATAAAGGTAATGGTTAGCAATGGGAGTCGTACTGGATACTAAGGGTAGTTTCAGAATTTTACGGAGAACATTTTTTGGTTATATCAATGATGAGTGTGCTAGGGCATTTGTGAATGGGAACAATGAAAGCTAAGTGTCCTGCAAATGCAGAGAGCTGTCCTATTCAACTTTTAAATATCTTCCCAGACATTCAGGTGCAGGCAGCAGATGGAATCATTTATATTCTACTCTAGTTGTGCATGTTGTTTTCATAAAATTACTTTCCTTTTATTTCTTAAAATTATTAAAGCTAGGATAGTACATCGATTTTTAAAATTACATTGTTGGTTGCTTTGTCATCTGTTAATTTCATTTTAGAAAAGTAAAGAGTATATTACAAAATATTTGTTATAAAAAAGATTTTTTATCTGATAGAGCTGAGATCTATGGAGTAAGAAATAAAGAAGGCCTTAGGGTAGAAAAGCATAAGATTGAATCATGGAGACTCCTAAACTAGAAAATGTCCAAAAAAGTGTTATGCTGGTAACTCATAAGGGGTAAAAGCTACTGATATCATGTTATAGTGCCCAGGTTTGGTTTAATAGCTTGACCTTCTCAGCTCTTTTAGTGAACCAGGGAGGCAAATGTTCATTTCAGTGATATTTTCAATTGTTTTTAAGAGTACCAGTTCGAACTACTCGGGGAAAAGGTTTTCGTTGATATTTGTCTATTGTCAGGATGTGGTTATGTGTTGTTGGTTGTGAAGGTGGCCTCATGTCCGCTTTAGCCCCTCTTGAGAATTCTTCACGACATTTCCAAATGGAACTCTCTAAAGTTGAAGCAACATCTAAGAAAATCAATCCAGAAATCCTTGTTTTAACAGCTCAAACTTCGACGTATTTACATTCCTTTGTATTTTAGCCCATCTGGGCTATCTGACTGAAGTCTTGCCCAAAAATATGACCTTTTGAATATGCTTCAAATGCTCAGTGGGCCAGTTGGAACAAATGTTCATGGGCATCAAAGAGCCCTCTTTTCAGAGAACGATCAGAACGAAGGCATATGGAACCATCCCCAGTGGCATTCTGGCCATCTTCTTAATAATTCAATCAGCTGCGTAATCATACAGATTAAAATATACTCACCTTTGTATCCCTTTTACTGATTAAACAAACATTGACATCTTGCCTATATACTACAGAACTATCTTCAAAGGACATCTTTTTATCAGTTCTTTTTTTCTCTGAAGCCAAAGGATAACTAATACAGATAAGATGTAACTCAAGAGAAAGCATCTTATTAATTAAAATCCTAAATTGAACAGCATAATAAGATTGTTTCTAAACAGTAGCTTAATAGTAATTTTTCTACAAACAAATATACGTGAACATATGAAGTGTCTAATAATTTGTTCCTTGAATGACTGAGTGCAGTAATTAATGAATAGATATATCTATGGAGTTTTTGTAAGTACTAATTAAAACTCCATTTGGAGATATGAGTTAAGCTAAAACATAAAGAACATCCCAAGTATGCTTTTTTCTTATAGAAAGATCATAAAATGATAATAGTTAATCATATTAATGTAAATAATTGTAAAATTTAAATGTATTTGGTGCTTTCTACATATGCCTGGTACTGTTATTCAGATTTTGTATATATTAACTCACTTCATTCTTATGAGAACTCTATAAAGCATTGTACACTATTTTACAGACTAAGAATCTTGTTAAGTGACTTGCCCTAGGATACATAAGACTTTGGAATGCATTAAAATAAAAATTTTAGGGCCAGCCCTGGTGGCCTAATGGTTAAGTTTGGTGTGCTCTGCTGTGGCGGCCTGGGTTTGGTTCCCGGGTGCAGACCTACACCATTCGTCTGTCAGTGGCCATGCTGTGGTAGCAGCTCACATACGAAAAGAAGAAGATTGGCAACAGGTATTAGCTTAGGGTAAATCTTCCTCAGCAAAAAAAAAAGAGGTGGGGCCGGCCCCGTGGCTTAGCGGTTAAGGGCGCGCGCTCCACTACTGGCGGCCCGGGTTCAGATCTCAGGTGCACACCAATGCACCGCTTGTCCGGCCATGCTGAGGTGGTATCCCACATACAGCAACTAGAAGGATGTGTAACTGTGACATACAACTATCTACTGGGGCTTTGGGGAGAAAAAGAGAAAAAAAAAAAGGAGGAGGATTGGCAATAGATGTTAGCTTAGAGCTGGTCTTCCTCAGCAAAAAAAAAATAAAAAAGAGGAGGATTGGCATGGATGTTAGCTCAGGGCTGATCTTCCTCACACACACAAAAAAAATACGTGCTATTGATTAAGCTAGTGAGTAAGAAGATCATGTATACGGGTAAAAATTGAGAATTACAGATTTGTAATACTTAAGACTTTTGCAGTAAGAACTGGAAACGTGAATTAAGTTAAGCAAAAAAAGTGAGGCTCTTAGACCTCTTACAGATCCCAGAAGTAGGATGATGGCCAGATCGAGAATAGGAAAGCTGTCTCATATTTACCTCTCTGCTTGGCTGTGGCATTCCTCTTTCTCTCTGCTCCCTAGTCCACATGACCATCCATGGCTTTCAACCCAATTTGTTACAATTCCATCACAAGGAGCAATTCAAATTCTCTCAGTTCAAATTTCAAATTCCTGGAGAAGGACATTTAATTGTCCAGATTGAGTCCAGTGATAACTCCTGTTACAATCAACAGTGCACAGCTGTGTAATTCTGTCCACCCTCTATCTTCAGCCATCTACTACATGGTTGTGAGTCATGCAGAATCAGTATGGCTCCTGGGATCCACTCCTGTGACCATGTGGAGTGATAGTTTCCAGAATTTGAGAGATACCTTAATAGGCATCTATCTCAAGAATGATACACTTAAGATGTCAAATATTCAAGAGAGAGTCTTGCTAGTTGCTCTAGACAGGTCGCCCCATGCTGGTAGTGTATCTGGGTCAGATTGTCAGGTTCTCTGATCAGAAACTACACTTGATCAGCTTATCTATATATAGTATTTCAGGTTCTAGGAAATTAACATCAAACTAACTCATAGGAGACAGCTTAAAAATTTTTTTTTTTTTGGTGAGTAGGATTAGCCCTGACCTAACATCTGTTACCAATCCTCCTCTTTTTGCTGAGAAGGATTGGCCGTGAACTAACATCTGTGTCCATCTTCCTCTATTTTTATGTGTGAGATGCCTGCCACAGCATGGCTTGATAAGCAGTGCATAGGTCCACTCCCAGGATCCAAACCTGCAAGCCCTGGGCCGCTGAAGTGGAGCGTGCGAACTTAACCACTACACCACCATGCCGGCCCCCCCAAAATTTTAAAAAAACTTAGACCCAATTTAATACAGTTAAAAATAGGCCTGAATCAAGAATCACTACTTATCTTGGTTGTAAGTCCTCTATGGAGACTCGGTAATAGATAAGCTGCTTGATTAAAAAAACGAGCACAATCACATTAGACAATCATTGGCAGGTGAATTATTCTTTCTCTAAGGAAAGGGCATTTCTATCTAAATAAGTAGGGCATACCCTAGGACAAGGAGCAGTTTCCACTAGATAATGTAGGATAAACAGTGAAAATTCTTGCTCTTCTCTCTTTTGTATGCAGTCTGCCTTCTCTGAGTAACAATGGCTTTAGTTACATCTCAGACCTAAAAATGCCATTGTAATCCTATTGGAGTATTTTCTAGGCTTCCTCAATAAAATATTTGCAAACATCCTTTGATATAAATAAATTTTCAGAGGGATGCTCTCATCTTCTTTATTCTGATTTTTATTAGTTTTACATCAGAAAGTGACCTTTTGTGTGTACGTGTGTGACGTATGAAATACAGCTTGATTACTATCAAAAACATTCTGTAAACAAAGACTTAAATAAGAGGTGTAGTGAAGAGTCAGGAAGTAGATGGCATCAGAACCAAAGTGCAAGTATAAGGTAAGTGAAGATGGCCGAGAATGTCTGCCATGAGTACTACTGGGATAAGAGTTGTCATCTAATGTGCAAACTAGTATGTCTGGAGATGTCAGGCTGGATAAAAATACAAGCTCAAGATGTACCTAGGTGAATACAGTCTAGTGTGGGATGGCTGAGAACCAATCAACTGAAGTTATAGGAAAGCAATCATACACAACCTACCAAAAGAGTTACATTTGGTTGTACAAGTGGTGTGCTGTACAGTTCTAGGGGGCACATGTTACTCATAATATATTTGTATATTTATTACAAATTTACAGCAAATAAGAACATATCTTAGTGGTTAAGTGCGCTCACTCCGCTACTGGCAGCCAGGGTTCAGATCCAGGGTGTGCACTGATGCACCGCTTGTCCGGCCATGCTGAGGCCGTGTCCCACATAGAGCAACTAGCAGGATGTGCAGCTATGACATACAACTATCTACTGGGGCTTTGGGGAGAAAAAGGAGGAAGAAAAGGGGGGAGGATTGGCATGGATGTTAGCTCAGTCAGGGCTGATCTTCCTCACAAAAAAAGAACATATCTTGAGGAAGGGATGCTTTTTTCAAATACAGCAAATGAAGTTGCTCTATAGGCTAAAGTGGTACCAACTATCATTTTTATATAGGTAGAATGCAAATGAGATTAAAGGTTATAAAGGAAACCCAGTTATCTTAACCTCCGATCCATGTTAACAACTATACCTTTCAAGAATGGACAATATATTATGTGCTAAGCGTGAAATCAAACATTTCATTTTTTGTTCCCAATCGATGCAGACCACCAAATTATCCACCTTGCTAGAGTAGCCAGCACTTGGTAGCTTATGATTCTGGCTAAATAGATTCTGAACCTATAATCTAATTCACAGTAGCTAAAATTTCTATTCTCAAAATAAAAAATGTTCTTGTCTTAGAATTTTATTCAAAATCTAAAGAAACCTCCACATTTCTTTCATTCTCTCTCTCTCTTCCTCCTTCTCCCTCTTTCTCTCTCCCCCACCCTCCTGACTCTCTCTCCCTCTGCCTTTGCCTCTGTCTCTCCCTTTCCTTAGGTAAACGGTGAGCTTTTAGAACTTCTGTGAATTGCCTTAAAATATATGATTTGTCTTGTAAAGAGAGATCAAAGAGAAAAAGAGATCACAAGAGAGCAAGCTTTAATAATTGGTGTTGAGATGTCAAGGAAGGGAGGCAGAGGATGCCTCTGTTAACAGTGCTTTAACAGCAAGGTTCCTATCACCCCTATTGTTGGATTGCCTAACAAATGGTTCATTTTATAATTTGAAAGACTAACTAAAGGTGAAAGGAAACTCCCTCTGTCTCGCCAATAATTCCAGGCTTGGAGAAGCACAGATTCCTATGGGAGGCATGCAGCAGGCGTGAGAGCATAGGGCTATTGCTGTTGGCTGTTGATTACTCTCTGTGTAATTTGAAAAGCTTTCTATTCCCACAGCTTTATGTAATATATCAACAGTAATAGATTCATAATCATTATCCAGCCTACTGGAGGTTTGGCCACTGTCACAGATGTCTTCTCAATTTCATGTTGTGTGTTCTCATTTATTTTCCCCTCCCTCTGGAAAATATCTTATATAAAAATCTAGCATTAATGTATCTGATATGGAGTTTACATCCAATAGTGACATTAATTATCAATCTCTAACTTCAAATTAATACGTAGTTGAAGTCCAAGACCAGATAGCTTCTCTAGTGAATTCCACCAAACATTCAAAGAAGATTTAATACTTATCTTTCACAAATTCTTCCAAAAAATTGAAGAGGATTACATGCCTCCTAACTCATTTCACAAGGCCAATATTACCCTGACACCAAAACCAGACAAGGACAACACAAAAAAGGAAAATTACAGGCCAATATTGTTGATGACTATAAATGCAAAAATCCTCAACAAAAGATTAGCAAGTCAAATACAACAATACATTAGAAGAATCATAACAGTGATCAAGTAGGATTTATTCCAGGGATGCCAGGATGGTTCAACATCCACAAATCAATCAATGTGACACACAACATTAACAAAATGAAAAATAAAAATCATATGATCGTTTCAGTAGATGCAGAGAAAGCATTTGACAATATTCAACATCCACTTATGATAAAAAACTCTCAATAAAATGGGTATAGAAGGAAAGTGCCTCAACATAATAAAGGCTATGTATGACAAACCCACAGCTAACATCATACTCAATGGTAAAAAACTTAAATCTCTCCCTCTAAGGAAAGGAACAAGACAAGGATGCCCACTTTTGCCACTCTTATTCAACATAGTACTGGAAGTCCTAGCCAGAGCAATTAGGCAAGAAAAAGAAATGAAATGGATACAAATTGGAAAGGGAGAAGTAAAACTGTCACTATTTGCAGGTGATATAATTTTATATGCAGAAAACACTAAAGAATACACCAAAAAACTACTAGAAATAATTAATGAAAACAGTAAAATTGCAGGGTACAAAATCGACATACAGAAATCAGTTGTGTTTCTATACACTAACAACAAACTAGCAGAAAGAGAAAACAAGAATACAATCCCATTTGCAATCACAACAACAACAAAAAATACCTATGAATAAATTTAACCAAGGACATGAAAGACCTGTACACTGAAAACTATAAGACATTGTTTAAAGAAATTAAAGAAGACATAAAGAAATGGAAAGATATTCCATGTTTATGGGTTGGAAGAATAAACATAGTTTAAACATTCATATTACCTAAAGTAATCTACAGATTCAGTGCAATCCCAATCAGAATTCCAACAACATTTTTCATGGAAATAGAGCAAAGATCCTAAAATTTATAAGTAATAAAAAAAGACCCCAAATAAACAAAGCAATTCTGAGAAAAAAGAACAAAGCTGGAGGTATCACACTCCCTGATTTTGAAATGCTTCAACTACAAAGCTATAGTAATCTAACCATAATGGTACTGGCAAAAAGACAAAAACACAGATCAATGGAAAAGAATCAAGAGCCCATAAATAAACGCATGCATCTATGGACAGCTAATTTTCTACAAAGGAGCCAAGAACATACAATGGGGAAAAGAATGTCACTTCAATAAATGTCATTGGGAAAACTGGATAGCCACATGAAAAGAATGAAAGTAGACCATTATCTAACACCATGCACTAAAGTTAATTCAAAATGGATTAAAGACTTGAATGTAAGATCTGAAACCATTAAACTCCTAGAAGAAAAAATAGGCAGTCTGCTCTTTGACATTGGTCTTAGCAGTATCTTTTTGAATATGTCTCCTCAGACAAGAGAAACAAAAGAAAAAATGAAGAAATGGGACTGCATCTAACTAAAAAGCTTCTGCATAGCAAAGGAAATCATCAAAACAAAAAGGCAACCTAGCAATTGGGAGAAGATATTTGCAAATCATATATCCAATAAGGGGTTAATATCCAAAATATATAAACAACTCATACAACTTAACAACAAAAAACCAAACCAGCCAATCAAAAAGTGGGCAGAGGATGTGAACGGACATTTCCCCAAAGAAGATATACAGATGGCCAACAGACACATAAAAAGATGTTCAACATCACTAATTATTAGGGAAATGCAAATCAAAACTACAATGAGCTATCATCTTACACCTGTCAGAATGGCTATTAAAAAGACAAGAAATAACAAGTGTTGGAGAGGATGTGGAGAAAAGGGAATCCTCATACACTGTTGGTGGGAATGTAAATTGGTGCAGCCACTATGGAAAACAGTATGGCTATTCCTTAAAAAATTAAAAATAGAACTACCATATGATCCAGCTATTCTACTTCTAGGTATTGATCCAAAGAACACAAAAACACAAATTCAAAAAGTTATATGAACCCCCGTGTTCACTGTAGCATTATTCACAATAGCCAAGACTTGGAAACACCCTAAGTGCCCATCAAGGGATGAATGGATAAAGAAGATGTGGTATATATTAATATATATATGTGTGTATATAGATATATATACACACACACAATATGTATATAATTATTATACACATAATTAATATATATTAATATTTGTTTATATGTGTATATATGCATACATATATATCCATACATACAATGGAATACTATTCAGCCATAAAAAGACGAAATCTTGTCTTTTTAACAACATGGATGAACTTGAGGGCATGTGCTAAGTGAAATAAATCAGACAGAGAAGGTCAAGATGGCGGCGTAGGCAGACTCTGAACTCACCTCCTCCCGTGGACACAGCCAATTTACAACTACTCGTGGAAAAATTACCCCTGAGACAGAACTGAAAACTGGATAAGAGGAACTCCTGCAACAACGGACAATCCTAACTGGGGTAGAAGAGGCAGAGACTCCCTTCTGGAGAGGAAAAACGCTACCTTCACAAGCCGCCAGCGTCACGGCCGCCGGGAGCAGCTCACAGGTACGCAGCCTCCCTGGAGGCGCGGGGCCCTGAGCCGGGGAGCGCCCCCGCTGTGGGCATTTTGTGGACCCAGCACAATTGAGACCAGCAGCATAATATCTGACTTTGCTGCTACTAAAGCATTGGGTAGCACCCCCAGAAAACCCGGTTCACAAAGAAACTAAAACTGGCTCTTAAAGGGCCCACGCACAAACTCACCCGTTCCAGAAAGCATCCTAAAATCACCAGAAAGAAAGGTACACAGTGCTTCGGTGACAAGAGACTCACCTAATAGGCCCTGAGTGCATCTCGGTGAGGGGTGAGACCTCTCCAGGGACTGGGACATTGGCGGCGGCCATTGTTGTGGCCTGATGTGAGCGTGCTGACACAGACGCCATTGGAGTTCTCCCTGAGGCCTGCTAGCCCAGGGTCTGCTCCACCCGCTAGAGCACCGATTTAATCCAGCTCAGCCAGGGCAGGCAGCCCACCCTAGAGACTGGCCCCACCCAACAACAAGCCCTCAGGCAACGTGTGGGCCTGCATAGATTGGTGACTGGATTCTCTGCAGCCTGGCAACTGAGCTGACTTGAGCTGGGCAGGGTGTGCACAAGGAGCGGGTGGAGAGTGTGGGGCGGTGGCAGAGTGTGTGGGGCTCCCGCCGTGGAGAGACTGGGTCCACTTGGGGAGGTCGGGGGGGGCACACGGGGCAGGACTGTGTTGACTGTGTGTGTGGACCTGTGGGCGGCAGGGCTTCTCAGCCACAGAAGACTTGTACTTCTCAAAGACCCACATAGGAGGTTTGCTCCACCTTCCAAAACCTGAAACAATTGGGTGCTCCTGTGCCTGAGGCCAGCCCCACCCAGCTGCAATCCTCAGAGAGCTGACAAGAGACCTAATAGGCTAGAGGTTTACAGCAATTGTAAGGCCCTGAGCCTAACAACCTGCCACGCTGGGGGCCTACTCACTTAAAAGAAATACTGCAACACAAATGTGGTATTAGAACTTGCAGCCAACTGTGCTGGGGCTCCTCACAGCTGATAAAGAGACTGAAGGGCCCACAACAACTACAAGCAGCTGAGCATTACAACAGCTGGCCAGGAGCATAACTCAGCCTCCCTGGGCGCCTACAGGGAGAGCAAACAGGCCACAGCAGAAGGATACACGTAGCCCACATAGGGGTCACCCCTGGAACATTGAGAACTGAGGGAAGCACACTGGAAGCCTCCTAAGCCATCACTTACATAAGGTCACCTATCCAAGAGCAGGAGACGTAGCTGACCTACCTAATACGTGAGACACAAGCACAGGGAAAGAGGCAAAATGAAGAGGCAAAAGAATACATTCCAAGTAAGGGAACAGGACAAAACCCCAGAAAAGGAACTTAGTGAAACAGAAATGAGCAACCTACCCGACAGAGAGTTCAAACTAAGAGTGTTAAGGATGCTCACTGATCTGGGGAGACGAAAAGATGGACTCCAGTGAGAATGTCAACAAAAAAATGGAAGATATAAAAAAGAACCAATCAGAAATGAAGAATACAATACTGGAAATGAAAAACTCATTAGAGGGACTCAAAAGCAGAGTAGAGGACACAGAAGAACGGATCTGTGAGCTGGAAGAAAGACTAGAAGAAATTACCCAAGGTGAACAGGTAAAAGAGAAAAGAATTAAAAAGAGTGAGGACAGTCTAAGGGACCTCTGGGACAACATCAAGCGCACTAACATCCGTGTTATAGGTGTCCCGGAAGGAGAAGAGCGAGACAAGGGGGCAGAGAATCTATTTCAAGAAATAATAGATGAAAACTTCCCTAACCTAAGGAAGGAAACAGACATCCAGGTACAGGAGGCACAGAGAGCCCCAAACAAGATAAACCCAAAGAGGCCCACACCAAGACACATCATAATCAAAATGTCCAGAATTAAAGATAAAGAGAGAATCCTAAAAGCCGCAAGAGAATGTCAAGTTACATACAAAGGAAACCCCATAAGGCTATCAGCTGACTTCTCAGCAGAAACCTTACAGGCTAGAAGAGAATGGCATGATATATTTAAAGTGCTAAAAGGAAAAAACTTACAGCCAAGAATACTCTACCCAGCAAGGTTATCGTTCAAAATGGAAGGAGAGATCAAAATTTTCCCAGATAAGCAAAAATTAAAGGAGTTTGTCACCAAGAAACCAGTGTTACAAGAAATGTTAAAGGGACTGATTTAAGGGGAAAAGAGAAGACCACAAATAGGAAAAATTATCTATTTCCACGATTAGAACGTAATGGATACAAATGCACAAAAAAGAGGTTGGATATGATATCAAAAACATAAAAGGAGGGAGGAGGGTAGTTAAAGAGTACAGCTTTCAGACAGAGGTCAAACTAAAGTGACCATCAATTCTGTATAGAAGAAGGAAGGAACAGAGAAGGACTACTAAAACACTGAGGGAAAAAAAAAAAAAGTTAAAAAATGGCAGTAAGTACATACTTATCAATAGCTACTTTAAACGTCAATGGACTAAATGCTCCAATTAAAAGGCATAGGGTGGCTGATTGGATAAAAACAAGACCCATATATATGCTGCATACAAGAGACACACTTCAGACCTAAAGACACTCACAAACTGAAAGTGAAGGGATGGAAAAAGATACTCCACGCAAATGGCAATGAAAAGAAAGCTGGGGTAGCAGTACTCATATCAGACAAAATAGACTTTAAAACAAAAACTGTAAAACGAGACAAAGAAGGGCATTACATAATGATCAAGGGAACAATCCAACAAGAGGATATAACACTTGTAAATATCTACGCACTCCAATGTAGGTGCACCTAAATATATAAAGCAATTATTAACAGACATAAAAACAGAAATAGACAGTAACACAATAATAGTAGGGGACTTTAACACTCCACTTACACCAACGGATAGATCATCCAAACAGAAGATCAATAAGGAAACATTGGCCTTAAACAACACACTAGAACAGATGGACCTAGTAGATATATACAGAGCATTCCATCCAAAAACCGAAGAATACACGTTCTTTTCAAATGCACATGGAACGTTCTCCAGGATTGATCACATATTAGGCCACAAAACAAGTCTCCATAAATTTAAGAAGATTGAAATAATACCAAGCATCTTTTCTGACCACAAAGGTATGAAACTAGAAATCAACTATAGGAAGAAAATCAGAAAAGCCACAAATACATGGAGATTAAACAAAATGCTACTGAACAATGACTGGGTTAATGAAGAAATCAAAGAAGAAATCAAAAAATATCTGGACATAAATGAAAATGAAAATATGCAATGCCAGAATTTATGGGATACAGCAAAAGCGGTTCTAAGAGGGAAGTTTATAGCAATACAGGCCTATCTCAACAAACAAGAAAAATCTCAAATAAACAATCTAACAATGCACCTAAAGGAACTGGAAAAAGAAGAACAAACAAAGCCCAAAATCAGTAGAAGAAGGGAAATAATAAAAATCAGAGCAGAAATAAATGAAATAGAGACCAAAAAAACAATAGAAAAATTAATAAAACCAAGAGCTGGTTCTTTGAAAAGATCAACAAAATAGACAAACCTTTAGCTAGACTCACCAAGAAAAAAGAGAGAAGGCACAAATAAGTAAAATCAGAAATGAAAGAGGAGTGGTTACAACAGACACCTCAGAAATACAAAAGATTATAAGAGAATACTATGAAAAACTATATGCCAACCAATTCGACAATCTGGAAGAAATGGATAAATTCTTAGAATCATACAACCTTCCAAAACTGGATCAAGAAGAAGTAGAGAATTTGAATAGACCAATCACCAGTAAGGAGATCGAAACAGTAATCACAAACCTCCCCAAAAATAAAAGTCCAGGACCAGATGGCTTCCCTGGTGAATTCTACCAAACATTCAAAGAAGACTTAATACCTATCCTTCTCAAACTCTTCCAAAAAATTGAGGAGGGGGGGAAGCTCCCTAACTCATTCTACGAAGCTGACATTACCCTGATACCAAAACCAGACAAGGACAACACAAAAAAAGAAAATTACAGGCCAATATCACTGATGAACATCGATGCAAAAATCCTCAACAAAATACTAGCAAATCGCATACAACAATACATTAAAAAGATTATACACCATGATCAAGTGGGATTTATTCCAGGTATGCAGGGATGGTTTAACATTCGCAAATCAATCAACGTAATACACCACATTAATAAAATGAGGAACAAAAATCACATGATCATCTCAATAGATGCAGAGAAAGCATTTGACAAGATCCAGCATCCATTTATGATAAAAACTCTGAATAAAATGGGTATAGAAGGAAAGTACCTCAACATAATAAAGACCATATATGAGAAACCCACAGCTAATATCATCCTCAATGGTGAAAAACTGAAAGCTATCCCTCTAAGAACAGGAACCAGACAAGGATGCCCACTGTCACCACTCCTATTTAACATAGTATTGGAAGTCCTAGCCAGAGCAATCAGGCAAGAGAAAGAAATAAAAGGGATCCAAATTGGAAAGGAAGAAGTGAAACTGTCACTATTTGCAGATGACATGATTTTATATATAGAAAACCCTAAAGAATCCACCAGAAAACTTTTAGAAGTAATAAACGAATATGGGAAAGTTGCAGGATACAAAATCAACATACAAAAATCAGTTGCATTTCTGTACACTAACAACGAAGTAGCAGAAAGAGAAATTCAGAATACCATCCCATTTACAATTGCAACAAAAAGAATAAAATACCTAGGAATAAACTTAACCAAAGAGGTGAAAGATCTGTACACGAAAACTATAAAACATTTCTGAAAGAAATTGAAGAAGACACAAAGAAATGGAAAGATATTCCGTGCTCTTGGATTGGAAGAATTAACATAGTTAAGATGTCCATACTTCCTAAAGCCATCTATAGATTCAATGCAATCCCTATCAAAGTTCCAACAACATTTTTCACAGAAATAGAACAAAGAATCCTAAAATTTATATGGAACAACAAAAGACCCGAATAGCTAAAGGAATCCTGAGAAAAAGAACAAAGCTGGAGGTATCACACTCCCTGATTTCAAAATATACTACAAAGCTATAGTAACCAAAACAGCATGGTACTGGCACAAAAACAGACACACAGATCAATGGAATAGAATCGAAAGCCCAGAAATAAACCCACACATCTATGGACAGCTAATCTTGGACAAAGGAGCCAAGAACATACAATGGGGAAAAGAAAGTCTCTTCAACAAATGGTGTTGGGAAAACTGGATAGCCACATGCAAAAAAATGAAAGTAGACCCTTACCTTACACCATACACAAAAATTAACTCCAAATGGATTAAAGACTTGAATGTAAGACCTGAAACTGTGAAACTTCTAGAAGAAAACATAGGCAGTACGCTCTTCGACATCAGTCTTAGCACCATCTTTTCAAACACCACATCTGACCGGGCAAGAGAAACAATAGAAAAAATAAACAAATGGGACTATATCAAACTAAAAAGCTTCTGCACAGCAAAGGAAACTATCAACAAAACGAAAAGACAACCTAACAATTGGGAGAAGATATTTGCAAACCATACATCTGATAAGGGCTTAATCTCCAAAATATATAAAGAACTCATGCATCTCAACAACAAAAAAACTACCAACCCAATTAAAAAATGGGCAAAAGACCTGAACAGACATTTCTCCAAAGAAGATATACAGATGGCCAACAGACACATGAAAAGATGTTCAAAATCACTAACTATCAGGGAAATGCAAATCAAAACTACAATGAGATATCACCTCACGCCCGTCAGAATGGCTATAATTAACAAGACAGGAAACAACATGTGTTGGAGAGGTTGTGGAGAGAAGGGAACTCTCATACACTGCTGGTGGGAGTGCAAACTGGTGCAGCCACTATGGAAAACAGTATGGAGATTCCTCAAAAAATCAACGATAGAACTACCATATGATCCAGCTATTCCACTGTTGGGTATTTATCCAAAGAACTTGAAAACACCAATTTGCAAAGGTACATGCACCCCTGTGTTCATTGCAGCCTTATTCACGATAGCCAAGACTTGGAAGCAACCTAAGTGCCCATCAAGGGACGAATGGATAAAAAGCTGTGGTATATATATACAATGGAATACTACTCAGCCATAAGAAACGATGAAATCCAGCCATTTGTGACAACATGGATGGACATTGAGGGCATGATGCAAAGTGAAATAAGTCAGAGGGAGAAGGTCAAATACCGTATGATTTCCTTCATTAAGTAGTAGATAATAACAACAATAAACAAACACATAGGGACAGAGATTGGATTGGTGGTTACCAGAGGGGAAGGGGGGAGGGAGGAGGGTGAAAGGGATAATTGGGTACATGTGTGTGGTGATGGGTTGTAATTAGTATTTTGGTGGTGAACATGATGTAATCTATGCAGAAATAGAAGTACAATGATGTACACCTGAAATTTTTACAATGTTATAAACCAATGTTACTGCAATAAACAAAAAATTAAAAAAAAAAAAAAAATCAGACAGAGAAAAACAAATACCATACGATTTCGCTCATATGTGGAAGATAAACAGATATGGAAAAAAGATTAGTGGTTACCAGAGGGGAAAGGGGCAGGGGAGGGTGAGAAGGGTAAAGGAGCACATGGTACAATAACAGATGGCAACTAGACTTTTGGTGGTGAACATGATGTAGTCTATACAGAAGTTGAAATATAATATTGTACACCTGGAATTAATATAATGTTATAAACCAATCTTACCTTAGTAAAAAAAAGTAAACACTGCCAAAAAAGAAAAATGAATACATAATTAATTAATCGTAATGAGCCAAACACACCAGCACTAATTCAGTATACTGTATCCCCACTAGAGTTTATGGCAAAGATAACTAGATGATGAATGATTAAACTCTGAGATATACTTTAAGTATTTGGAATGATCCATTTCTTGGTTATACATTTAAAGGCATTATATTTTCTCAGAGTCTTGGAGATTTTGTTTTACATTTTTTGTATGTCTTAGATTTTTGTCTTAGAGATAATCCATCATTGGATGCAAAATGTAGAGTAATCTTCAAACATCTGCCACCAGGTCTGGCAGTACCCCAAGACGGAAAAGGTTGTACTACCTAAATTGACAACTCTTTGCAAGGAAAATTCCATGCATACTCAACACACTCTGTATTTTTATCTCTTATCCAGTGGACTTCTGGTGAATATATAAGAAAGGAACAACTATACTTCCCTCTATTTATTGTTTAGTTTCTTAACAAACTCTTGAGTTTAAGACATACATATATTTACTGTAAATATTCGTAACACTCATTGGGCTTGAAGAAATACCTTTAGGGTTCTGATATTACTTTTATCATTGGAATTCCTTTAGCTTTGGGTAAAAATTGTTGTTGTTATTGTTTTTAAGTATTTGCCACCTGGTTTGTTTCATCTAATTGCTGCCGCTGTTTTCATTTTCATTGTATTTTTTTAAATAAATTGTAATAATCCCTTCTTTTAAATAATTTTGAGAATCTTGGAAACAGGCATGGAAGATCCAGAAAGCACAGATTAAAAGCTTTAAAAAAAAACTGTCTCCTTCAGTTGAGTTTGAATCTTTTTGAAGAGTTTACAACATTTCTTCTCCATTTGCCTGTTTTCCTGTTGCTCTGACAGTAAGTGGGAGGCGAGCTGGAAAGAACTGTGAAAAATATATGCTTGGTATGGATGAGTCTGAGATTTCCATAAGCAGTTCTATTTTCTAGCATCAGAGATCAATTTCTTGTAAGGACATTGAATAAAAACCTGTTACTGCATCACTTATAAGCTCTAAAGCTGCCTGGTCTGCAAAGTATATCTCGCATTGACTTTCATTCATCCTTCACCCCATTGGGAAGTGTATGTAGTTGTATTACAATTAATTTACTGAATGACACTAAGAAATATGCCTAAATATTAAGATTGCCTTTTTGTATGTATCAAAGGTCCTGGATCTTACTGGAGAACAAGAAGTACTTTTCCATTAGAAGGATAGAAATATCCAGACGATGGAGAGGACACAGAAAAGCATTTTCCAGCAGTAGATCAAAGATCATTTGTATAGTGGTTAAGGCCAAGGGCTCTGGCAATGAAACTATCTTGTTGCAAATACCAGCTCTTTCATTTAAATCCCATGTGACCTTGGGCAATATACTTAATATTTCTATACCTTGGTCTCCTCACCTATAAAATGGGTATAATAATAGTACCTAGCATTACTATGGGGGTTTAGTGCAAAGTTCTTGAACAATAAGTACTGAAGAGCATTAGCTACTATATAGGATAAGTATACACAGCATTTAAAAAAGTCAGACAGGGCCGGCCCCGTGGCTTAGCGGTTAAGTGCTCGCGCTCTGCTGCTGGCGGCCCGGGTTCGGATCCCGGGCGCGCACCAACGCGCCGCTTCTCCGGCCATGCTGAGGCCGCGTCCCACATACAGCAACTAGAAGGATGTGCAGCTGTGACATACAACTATCTACTGGGGCTTTGGGGGAAAAAATAAATAAATAAAATCTTTAAAAAAGTCAGACAATCCATTAGGGGTCTGGATTAACTCCACTTTCTCAGAGCTAGGGGGTGGGCTTTTCATTTGAAAGAAGGATCCAACAATAAAATTGTGCAAAAAATGGAACACAGTCAGAGCTACATCACCAAAAGGCTTCAATGAAGCCTGATTGGTCCTTTGTCATGGATAATAAAGAGATAAACCCAAAATCAGATCAGCTGTTTCCTGGATGAGCAGGGAACCCTTCTAACTGGAAGATTTGATGATTTTCTCCAGATTTTGAGATTGTTGGAGGGGGGAAGTCAGAGGACTCCTAGGATAAATTGACACATAGGGGGAATTATTTGAAAAAATCTTTGTCAGTTTTTTCTTCTTAAGACAAAATCAATTCTTAAGAAGAACTCCAGTTGTTATGTTCCTTTTCCATTGGGAATTCTAGTCAAACAGAAAGAATTGGCTCTGTGATGGCAGGTTTAGAAATGTATCTAGCAAAATTTTGACTTCCACTATATTTGTTAAAATCTAGAAAGCATGCCCCCAGTGACTGGAAGGGTGGTCAGATTCTGTCCATTACCTGAAAGACATCACTCTTGATCCTCAACATGACCACACAGGTTACTTCTCAGGCCACAGAGAGTCAATTTTTATTTGGATGCCTGGATTCCCAAAATCTCCTCCTGTTTTTCCTTTTCTACTTTTTTTTCAGGGCCCAGATTCCATCCTGCTTCAATACTTCGTGATCAAAGTTCCATCCTAAAAGGAACATGTTAGATCCTTACTCTCTTCAGCAAGGATCAGCTACAAAACAAAAAAATCTCATTACTAATATTGAGTGCCTCTTCTAGCAAAATCCTAATGCTTGAGTATGATTAAAAAAAGAAAAAAGACTCTTTCCTTTGCAACAGTGAGGATGCAAGGAGCATAAGCAAGAGAGAACCAGATCCTGCCACAATCTGATAGAGAATCAGAGGATAGCTTCTCTAAGATCATGTTGGAATCTGATAGTCCCTGATTACATAATTACTTTCATCTGTACAGAAAAATACAGCTTTCTGCTAAAGCCAGGACCCTCTATAACCGGACACAGGTTGCCCAGAAATCAGTTGGTCAATAAGGGATCATTGCTCCAGTCAATTTTTAGGAGACTTTTGGGTGATCCAAGTCAAGATTATAAAAGGAATAGTGCTAAAGAGAAGAGCAGAGGGGGAAAGCAAAAGAATTCAGGAAAAGGAAAAAGAAGCTGTAAAGTAAAATCTACGGCCTGAATAAACACAGCCTCTTCAAAAGTGCAGAGAACTAACCTTGTTATATATTAAGGTAATTTCCATTTCACAGGCTTTCAGTATACAATTTGGCACTATTCCTTTTTCTCTAAAGTGTATTTCAGTAATTAAAAGAAAAGAAAACCTCTTTATTATTTCCATTTTAGATTAAATAATTCAGTGTAATGCCTCAAAAAGTGAAATCTAGTCTCACATGACCTCTAAGGTCTTTTTGATCTCTACTCTTCAAGATGCTAGGAGTCTATGAAATGTTAAACACGCAACCCGAATCTGCCACGGCCAAGTCGATTTCAGGTTTCCATTGTTACCAAGCTTGTGGACGAGATGGATACGGGCTTCATAGAGGGTTTTATAATTTATCTGGTTGTCTTTCTGTGCTTAATCTATCTGTGGGAGTGACAGCTTGACGTAATCACTAGCTTCAAATAAGTAATTCCATTCACTATCAGGTTTTAATTTTATTTCTTCATTCCTTTATTGATGCAGTAAAATGCCGGTTAATCTGCAGAGCCCAGGCAAGCCCAGTGTTGTCAGTATTAATTTCACACTACGGCATCTTCATGTTTGGTCCTATACAGTAATTAAAGGAAATCATTATATAGTTGAAATTAAGCTGGGTGTATAATCCTTGGTTTTAGCTTGCATGAGACCAATAGATGATTCATAACAATCTTTATTATTTTCTTCACATAGCCAAGATTTTTCTTCTTCAGTAAAATATTTAGTCAAATGCATTTCTTTGTCAATGTCTTTTTTACTTTATAATGTTCAACTTCCCCCCAAAAATCTGTCCTCTAGCAGATGGGAGTTATTCTTTTACCTTTGCTTAGATTTAGATTTGCCAAGAGCAGTGGTTCTCAAAGTGTGGTATGCGAAGGAGCAGCCCTGAAATCACATGGGGTCTTAGTCAGTTTGGGATGCTATAACAAATTACCGCGGACTGGGTGGCTTGTAAACAACAAAAGTTTATGTCTCACAGTTCTGGTGGCTGGAAGACTGAGATGAGGGTGCCAGAATTGTCAGAATAGTCAGGTGACGGCCCTCTTTCAGGTTGCACACTAATGACTTCTCTTCTACTTGTAGCCTCACATGGTAGAAAGCGGGCGAGAGAACTCTCTGGGGTCTCTTTTGTAAGGGCACTAATACCATTCATAAGGGCTCCACCCACATGACCCAATCACCTCCCAAAGGTCCCACTTCCTAATATCATCACATTAGGGGTTATGATTTCAACATATGAGTTTTAGGGGAATGCAAACATTCAGTCCATAACACTTGGGATCTTGCTAAAATGCAAATTCTACCAAATCAGAAACTCTGGGGGGTGGGTCCCAGCAAGCTGTGTTTTAACAAACCTTCTAAGTGATTCTAATGTATGCTAAACCACTGATTTACAGCTTTTAAAGCATTTCACATGCTACCTCTACTTTATTCCTCATGATAGCCTGCGGAGTGGCATCATTAACCCCATCTTACAGATGAAGAAAGGGAAGCTCAGAAAACCTCACAGACTTGCTTAAATTCACAGAACTGGTAAATTGTAGAGCCAGGATTTAAACTTGAAGCTTCATAATGTTCTTTCTACCATAGTCATGGATTTAAAAAGTATCTCAAAGGAAATATTATGTGGATGCCCAATGTATAAGTTAGATAAAATCAGATATTTGTTTTATTGAAATGAAGTTATATGGAAGTATAACTTCCATAAAGCCACATCCAGTTGCTCCAATCCCTACTCCCCCATACCCACACATCCCCCCATACCCACACATCCCCTGTTTCCACGGTGGACACTCAGCCATCTATCAGTGAATTCTTCAAACCATAATATCCAGGCTCCACTTTATGTTCTACCCAGACTGGTAAGCGCCTTGAACGCCATGCTAAAGGATTTGAGCTTTACTTACAAATCAGCGATGCTACTCTTCTGGGCTATGGATGGATGCTTTGTAATTGAGCGGGGGCTGGAATTTTGCAAGAGGTCCACCAATCCAGAAGCACAGCAAGCAGTGACTTTAGACATGATGAATAATGTCTCATTCAGATGTGCAACACGAATCTTCAAATGCCTGGTGATGAATAAAATATCTGTTTATCTAATTTAGAGTAATTTTATGCCATCGTGGATTTTCTCTAGCCACAGATACCAAAAGTTCAACTACTAGCACATAGGCATTTGCAGAATTTATTGTCATTAAAAGGGAAATTCAGACACATAGTTTGATAATTCTTGCCATTTATGCTTCTTCTTGGCTGTCTATAATCTATTCACCACACCCCCGCCCTCATTCAAGTTCAGGGCTTAATTTGCCTTGACTATCAAAATAACTTGGGTGAGCATATAATTTATCATTCAAACGAGGATACTTTTGAGAGTGAAGGAAGGCACAATTAATAATTACATTGGGAGAGCTGCCATAAACCAGGGCAGCCCTAAACAAACAAGGAGGTATGGCGAGTCCAGCAAAAACTACTTCCTTTCCCAACTCTGGCCTCTCTCTTTTCCCACTCAACATACGTACAGTTTGCGTAGTTAATACATAACACTAGTCATGTCACTCCCTTGCTCAAAGCTCTCCTCATTCCCGGACACAATAAAATTTAGGTTCTTTACACTGACATATAAGATCCTGCAGGATTTCAGGATTTTTGTTTTAGTCATTTTCTCCAGTCAGGACCGGCTACATAATTTTTGAGGCCCAGTGCAAAACGAAAACATAATGTGCTTTGTTCAATAGTTACTGAGAATTTCAAGATAGTGACAACAGAGCAATAAACTCAGGGCAGGGCCCTGTGGAACTGCACAGGTCACACGTCCATGGAACCTGGCCTGGCTTCCAATCAACCAAACCATCCACTAGCCTCCTGTATGTTTGGCGCTCTCCCGCCTGTCTTAGGTCCTCCTCAGAATGCCTTATCCCTAATTTCTGTCCTTTGAAATGCAATTTATGTTTTAAAGTCCAGCTTAGAAACAATTTCTTCCTCCATAAAGCTTAATTCTGTGAATTTTTTCTTCCTTAAAACCCCCAATTCTATTTTGTTTGCGAACTTCTCTTAGGTCATTTTATATTACCTTAATCATCTTATATTACCTTAATCATCCTCACCACCTAGTTTCCAGTTCAGTTTAGTTATATAAACATAAAAGAAGTCCAAGAACATTTACTGAATGAATGTACTGGCAAATTTTTAAATTCACTTCCTTTCCAAATATGCACAATATTATTATTTGCTGACATTAACCTAATTTCATCATACATTTTTCAACATTGCCCAAGTACCTATTAGTTTATCTTCATTTGGGGGAAATTTTTCAATATATACTTCAATATCTACGTATACTACCTAAAATGTTCTTATATGTTATGGAAAAGGGAAATGCTGTTTACTAGGCACATATCAAGTGCCAAATAATGTAATAGGAACATTCACAAAATGTATCTAATGTACTGCTGACAAAATCCATGTATTGATATGCCCATGTTATAAATGAAGAAACTAAGACTCAAGGGGTAAAGTCACCCGCCCAAAATCACAAAGCTGGTGACAGAGTCAGGATTCAGAACAACATCTACCTGTTTCCTGCCTGTGCCTCCCACCATACAGCACTACTTTCCTAAGAGCAGCTCCTTAAGTGATAGGTGGTGACAATCTGTCAATTTAACATTCAGTTTATGAAAAGATGACAACAAACTGTTAGGGTCAATGATAGGGCATTTCCACAGCGGCATCCACCTGGCTGTATCTTTCCCCCATGTTTCAGATAAGGAGATGAGCCATCCTCAGGATATGGTGAGTTCTGAGGCCACTTAAGGAGATTGGGTGGCCTGACAGGGGGTCCAAGGGTACCGGTATAATCCTGATCTCCTCTCCCTTCTGAATAGGACCAGCTGAATTACAACTTTATGCTGACCCTAGTAATGCTCTGTAGCCTCTAAATATTTGTTGGCTAAAAATACATAAATGGAGACATTGCAAAACTAAATTCCCACCGTTGAGTCTAATGAGAAACATGCCTCATCTAACAACTTCAGATGGAAATAAACACTCAGGATCCCACAAGGGTCCATAGAATCCCTCCACCACCCAAGGCCAGCCTCCTTTAGGCAAGGACAGTTTCTTTGCAGAGCTCCCAAATCTTGATTACAATATATCCTTAGTTGTTGGATCGTTGATGATGTTAAAGATCTTGCCTTTGGACCAGAATTCATAACCCTGATTTGCCGAATAACTGTGCAGCCGCAAGAATTGCCCTCAGAATCAACACTTTATCATTTGCATTTGGCAATTAGAAAATAGCTGATCCTCTAGAGAAAAAAAAAATCATAGCTATGAGAAGCTCACTTTAGGCCAATTACTCGGGGTGGAAGTGAGGGTCTGATGTCCCTAGGAAATGGGAACAGGTCGTAACAATCAGAGGAAGGGTTGTGCTTAACTGACTAATTAGGAACCTCAGTCTCTAAAATGAGGAGGCCCCTGTAAACTAAATAGTGCCCCTGGGGTGAATGGGGCTTTTAACGCATACTTTAGAGACCCGGCCCCGCTTTTCTCTTCAGGTCCCAGGTTTTCACCCATCTTATCACTTTTCTAAGGCAGATCACAGAGATCACAGAAAAATCAGTAAGAGACCATTTCTCCTCTAATTCTGACACTGATGCATTCTTTAAGATTCAGCTCCAAAGTCAAATTTCTCTGAAGTTCCCCTCAATTCCCAAAGAAGAGGATGTAAAATGTTACAGTAGAGAAGATTATAGATTTTGGATCCAGTTCAAACGCTGAGTCTTTGATCCACTTGCTGGTGACCCTAGGCACATGACTTAACTTCTCTGAGCCTCAGATAGCTCCAACGAGGATCCTCACCCAATTAGGTTTGTACTTGGTGGTACTTGGTTAATAAATGTTGGATCCCTTTACCTCATTACATCCCCACTGTAACCTGTACCATCATTAAAACACGTTTTAGGGTCCGGCCCCGTGATGTAGTGCTTAAGTTCACGTGCTCCACTTTGGCGAACCCAGCATTCGCAGGTTTGAATCTCAGGCATGGACCTACGCACTGCTTATCAAAGCCATGCTATGGTGGTGACCCACATAGAGTAGAGAAGGATGGGCATGGATGTTGGCCCAGGGCCAAGCTTCCTCAGCAAAAGAGAGGAGGATTGGCAACAGATGTTAGCTCAGGGCTAACCTTCCTCAAAAAAAAAAAAAAAAATTTCAGACTTTGTCTTGTAGTAGGGTTTGAATATACACGACTGTCTCCTCTTCTGTGATGCAAACTGCTTTTCAAGAAGGGGAGATGTGCATCCCCGTAGGCCCAATGTACCTCCCGCAGCATAGGGTCAGTACATGTTCTGTGCAAGGAATTAAATTATTTTTTATTCATAGAAAAGGAATGATCTTTGCTTCAAAAAGCAAGCAAATTATCATAAACATAGACATTTCTCCAGAGAAGATATACAAATGGCCAACAGGTATAAAAAACATGCTCAACATCACTAATCATCAGGGAAATGTAAATCAAAACCATAATGAGATATCACCTCACACCTGTTAGGATGGCGATTATCAAAAAAACAGAAAATAACAAGTGCTGGCAAGGACGTAGAGAAATTGGAACCCTTGTGCACTATTTGTGGGAATGTAAAATGGTGAAGCTGCCATGGAAAACAATATGGAGTTTACTGAAAATTAAAAATAGAACTACCATATGATCTAGCAATCTCACTTCTGGGTATTTATCCAAAAGAATTGAAAACAAGATCTCAAAGAGATATTTGCATTCTCGTGTTCATTACAGCATTCTTCACAATAGCCAAGAAGTGGAAACAACCTAAATGTTCACTGATGGATGAATGGATAAAGAAAATGTAGTATATACGTATAATGGAACATTAGCCTTAAAACGGAAGGAAATCCTATCACATGTGACAATGTGATGAACTTTGAGGACTTTATGCTAAGTGAAATAAGCCAGTCACAGAAGAACAAATATTGCATGATTCCATTTATGTGAGTATCTAAAGTAATCAGACTCATAGTAGGAGAAAGTAGATAAGTGGTTGCCAGGGGCTGGGGAGGAGGAAATGGGGAGCTGCTGTTCATTGGGTACAGAGATTCAGTGACACAAGATGAAACAATTCTAGAGAGCTGCTGTACAACAATGTGCATATCATTAACTACACTGTACACAAAAATTTTAGAGTAGATTTCATGGTATGTGTTTTTTATCACAGTAAAAAATCATCATCATCATCATCATTAATAATCTATTGCTAGTTCTGACTGCTTGCAAATCTTCTCATATTTAGTCCTTTCTTGGAAAAAAATCTGGAAGGAACGGGAATATTTTTTAGTGCTTGCTGCTTTGGTACCCTGGGACTAAAGAAAGTCAAAAAGTAGTTTTCTCTGACCAGCCCTTGCCTCCAGAACAGTGGTCCTTGACCTGAGTATCATAGCAGTTCAACCCGGAAGTGTGCCCGAAGTGAAACTGTACACAGCCGAGTGGTTAAGAGCCCAAGAACAGGAGGTAGATCCCAATCTCGTGTCCTACTAGCTGTTCTACCTTAAACAAATCACCTGGGCTTTGGGTGCCTCCATTTACTCCCATGTAAAATGAAGATAATAATAACGCTTCTCTCATAGCATAATTACAACAATTAAGTGAGATACATCTAAAGCACCTAGCTCAGTCAATATAACTATTACTGTTAATTTGTGCTCACAATAGGCAAAGAATTCAGATTGCAAATGATTGTGTATGTGAGTGTGTGTGCATGTGTGTGTAATCGGTTCGTTTTATACAGCTTAACCTGTGAAAGCATGACTCACATTTCTATTATGGTTCAAACAACTATTTCATGATATATTTATTTTGTTAAGTTCAAATTTTTTTCAAAGTGGGTCATTTTAATTTTGTCATGTACAAATTATGAACTGTTTTAAGACAGATTACATGTGCTTTTTTCCTTCTTATCGCCTCTCCTCATCTTGACCCCAATATCTAGTAGAGTATATTGTCTATTGTAGGCTCTCAGTAACACATTTTCGAATGAATAAATGTTTATAAATTTAATTTTTGGAAAAAAGATACCACAGCTATTTCATCAGAAGAGAACAGAACTTGTTCATTTCTTCTCCAAGCATTTCAAATTCAGAATATTTTAACTGGAATATTCATGTAAACATTTGCCTTCTGAGGGAGCTATTGATGGGAGAGTTTTTATTTTACAGAACTATCCAGTTAGGAGGATTTTAAGGGGCCTCACAGTTCATTTATTATGATTTCTCAGTTTTTAAAATAGGAAATTAAAACCCAAATTGATCTAGAGAAGTGGCTATAGAGGACCGAGGCCATGGTCTTCTGGTTTCTGTACCCAAATGCATTTATTCAAGGTCTCTAGTTTTACTGCAGCCGAGACCATAGCTGATCTAACAGCTTTCAGTGGACCTCAGAATATTTCTGTCTATGGGGAAAGAAATACATTAGTATTTACTCCACTGTACCCTCTCCCCTCCTCTCCTCTCCAAATTACACACACACACACACACACACACACGTGTGCACACACTTTTAAACACTGAGCCAAGGAACGCTTGTGAAGTCCGTCTGACCACCAGGGGGCCACCATGAGAAAGGACAAGCCTAGAACAAACTCCTGTTTAAGATTATCCCTCTCTTTCTGTCAAAGAAAGAACTGTGTGGATTACTAGAATATGAAAATATTGCCTTCCAGAAACTGGAATCTTTGTTTAAATGATAGTACTATAGCTTCTTAAAATCATGCTGTTGGTAAAATACAGTGTAGCCCAAGAATTTAGATTAAATACACTTTTATTCACTAACTGTATTCAAATCGTCATTTCCCCTCAACAGTGACTGGATATTTTATAATTTTAAGGAATTATTATTAATTTTTGAAGAAATAAATGTTACTGTGGATAGTTTTTTTAAGTCTTTAGCCTTTAGAAATATACTTTAACTATTTATGGATGAAAATGAGATAATACCAGGATTTGCTTCAAAATATTTCAAAAACAAAGAAATATATGAGAAAATAAATTAATGTGGTTATGTGCATTATATAATGACCCAAACAACACAAGATGTTTTGCATACTATATGTGCATTCATTTATGTGATATAAATCTATATGCAAATGACATAGGTAGATGGATATATAGAGAGATGAAAATCTTGTGATAAACCTCAGCTGTAAATAATAGCTAGATTTGTAGAACAGGCTTACAGATCATTTCATCTTCTTTGAGTTCTTTCTGCATTTTACATAACAAATGTGTATGAGTAATATAATCAGAAAGAAACTGTAAATATAAAGCATTTTAAAATTATAAATATTGGAGAATGTTAAAAAAATCACATAAAGATGAATATAGGTATACATAGCTACATCCATTTTCCTCTGGTATGTTATAGAATGTGGTTGTGTCAAACCACTGCTGGAATTTAACAATGGGTTAGATGTTTTACATGTAAACTACAGGCAGATTCCTTCTTTCCTCTAAATATGTTTATGCATTAAGGACTTCTTAGAGCAGTGGTTTTCAACCAAGGGAGATTCCTCCTACCCAAGTTATATTTGGCAATGTTGGGCAACATATTTAGTTGTCACAACTTGGGGGGAGGGTACTATTGGCATCCAGTGGGTGGAGACCAGGGATGTTGCCAAACATCCTACAATGTACAGGACAGCCCCTACAACACAGAACTATCCAGCCCAAATTATCAATAGCACCAAAGTTAAGAAATCCTGCCTTAGAGTCATGTTATTTCAGAGTCTTAGTTCCACACAACACCTTCATATCTGAGATCAGTAGGCTCGAAATAATGCATTTTTTTCCTCAATAAGAATAGAGTCAAATACTATCTGCTAGTGGATTAGATCTGAGTCAATGAAAATTCTGTCGAAAATAGCTCATAATAAGCATTTCTTCTGAGATTTATATTCTGTGGTATCTAGAGCCCTCAGCTGAGAAGATTCTCAACTCAAGGATACTAGAGTGGTTAGTTTGGCTTTTCTCTTGCACAAAGTAAGTACTGAGCAAAGTTGTTGACTCTAATCCAGACAGTACTCATTACAGTAAGAAACTTGACCTTTGCTCCAGGACTTGGCTCAAAATTCATTGTCCCCAGTTAGACCTGTTGAAGGAGATTATGTTGAGAAGATTTGTTATGAACGTCCATGGAGATCAATGCAGAGACCGATTTTTCAGCAGTTTTAAATGGAACTCTCCCAGTATCTTTGAGATAACCTGGAGCCTCCACAGAATTGTACCGTGGAGTGGAAATAGCAAGGCTAACCTATGGTACTTGATGTTAGAGGAATAATATAAATATTTCCAAACCTCAGTACTACCAACAAAATAACATAACAAGGACATACAGTTTCAATACATTAGTGATTTATACATGCATTTTACATAGTCCCTCAAGTAGAAAACCAAGCTCAAAACACCCCTCGAAGATTCAGGGATCTGAGCATGGAGCTTCAATGGCTGCCAATATCACAAAAATAGGGATGATCAGGCATTGCAAGCCCTCAATTGGGGGAACACATCACTACCTGTGTCTGTCCTCCCACCACCAAAAAAGAACTTGAGTCTAATCAAGTCTCTATCCAACTATCAGTTTACAGGAAATCCAGACAATGAGAAACTCTATGGACCAAATGACCCATGTTCTTCCACAAATAAGTTGCAAAAAAAGTTTCAAAATGAGTAAAGACAGAAGAATAATGTTTAGATGAAAAAGACTTAAACAGCAGACTAATAAAAAGCAGGAGAAATAAACTATAGTTTAGGAATGTACACTTGGGAGATAAAAGTGTGAAGAATGAAAGAAGGTGATTAAAGTACAGGAGCATGGTTTCTTTTAGGAAGGAGGAGGAGACCTGCGATTAAGACAGGACACCTGGAGGATCTCTTGGATAACCATCAAAAGTCTATTTCTTAATCTGCGTGACAGATGCATCATAACAATCCATCAAGCTCTACATGTGTTTTATGCAGTTTCCTGTATATATATATACATATATATATTTTTTATGTGAGGAAGATCAGCCCTGAGCTAACATCTGATGCCAATCCCCCTCTTTTTGCT
This sequence comes from Ceratotherium simum simum, assembly GCF_057802395.1. NCBI lineage: Eukaryota > Metazoa > Chordata > Mammalia > Perissodactyla > Rhinocerotidae > Ceratotherium > Ceratotherium simum. Next base: position 29,924,271 of record NC_141924.1, on the reverse strand, counting down.
GAGGAAGATTGGCCCTGGGCTAACATCCGTGCCCATCTTCCTCTACTTTATATGGGACACTGCCACAGCATGGCTTGATAAGCAATGTGTCGGTGTGCACCCGGCATCCGAACCCGCGAACCCCGGGCGCCACGGCGGAGCGCGAGCACTTAACCGCTACGCCACTGGGCCATCCCCTCCTGTATATTTTATAGTAAATAATTTTTTACATTTCATAATAAATATTTTATTTAATAAAATGTACTTATTTCATTAAATATTTTATCAAAATATTTACAATAAATATTTTATCATTATATTATTAAATATAATAATAATTTTACAAAAGCTAACCACTTGTGGTCTAACATTTGCTCAAATATCTCAAGTGACCTCACATAGAATCGAGGGAATGACATGCAAATGTCTTATGCAGTGCTCATGGTACCATAGGGTAGGCATTGCCCACCCAGATGACACCATGCAAAGTTTGAGTTGAATGTTCTTTTTTTTGTGTGTGTGAGGAAGATCGGCCCTGAACTAACATCTGCCAATCCTCCTCTTCTTTTGCTGAGGAAGACTTGCCCTGGGCTAAAATCCATTCCTACCTTCCTCTGTTTTATATGGGACGCCGCCACAGCATGGCTTGACGAGTGGTGTGTCGGTGCGCGCCAGGGATCCAAACGGGCGAACCCCGGGCCGCCATAGCGGAGCTCGTGCACTTAATCGCTTGTGCCACCAGGCCGGCCCCTGAGTTGAATGTTCTTAAATCATACTTTCAACACACATCCTTTGCCTCACATTCACAGTCTCTTACCACTTTAACTAACACAAGCTGGCAAAAAAATGACTTGCTGAAATAAAAGGTAGGTGTTCCCATAATCGTAGTGCTTAATCACTATTTCTATGACAGTTACTACCATTGGAAACTCATTTCTCCAATCCATCATGTGTAATGATAAGTTCCACATGTTTAGCAAAATTACATTAGCAGTTCATTAAATATACACAGTAAAATGGGTGACATTTCAAAGGCGCTAATGACATGTCGTTTGTTGGAATTGTTTGTCAGTGACTCTGACTGCATTGTTCATTTGTAGCCAAGTCTCAGTTGTCCACGGGTAGATCATCCACAAAAGACATTGCTTTAAAATTCACACCAACAGCCATTACTTCTAGTCTACAGATGTGAGTCTAGGGGGAATGCTTTAGAAAACATTTGCTCCAGTGCCCAATTTCGTAGATGAGGAAAACGAGACTCCAAAAAGTTAAATGACTTGTCCAAGGTCAATCTTCTGGACTGCAATCCAGGTTTGCTTGATGCCAGGACCAGCGTTCTTGCCACCAGCACATTTGAATAATATATACACTGTGTTATTTTTCAGGTTTCTAGGATTTAACTTGTTTTTAGTAATGTTGACATCACACATGTTATTTGTGACCCAGAAATACTACCACTACGTAGAGGAAAATTGTACTTCAATGAAAAGCTATTGTCTATAGCACACTCCTCTCCATTTTTAAATTTTGAATCTGTGGAAGCTATTTTACAACTGTGTAGCCTGTAGATAACTGACAGCAAGGCGAAAATAGATCCTGCTGTGTAGACAGGTTAAGTTCTATCGAGTGAGCATCAATTGTTCTCTCTCCTCCACTGTGGAAGAGGCCAGTTTTGCCTCCATTGCCACATTCATTTTGATATTCCTAATCTACTAATGTGTCTATTCTCCGGGTTCTCTTTTGAACTGGTTATAGCATCTGCTTGGTTCCCTTACTGATGAACAAGTAAATAAAATTAACAACATCTTCATTTTTCTATCTATATGAAAGCCATGATTTACCTGTTTCTTGAAAATTATCTTTTACCAACGATGACTGCTACTATGACAATTTCTACTACCAGAGACACTAATACTACTGAATTAACTAGAGGTTTGGTGTTATCAGAAGTTCATCACATTCTTCAAATTGGGCTAATATTTTACTTGCACTAGCTCATTTAATCTTCACGAAAATCCTAAGAGGTAGGTAAATCCTATTATTAACTCTCGTTTCCTAAAGAAGAAACTGAGGCACAGAGAGGTTAATTCACTTGCACATGGTAACACAGCTAGTATCATGCCTAGAACTTGTTGCCCAGTTGCATCTGACTTCAGAACTCATGCTCTTAGTCATAACACCGTATTGATTGTAAGCAGACCACCACTTACACCAAATTATTCCCTCCACGGGAGAATGGAAGCAGAAATAGCAGCTATCTAGAAAGAAGTTGGACAACTCCAGGTAAGCTGATGTTTTGTACCAGTTTATTATTTGACTATCTTAATATCTAGCCTGAAATACGAATCTGAATCTTGGTGAGAACAAGGGGGAAATCAGCACAAAGTCAAGACAATGAAGTTGAATCTATTTAACTCTTCCAAACTTCATTTATGTTTTGATCATGATGTTAAAAACATTTTAAATACCTAAGGTATCACAACTCTAAATAATAATGTGCAAATATACAAGAAAAAAAATTCTCCATATGGTAATAGAAAAAGAGTGTTAGACTGAAATATAATGATGTACAGTTGAAATTTACATAATGTTATAAACCAATGTGACCTCAATAAAATAAAAAAATAATAATAATAAAATTTAAAAAAGAAAAAAGTATTAAAATTTTGCTATCAAGGGCTATTTCCTAATTTCCTTCATTATTATTAAAAATTATGATTAGACAGTATCACTAAGCCTAATAAAATATAACTAGATTGTATACAGATGTGCCTTTATTTATCCAATGGAGACGCCTTCAAAAGGGTATTTGTAAATATTTTCATACAATAAAATAATACATAGCTTTCTAAAATTATTATTTGTCCTTATTAACCTTTATGCATTGCCCATCTTTTGGCCTTTCATCTTTACAGTTCTGAATCTTACCAAATTTCTCCATCTTCTAGATTTCCATGGCATTATTTTATATTTTTCTCTTTTGGAACTAATCACAATCCACTTTTATTTATTATTAGGGTCATTTTTCCGTGAATTTTTGCAAATAGGGGCACTAGCAAGAGGATTGCAAAGCAACATGGTAGCTTCAAGTCATAGCTTCAAGTTCAGTGGATCCCTTATATGTCCACTAATGGAAACATTCCCCCATTTAGATTTGGACCTCTGATTCGGCAGAACCTAAGGTTGAGGTGCTGAGAAACACAAGTCTGCAAATGGATTTGTCATTAAGAATGATGATGAGAGTGGCTAATGCTACTTCCACACTTTGGCTCCCAGACTCATGTGTTCTAGCTATTAGGTCAACACATATCAGTCACAGCTTCAACATACAACCCACACTCTGCAAGGTGTTGCCCCTGAGTAGCACTATAGCATTTTCTGTACTTATCTTCTCAATCTCATATTCCACTGTTTATCAAGTGTGATGCATTTTGCCTCCTAAACTTTTCTCACACTTGACCCCAGTACCACTGCCTTATTTCAAGTTCTTATCATCTACTCGGATTTTGCAATGCTTCCTAACTGGTCCTTTTCTTTCTTGTCTCTCATCCATTGTCAGTGTACCAATAAGCATGATCCAAATGAAATGCCCTCCCGTCACATGTTTCTAGATCTGCGTTTGGACGTGTGTCCTATCTCTATTGACTTTTTACAGTATTACTCATTATCTTACCCACAGCTTCAGCTGGCCCCTCAAACGACTATTGGTATAGCTTTCTGCTTACTTTGGCTGCGTTCTTTTACTGTGTTTCAAATTCTCCCTCTGGATATACTGCCTCAAGTTATCTTAAGAGAGTCTAAACCTGGACAAGGACCACTAGGTCTGGACTGGACTACTGTGGACAATTCTCCTGCTAAATGTGTCCTGGCCTGCCAAGAAGGATCTGGATATTTCTTACCACTGAACTGGCTGAATTCTTTTATGCCATTGATGCTTTGTGCATGCCATTCCCTCTGCCTAAATGTCCTTCCCTGCTTCCTACTGGCAGGATCACTATTTAAGAATCAGCTCATATTGCTTTCTCTAGTAAGCCTCCCTTAGGCATAATAAAAATATTCAGGCAGTCCTGTAATACTTGATACATATCAGTAATATGATATTTGTCACATTAATAATAATAATGTGACACAATAGCACAAGATTTATTAAATGCCTATTACATGCTGGTCTGTGTGTTAATCATTGGGCTCTGTGAATCAGTCAACTTCAAAACAATGGGCTTTTTTTGTTTGTTTTTGTTGTTGAGGAAGATTGGCCCTGAGCTAACATCTGTTGCCAATCTTCCTCTTTTTCTTTTTTCTCCCCAAAGCCCCAGAGCATAGTTGCGTATCACGGTTGTAGAGTGGTAGCTCTTCTATATGGTACGCTGCCTCAGCATGGCTTGATGAGCCGTGAGTAAGTCCGTGCCCAAGATCTGAACTGGCAAACCCTGGGCCGCTAAAGCAGAAAGCACGAACTTAACTGCTACGTCACCGGGCCGGCCCACAATGGGCTTCTTAAGGAGAGGAATCTGTTCTCTTTTCATTTAGTGTCTACCATATAGTGTAATTTAAGCCTTCATGATTGGTGTTCATAAATAACTACTGAACTGAATTAAAATGAATTATGTGGGATACACTCAGTTTTCCATCTTTCCTTATGCATGGTTGACAAAACAGTAATTCTTTCGTATTAAGTCACTTAACATATTAAAATTTCAAACTGAATTCTTGCTTGAGATTCCTTCTTCCAAACAACTGGCCTCAGTCTTGCATAACAATTCCATTTCCCAGACTGTAGCTTTCTGTCTCAACAATAACAGCTTCCAGGGCAACAGAAAGAACTTTAGAACTTTTAGAGAATGGTGCAGGTGAGGGCAGAGGAGAGCAGGCAAAAGCCCCATCATGTTCAGCAGATGGTGTTTGCTGTACTTTCTGTTATGTGTGCCAGGGCCTCTGTTTAACTGAGTTGAGGATTAAAATATTGAACAAGCAAAGAATTGCTCAACTCCCTGGATAGGTGGGTCTCATTCAGTATTTCACAGGTAACTCTGTTATTTGAGTATGATCTGACTTGTTGAGAAATCTGAATGGCCTGTGCACAACATCTCTGCTGCTCACCAAGGCTGAACACATTTAGTAGCCTGCTCATGGGAAACTGAGAGTCTGCCTTGCCTCCAGGCATTGAAGCCTGAAACAAATTAAGTTTCCATCTCTCCCCTGGCTATTTGGGTTTGAACAATCTCAAAAGCAGTCTAGTAAACAGGCAGACAAGACTCCACTTGAACTGCAATCCTATTTATAATCTAAAGCTAAGGACTTTATGGAATCACAGACCAGGCTAGGGCATGTTAGATCTACAGTAAAGAATCAAAGAACTGGAATTTAAAGGTAGGGGTGCGGCAAGGCAGTGCTGTTGAATGAAAATGGATACAATTTTCAAAATGTCTTGATGTGAGAAGGAGGGCGGAAAAGCTACAGAGCGTTCAGAAAGTGATCAGTGGCACAGCAGAGTGGCAATGGGCCTATGTAGCTTAAAGATCTAAACTAAAGCAATGTGGAAAGCACATTTTCAAGTAAATAACACCATGTAAGGAGACTGATTGCTAAAGCAGTCCCCTTGCCTAATGGAGGCCGAGCCAATCATTCAATAAATGTTTACTGCCTGGCCTTGGAGCTGGCACTGCAATACGTGTAATACAATTGTGAGCAGTAACACCTGCCCTGAGGTTCCAGTATTTTTATATAGGACACTAACAAAAAACGAACATAAAGAGACTTTTTAAAACCCTACAGTTTGTAATAAGGGCCTGAAAGAAATGAAAAGTGCTGCTCTGTTTCTGTTGATATAGTTACTTGGGCAAAGTGTGCACAGATATTCCTATTCTGATCTATATCTGTAGAGTGCTCCCCCCCCAACTGACACACATGTGTACACACCAGAACCTAATCCTGTGACACCTCATTTGAGGTCTGTTCCAACCATAAGTTTTAACTATTCTGGAATTTGCCATCATTCAACATGGGAGACGGGAGGGTCTGAATTATATTTATGAAGGACACAGCTGCCTATTGAAATATGGCTCTAAGCTTAGAGTTTAGAAGTTTAACTTGTCCAGATCAAGATGAAATAAATCATATAAAGTAAATGACCGACCAGTTTTTCTATTTCATTCAGTCCAGGTGGCCACCCATCCTGATCGCCTAATATAAGTAATAATTCTAATGTCACCTTCGCACAGACTGCAGTCACTCTGCTAATAGGCTCAAACAAAAAGATATAGGTAGGCAAAAAAGAATTGCAGTGGAGCTGACATGAAATTATGAGAAACAAAATCATCATTAAAAGATACAAGCCTAAAAGCACCACACGGCAGAATCAACCCCTGCTGACAGAATGATCTGTGTATTATGTTAATGAAGTATCATCTCTCAGAGGGAACATTCCTGCCTATCCTCTCATCCAAAACAAAATCCTGATAAAATCTGGATTTAGAAGAGTCGAGTGCCTAGCGGTGTGCCACACATTCTGTGACTGTTCATGAGTATTTATCAATGACATTGGATTGTAAATCTTCCAAACACAAATCTCCATTCACCTGCCTGTTTTCATATATCATGAGTATATACAATCAGATTCATTGTGACTTTCGTTTCTATAGCTAGAAAAATAATATATTAAACAGATAAGATCAACAATAGCTTTTCAAAATTTTTTTTTGCTCTCTTGCTTGGTTTTTCGATGAACCTTTATTTGTATTAATTTGTATTAATTCATGGGTCATGACACAGTATCAACACTGCTCCGTGCATGGCCCTCTTTTATTTTATTTAGCTGTTCATTTATTCACTTCAATGACTAATAAACATCTGTGAACCCAACATCTGGGCCAAGAACTAGAGCACTGACAACTGTTACATGTATCTTTGAACTCCTCTCCAGTCTCTCCTCCTGCCTACAGCTCCAAGCCAAATTATCCATCACACTGCCTTTTGTGTTTTCATTCCCTTGGGATTTTTTTGCTTTTATTTTTTTTATTGAAGTACAATGGACACATTAACTAGACTTATTGTGGTGATTATTCCTTTGTTTTTAAATAATGATCTTATTACATATAGCATATGCTTAAGCACTGTTTTTTATATTGAGCTGTTTTTTCCACTTTTTAAAAAAGACTATTATGTTATATACAACTTCTGAGATTTTCTTGTCACTTAACAAAAGGTACAACTCATCCACGTTGTACACAGTTGTGGTTCATTCATTTTCACTACTGTGTAATATCACATTCTTGAATGATTCTTTTTATCCGTTCTCCTCTTGATGGTTATTTGCATTTTATACAGATATTTTACTTTCTTTTCTTTTTCCTTATTATGAACAGGGCTGCTATAAACACTCTTATACATGTCTCTTGATGCACATAAGCAAGTGTCATTTGAATTTTTGTCTTAGAGAGCAACAGATAGGTCATAGGATATGTGAATGCTCATTTTCATAAGACAATGTCAAATTGTTTTCCAAAGTGGATGTACCATTTTATTCTCTTACCAACCATGTATGAGACATTATTGATCTACATCTCTCCAACAACTGGTATTATCAAACTTCTAATTGTTTCAATCAAATGGATATGAAATAGCATTTCCTTGCAGTAGTGATTTATAGTAACCTGATTACTAATTAAGTTAACTATCTCTTCACATGCTTGTTGTCTAATGGCTTTCCAATAGGTTTGTTAGACAATTGTGCTAAGCAGCCTTACAGTGAGTAATTGATTCTAGTGGGAAAGTGTTTCTCATCAAACACTCTCTAATTTAGTTTCTAGAATGTTAGCTTTTTCATAAACAATAAATTTATCAGCATTTGACCCATATAGGTTGACCTGCATGGCTGATCTATTAGCCTCTGCTGTCTACTTATAGTTTTACCACCTAATAACTCCAGAAATTCCAGAGTGGAAGTTAGTTGAATCTCAAAGGCAAGGGATGTTTTCTGAATGTTGCTTATCCTTTCACTTATATATGTAAATTAGTTCCAACATGTTGGTGGTTTACATGATTTATGGAATTGAATTATATTAGATCTAAGATCTGTTCTTGGGTTGGATGCAGACTTTTATTCTAAGTCTTTAAACATTTCTGTGCTTCTTTGGGGACTGAAATAAACAGATCGACGTTTGAGACCATGCAAACAGATAAGTTCCTTTTTCTTTCCTGTTATATAGGGACTTATTTGATTCCTAGAAGATATAATCTATAAAAGAATTAGAGTAGTCTAAAAACTGCTTAGAAAGTTATAAATCACTATTCTATTGACACTACCATACTTAGCAGTAGAAAGAAACATATACAATTCATTTCATATACTCCATTATGGAAACACCAGTTATCCCTCATCCCATCCGAAAGGTTGTAGGGATGGTCTGATACGTTGTTGTTTTTTCTTCTCTTGGGTATTCAATACCAACAAACACTCTCGTCTTTGCTAGGCATCAGAAAAGGGAGAGCAGCTAGTCAAGAAGAGAATTTAAAATCCAGAATCACATAACCATAAGACACACAGGCTGTCTCCAGTCCAAATTCTAGGGATGCTACCTTGCTTGAGGGCTCGTGGCAGCTCTCCAGGTAAAATGATGGTATATTTCATATCCTGAGTGACGATATGGCCCCACTGGGGGAAAATGTAGAAATTATGTAGTCAAAACTCAATTACTAGCCATCAAAATAAAGAGTTTTTTCTTTTTGTAATGAGAATTTGTTATTATTTTTGGCAAAAATTAGAGATAGATATGCTTTTGGAACTCATTTCAAATGTATTTTGCTATGTACTAATCAACATACAATTGTTTGGTTGCTTTCCAGACAAAAAAAGAAAAAGATATTCCAGTTGCAATAATATCTCCTCACAAATATACTGTCGGTTTGAACCATAAATAATCCTTAGATTTCTCATATCTTTCGTTGTGTGATTTTATAACAGCTAAACAAAAACAGGTCAACATGTATCATTTAGTTGAATATCTTATTTCTCCATTTTAACCAATATACACTTTTGTGATTTTCCTAGTATAAGTGTATTGCTATCCATAAATAGAAATTAACCTTTTTGTAAGTTGAATAATTTACACAAATTGGTTATGCATGTTTCCATTCGAAGTGTCCACTATCAATGTGCCCCTTGTTTTACGGCATCTTTTGTGTAGTATATATAACAAATTGCCTTCAGTAGATGCAGAGAATATCTCACAATGGTGCCAGAATGGTAGATGATTGGAACAGAGGAGAAACAGTGGAGCATAAGTAGTTAGTCATAGCTCCAAATGGAACTTTGGCAACAGAGCAGTGCCCTGTAATCATGCTTCAAACCACATATAGTAAAATCACATCCAAAGAATCAAATTCCTGACACATAATGTGTGTGCGAGTGTATGCAGCACATACTCAGTGAATTCTGACTTTGAATTAAAGGATATATTCCTTAGTTTTCCGCTTTCCGGGGTAAAATACTGCTCTGGAAGATTTTAAACAATCAACGCACAAATATTTATTGAGTACCTACCACGTGCCTAGCACTTTGAAAGAAACAAACAAACAAATCCTATCCTCAGAGGACCCATAATTTACAAGAAAAAGAAAAACATAAGTATATAGTTAATAGTTTTCCATTTTTTTTTACATTTTATGCATTCTTTTTCTTTTCTTTTATTCATTTAGTCATTCAACAAACGTGTTTATCACATACTTAGTGCAGGAAGTAACAAGAAGCACTATAGGGGATAAAAACATAAATGATATAATTTCTCTCTTCTTAAAAGAGTTTCAAGTCTGTTAGAGAAGGTATACATACGCATACAAGTAACCACAATGATAGCACCAAGTTTTGGATTGGATAAAATGAGTTGATAAATTTATAATACTCAGAACACAAAGGCAAGGGGTGGGGGGAGGGGGAATTGGATGAAGGTGGTCAAAGGTACAAACTTCCAGTTATAAGATAAATAAGTACTAGGGATGTAATGTACAAGATGATGACCGTAGTTAACACAGCTGTATGGTATATTTGAAAGTTGTTAAGCGAGTAGATCCTAAGAATTCTCGTCACAAGGAAAAAACCATTTTTTTTCTTTTTCTTTTTTTATTGTATCTATATGAGATGATGGATGTTAACTAAACTTATTGTGGTAATCATTTCATAATATATGTAAGTCAGATCATTATGCTGTACACCTTAAACTTATACAGTGCTATATGTCGATTACATCTCAATAAAACTGGAAAAAAATTTCAAAAATAAAATAATGCATTTTCATATGAAATCAAAAAATAAAAAACTCAGAACAGTGCCTGACATATACAAAAACTCATTAATTATTTATTCTTATTATCATTTGACTAATATTATTAGAGATGGATCTAGGTGGAGGTACAGGAGTTCGGCAAACGGAGAAGAGAGAGAAGGGCATGGCTTCTACCTACACACTAATGTCCTTAACTCTGTGGGTGTTTATAGCCGCCACCTCTCTCCTAAATTTCACATCTATATCCTCAACTTGTTATGGCCCTTCTCCCTGGGACAGCTACAGGCACTAGAAGGAAGCCTACAGCATACAGGCAGCAGGGGATGGCAGGAAAGGAGTAGGCCACTAATAGAGAATAGAAAGAGAAGACCATGGATATAACCTTGGATATCTTCTAAATTTCAAGGATAATAAAAGAAAGAAAAACCGAAGAAAACAGAGCCAGAGCATTCAGGGATAATAAAATATCACAGATGCCACAGTGAAGACAGAGGCTTTAGGGCAAAATGGAGACATTTCCATGGTCAGACTGTTCCCTACCTGTTACAGGAGGAGCATTTTTTTTTTATTTTGAAGGGTGCCCAAAGATAAATGTGATATTTTCTGAAAGTCTCTGCAGCTCAAAGATGTACAATAATGAAGTACTATTTAACCCAACCTCTCCTAAACCTAGGACGTTTAATCATTCGTGGAACTTGTGGGATTATTTTAGATACACTTCTCATCAGCACCAGCAGCCATCATACGGTGATTTAAATTTTGCACATAGAATCGACAGCTGGTGAGGGCATTGCTGCTTATATTGCAGAGCTGTGCCATCTGTTTCCGCAGTGCAATTTGCAAAATTTCTTAAATGATATATTTCATGATCGTTTCATATGTGGGGTTCATGATAAATCCATCTAGCGATATCCTTGATGGATCAAAATTGGCATTTATTTAGCTTTGGAAACACCCCTATCCAATGAGATGATACTGCTATATATCATGGAACTTCTCCTATAAATATCCATTACATACAGGCAGAATTCTCGATGCTGAGAGCTGCTGGAGTAAAATTACATAACCAGAGATATTTCAGATTCGTGGTCTCCAACCTCAACTATTGCCAGGCTCTTTCCTGTGTTCATTACCAATCCCCTTTCACTTTCCCTCCGAGGCTGTGTTACAAAATCTCACTCCTCCTCAAAACCCAGGCTTGAGGCCTCCTCCCTCACCCTTACTTCTGGACATTACAGTCTGCCTGATCAAGAAGGCGAGACTAGAAAACAACAGCTCTCCCACCTTTGTCTCCTAGCTGAAATACACCTGGAGTGTATTTCACCCATCTGCACCCTTTCAACATTCCCTCGTTTCCTAGTGAAAGATTTCCTCTTTCTATTTAAAGCTCTCTCTCCTGTGAATTCCAGTTTCTCCTCAGGAACCTTGTTTCATCAGTAACTCTTCCTCCTTCTGCCCCTCCTCCTCCTCCTCCTCCGCATTTTCTTCTTCTTCCTCTTTTTTCTCTCTCTCTCTTTCCCCCATCACCCTCTCTCTTGCCGTCTCCCTTTCCTTCTTTTCCTGGCTTTCCTGGATCTTTCCCTCAAGTTGATACGCACATTTGTGTATGTATGGAGAGTTAAGTCTCTCCAATCTCGCATGAAGAAGTGCTTCTCTTCGACCTTATACTCCCCTTTACCTCTACTTTTTTACTGTCAAACTCCTTGAAGAATTTCCTGCTACTTGCCTTCTCTACTTCCTAATTATTCCTCACTCTGCTGTGTTCTGGCTTTTGTTCCCTGCATCCACTGGAACCGCTCTTGCGAAGGTCACCGAAGACTTTTATATTTCCAAAGACAATGGATAATTCTCAATTCTTATCTGACGTGACTGTCTGCAGCGTTTGATGCATTTAATTAGTCTCTCCCCACTCTGAAAATTCTGTCCTCCCTGTGTCTCTGAAAAACCAGGCAGCTTGGCGCTTTGTACCTTCATAGATGCCACACCCTCTTGGCTTTCATTTGGCTTGATTTTTCTTCTCTCACCTTGGTTTGACGGTGCCCTGGTTCCAGAATACATGGAACAGGCTCCTTAATTCCATTTTATGCTTCCACCAGAGCTGCCAATATATTCACAGTTCTTCTGTTACAACTGTTGTGATCTGAACTCCTGCTTTTAACAAAGGCATCGAAACAATGCAGACCAGACCCCTAGCCAGGGAGAGACATAGAAAAGAATATAGGAATTGATCTATGTTCTGTAACTACTGGTGCAGAATTAAGTCTCCCCTACGAGTAATTAAGATGTGCTACTTGTTTGGCTCTCCATTCAAGGTCAGTAGCGACAAAATGATGACAAAGTATGGTGCAATTAGGGGCCCATAAACAAAGAAACAGTGTATGGAAGTTGTTAAAAGACATATGGCAGGCCTGACACCCAGAGATTTTGAATCATTAGATCTGAGTTGAGGGTCAGAAAAAAGCTCTCTTGTAATTCAGAAGAAAATCTCCAGTTGAGAACCATTATGCTATGGAGTTTGGATTTTAGGAGAAAAAGTGTATAACTAAAATAATTGGCATAATTAAAAATTTGTGATTACCAACATCAACAGGGCTCTCAGCACCACTTAGCAATCTATCCACATCTCTCCAAATAGCTTCTACCCTCCCTGTCTACAAGTTGCAGCCGTCAGATACAGACTCTCTCCCTTTCCCTCAACCAAATTCACAAACTCTCTCCTCTGGATCCACCCTTTCCTTTTTTCCTCCTGTAACTATAGAATCAGTGTCCCTTTCTAAGACTCATCTCTCCACCTGTGCTGTGAAGGCCATTCCCTGCCACCCTTTCAGAGACTTCTTTTCTTTGGTAATAACCTCTTATGCTGATTCTTTAGATTATTTCTCTTTTTTCTAGTAGATATTATTCATTAGCATTCAAATGTGCTAGCAACTCTAGTAACCCTGAAGAAGAAGAAGGAGAAGGAGGAGGGAGAGGGGGAGGGGAGGTCCTATGACCTGATAACTCTCTCCAATTATCATCCTTTCTCTTATATATTTTTCAAAGCCAAATAGCTAAAAAAGTTGCCTGCTTCTTGCCTCCCATTCTAACTTCTCTCAGCACACAACTAAAACTTCTCTTGCTAAGCTCAAAATGATCAATATGTGGCTAAACAGAATAGTTAATCCCCAGACCATTTAGACCTGTCAGCAGAATTCAACACCACTGACCACTGCTTCCTCTTTGAAAGAACCTCTTCTCTTGGCATTTAGGATTCCACCTTCTCCTAGTTTCCCTCCTGTTTCTTTCGTTCCTCCTTCTCAAGATCTTGTTTTCGTTCATCATTCCTTACTTAACCTCTAATTGTTACAATTACCCATGGCTCCACCCTGGGCATTTTTTCTTTTTATTCTACATTTGCTAAATTCTTGACCTCTTCTATGCTCATTTTAAACACTGTCTTAATACCAACAATCCCAAATGTTGGGATGCCTTTTCTAGACCTCTAGCCTAAGTCCAGACCTATATATCCAACTGCAACTCAAATGTAACTGTATTCTTGGTCTTCTTTTCAATATGCTTCCCTACTCACCTTGGTTTTTTTATCTTGTTTTTATTTTTATCTTTTTTATTGAAGTATAGTGGACATACAATATTATATTAATTTCAGGCATACAACATAGTGATTTGACATTTCTATAGATTATGAAATGATCACCACAAGTCTAGTAACCTTCTGTCACCATACAAAATTATTACAATATTGTCAAGTATATGCCCTATGCTGCACATTACATCCCCATGACTTATTTATTTTATGACTGGAGGTTTGTACCTCTTAATCCCCCTCATCCATTGCACCCATCCTCCGATTCCCCTTCCCTCTGGTGACCACAGTTTGTTCTTTGTATCTATGAGTTTGTTTCTGTTTTGTTTTGCTTGTTTGTTTTATTTTTTAGATTCCACGTATCAGTGAAATCATGTGATATTTGTCTTTCTCTGAATTATTTCACTCAGCATAATACCCTCTAGGTCCGTCCATGTTGTCACAAATGGCAAGATTTCACTCTTTTTTATGGCTGAATAATATTCTATTGTACATATACCACATCTTCTTTACCCATTCATCCATCAATGGACACTTAGGTTGCTTTTATATCTTGGTTATTATAAATAATGCTGCAATGAACATAGGGGTGGATCTTTTCGAATTAGTGTTTTCATTTTCTTTGAATAAATATCCAGAAGTGGAATTGTGGGGATCGTATGGTAGTTCTATTTTTAATTTTTTGAGGAACCTCCATACTGTTTTCCATAGGGGCTGCACCAATTTACATTCCCACCAACAGTGCACAAGGATTCCCTTTCTCCACATCCTCACCAACACTTATTATTACTTGTCTTCTTGATAATAGCTATTCTGATAGGTGTGAAGTGATATCTTCTTGTGGTTTTGATTTGCATTTCCCTGATAATTAGTGATGTTGAGTGTCTTTTCATGTGTCTGTTGGCCATCTGTATGTATTCTTTGGAAAAATGTCTATTCAGGTCCTCTGTCCATTTTTTAATTGTTTTTTTTTTTTTTGATCCTGAATTGTATGAGTTCTTTATATATTTTGAATATTAACCCCTTACGGGATATATCATTTGTAAATATCTTCTCTCATTCTGTAGATTACTTTTTCATTGTGTTGATAGTTTTCTTCACCGTGCAAAAGCTTTTAGTTTGATGTAGTCCAATTTGTTTATTTTTGCTTTTGTTGCCTTTGCCTGAGAAGACAGATCCAAAAAAATATTGCTAAAACCAATGTCAGAGAGCTTACTGCCTATGTTTTCTTCTAGAAGTTTTACGGTTTCAGGTCTTACATTTAAGTCTTTAATCTATTTTGAGTGGCATAAGAAAGTGGTCAAGTTTCATTCTTTTGCATTCTATGGAGACAGAAAATAGAATAGTAGTAGTTCTCCAGTTGGTGGGCTGGGGAACAGGAATAAAGAATGTTTCCTAATGAATATGGGTTGGGGTTTCCTTGGGGATTTTGCAGATAAAATTAGACTGTGATGATGGTTGTATAACTCTGAATATACTAAAAACCACTGAACTGTGAGACAAGCAAACAAACAAATGCAGTTTATAGTAAATAATAATAGAAACAATAACAAATCTTTCAAAACCTCAGCCTGATACCACAATATTTTAAACAGCTGAGAAAAAGGCAGAAACTCTATTTCAGGGCATGGAGGGTGAATCCAAGCACCCATGGAGTGTCCAGGAAATCTAAATTGCTGATTCCAAGTTCCTTGGTCTGGCAAGCTCCTTGTGAGAGCATAACATTCATCCCTTTGCCCCATAAAATCAAGCCCAGATAAGAGGGCCATTTTCAGTGCTGCTTTTAGAGCCATACAAAAAATACAGTTTCACAACGTCTTTGGATTATGGTTCCTTGATCGGGGTGGGATGCTGAGTGGCAGGGGCAAGAGTTTCTTCTCTGAGCCTTTGTCCTCATGACATTGAGCACTCTGAGAAGCAGCTCTTGGTAAGAGATGGGGGTAGGACAACAGGGGAGAAAGAGTACAGCTAAATGCTTCAGAGGAGAGCGTTCAAGACAGTAAGTGAGATTTAGAAGGAGCAAGAAAGAGAGAGTAAAGCCAACAGCAGGCAGAAAGAATACTGGGACCAGAGACAATCAGGACAGAATAGCGACAGAAGACTAAGGGGATAAGTCAGAGAAATTTCAATAAGGCTTAAAAATTTAAAGAGGGAGGAAAAATAGGAAAAAAATAGGGGAAAAAAAGACAAGAAAGAGCTATTTTTCTTTTAACCCTTCTACCTTTCTTTCTCCCTCAAATCGATAAATATGGAGCAAAGCAAGACATGTGGCCCTGCCATTTGCTCTTTGATCCGCCACTAGAAGGGGCATTTTAAAATGCAATGATGGAAAAATATACAGAAGAATTGAGTTAGCAATACAGTGGTCCAATCCTCTATAATATAGCAATCCTATATTATAGTGGAGGTGAATTCATGAGCTGGCTAATAAATAAGTACAAACTATTTTCGTCTATCTAATTTATAATAAATATTAATGGTAAAAATAATCACACAGGATCGAGAGGTACAAGATGGCAGCGTAGGCAGACCCTGAACTCACCTTCTCCCACGGACACAGCCAATTCACAACTACTTGTGGAAAAATTACCCCTGAGACAGAACTTAAAACTGGATAAGAGGAACTCCTGCAACAACGGACAATCCTAACTGAGGTAGAAGAGGCAGAAACAACCTTCTGGAGAGGAAAAACGCCGCCTTCACGAGCCGCAGTGCCTCACAGCCACCCAGGAGCAGCTCACAGATCCACAGCCCTCCCTGGAGGCACGGGGCCCTGAGCCGGGAGCGCCCCCGCTGTGGGCTTTTGTGGACCCAGCACAATCGAGACGAGTGGCATAATATCTGACTGTGCCTGCTACTGAAACATTGGGGAGTACCCCCAGAAAACCCAGTTCACAAAGACATTAAAACCGGCTCTTAAAGGGCCCACGCGCAAACTCACCCATTTCAGAAAGCAACCTAAAATCACCAGAAAGAAAGGTGCACAATGCTTTGGTGAAAAGAGACTCACCTGATAGGCCCTGTGTGCATCTTGGTGAGGGGTGAGACCTCTCCAGGGACTGGGACATTGGCCGCGGCCATTGTTGTGGCCTGATGTGGGCGTGCTGACACAGAGGACATTGGAGTTCTCCCTGGGGCCCGCTAGCCCAGGGTCTGCCCTACCCACTAGAGCGCTGATTTAATCCAGCTCAGCCAGGACTGGCAGCCCACCCTAGAGACTGGCCCCACCCAACAACAAGCCCTCAGGCAACATGTGGGCCTGCATAGATTGGTGACTGGATTCTCTGCAGCCTGGCAACTGAGCGACTTCAGTGGGGCAGGGCATGCACAAGGAGTGGGTGGAGAGTGTGGGGCGGTGGTGGAGTGTGTGGGGGTCCCGCTGTGGAGACACTGGGTCCGCATCGGGAGGTCGGGGCACGCACACGGGGCAGGACTGTGTTGACTGTGTGTGTGGACCTGTGGGTGCCGGGGCTTGTCAGCTGCAGAAGACTTGTGCTTCTCAAACACCCACATAGGGGGTTTGTCCCACCTTCCAAAACTTGAAACAATTAGGTTCTCCCGTGCCTGAGGCCAGCCCCAAGCAGCTGCAATCCTCAGAGAGCTGACAAGAGACCTAAAGGCTGGAGGCTTATAGCAATTGTAAGGCCCTGAGCCTAACAACCTGTGGGCCTACTCACTTAAAAGACATACTGCAACACAAATGTGGTATTAGAACTTGCAGCCAACTGTGCTGGGGCTCCCCACACCTGATAAAGAGACTGAAGGGCCCACAACAACTACAAGCAGCTGAGCATTACAACAGCTGGCCAGGAGCATAACTCAGCCTCCCTGGGCGCCTACAGGGAGAGCAAACAGGCCACAACAGAAGGACACACATAGCCCACATAGGGGTCACCCCTGGAACATTGAAAACTGAGGGAAGCACATGGCAGGCCTCCTAAGCCATCACTTACATAAGATCACCTATCCAAGAGCAGGAGACGTAGCTGACCTACCTAACATGTAGACACAAGCACAGGGAAAGAGGCAAAATGCGGAGGCAAAGGAATACATTCCAAGTAAGGGAACAGGACAAAACCCCAGAAAAGGAACTAAGTGAAACAGAAATGAGCAACCTACCTGGCAGAGAGTTCAAACAAAGAGTGTTAAGGATGCTCACTAATGTGGGGAGAAGAATAGATGAACTCAGTGAGAATGTCAACAAAGAAATGGAAAGTATAAAAAAGAACCAATCAGAAATGAAGAATACAATACTGGAAATGAAAAATTCACTAGAGGGACTCAAAAGCAGAGTAGAGGATACAGAAGAACGAATCTGTGAGCTGGATGAAAGACTAGAAGAAATTACCCAAGCTGAATAGGTAAAAGAGAAAAGAATTAAAAAGAGTGAGGACAGTCTAAGGCACCTTTGGGACAACATCAAGCACACTAACATCCATGTTATAGGTGTCCCGGAAGGAGAAGAGCGAGACAAAGTGGCAGAGAATCTATTTCAAGAAATAATAGATGAAAACTTCCCTAACCTAAGGAAGGAAACAGACATCCAGGTACAGGAATCACAGAGAGCCCCAAACAAGATAAACCCAAAGAAGCCCCCACCAAGACACATCATAATCAAAATGTCCAGAAATAAAGATAAAGAGAGAATCCTAAAAGCCGCAAGAGAAAGTCAAGTTACATACGAAGGAAACCCCATAAGGTTATCAGCTGACTTCTCAGCAGAAACCTTACAGGCTAGAAGAGAATGGCACGATATATTTAAAGTGCTAAAAGGAAAAAACTTACAGCCAAGAATACTCTATCCAGCAAGGTTATCATTCAAAATGGAAGGAGAGATCAAAAATTTCCCAGACAAGCAAAAATTAAAGGAGTTTGTCACCAAGAAACCAGTGCTACAAGAAATGTTAAAGGGACTGATTTAAGGGAAAAAGAGAAGACCACAAATAGGAAAAATTATCTATTTCCACAATAAGAGGGTAATGGATACAAATGCACAAAAAAGAGGTTAGATATGACATCAAAAACATAAAATGAGGGAGGAGGGGAGTTAAAGAGTAGAGCTTTCAGACAGAGGTGAAACTAAAGAGACCATCAATTCTGTATAGAAGAAGGAAGGAACAGAGAAGGACTACTAAAACACTGAGAAAAAAAAAGTTAAAAAATGGCAGTAAGTACTTACTTATCAATAGCTACTTTTAACGTCAATGGAATAAATGCTCCAATTAAAAGGCATAGGGTGGCTGACTGGATAAAAAAAAAAGACCCATATATATGCTGCATGCAAGAGACACACTTCAGACCTAAAGACACTCACAAACTGAAAGTGAAGGGATGGAAAAAGATACTCCACGCAAATGGCAATGAAAAGAAAGCTGGGGTAGCAGTACTCATATCAGACAAAATTGACTTTAAAACAAAAACTGTAAAAAGAGACAGAGAAGGGCATTACATAATGATCAAGGGAGCAATACAACAAGATGATATAACACTTGTAAATATCTATGCACCCAATGTAGGTGCACCTAAATATATAAAGCAATTATTAACAGACATAAAAACAGAAATAGACAGTAACACAATAATAGTAGGAGACTTTGAAACTCCACTTACACCAACGGATAGATCATCCAAACAGAAGATCAATAAGGAAACATTGGCCTTAAATGATACACTAGAACAGATGGACCTAGTAGATATATACAGAGCATTCCATTCAAAAACCGAAGAATACACATTCTTCTCAAATGCACATGGAATGCGTTCTCCAGGATTGATCACATATTAGGCCACAAAACAAGTCTTCATAAATTTCAGAAGATTGAAATAATACCAAGCATTTTCTGACCACAACGGTATGAAACTAGAAATCAACTATAGGAAGAAAATCAGAAAAGCCACAAATACGTGGAGATTAAACAAAATGCTACTGAACAACGACTGGATCAATGAAGAAATCAAAGAAGAAATCAAAAATACCTGGAGACAAATGAAAATGAAAATACAACATGCCAGAATTTATGGGATACAGCAAAAGCGGTTCTAAGAGGGAAGTTTATAGCAATAAAGGCCTATCTCAACAAACAAGAAAAATCTCAAATAAACAATCTAACAATGCACCTAAAGGAACGGGAAAAAGACGAACAAATAAAGCCCAAAATCAGTAGAAGAAGGGAAATAATAAAAATCAGAACAGAAATAAATGAAATAGAGACCAAAAAACAATAGAAAAAATTAATAAAACCAAGAGCTGGTTCTTTGAAAAGATCAAAAAAATTGACAAACCTTTAGCTAGACTCACCAAGAAAAAAAGAGAGAAGGCACAAATAAGTAAAATCAGAAATGAAAGAGGAGAAATTACAACAGACACCTCAGAAATACAAAAGATTATAAGAGAATACTATGAAAAGCTATATGCCAACCAATTCGACAATCTGGAAGAAATGGATAAATTCTTAGAATCATACAACCTTCCAAAACTGGATCAAGAAGAAGTAGAGAATTTGAATAGACCAATCAGCAGTGAGGAGATTGAAACAGTAATCAAAAACCTCCCCAAAAATAAAAGTCCAGAACCAGATGGCTTCCCTGGTGAATCCTACCAAACATTCAAAGAAGACTTAATACCTATCCTTCTCAAACTCTTCCAAAAAATTGAGGAGGGCGGGAAGCTCCCTAACTCCTTCTATGAAGTCGACATTACCCTGATACCAAAACCAGACAAGGAAAACACAAAAAAAGAAAACTACAGGCCAATATCACTGATGAACATCGATGCAAAAATCCTCAACAAAATACTAGCAAATCGCATACAACAATACATTTAAAAGATTACACACCATGATCAAGTGGGATTTATTCCAGGTATGCAGGGATGGTTTAACACTCACAAATCAATCCACGTGATACACCACATTAATAAAATGAAGAATAAAAATCACATGATCATCTCAATAGATGCAGAGAAAGCATTTGACAAGATACAGCATCCATTTATGATAAAAACTCTGAATAAAATGGGGATAGAAGGAATGTACCTCGACATAATAAAGATCATATATGGCAAACCCACAGCTAATATCATCCTCAATGGTGAAAAACTGAAAGCTATCCCTCTAAGAACAGGAACCAGACAAGGATGCCCACTCTCACCACTCCTATTTAACATGGTACTGGAAGTCCTAGCCAGAGCAATCAGGCAAGAGAAAGAAATAAAAGGGATCCAAATTGGAAAGGAAGAAGTGAAACTGTCACTATTTGCAGATCACATGATTTTATATATAGAAAATCCTAAAGAATCCACCAGAAAACTTTTAGAAGTAATAAACAAATATGGTAAAGTTGCAGGATACAAAATCAACATACAAAAATCAGTTGCATTTCTATACACTAACAACGAAGTAGCAGAAAGAGAAATTAAGAATACCATCCCATTTACATTTGCAACAAAAAGAATAAAAGACCTAGGAATAAACTTAACCAAAGAGGTGTACACGGAAAACAATAAAACATTGCTGAAAGAAATTGAAGAAGACACAAAGAAATGGAAAGATATTCCGTGCTCTTGGATTGGAAGAATTAACATAGTTAAGACGTCCATACTTCCTAAAGCCATCTATAGATTCAGTGCAATCCCTATCAAAATTCCAACAACATTTTTCACAGAAATAGAACAAAGAATCCTGAAATTTATTTGGCACAACAAAAGACCCAGAATAGCTAAAGGAATCCTGAGAAAAAAGAACAAAGCTGGAGGTATCACACTCCCTGATTTCAAAATATACTACAAAGCTATAGTAACCAAAACAGCATGGTACTGGCACAAAAACAGACACACAGATCAATGGAATAGAATCAAAAGCCCAGAAATAAACCCACACATCTATGGGCAGCTAATCTTTGACAAAGGAACCAAGAACATACAATGGAGAAAAGAAAGTCTCTTCAACAAATGGTGTTGGGAAAACTGGACAGCCACATGCAAAAAAAATGAAAGTAGACCCTTACCTTACACCATACACAAAAATTAACTCCAAATGGATTAAAGACTTGAATGTAAGACCTGAAACTATGAAACTTCTAGAAGAAAACATAGGCAGTACGCTCTTTGACATCAGTCTTAGCACCATCTTTTCAAGCACCATGTCTGACCGGGCAAGAGAAACTAAAGAAAAAATAAACAAATGGGACTACATCAAACTAAAAAGCTTCTGTACAGCAAAGGAAACCATCAACAAAACAAAAAGACAACCTAACAATTGGGAGAAGATATTTGCAAACCATACATCTGATAAGGGTTTAATCTCCAAAATATACAAAGAACTGATGCGTCTCAACAACAAAAAAACTAACAACCCAATTAAAAAATGAGCAAAAGACCTGAACAGATATTTCTCCAAAGAAGATATACAGATGGCCAACAGACACATGAAAAGATGTTCAAAATCATTAACTATCAGGGAAATGCAAATCAAAACTACAATGAGATATCACCTCATGCCCGTCAGAATGGCTATAATTAACAAGACAGGAAACAACATGTGTTGGAGAGGATGTGGAGAGAAGGGAACTCTCATACACTGCTGGTGGGAGTGCAAACTGGTGCAGCCACTATGGAAAACAGTATGGAGAGTCCTCAAAAAATCAAGGATAGAACTACCATATGATCCAGCTATTCCACTGCTGGGTATTTATCCAAAGAATTTGAAAACACCAATACGTAAAGATACATGCACCCCTGTGTTCATTGCAACGTTGTTCACAATAGCCAAGACTTGGAAGCAACCTAAGTGCCCATCAAGGGACGAATGGATAAAGAAGATGTGGTATATATACACAATGGAATACTACTCAGCCAGAAGAAATGATGAAATCCAGCCATTTGTGACAACATGGATGGACATTGAGGGTATAATGCAAAGTGAAATAAGTCAGAGGGAGAAGGTCAAATACTGTATGATTTCCTTTATTAAGTAGTAGATAACAACAACAATAAACAAACACATAGAGACAGAGATTGGATTGGTGGTTACCAGAGGGGAAGGGGGGAGGGAGGATGGCGAAAGGGATAATTCGGCACAAGTGTGTGGTGATGGGTTGTAATTAGTATTTGGGTGGTGAACATGATGTAATCTATGCAGAAATAGAAGTATAATGATGTACACCTGAAATTTATACAATGTTATAAACCAATGTTTCTGCAATAAACAAAAAATTTTAAAAAATAATAATAATAATCACACAAAATAAAACAAAAAATTGCATATAGTACATTTTGTTGTTGACTAAACATTGACAGAATGAAAACTTTTTGATAAACTTTCTGTCTGCAAAATTTGATTTAGAATAAATGGACTTGGTAGATATAGTGTCCATCAAACAAAATTTCCAATCTAGTAGACGTTATAATTGATGATATGAATAAAAAACTTGATTAGAAAGATTTCATTTTCACTGAAAAATTTTTACATGGAAAATAGTGATTCTGATGAGAATAATTTCAGCAAAGTAAAAATGAACATTAAAAAATTGGGTATGATTTGAATGCTAGGTAGGAAGTTGATTAAGGAATTAAATTGGTTTCATGGGGGAAAAAGTTTTCTCAGTATAGATTTCTTTTGTTCAAGTACATGCTTTTCTATGTGCTCTGGAGACATTTCTGAATGTGTGTATGCTGACACAGAATGAGCCCCTCTGTGTCTATTTCTGAGGAAGTTTGATTCAGTTGTCCTTCTGATAAACAGTGTAAGTTCAGGAGACTATGCAGCCCATATTCCCTGGGTTTGGCATGAGGAAGGAGCAGATGATCTGATATGTTTTGTTGCCTCTAATTTTCGTGACTAATATAGAGGTTCTGTTTTGAAAGCACCCAGATCTGGCTCCATTCTGGTTTAGCTAAGAACAAATTTGGAACAAAATGTACTCTTTCCCAAGAGCCAGGCCCTCAGAACTATCCTAAAGATAATTTTGAAAGGAATAAGCAAACCAAGAATAGATCTGAGTGGCCATGAAGCTTGCCAAAGGCCTAAAGAAAATCGAAGTTGCCTAATTAAATTCAGACAGTGGGGCTAAAAAGGCTTTAAATGTCAAGATGAGGGGCTCTTCTTGTTCCATCTTAAAGTTTCCCTATAGAGAGACTAGCACTAGAGAAATAGTCCTATCCTTGCCCATGCTTCCTACTCTCACTCTTCTTTACAGGGTTGGTAAATTGAAAGAAGGAACTGGGGTTGCTCTTCTCAGCCCTCTCCTCTAACTCTCTTTGGAAGTCAGTCTACCCTCAAGGAAGAAGCAATCGGTGCTTCTTGTCACTACAAAATTTACAGTGGCACACACTTCTCCTGCTGCTATCTCCATGCCAGGAACACTATGATTTTTCTACCTCTGCCTGGTGAACACATTAAGAAATCTGTCCCATTTTGGGGTATAGAATTAGGAAATGCATTTGCCACATACATATGCCACGTTCCCTAACGAACCTTTGTCTAAAATAAAGATCTTTTGGTGATCATCCTGACGCCCATTTCTTAGATGGTTCCAAACTCAAACAGGAAGGGAGGAGAGTTATTTATTGACTTGATTGTTAAAGGTCCAACATAAACCCCATTTGCCCTCTTCAGCTATTTTTTGTCATGGAAACCTGTGGAATTTTTGTTCATGTTATGTGAGTGTGTTTTGTTTGTTTTTCTGTTTATATTTAGGTAAAGGAAATAAAAGCAGGAATGTGGGATGCAGTTAGCATTTTGGAGATCTTGTAGAAATTAAAAGCCACAGGCTTCTTCAAATTTCGAGGACAAAATTCTAAGGGAAAAAAAGAGGGATGTAGGCTATGAAAAGAAGCTGAAATAGGTGGTGCAGGGACACGTGTTTACCAGAAACAGGCTTATTTCATGTAGGAAGGACATTTGAGACAAATAGGACATACTTTAACATGTAATCTGTGGGTGGTGTAAAATAAACAACATTATCTTGAATAAACCTCCTCTTAAAACCTCAGGGCACACCCATATGTTTTTTGTGAAATTGATCTCAGATTTGGAAAATTGGTTTGAATCTCATGAAGCTTAACTTTTAAATAAAATGGGCATTTATTAGGAGTATTATTACTTTGCGAACAGACTGATGGGTTTTGCTGTATTCCCAGACTATAATTTATTTACTAATAAAATGGAAAATACTCCACAAGGGAATTGTATGTACCCCAGGGATTAAATTTCTGTTTATGCTTGTACTTGCCATTAACGTCAATAAACACCAAAAATTGTTACTGCAATTAAATGCCGAAAACAATAAAAACATCTTTGAGAAACAAAGTAGAAAAGGTCTGAAATATAAAAATGAAGAGTGCTTCTCTGGCTGCATGAAGAGGCCCCAGAGGAAATCATATAGTGGGTGGATTTTGCCTTTTAACTTTTTCTTCCTCTAGTTCCTCTCCTTGGGCAGTTTATAATCTTGTGCCACCCTTTCAGGACTTTGAACTTGGCCTTTCCTGGCTGAGACAAGAGGAACAAAGCATCCCTACCCACTTTTCCCGAAATACTCCAGTCCATTGGCTTACTTCTACACGTTCTTCAAGAATTAGCTGAAATGTTCCCTTCTCTGAGTTAGAGAATCTTCTCTCTGTTTCTAATTTCCTGCACATAACCAAACAGGGAAGAATAGAAGGAATGTCTTAGCCCAAAGGATAAACTGTGGGTGCAGGAAAAGTCTGAGCAGAGAGTGCTTCTCATAACCCCACAGTCACCACAGGCACATTTGTCTGTCTTCCTTCACCAGGTCTTGCCTTGCTCTATTACTTCATTCCAAGCTGAGAGAAATTGAGAGATAAAAGCCCTCTCCGTGGGTGTTCCTACCCATAAGAAAGCATCCCTATTCACAGAAAATCCTCCAATTGTTTTAACCTACACCTAATGCAAAGTTTCATTGAGATTACTAACAGGTGCAGAACCAATTAACTGATTTGAATTTTATCATCATCATGGCCGTTGTCAACAGACTCTTAATGAGTATCCCCAGAGCACTGCACATTGCGCTTGATGCTAAGAGCTCATCTTCTTTCCCCTAGAGGACATTTTAATGAACACTGAAATAGCTAAAATCTCGACATGAAAAAGAAAAGGCTAGAGAAATAAAAGGAATTAATAATTGGTCCCTAAGTAGAGAGCTGCCTAGACTTTCTTCATTCCTTCTTAATATCAATAGTCCTAAGTCATTCAAATATGTAAAGAGGCCTATTTCTACACACAAACTAAATAGAGAGAGAGAGATGATGCTTTAGATTGAATGTTTGGGTGCCCCCCAAATTCATATGTTGAAAACCTAACGCCCAAGCTGATGATATTAGGAAGTGTGGCCTTTGAGAAGTGATTAGGTCATGAGGGTGTAGCCCTCATGAATGAATTAGTGCCCTTATAAAAGAGACCCCAGAGAGCTCCCTCGCCTCTTTTGCCATGTGAGAACACAGTGAGAAGTCGTGGTCTAGGAACCAAAAATCAGACCCTCGTCAGACGATGAATCTGCTGGCACCATGATCTTGGATTTCCCAGCCTCTAGAGCTGTGATAAATAAATGTTGTGTATAAGCCACCCAGTCTATTATATTTTTGTTATAGCAGCCCAAATGGATTAAGACAAATGATGATGATGATGGTGATGATGATGTTGATGATAGATATGGATAGATGTAAACAGCATGCAAATGTACATAAAGATCTATGGTCTAGACAGAGATATATATGACACATCTATGTTCACAGATCTTTATGTAGACCTATATATGGACACAAATGTCTAAAAAAATCTTGTTAGCAGCTCTTAATACTTAATATTTAATGTGAGAAGCGGATAATACCTCTAATTTTATTGATTAAAACTGATTGGGTAGCATTAAGGATTTTCCTCAAACATCACTTGAAATTTCTAATTCAAATGTGAGCTCTGTGGTTAGAAAGAATAGCAATCTTGGATAAAATCCAGACAAGAGCAATAACCTTGACTGTGGAACTGAGTGAAGATATTTCAAGGCTAAATACAAATGGCTAAGGAAGGAGGCAAGCCCAGACCTAATTTAGTTTGTAAGCTCCAAAGTAGTGTGGGATTAGTTAACCTAGTGCAAATGAGTTCTTCAAAAGGGCTTTATCTTTAGCCTAAATAATGGGAGGTGAGTAAGTCCAGAACATGTAGAGATCTGAACCACTGGTTAATAAAAGAGTTTTCCCCAGTAGTGTGTTAACACTGATCAGATTTTAAACAAAATTAAATATTGACACAGACCACATTCCTGGGATGCAACACAATGTTACCTGGGTAGTGTACTGGATAAGTAAAAAGGTTCATACTTAATGTGTGATATATTTGTCTATTCATTTAAGTGACATACTGTTTTGTTTAAGGTGAGATCTCTTCAAAGACTGTTCAAAAGACAGGAGTGTTGCCTAAAGGTGGGCTCGATCGTGGAAGATCTCGCAAGATACAAATGTTTGAGCTGGTTCTTGAAGAGAAAGGGGTTAAGAGGAGAACTGGAAAGGTGCTCAGAATTGTTGGGGAGAAAAATATTTCAGACAATGGGAATGGAATGGACAAATCCCCTGAGGCAGGAGAGAGCATGGCTTGTTTGAGAAACATAGAAAAATTAAGAGTGGTTAGGTTATAGAACGAATGAGAGTGTGTAAGATCATAGTCTGAAAAACTATGCATTTCACCCTAAAGAACTAGAATATCCAGAGGCCTAAGAATCCCATCTTTGGTGATAGAAATCATGTGACACTCCTCACCCCCTAATTTTATAGTATTTAATGTCTGATATTTTCATCTCTGTTAACAAAAGAACATTCATCAAAACCTGAATACCAGTTGGTAGACAAAACACTGCCTTGGTTATAAAATTACCTAAACAATTTAACTTAGAAGACTTTAAGTAAATAAATATATATATTTATCCCCCAAGAAAACCACCTTCCATTTTTACCAAATTCTCTTCTCTATCTACTAATGGACTATCCTCATTATAAGCCCCAGGAGCATTCTATGTTTCCAACAAAAGAGGAAGGGGAAAAAGATAAATTTCCAGGGATGGTTTTGCACACAAATGCCAGACCTAGGTTTCTAAAGGATGCTTTCCAACCTGTTAATAGTTTTCAATACACAACAGCTGCAATCCATGAAAGAGATAAATATTCATGGCACAAAGCATTTATATGTATCAAATGTATATTCATGAACAAATGGCTTTCCCTGCCTTTAACAGTGTTTGCTGTGCAGTTGGTGAAGAATGGACCAAGCTTCCCCTGACTGCTGCTGCTGAGTCTCTACGGCTCCATCTCTTGAATGCCAGTTCTGCAGTGGTTACAGACAGGACAACAGCCACGAAAAAACAAAAATGTGCCCAGAATCACTCCCCACTCATTCCAGATCGGATAGCAGCACCTCCCTGCATCAAATATTAACGGCAGGTTTTATATGGCTGCCAACTTATTTTTCAGGAAAAGCATTATATATTCAAGCCTTGTGTGGCCATATGCGCACTGTAATATCCATGGTTGATCCTCCTTTTTCAAATATGCTTTGTCACAGCATAGCCCTCCCAACGGGCTTTACTAAGAACACTGGGAGGGGAATTTGCATACACTGAATAGCATTCTCAGGTATCATCAGCATCCCCTAGTCATGGCCTTGATCAGAGTGTTCTATGCAGCACGGAGGCAAAAGAATAACAGTGCAAACTATTCAACGAAAGTCTTTGTTATTCAGGAAGCTTTGGTGGATGGTATGTGCTTTTGAAAATTGGCATATTGTTTGACAAAAGTGTTGTTTGCTCCGTTAATTTTTCCAGGAGGGAGGCAAGAATAGAATCAGGTGAGCGAATGTGCCTTTTGTTGAACAAGAATAAGGAATCATTGTAAGGTTTTAGGGCACTGAACAAAGTCTGCTAAGAATAAAAAAATAATAATAATAAAGTCAAATCAGTTACATTGTAACACGCAGGCAAAGGAGCTCATCAGCTCTGCAGACAGGCCTCCTGGCTCCCTCTCTCAATTCTTCTTGGTCAGCTCCCAGCCCCCGTTTAGAGTCACAAGAAAATAATTCTGACTGTACCAGAAATGCCAACTTATCCCTTTCACTCTTTGTATGTGTTGTCAATCCACTCTAAGAGATGTGCTTTTGATGACCATTATGATAATATAAAATAATATAAACTGAAAATGTCATTTGATATCATTCCCTCCTACACATTTGTCAGGATACCCAGTTGCATCTGAATTTTAGTTTGCACAGTTAAATTATACCTGCTTCCTCTTGGTAGTTTATACAATACATTGCATCAGAATCTAAGTTGTAACCTACTATAAAATATTAAAAGATTTCAGCTCTTTGTGTTGTGAAATTGAGATTGCATGCAATAGCCAGTGAGGAGGAAGCACCTTGCTGGATATGTCAAGGTTCCAGAAATATGAGTTGTAGCTGCACTTGGCCAGGAGGAAGTCACACCTCTCCATAAATGAAATGGTTTCAGTATTTAGAGGACACTTTCAGCATTTAAAACCAAGCTAATTTTGCCTTGGATTATATTATGAAAATTAAACTTTCCATAAGGAAACGTTCCTGAAATTTCCATAAATAAATAGAAGAGGTTCTCTGGAGGGTCTACAACTAATTCCTTAGATCCCTCTCACTTCTGATTATACTTTGAGGCATGTTGCTATCATCTCTTTTCCCCTGTCTCAATGAAGTGCTTGGTATATGTGCCAGATTCCTGCGTCAACTTTGTACTATCCTTACTAATGAAGACCAGTCCGTATCGCCATTCAATAGCATATCACAATTGTCAGATACTTTATCAGAAGTAAAAATAATATAAAAGGCATAGGAATTGATCTCATCAAATACATTAGTTTATTTGAATGATTTCTTCCATGTCTATCATGTTCCGGTACTGTGCTAATTGCTGTAGACACAGCATCTTCTCTCAGGATGTGTTTAGTCTGACAGAGAAACCAAATGAAGTAGTTGTACAGTTAAAATGCATTGTGCTGGGCCGGCCCAGTGGCTCAGGCGGTTGGGTCAGCGTGCTCTGCTGCGGCAGCCTGGGGTTCGCGGGTTCAGCTCCCGGGCGTGCACTGATGCACTGCTTGGCAGGCCATGCTGTGGCGGTGTCCCATATAAAGTGGAGGAGGATGGGCATGGATGTTAGCCCAGGGCCAGTCTTCCTCAGCAAAAAAAGTGGAGGATTGGCAGATGTTAGCACAGGGCTGATCTCCTCACACACACACACAAAAATGCATTGTGCTAAGTGCCCCAGTGGAGGAAGTATAGGATGTTACAGGGTTCGAAGAGTTTACGACACTTGGCCAAGGTCTCATAACAAGGAAGCAATAAAGCCTGGATCTGAACCCAAATTTTTCAGGATCTTAACACTATGGATACTACTTATATGAAATACTGATTTAGCTGTACCCACTCTCCCTTAAATAGCAGCAGCCACTTGAGAACAGTCACAGGAGATTCTCTCCCCACCGCTCTTAGGTAGGATTGATTAGAATTACGTCACATGTGGCTGATCTTAGCCACAAGGAGGCCAAAGCTGGGAAGCAGAAAACAAGAATCTCGTGACTCATTGGGTGAGGTTTCCATTAGAAAACAGAAATGGCAGAAAGGTTTTGGCTGCAGGTGGGGTCTGTTCCTGTTCCCATTATGTTCTTGAATCTCCTTTGGTCTTGGGACCAGTCTCACTGCTCCCTACATGAATCCAAGAGCTGGAATGGGGCTCACTCCACCAATTCACTGATTCTAGGGGAAACTGCTGCCCACTGCTCTCTATGTCTACACTTGATAGGAAGCTGTTGTCTTGGGGAGGGAGGGGTAGTGGCCCAGACTCGAATTCCCAGTGGCTCCATTGTTTTCTATTCCCCATGCTAATATCTTTTGCAGTCCACACTGGAATCCCTGTCATTCCCTTCACCACCCTCACCAATTTCCATGAGTTAGTGGTTAGATTCTCCACCAATTTTTAGTCTAGTACTAACCATGATGTCCTCAGGTAAGGTAATGAACTAATCATGACACAGAAACTAACCATAAGACCTCACAATGTTTCACAATCATGGCCAGCCGCAGAACTATCTCCCAAAAGCTCGGATGTGGGGAATGACTTCTTCCCATTGCCCAACATTTCAGAGTTAAGAGGAGGGCCAGGAAGGAATAGAAACTAGGATGAGGAGGGAGAGAAATGGGACTACCTATAAGCCAAATACCATGAGGTCACTTTCTAATACTTTACTTTATCAACAACTCAAAATAACCCTTGCAGGCAGGTGTTATTGATTGAGAAAAAGAAGTAGTGAGGTTAAATATTATTTCTGAGGTCACACAGCCAATAAGTGCCAGATCCAAGATTTAAACTCAGTCATAGGTCCTTTTCACTACTGACAGTTGCACCAGAAGACAGATGTGTCCCGGCACTCAAGTTGAAAGAGAGGATGAATTCACCTTTCCATAGAAACTGAAGAGCACCTTGATGCATCTTTTCTGCTCCACATACAGAACAATGATAAACCAAATACTAAAAAAAGAAAAGAAATAAAAGTACATTGAAAAACCACTCATGTACCTCAAGGAGTTCAATGCCTCCGAGTTACCAGGGCTAATAGTCCTCCAGAGAGTCTGGACCTAGAATCCCTGTCCCCAGCCCCTGGGAAGCCTGCTGCCCACTGCTCCCTGGAGCTATGGCTGTGAGAGGAGCTGTTCACTTGGGGAAGAAGGGGTAGTGGCCCAGATCCAGCCTCCACAGGCTCTGTAACTGGACTGGCAACATCCCAAATATCACCCTAGCACAGGATCCTTTTGTAAGTGCTGACTCTGGACTGGGACCCCAGGGGGTCGAGGGAGGCATCAGCTAAGGCCTAGATGGGGAGAGGTGAGCACAGAGAGAAAGGAAAGAAAAATACTGAAATGTGTGGTTAGTTTCTGTGATTAGTTCAGTGTGATTACCTTACCCTAGGTTGTCATAGGTCGGTATTCCTAACAGTAGACTGAGAATCTAACCACTAACACATTCTGAGTCCTAAAAATCTACCTCTATAAATGACTTTTAAAACTTAACCTTCTTCCTATTTAAGAATTTTATAGGTCTTTAATTATATATATATATATGTATATATAAAAAATGAGCTAGCCTTGGAGAAATTCTAGGGAGAATTTGCAATTGAGAAGGTATGAGGCTGCTTAAGACCATTCATACTGAGAAATTTGCCACTTATAGTCCTCAGCAACCATCTACAGGTATAGGTAAATATCATAGTTTTTCACTGTCGGGCCAGGACAAGTTGGCTATTAAATTTAGGACAATTTGAAAACTATTAAGAACATTGCAGCTTCCACACTGATATCCTGAGCTCGTGTTCATTGCTCACGTTCTACTGACCACCATCCAAGCATCAGGCTTTCTGTGAAAGATGGGCCTTGATGCTTCTGTGCAGTGGGAGCAAAGCTTCCACGTGCAGGGTGTATTAGTTACGGTTCTCCAGAGAAACAGAACCAGTAGGATATACACAGCTGTACAGAAAAAGACATTGTGAGGGACTGGCTCACGTGACTGTGAAGGCTGAAATGTCCCAAGATCTGCCCTCCACAAGCTGGAGGCCCAGGAAAGCCAGTGGTACAGTTCCGGTCCAAACCCCAAAGCCTGAGAACTCAGGGATCCAATAGCATAAGCCCCAGTCATGTCCCAAGGCCCGAGAACCACAAGTGTTATCGTCCAAGGGCAGGAGACGATGGACATCTCAGCTCAGGTAGAGAACAAATCTGCCCCTCCTCTGCCTTTTTGTTCTATTCAGGCCCTCAACTGTTGGATGATGCCCACCCACACTGGTGAGGGTGTTCTGCTTCACTCAGTTTACTGATTCAAATGCTACTGTCTTCCAGAAACACTTTCACAGACATACCCAAAAATAATGTTTTACCAGCTATCTGGGCATCCCTTAGCCCAGTAAAGTTGACACATAACATTAACCATTACACAGGGAAATTTTTACATTTTCAAATGCAAATCCTCACATGGCTATAAGTTACCCGACTGTAGTATATTTACACACCCATTTCAAAAAACCAGTGGAATTACTCACAGCTGCCATCTTGAGCTCAGGATTCATTGATATTGGAAATTCATGCCCATAGGAACTATCTACCACAGGTCACCTAGGCTCGAGCCTAATCAATTCTCACTGACACATACCTCTGGCTTGTGATGACTCTGGGTTTACTGTGGACAGAGTGATTTACAATACGATTTTTACTTCATTGAAAGAAGTGACTCAGGAGATATGGGAAAACTGATCTGAGTGGATTCAAGCTGACATTTCTTTGGCCCATATCACAGAACCTGAAAGCAAGGTCTATATGCTTTTCCCACATCTTAAAACTCCATGAAAGTATAGACAAACATGCAAAGAAAGCCAAACATGATGACAAAAATAGGCGTTAATTGATTAATTGGGATTAATTAATTAATCCTACTGGTATTAATTGAACCCAATGCCGTGATTCTTCCCCAGTCTTGAGCAGGAAGGCATGACTAGCTAGACAGGTCTGTGCCTTTGGAACAAAAGCTTTCCCGATGAAGGCGGCATAGGTGTTTGTCCACAATAGATGTGACCCTGACGTTTTAGAATTAGTGGCTACAAAGGACTGAGGGAACTGAGGTCAACCTCCACATCCAGTCCTGCCACTCCCTATTTCGAAAATTCCATGATTAGAAAGGCACAGTAAGCAAGCAGTTCTTCAGGTAGACTCGTGTCATGGTAGGAGGACCAACTGGGGCAGACGTATGAGATAAATCCTCTTAGCCCTGTTGAGGAAGCTCATCCTCCTCCCGTCTGTTCTCTAACAGGGGCTGGATGCCCCACCTCTGAGGCAGGCCGGCAGCAGGTGTCAGAGCAAGGGTGTTGATACAGTAATGTTGAAACAGCAAAAACACTGTTTATTATACACACTGCGGCTTTTGTATACTCAAGGTGAAGCAAAATAAAACTAGCTAACTGGTCCATGTTATGGCCCTCTAAGAAATACAGAAAAATTCCACTTCATCTGTAAGTTATATAGAATTCACAAAATCTATAAACCCAAGGGTACTACCATTTAGGATTCAACATCCTCCCCTGGCCTTACATTCTCAAGTGAGTATGTGCTTCCTTTGTGTCTCATTTCGATTTCAGCATCGGCAAACTCTATTTTCATTTATACAAGAGCACACTTTACAACAGGATGTTAGAGAAGTCTCAAAGGTTCCATTCACCATTATTTGAAACAGATTTATTCCCCTTCAATGTCTTTTGTCAGGAAAAAAAAAGCTAATATGTATTTTTCCTTCATGAACCAGGATCCACTTTGGGGTGAGTACAGCCAACTTACTCCCCAGGATATAAATAGTATGTATTTAGTACTTTTTGAAAGCCCAGGAGGGGAAAGTGGCTGATGTGTATATACAGGTCCTATACTACTAGAGGCTCTTCCGTGTGATTTCATTTATTCCTCACTAAATCCCATAAGTTAGGTCACGTTATTAGTTCCATTTTAACAATGAAGAAACTAAAGCACAGAGAACCAAGTAACGTCACCATCCAGTAAGTGTTGTACCTGGGGTTGAAACCCTCCTGATACTAAAACCAATGTTCCTTTCATGGTACCATACTCTTTTCTTCCATTGTAATATCTATTTATTTATTCTTCTCTCGCTCTTGCAGTATCCCACATCAATATAGAGTTAACCAGGTGATGGAGGCAGTAGTTTAAAAGGGCAAGCAGAGCAAGAAGTGCTGAATAGGAAGCAAAGCCCTAAGAATAAAAAAAAAACATTATAGCTAGCTGGGAAACCTTGTAAAACAGGAACAAGAATGAGAGTGGGGAGAGAAGGGATGAAGAGGAGGGAAAGGGTGATGCTTGACGTGCTGAGGGCTGGTTCCAATTTGCTTTGAAATGAAGGTCAGGGCCGGCCCCGTGGCTTAGCGGTTAAGTGCGTGCGCTCCGCTGCCGGCGGCCCGGGTTCGGATCCCGGGTGCGCACCGAGGCACCACTCCTCCAGCCATGCTGAGGCCGCGTCCCACATACAGCAACTAGAAGGATGTGCAGCTATGACAGACAACTATGTACTGGGGCTTTGGGGGAAAAATAAATAAATAAAATCTTTAAAAAAAAGAAATGAAGGTCAATGAAAACTAATACCATTTCTTTTCAGATTTCTTGCAACCTCCCCACTGGTTGTGTTTTTTTGTTATCCTAGTCTTGTAGCTACCGGAAGGGGAAAAAAATATTTTCAAAGATTAAAGAATTTTGCCGTGGCCCTGTTGACCCGAGGAACTATTGGAAATTGAATTAGAGGTCTAGTGGGTCTGGCATCTGGAGGAGGCATCTAAATGGAAGAGCATGTGGCAGCAATGGAGAGGGACAAATTTAGTGATCCCTGAGACTTTGGAATAAGCAGAAAAGAGTGACTCCATTTCTTCCTCAATTATATAATAATAGTAGACATTTTTGAGTACTTTGCATGTTCCACAAAGTGTTTTAAACATATGAGATCTGTTAATTTATTTAATTCTCCCAAAATACTATGGGATATGTACTGTTATTGTCCCATTTTATGGAGAAAGAAACTGAGGCCCAGAGAAATAATTTGCCCACAGTTATATAAGCCATCTTTTTTCCCCTTTTTTCTCTTCTCTGCTCCATTTCTTAAACCATTTCTTAAAGAAGAGACCTGAATTTACTTATCTCCCACTTAATTTTTGACCCAATAAAATTTAGCTTCCATCCTCTCCACACACCCCCAACAATACACACAAATAGACCCTTCAGAAGCATCACCAATGACCTGTTGGCTTCCAGCTCCAGTGAGCTGCTTTTATTCCTCACCCTGCTTCCCTTCTCTGAAGCATTTCATAATGTTCACACGCCCCTTCCTTTTGAATGCATAGGCGCCTCCTACTCCTGGCTTTGCTCCTATTTTGCTAAGCTACCCTCAATCCTCTTAGCTGTTTCAGCTACTTCTTACATTTCTGGACAACTCCAGGCTCTGTCCTTCACCCTCCTCTCTTCTGGTTCTAACAAGTGAGTCTAAATATGATATAGGAGGTAAGGGCAGGAGGACATCAGAATCACCTGGGAGATTTTTTTAACTATTCATGTCCTTGTCCAAGATCCTCGGTGTTCTGATACATCCCATACCTTTTTGGGGAATAGAGGCAGAGAGAAGTATGTTACCCCCAACCTTAATGCCTAGTGAATGTAACCAAATAGATATTTGAGAAGGAAGAGCTCATCTTTCCTTTTTTTATTCAAAAGATTATACTTCCC
The DNA here is from genome assembly GCF_057802395.1 of Ceratotherium simum simum. Classification (NCBI taxonomy): domain Eukaryota; kingdom Metazoa; phylum Chordata; class Mammalia; order Perissodactyla; family Rhinocerotidae; genus Ceratotherium; species Ceratotherium simum. The sequence continues at coordinate 29,888,095 of NC_141924.1, read as the reverse complement.
TCACTTCCATCTCCAAATGGATACTACTCCTAAGAATCGCTTTTGCCTGCCTTTCCCTGAATTTTATAAATCTTTTCAATGGCACACATTGAAAATAATAAAAAGAAGGAACTAGAGGTGGGGAAGAGAAAAGAGAGGAGTGGGTGGCCCAGGCGGTGTGTGTTTCTGTAGAGCATCTTTGGGGAAAAGACATAAAGGAAGCTGCAGCCTTGGAATCCATGTCTGCTCCTTATGGGGGAAATGGGCCGGGATGGGCAGCCACATCTGAGTGGTCTAGGATGTTCTGGTGTGCTGTGGCAGGAGGTTGCCAAGGGCAGAGATAGGCTTGGTTATGCCATATGTTGAAATGAAAAAGGAGTGTTTGGGATTGTGGCCTGTGTATGTACAAGAGATTCCCTCCAGTTAAAAACAACAATAAATCACCTACTTGACTATTTGTGTGTCAATAAGCATAGTTCATTAAATAGTCTTAATGCATAGTAAAACTACCTTTATTGGGCCAAGTACTTTGCTAAGAACTTTATATGTATCGTCTCACTTAATCTTTATAACTCTATGAAGAAGATACTAGAATTATATTCCCTTTGCAAAGACATCAAGAATCTTGCCTGGCAAGAAGCAGAGCAAGGTTTAACCGGGTTCATTCTAGCAGTAAAACCAACGCTTTTAAATAATGTTATTTCACATCTCGATATGATGACCCAATATCACTAGTTGTCAGGGAAATACAAATTAAAACCACAATGAGACACTAGTATATACCCAACAGAATGACTGAAATTAAGGCTGGTAAAACCAAGTGTAGAGAGGATATAGAGCAATTGTAACTCTCACACATTGCTGATGGGAGTATAAAATGCTATAAACACTTGGGAAGAAAGCATAGCAGTTTCTAATAAATTTAAATATACACTTGCCCTTTGATTGGCAATCCCACTTCAATATATTACCCAAGAAAAATGAAAGTATGTGTCCACATAAAGATGTCTATAAGAATGTACATAGCAGATTTATTTCTAATAGATCCAAATTGGAAATAGCCCAGATATCTCAAGAAAGGAAAAACAAATTGTGGTGTATTCTTTTTATTTATTTTTTTATTTTATTTTTGTGTGTGTGTGTGTGTGTGAGGAAGATCAGCCTTGAGCCAACGTCCATGCCAATCCTCTTTTTGCCAAGGAAGACCGGCTCTGAGCTAACATCTATCATGTGGTGTATTCTTTTAATGGAATACTACTCAGCAATACAAAGGAACAAACTGCTGACACACTCAATGACGTGAATGAGTCTCACAGACATTATGTTGCAAAAGAAAAAGCCAGACACAAAAGAGTACATGCTGTATGATTCCATTTGCATGAAATTCTGAAATTGGCAAAACTAACCTACGGGTAGGAAATGGGAGTGGTGGCTGTCTCTGAGTAAGGTGAGAGGGGTTGACTAGGAAGAGGTAAAGGGGAACTTTCTGAGGTGAAGAAAACATCTTATATCTTGATAGGTTGTGGGTTACATGGGTATATTTATTAGTCAAAATTGTACAGTTAAGATTAGTGCATTTTAATATATGTAAATCTTACCTTAAAAGAACAATATAAAGAAATGATAATACAGTTGGGGAAGGTGGGAAGAGGGGGGAGTATAGATGAAACCAGTATGGCAGAATGCTGATGCTGTTGAAGCTCGGTGATACATTACTTGGGGGAACATTGTACTATTCTATTTACTTTGCATATGTTCGAAATTTTTCATAATAAAAAATTTCTAAAAAACGATTACCAAATTCTCAGTAATCTGTTAAGAGACTTAAAATACAAACGAGTAGTTAGTTGAGGCCAGAAGCTGAACATTGGTGCAAAAAGCAATCTGGTCATGTTTTTTTCCCTTCTGAGAGACTTTGATGAATTTTCCACTCCCCTTCCTAGAGAATACAGTGTGAGCCCCTCAGAATGGCTCACGAGATCCTTTATACCAAAGATATACACCCAAAGCAGTTGCAGACTTCTTGGTATTATATTATTGTATTTACTACATAGACCATCTCTATGAAGGTTATTGTCTCATTTTATAGGTAAAAGCATTTATACAAGGAAAGGACCCAAAACTGGATGAATAATAAGTGGCAGAGCCTAGAGAAAATTCAAGTTTTGGACTTCTCCTTCAGTTTTTTTCCTCTGCCATTCATCATACTTTCTCTGTGGTAGGAAGAATTCTAAGACATCTGACAAGATTCCAATCCCCTGTGTATACACCCTGTTGTAATACCCACCTCTTCAGGTGTGAGCAGGGCCAGGGAATATGATGAGATATCTCTGGTTACTAATCCACTTGACTTTGAACATCTTGGGTGGTCCTGACCTAATCAGGTGAGTATCTTAAGAGAAGGTGAAGTGTCAGATGGATGTTCTCTTTTTGGCCTCAAAGATGAAGCAAACTGGCATGTTGTGACAGGACCCATGAAGTGGCCATGTGGCAAGGACCTGAGGGTGACCTCTAGGAGCTTAGAGCAGCCTCCAATCAACAACCAGCAAGAAAATGTTTCCTTAATCACACAGCCTCAAAGAACTGAATCCTGCAAACAACTATGTGAGCTTGGAAGAGGTTCCTGAGCCTCAGGTGAGATCATAGCCCCAGCCAACTCCACGATTTCAGCCTGGTGAGACCCTAAGCAGAGAACCCAGTTAACCCACAGAAACCTTGAGATAATAAATATGTGTTGTTTTAAGCCACTAAGTTCATGGTCATTTGTTATGCAGCAATAGAAAATGAATACACCCTTCTTTCTTCCTCCTCTCTCTATGCCTTTCAATGCTCCAGGAACTCTGAATTTTTCTTAGTTTCATAATTAAAACATTACTTCTATGACTGTGTTCCTGCAAGGAATGTTCATTTTGCCTGGAATGCCCTTTTCCTCTTTTCTCCCTGTTGAACACTATGCATCCTTCAGGATCCAGATCAGCTCATCCTCTCCTGGAAGCTTTGACTGCTCCAGAAAAAATTCATTCCTCCCTGCTGTCTGTACTTCCACCACACCCTGCTATTTCTCTTTCTCTCTCTCTCTGGCATATGACTCAGTTGAGACAAAAACTCATATTATTCATGTTCATATTTCTTAGAATTAGGACAATGCTTAGAATATAGCAGCCACTCAGTAAATAGTTAATGGGTTAATGTACCATTGTTTTCCATTCAAATTCTTCTGAAGTTCATTCAATTTAACAAACATTTATTTTCAGAGCCTCTTATCGCTGCCATGGACAATACAAAGATTAGTAGGTCATGTTTCCTGTTTCAAATGGAAGGAATAAGATTTGCACACAAACAGTAATTAAGAGAGGCAGTACATGACCTGGAACACATAGGAAACTGAATCTGGTCTGTGGCGGTCTCAGGGAGGGAGAGATGAGGGTCTGCAGGATGGAGCAGAGCAAACATGTGTCTTCCAGTCTCGTCTGTATGTTTCAGGGAGCAACACCTTTCCATCAATATCAAGGAGGTTGGAACAATGAAGGAAAAAAATGGCTGCTCTCATCATCTTTCAGGTAGCTGGATGGTGAGCGTGCCTCTCCCAGCAACCCACTGTTCTTCATGAGCAGATCACAGCATGACAGCTGTGAAACGGTTAGAGGAAAAGGCAGGTCATGGGAGAGGAGAGGGTTGTTGAGCAATGTCATCTTTCCCCTAAGACCCTGTGGACAGCAGGGCCTCGAGACGCTGAGCCACAAAGTCTAGCTTGATGCTGTGTATGGTACTACTCAGAGAAGCGGGTTCAGTTGCTGTTGGTGTGAAACCAAGGAAAATGTCCCTGCAGCTGCTGATGTCAACATGCGCATCATGTGGCCTGCTTGCATTGTGAGTCAGACACCCACATCCTGTTGCCTTACAATCATGCTAAATCTCCCTTTAAATGATACATTGAAGAGGATATGTTTTATTTTTTTTCCAATAGACGTCTGTTATTTTTCAGCAGAAAGATGTGTGTATGCGTTCTGCAGAGATCCTCCAAATGTGGGCCAGGCTTCCTTCCTCCATAATGCTCTGAAGCTTGTGCCACACACCAAATGGCAACTCAACACACCTCATCATTTGGTATCAATTGAGAACTCTCTTCTTTCAAAAATTCTCATCTATTTAGTTTGCACCCTTCAAATAAACTTGCAGAGAACTACATACAGCGGCCTTAATATTAAAATCCACTTAAACTTTAAAACAAGTAAACATTTTGATCCAGTTGTTTCTCTGAGTTTACAAAGTGTTGTGGATATAAAGTCGTGATTATGTTTAACTTAGTTCCGTGTTTTTGAACCTTATTCACTTAATTAACCAGGCTGAAATAATCATCAGATCATTGGATCAATGTAGGTGCTCATATTGAGTTATTTATTTTGAACTGAACATTTTTAGCTTTGGAGGGGAGGAAGGAAAAAGAGATCAAGATTTATTGGAAATAAACCAAGACTGTCGAGAAATTTGTTCTGATATTTCTAGTTTGGAATATTCCCTCTATTCATACTGCTTTGAACCATTTACGGGCTAAGTTTGATAATGCCCTGATTACCTGGGGGTAAGGGTCACAGAGAATCACCTCCCTTGGCAGCCACCTCACTGTGGGATTTTCCAACACTGTTCCCAGCCTCTAACGCACTCACTGTAGTGAGGATGACACACGTCTTGGCAAACGTCTCCATATTCAGAAGTAGAACAGCTCAATGTTTTTGATTCTATTTTAGACTTGTACTCAAGTTATCTGCCCACCACAGTCTGACTTCTTTAAACCTCATCTAATTTTTTTCAGACTTGGTTTGGTCAGCCATACTGATTTCCCAGGATAAAGAGATAATATTGCCTTCTAGAGTTGGAGCTAGATGTTAAAGACTATATTGTGTTAAGCCATAAATTTCCAGACATGGTCTCATTTAAGTTGATAGATGCTTATGAGGCTACCATCACTTTTCTCACAAAATGTCATGTGAACCGTAGTTTGTGAAACTATGCTCATGATTGGAAGGTATCAAGGAATACTTACAAAATGTTCTACATTTTGCTTCTGTTTATTAATTGGTTTTAACTTTTCTCAGTGGGCTTTTGTAATGAACCATGGGCTAGCCAAACTAAATTCCAAAAGTCTGGAAGATAATCTGTGATGGGAAGCAGGACAAATAAAAGAGATATTATGAAAAGTAGACAATCTTTAGCTTTCACAAGTTAATCTCTCAAAAAAAAAAGCCAACATACTTTCATTCACTATACACGAACATCCCTTTTGGAAATATGTACACCAACTGATAAATGAAGAAACATTTTGAATTCTCCAGTGGTGGTACTTGTTCATTTGTCAACAGTTCAGGTTTAGAAACACTTAGTTTTGTCTGTATAGCTGAGTTTGTTTTATCATATTCTGTCCCTATTATTTTATTAAATGAATGAAAGTGAATAAATGAAAACAATAGTATTTGTAAATCCAATATGATTGAAACAAAGATAAAATCATTAAGATAAAATAGCATTGGATAAGCAACTAGAAGGATGTGCAACTATGACACACAACTATCTACTGGGGCTTTGGGGAAAAAAAAGGAGGAGGATTGGCAATAGATGTTAGCTCAGGGCTGGTCTTCCTCAGCAAAAAGAGGAGGATTAGCATGGATGTTAGCTCAGGGCTGATCTTCCTCACACACACACAAAAAAAATAGAGTTGGATATTTATTGTACTAAATCAGGCCAACAGTTCATTCAACCATTAAAGAAAAGTACAGAATTAAAAAATAGCATAAAATAATGGCAGTAGATCACCAAATATTATTCTAATAGCAGTGATTTATTCAGGAATATCATAATATTTATTATAATCTCTGAAAATAAACTAATGTCTATTTAGCTTTCATAGTTTAGATTGTTGTGCTTATTTTCAGGAGTACATGATGTACAAAAGCGGGTATTAACTATAGTTTTAGAGATGGAATTTGAAGTCAGACAGATCTTGGTTGAAATCCCAGCTCCTTTACTTACATAATGCGAGTTACTAGTTATTGTTGAGTCTTAGTTTCCTCATCTGAAAAATTAGGATCACAAAATTTGTTTTCTTATAGTTGTTTCTGAGGGGCAAAAAGATAACATATCTTTTGAATATAGAAAGGACCTATCATTATACCTGGCATGTAACAGGGTTTCATGAAATGTTAATTTTCTATAAGAAGCTATATATCACACATGCACTAACTGTGGACTAATTCCTGAATACATCCCCAAGATAAACTGGAATATATTTACTAAATACTAAATAATGTGGCCCATCTTATGTTGATAAACCAGGGAACAAGAAGTATAGTCATTCATTGGAGAAAAGGAGATTCATCTGCTCTTAGCTACCACGCCAACACACTTGAGAAAGCTCATGGAGGCCCTTCAAGCCCCCCTAGATCCCATGACCTACAGAGCCGCACCAGGCAAACATGCTCTGACTCATCTCTCAGCCAACTCACCTGAATGAAGAGGAGGAAGCATCCTGTATTAGTCAGGATTCTCCAGAGAAACAGAACCAGTAGGATGTGTATTTATAGAAAGAGAGATTTATTTTAAGGAATTTGTTCATGTGATTATAAAGGCTGGCAAATCTAAAATCTGCAGAGTGGGCTGGCAAGCTGGAGACCTAGGGAAGAGCCAGTGTTGCAGTTCAAGTCAGAAGGCTGTCTACTGGCAGAATTCCTTTTTCACCCAGGACATCAGTTTTTGTTCTATTAAGGCCTTCAACTGATGGGATGCGGCCCACTTACATTATGGAAGGTAATCTGCTTTACTCAATGTCTACTTATTTAAATGTTAATCTTGTCTAAAAATACCTTTCAAAGAAACATCTAGAAAACTGCTTGACCAAATATCTGGGTACTATGGCCTAGTCAAGTTGACATATAAAATTAACCATCATACATCCTGTGAACATCATCCTCAACAGATGATAACAAATGCAGTGATTAAGATTACAAGTTTCAGAGCCAGGCACAAACATGTTCAAACTCTGACTTTTCAACTTATCAGCTCTATGAAAACTATGTAAATTTTCTAAACATTATCTGTAAAACAGGAACCAAGATATCCACAGCAAAGGAATGTTAGGATTGTTGTTAAAGAGAATTAAATCATGATGCAGTTGATGTGTTTAGAATTGTACCTGACATACACTATGCATTCTATAACTAATAGCATCTTTTCCTGGTGAAAAGAAAACAGGAAGTCTGGTTAAAAGAAGGCGAGGCCAGAAAATTCACTGATGGCTCTGCCTTAGTTGGCTCTAGACCCAGGTCAAATTAAATTTCCTCTAAGTAATGCCTATTTTTTTTGTTAAAATAAAATGAATAAAATGCTCCATTTCGTACTTTGTAAAATTCACTTCCTACCCAATTTCTTTTCCTTTACCTTTTTCCTCTTGTCTCTCTGCTCACTGCTATTCTCTTCTGCACATTTGTGTCACAGAGAACTGCCAGGTGTAGGTCAGTAGATGTCACAGGGATAACAAAGGAAAGGAAAATCTTTCTGCACTTCTACCCTTGTAAGCACAAAATTGATCACACTTCCTTTCTCAGTAAAGAGACCAAATAACTCAGCCCAGCACTTGAACTTGTTCACCCCGAATAAATAGTTGAGATGGGAATGTTGATTAATGTATTTGAACAGAAATGTATTAGTGTAGCTTTCAAAAGAGGACTACTCTCTCCATTTCCATACAATTAGACCCATAAGTACACACACACACACACACGCACACTCTCACAGGTCATACTAGTGTTGCAGAATATCCGAGGGGTGGCACGTTTCTACACACATGAAGCAGCAGCTTTCGTGTACATGCTAATCTTCAAATTAACTTTGCAAGGATCCGTTCCCCCACCCAACCTACATCCTCAGAAAAAGTGCAAAGTGTGAGTGACAGAGTGAAAAATGCATTAACTTTAGACTTTACCCAAGTTTACTCTAATTTTATATGAATGTGGACGTTGCTCCCAGGTTAGGTAGTTCAGATAACAAATCATGATTATTCTTAGCAATCGTGTAGTTTCAAATAACAACAGCAACTACATCAACAAAGTCTCCCAGAAGATCTTACAAAGACAAGAACATTTGGGGTATGAGCCATCAGACTAATTGTGTTGCAAATGTGTTATTATGTTTGTGTAGCTGAAAGAACCCTGGACTAGGAGACTGAGATGCGAGTTCCAGTTCTTGATCTACCATCAACTGTTAATCTTAAATAAGTCAATTCACCTTCTGGGACTCAGTATTCACCTTGGTATCAGAATCCTTGCAAAGGTTGATTGAAATATTGCAAGTGAAAGGATTTTATAAACTTAATTTATAGGCTAGTAGAAATGGCTAGTAATAGTAGGTAATATTTACTGAGCACTGAGCATGTGTCAGATTTTTTTTAGTGTGTTGTGTGTGTATTTTCTTCTCACTTAATTTTCATAACAACACTCTAAATGATGAGGAATTATTATTAGGGCCATACCACAGATGAGGAAACTGAGGCTCATAAAGACAAAATAACTGGACAAGTTCACAGCAATAGCAGGTGCTAGAAACAGGTTTCAAAGCCAGGCATTCGAGCTGCAGGAGTCCAGGCAGTGATTTCTCTCCTCTCGTCTTCAAGGTTAGGACTTGAAGGAATGTTAACATTGGAGAATCCACGCTAGCTCATTTTGCAGAAGACAATACTGAGGCAAAGTGAGTGTAAAATTCACTCTGTAACATACCAGACGCATACAAGGTGTTTCTCCTACCATCAATGTCACTGTTTTCTTCTCTGAAGGGAGACAATAGCCAGGAGAATGATACTTAGGAAATTGTTAACTTGGGTGGGATGTCAGACCCAGATAGGAAGATTATAAACCTCAAATGGGAATGTTACAAAGACAGATTGTGGGGCTGATGAGGAAAAGAACATGAACGATATAGATACGAAAAAGATACAGAACCTTAGAGACGTGAAGACTTTACTTCTTGTTTTGCTTTTTCCCTGTGTTGTTCTAGAATGGACAGCTGAAAGCTGGAAAGTTCAGTGTGAGCTTTGGAGTCAGGCCTGAACCCAAATCCCTGGTTTATATGGATCATGAAGCAGGACACGATCAACTTGGAGAATTTCCACTCCATGCTTAGATTAATAAATGGGCCTTATTTTTTTTCTTTCTGGATATACTGTTTTGAGTCCTTTTCATGCATATCTGCTACTATAGACACAAGGACAAATAATGAGAAAATTAATGAGACAATGCTTTTAAGATTTTCCTGATGAATTTCAAAAGCATGTTTAGCTATAGGCGCTTATCTGGGATGAACTACTGAACCCTGGAGAGTGTGACCGGTTAAACCTTGTACCTTGTGAACAACAGCTGTAGTAACCCAACAGCTGATGACTTCCAAGGAAGTCATATGATGGTGGTTAAGTACTAGCTTTCAAGCCAGATAAGCTATTTTGGTTTTTGGCCAAGTTATTCTGGAAATTTCTGTATTTTACACCCTGGTCAATAAAATATAACTCTCAGAAATTTAGAGAAACAAATATTGGTTTCATTTTAAAACTTCAGAGGTACATATTGTGGTGATAATTTTGTGATATATACATATATGAAATCATGTTGTACATTTGAAACTAATATAATGTTATATGTCAACTAGAGCTCAAAAAAAAAACACTCCAGGGCTGGCCCCGTGGCTTAGTGGTTAAGTGCACGCACTCGGCTGCTGGCGGCCTGGGTTCGATCCCAGGCGCGTACCAATGCACCGCTTCTCCGGCCATGCTGAGGCCGCGTCCCACATACAGCAACTAGAAGGATATGCAGCTATGACATACAACTATCTACTGGGGCTTTGGGGGAAAAAATAAATAAATAAAATTATAAAAAAAAAAAAAAAACCACTCCAGAGGATGGAAATTTGACTAACATAATGTATTAAGTACAGAGAAAAAAACCAGGAGAAACAATTGAATCCAGTATACTAAAAATCTACCTTTTCAGTTTTGTTCCAAATATCACAATTCAGGGAAGGATAAATCATTTGTGTTGGATAATTTATTTATTCAATTTTTAAAATACTGTCTTTCTCAGTACTACCCCCAGGCAAAAGTACAAAAAAAAAAAAAAAAAGAAAAGAAAATATTGATTAAAATGCATAATAGTCAATACTGTTATAATTTTACAGCTTAAAATAGTACATGATTATTCCATGCTGCATGTATGTTAAACTGTGTCTAGCCCTTAACGGGTGATCAATGAATATTAGTTAAATGAGCAAATTTTAGATTAAGTTTGCTAATTGTGTTGCTTGAATCTTATAGGCTTCAGCATATTTTTTTGTGAATTTATCTATTCATCCTAGTTTTGTCAATTTTTGCTTTATAGATTTAAAAATAATATTAATAGGTACATATGATTAGAATTATTATATGCACCTAGTAAACTAAAACTTTATCATTCAATTATATTTAGAAATACTTTTTACCCTAGAGAAAAATGTATACTATTGAAAATAACTATATCATTTAAAAAAAAAAAAATAGTACATGAAAATGGCTTATTAAAATAGTACCATATCAAAAGTTCCCTTCTTTTGGAGGATTCTAATTTTTAAAAGATACTTAGCATTGGGCTCTGATGACCAGAAACTAGATTTAAGTCAAACTGACCCAGAGCTATAATCTTACTTCTTCTGACAGAGAAAAATAAGAATGTGTTAATCATTGAGACTATTTCACCAAGAACAGCAGAGCTGTATTTATTACCAACCTAGTGGAGAGTCGTTCCGTGAGTGGTATTGTTCATTTCTTTGCAGGCTTGACTCCCCAGGGAATGAGTTCCACTTGATCACATCTGTATCTCTCTCAAAGGATGAAAGTCCTATGCAATGTAAAGGCATATACTAACGAGAATAACTATTGTTTATCAAACACCTACTATGGCCCTGTAATTACATACATTTTCTCATTTAATCCTCATAACAACATTTTAGGAGGGCATTATTATCCTGATTGTACAGATGGAGAGACTGAGGCCTCAAGAACTTATGCAACTTGCTTAATGGTAGTCTCTATCCCATAACTATTACAGTAATCATGCCTATTATCATTATTATTGAAAAATGAGGGGCTGGCCCAGTGGCCTAGTGGTTAAGTTCGAGCACTCCACTTCGTCGGCCTGGGGTTCACAGGTTCAGACCCCAGGCACGACCCTATGCACTGTTTATCAAGCCATGCTGTGGCAGGCATCCCACATATGAAATAGAGGAAGACTGGCACAGATGTTAGCTCAGGACCAATCTTCCTCAGCAAAAAGAGGAGGATTGGCAATGGATGTTAGCTCAGGGCTAATCTTCCTCACCAAGAAACACACAAAAAAATGAAATGACTTGATCCTGGAATTGTGTTGTAGCACGAAAGCTAGAAGCTTATTATTTCACATGATGGAACATCTCATTCACTGAAACATTAACACCCATCTTTGATTTTGCAGAAGGTGAAAAACAGCTCTGGTAACCCAAGGAAGAATCCTGACATTTAGCCTTTCAAATATATACTTTGATATGTTCCCTGGGAATAATAAACCTCAAAACTGTGCTTTAAAGAAAAAAGTCCAACCATGATATAAATAAATAGTTGCCCTCAAATATGAACTTCTGCATTCATAAATTGTCATTGCTCACTGTGTCTAAGAGAGAAATCTTCTAATTGAACGTGTTTTACAATCAGAACTGAACAATTGCCGGGGCAGTACACTGGTTGGGACTTACTTTCCACAGAAAGCTAGATGGGTAGGTTATCACTGAATAATGGAATCTGTGCCTACGACATGATTTGGCTGTTTAGAGTCCTCGTGCTCAAATCTCCATGCCTGTCCCTGGAGATCTGTAAAACGACAGGATATTTTCTCCCCTTGAGAAAACTCAAAGAAAAATTAACTTAATTGAGCAGAAGAATGGAAGCAAAATGAATCCCAATGAACCACATGCCATTTTAAAATAACGTCTTTGACCAGTTTGACATGAAATATATGACGTGTCACATGTGTTTCTTTCCTAATGACAAATGCAACACCATCCACCACGTCCGTGGATCCATGTCTTTCTTCCTTTTCTTTCCTAGCTTTTATCTTCTTTGTGTCAAACCTCTCACTGAGCAGTAATAGTCCCACTAAAGTCATTGGTGCTTATTGTTGTTTTTTACCATTTAAATAATGAAAATACATTTTCAAAAAACTAAGATCATTGATATTCACGTACACACAAAGCAAATGAAAAAGAGTTTAATCAAAGCCATGCTGTTTGCTGCTTAGTGTTAGATTGGCTGACAAGAGACTATTTTGTAATTTTATCTAATGCTTTTTATAGAAGATTTTTAAAACTCCATTCTTTTCTAATTCTTAAGAATGAACGATTATACTCTTTTTGGAAAAGCATAACTTAAATGCAAATCTTTTGAAAAGAAAAACTATAGAAACATTTCAATCCTGCTTCTAGATTATATTTAAAAACTAGTTTAAGAATGTTCTGTTTAGTATCTTATACTTGAATGTATGTTTTAATATCTCAATCTCTGAAAAGGGAATGTAGTATTTAAATCTTTGCCAATAGTTGAGAAATTATTCAGAAATACACTAAGTTCTAGAAGTGCCAGGTCAATTATACCCATTCCCGACAATCGTTTCATAGGGTTTAACAATACATTTGCAGAAAGGTAGTTTTAATTGTCTGATAGGGCCTTTCTAAATTCTGAGATTCTCGTGCACTTTTCATTTCAATCAAAAGAAACTTTACCCTGGTACCACTCCATTGTTCTCTGGAACAGACGTTTTGGAATTCACATAATGACAGACAGACATTTATAAGACAGGTTTCTAGAATGAGGGCTTTGGTCAAATCAGTCATGCCTGTATTAAAACCTTTCACTCATCAAGACATTATTTGCATTTTTGCACTTATCTCATCTGGCAATCTCATCTTGATAAAAAAGTCAAGTTTCTTTTAGCTTCATTATATATCCCATTTTTTTCAAATTACATTCCTAACATTTGGAACGTTGAGTCATCAAGATTAAATGTAAGGTTTAACTTTTTTTTGAGTTAACATCTCAGATAATAGGTAAAATAGGAAATACATCAATTGAAATCCATTATAAAATAAAGAACTGTGAATAATTGGCACCCTAGCAAAAGACACAAATAGGTGACCTTTTCCAGGTTAAACTCTAGATGCCCCAGCAGGGCACCCATGGCATAAAAGGGCATGTGTCTACTGTGTGCCCTTAAGAAAGTAAGACAAGTCATTCCCTCCATGTTTAGGACTGATGCCCACACACTTCCTCACCAACCATGCAACCTGTGAGCCAATCCGTCCCAGATTCCTTAGCCTGGATTGTTGATGAGATTACTGAGAATTTAGGTATGGTTTTGTAATCATCTGATTTTGCTAACAGTTACTCAGCCTGACCCATCCAGTCCCTGGGTGTGAGGTATTTTCAGAGGAACACTGACTCATTCAAGCACTAAAGTACCGTTTAGGTCATTGCCGCAGTAATCTACTAAATGCTGCCTGGGTCTGTGCTGAGCCAAGTAAACATCCCTGGTTCCCATCTTTGATTTCATTGAACTGGAGGAGGGGCAACACGTAGCCCTTACAATAAAAAAATCTGTATTCAGTCTTGTTTGAAAGTTAGCACTCAAAATTTTCCGAAGGTTTCTATTACCTAACTAACTTCCATTACCCAGTGGACTCAACACAGTATTCCCTGATTTTACACCATTCCAAGGAGCAAATGAATAGGGTTGTGCTCCTGAAGCTAAGTATATATATATATAGAAAGAACTAGATTTGCCAAAGGAAATTTGCTACTTTTAACTCTTCTCTGGTCATAAAATAGCTAATCATTAAAACCTGTTTGTACGGTACTGGTATCCTTGAAGTTTTGCCATTTACCATTTCAGCAAATGGTCTTTAGATTTGCCTGCTGGCTTCTAGAGTTTTCTCCAACAAATTTTTACAAATATGCATATCATATAATTGTCATATTTGCATAATTTATGAGGTGCAGGAAATCAATTGCAAAGAAGACACAGTCCTTGTTTCTTAAAGAGGTGACAATTTAATTGGAGACAATGCAACTCCACATGATAGTTACTATCAGCATGCCACTGGAGCCCAAAGTTGCATCTTATGCAATCTTAGGGGATTTCAAGTGGAAGAGATTTTCAGAAGAGTACTTCCAGATTAGTAAAATGATGCTTAAGATAAGTTTTACTGTATACAGCATGACCACATGAAAAAGAGTGTTTACATCATTCAGGTTAATTACTCAGATATTTGCTTCAGGCTTTATATGGAATTTCCAGTTACGTAAGAAGTCCTTAGCAGCAGATTTTCGTATCAAAACCAAATTTAACCTTCATAAGAAAAGAGAAATCTTAAAGCAATAAAAATTAATCTTGACTTTCTAATGTAAATGCATAAATCATAGAGTAATAGAGAATATAATAACTAAATGATGGGAATTCTGGGATCTAATCTGCCACAAATTATGACCTTGGGCAAGTCACTAGACCTTCTTGTTATCAGGTTTTGAGGGGAAAGTACAAGGACTTTGAAATCAGAAAAATCTAAATGAGAATCTCATCTCTGTCTTGTATTAGCTGGGGAAATTTAAATAAGCTCAAAATGTACCTGTCTGCTTTCTAATTTTTTACCATAGAGATAAGAGGAAGTATCTGGAAGAGTTGTTTTGTGAATGAAATGAGATAACATATAAGCTTCCTTGTACCACTAGCACTCGAAATAAATGTTAATTTCCCCTTGAGAAAATCTAGATGAAAATATTTTGAAGAATTTATAATCTCTATTCAAATGTAAGAGATTGTCATTATTATTTGCAGTCTATGCTTAATAACTAAAAATTAATAACAACAATAGGGTCGGCCCCGTGGCTTAGCGGTTGAGTGCACGCGCTCCCTGCTGGCGGCCTGGGTTGGGATCCCAGGCGCACACCGACGCACCGCTTCTCCAGCCATGCTGAGGCCACGTCCCACATACAGCGACTGGAAGGACGTGCAACTATGACATACAACTATCTGAGGGGGTTTTGGGAGGAAAAAAAAAGGAGGAGGATTGGCAATAGATGTTAGCTCAGAGCCGGTCTTCCTCAGCAAAAAGAGGAGGATTAGCATGGATGTTAGCTCAGGGCTGATCTTCCTCACAAAAAAAAAATAAAAAAATTAAAAAATTAAAAAAAGTTAAAAAAAATCTGTTTAAAAATAAAAAAAAATAAATAAAAATTAATAACAACAGAGAAGAATGTTTTTAGCTAAGAAGTATTAATAATTTTATGGCTGAGAATATAGTTTCAATATCTATCACCTAGCTTACTTACCTGTTTGCTTTTAAATGAGATGTTCTACCTTGATTAGAACAGCCATGAGTAATTCCAATAAGGCTACATTTCAGAAAATGTCAAAATTGCACACCTTGCAATTGTCAACAAGAAATCAGCCTCAGACAACATAACTGCCTTCATTATGTGCCTATATTTGCAACAAGTTTTTAAGTTTTCCTTTAAGAAATGATTACCTTAAACATAGACATTTGGACATAATTCTAATCATTAATTGTTATGTGTCCCACTATGGACTATGGTTGGTGTTTGATCTTTAGGGACAACTTTCATAAAGACCTTTACTATGAAACCTCAAGATTCCATATTTTTATATAATTTTGATTCATCCTAGGCCTAATTGCCTCTGCTCCTACGTTTTCCAACTCCATTCTTCTCATACCAGCTTTTGCAGCCCACAATAGCTCTGAAAAGCTTTCTCTCACTAAAAGCAAGTAGAAACTACAAGGTGTTAAAAACTTAGTAGTATTTAATACATGTTTTACCTCCTAGATGAATGGAAAGAAAACTCTTAAAGAAGGAAAAACCTTCACAGTGAATATTGGCAGCATTCCCAAGCAGCTTGTGACAGCGACTGAAGCATAAGTAATTCTCTAATTGTGGAGATCCCAAATTATCAACTCTTCAAGATACAGGACAGTATCCTAAGTGTGTCATTTGTCTGTAATATATTTTATTAAAAATGAAATTGTTGGTGAGGCCGTTGGATGTGGCTCAGTGAGTAGCCAGAATGGCAGTACGTTTAAATCTCTGTTGGGTGCCTATGAGCAAGTCTCTCTGCGGGGTGCTATAAGAGACACAAAGATGAATAAGTCAAGGATTCTACGCTCAAGGAAAGATAGACCTTATCACAACTAACTGTTATACTAGGTACAAAGTGTCACTCAATAAATGTTCTTTTAATGAATGCATGATTGCCAGTGTTCTGATAGAAATAAGGACAACATGCTGAGGGAAGAGAGGAAAAGTGAAACATATGTAATTGAGGATCAGGGCAGAGGTAGCATTTGGACCAAGCCTTAGAGAACCAGTAAAATTTTAACAGAGAAAAAATTGAATGGGAATATTATTCAGGCATAAAAAAGAATGAAATCTTAAGGAAGAAGTCAAGATGGTGGCGTAGGCGGACACTGAACTCACCTGCTCCTATAGACACAGCAGACCTACAACTACTCTTGGAAGAAGAACCCCTGAGAGAGAACTGGAAACTAGATAAGAGGAACCCCTGCAACAAATGACAGTCCTGACTGAGGTGGGAGAGGCTGAAATTCCCTTCTGGAAAGAAAAAATACCACCTTCACAAGATGCCATGTTTCACTGCTGCCTGGGGAACAATCCAAAGATACACAGCCTTCCCTGGAGGAGTGGGGGACCTGAGCCAGAGAGAATTGCCACTATAAGAATTCTTTGGACCCAGCACAACCAAGACGAGTGTCATAATATCTGGCTTTGTTGGCTACTAACGACAACGGGGAATACCCCTAGAAAAGCTGGGACATAAGGAAATTAAAGCTGGCTCTTAAAGGGACCATGCACAAATTCTCCTGTTTTGGAAAGCAACCTAAAATCACCAGAAAGAAAGGTGCACAATTCTTTAGTGAAAAGAGATTCATCTGATAGGTGCTGGGTGCATCTTGGTGAGAGGTGAGACCTCTCCAGGGACTGGGACATTGCCAGCAGCCATTGTTGTGACCTGGTGCAGGCATGCTGACACAGACACTGGCAGACACCATTGGAGTTCTCCCTGTGGCCTGCTAGCCCAGGGTCTGCCACATCCACTAGAGCACCAATTTAATCCAGCTAGGCCAAGGAAAGCAGCCCACTCTAGGGACTGGCCTCACCCAACAACAAGCCCATGGGCAACTTGAGGGCCTGCATAGGCTACATGCCTGGATTCTCTACAGGGCATGTGTGAGGAGCAGGTGGAATGTGTGGAGCATTGGTAGAGTGTGTGGGGCCTCTGCCTTGGGACAACAGGGTCCGTTTCAGGGGGTCGGGGCATGTACACGGGGCAGGACTGTGTTGACTGTGTGTGGCCCTGTGGGTGGTGGGGTTTGTCAGCTGAGAATACTTGTGCTTCTCAAACAGCCACGTAGGGGATTCCCCATCTTCCAAAGCCTAAAACAATTGGGTGCTCCCGTGCCTGGGGCCAGCCCCACCCAGCTGCAATCCTCAGAGAGCTGATAAGAGCCTTATAGGCCAGAGGCCTATAGCAACTGTAAGCCCCTGAGCCTAACAACCAGCTTTGCTAGGGTCCTACTCACTTAATAGAAAAACTGCAACAGGAATATGCTATTAGATCTTGCAGCCAACTGTGCTGGGACTCCCCACACCCAATAGAGACTGAAGGGCCCACAACAACTACATGCAGCTGAGCATTACAACCAGCCAGCCTGGGTGACAGCTCAGCCTCCCTGGTCACCTACGGCAAGAGCAGCCCTGCCACAACAGAAGGACATGTGTAGCCCACACAGGGGTCACTCCCAGAACATCTAGAACTGGTGACAAGAAGGAAGCACACTGCTGGGACTCATAAGGCATCATTACATAAGGTCGTCTCTCCAAGATTAGGAATATAGCTGACCTACCTAATATGTAGATTCAAGCGCAGAGAAAGAGGCAAAATGAGGAGGCAAAGGAATATGTTCCAAGTAAGGGAACAGGACAAAACCCCAGAAAACGAACTAAGTGAAACAGAAGTGAGCAATCTACCTGACAAAGAGTTCAAACAAAGAGTCATAAGGATGCTCATTGACCTTGTGAGAAGAATGGATGAACTCAGTGAGAATATCAACAAAGAAATGGAAGATATAAAAAAGAAACAATCAGAAATGAAGAATACAATACTGGAAATGAAAAATTCACTAGACGGACTTGATAGCAGAGTAGAGGATACAGAAGAATGGATCAGCGAGCTGGATGAAAGACTAGAGGAAATCACCCAAGCTGAACAGATAAAAGAAAAAAGAATTAAAAAGAGTGAGGACAGTCTAACGGACCTCTGAAACAACATCAAGCACACTAACATCCTTGTTATAAGTGTCCCAGAAGAATAAGAGAGAGACAAAGGGGCAGAGAATCTATTTGAAGAAATAATAGCTGAAAACTTCCCTAACCTAAGGAAGGAAACAGACATCCAGGTATAGGAAGCACAGAGAGCACCAAACAAAATAAACCCAAAGAGGCCCACACCAAGACACATCATAATTAAAATGTCCAGAATTAAAGACAAAGAGAGAATCCTAAAAGCGGCCAGAGAAAGACAAGAAGTTACATACAAAGGAAACCCCATTAGGCTATCAGCTGACTTCCCAGCAGAAATATTATAGGCTAGAAGAGAGTGGCATGATATATTTAAAGTGCTAAAAGGAAAAAACCTACAGCCAAGATTACTCTACAAGGCAAGGTTATCATTCAGAATGGAAAGAGAGATAAAAAGTTTCCCAGACAAGCAAAAGTTAAAGGAGTTTATCATCAAGAAACCAATTCTACAAGAAATGCTACAGGGACTTATTTACAGGGGAAACAGAAGACCACAAATAGGAAAAAATTATCTATTTCCATGATAAGAGGGTAACGGATACAAATGCACAAAAAAGAGGTTAGATATGATATCAAAAACATAAAACGTGGGTGGAGGGGAGTAAAGAGTAGAGCTTTTAGAAAGAGGTCAAACTAAAGAGACCATCAACTTAATATATATTGCTATACACGTAGGTTATTTTATATGAACCTCATAGTAATCACAAACCAGAAACCTATAATAAATACACAAGAAAGTAAGAGAAAGGAACCCAAACATATTACTAAAGAAAGCCATCAAATCACAAAGGAAGAGAGCAAGAGAAGAAGAAAGGAACAGAGAAGAACTACTACAACACCCAGAAAAAAAGTGAAAAAATGGCAGTAAGTACTTACTTATCAATAGCTACTTTAAATATCAATGGACTAAATGCTCCAATCAAAAGGCATAGGGTGACTGATTGGATAAAAATACAAGACCCATATATATTCTGCATACAAGAGACACACTTCAGACCTAAAGACACTCACAAACTGAAAGCGAAGGGATGGGAAAAGATACTCCATGCAAATGGCAATAAAAGAAAGCTGGGGTAGCAATACTTATATCAGACAAATAGACTTTAAAACAAAAACTGTAACAAGAGACAAAGAAGGGCACTACATAATGATCAAGGGAACAATCCAACGAGAAGATATAACACTCGTAAATATCTATGCACCCAACATAGGAGCACCAAAATATATAAAGCAATTATTAACAGACAAGAAAAGAGAAATAGACAGTAACACAATAATAATAGGGGACTTTAACACTCCACTTACACCAATGGATAGAGCATCCAAACAGAATCAATATGGAAAGATTGGCCTTCAATGACACATGACAATAGATGGACTTAGCAGATATATACAGAACATTCCAAACAAAAACCGAAGAATACAACATTCTTTTCAAATGCCCATGGAACATTCTCCAGGACTGATCACATATTAGGCCACAAAACAGGTCTCCATATATTTAAGAAGATTGAAATAATACCAAGTGTCTTTTCTGACCACAACGGTATGAAACTAGAAATCAACTATAGGAAGAAAATCAGAAAAGCCACGAAAATGTGGGGATTAAACAAAATGCTACTGAGCAATGATTGGGTCAATGAAGAAACCAAAGGAGAAATAAAAAAATACCTGGAGACAAATGAAAATGAAAATACTACATGCCAGAATTTATGGGATACAGAAAAGCAGTTCTAAGAGGGAAGTTTATAGGAATACAGGCCTATCTCAACAAACAAGAAAAATCTCAAATAAAAAACATAACAGTGCACCTAAAGGAACTGGAAAAAGAAGAACAAATAAAGCCCCAAATCAGTAGAAGGAGGGAAATAATATAAACCAGAGAAGAAATAAATGAAATAGAGACTAAAAAACAATAGAAAAAAATCAATGAAACCAAGAGCTGGTACTTTGAAAAGGCAAACAAAATTGACAAACCTTAAGCTAGACTCACCAAGAAAAGAAGAGAAAAGGCTCAAATAAGTAAAATCAGAAATGAAAGAGGAGAAATTACAACAGACACCTCAGAAATACAAAGGATTATATGAAAATACTATGAAAAGCTATATGCCAACAAATTGGATAATCTAGAAGAAATGGAGGAATTCTTAGAATCATACAACCTTCCAAAACTGAATCAAAAAGAGATAGAGAATTTGACTAGACCAATCACCAGAGAGGAGATTGAACTGGTAATCAAAAACCTCCCCCAAATTAAAAGTCCAGGACCAGATGGCTTCCCTGGTGAATTCTACCAAACATTCAAAGAAGACTTAATACCTATCCTTCTCAAACTCTTCCAAAAAAATTGAAGAAGAGGGGAACCTTCCTAACTCATTCTATGAAGCCAACATTACCCTGATACCAAAACCAGACAAGGACAACACAAAAAAAGAAAATTACAGGCCAATATCACTGATGAACATCGATGCAAAAATCCTCAACAAAATACTAGCAAATTGAATACAACAATATATTAAAAAGATCATACACCATGATCAAGTGGGATTTATTCCACGGATGCGGGGATGGTTCAACAGTCACAAATCAATCAATGTGATACAACACATTAACAAAATGAAAATAAAAATCACAGGATCATCTCAATAGATGCAGAAAAAGCATTTGACAAGATATCGCATCCATTTATGATAAAAACTCTGAATAAAATGGGTATAGATGGAAAGTATCTCAACATAATAAAGGCCATATACGACAAACCCGCAGCTAATGTCATACTCATTGGAGAAAAACTGAAAGATATCCCTCTAAGAACAGGAAGCAGACAAGGATGCCCACTTTCACCACTCCTATTTAACATAGTATTGGAAATCTTAGCCAGAGCAATCAGGCAAGAAAAAAATATAAAAGGGATCCAAACCAGAAAGGAAGAAGTGAAACTGTCACTTGCAGATGACGTAATTTTATATGTAGAAAACCCTAAAGAATCCACCAAAAAACTAGAAATAATTAATGAATACAGTAAAATTGCGGGATACAAAAATCAACATAATAAAATCAGTTGCATTTTGATACACTAACAACGAAGTTACAGAAAGAGAAATTAAGAATACAATCCCATTTACAATTGCAACAAAAAGAATAAAATACCTAGGAATAAATTTAACCAAAGAGGTGAAATATCTGTACACTGAAAACTATGAAACATTGTTGAAAGAAATTGAAGAAGACACAAAGAAATGGAAAGATGGTCCATGCTCTTGGATTGGAAGAATTAACACAGTTAAAATGTCCATACTTCCTAAAGCAATCTATAGATTCAATGCAGTCCCTATCAAAGTCCCAACAACATTTTTCACAGAAATAGAACAGAGAATCCTAAAATTTATGTGGAACAACAAAAGACCCCAAATAGTCAAAGGAATCCTGAGAAAAAAAGAACAAAGCTAGGGGTATCACACTCTCTGATTTCAAAATATACTACAAAGCTATAGTAACCAAAACAGTATGGTAGTGGCACAAAAACAGACACACAGATCCATAGAACAGAATCAAGAGCCCAGAAATAAATCCACACATCTATAGACAGCTGATTTTCAACAAGGGAGCCAAGAACATACAATGGAGAAAGGAAAGTCTCTTCAATAAACGGTGTTGGGAAAACTGGATAGCCACATGCAAAAAAATGAAAGTAGACCATTATCTTATACCGTACACAAAAATTAACTCAAAATGGATTAAAGACTTGAGTGTAAGACCTGAAACTATGAAACTTCTAGAAGAAAACATAGGCAGTACACTATTTAACATCAGTCTTTGCAACATATTTTCAAGTACCACGTCTGACCAGGCAAGAGAAACAATAGAAAAAATAAACAAATGGGACTACATCAAACTAAAAAGCTTCTGCACAGCAAAGGAAACCATTAACAAAATGAAAAGACAATCTAACAATTGGGGGAAGATATTTGTAAACCATACATCTGATAAGGGGTTAATATCCAAAATATATAAAGAACTCATACATCTCAACAACAAAAAACTAACAACCCAATAAATGAGCAAAAGACCTGAAGAGATATTTCTCTGAAGATATACAGATGGCCAACAGGCACATGAAAAGATGTTCAATGTCATTAACTATCAGAGAAATGCAAATCAAAACTACAATGAGATATCACCTCATGCCCATCAGAATGGCTATAATTAACAAGACAGGAAACAACAAGTGTTGGAGAGGATGTGGAGAGAAGGGAACTCTCATACACTGCTGGTGGGAGTGCAAACTGGTGCAGCCACCATGGAAAACAATATAGAGATTCCTCAAAAAATTAAGGATAGAACTACCATATGATCCAGTTATTCCACTGCTGGGTATTTATCCAAAGAACATGAAAACACCAATGTGTAAAGACACATGAACCCCTGTGTTCATTGCAGCGTTATTCACAATAGCCAAGACTTGGAAGCAACCTAAGTGCCCACCAAGGGACAAATGGATGAAGAAGATGTGGTATATATACACAATGGAATACTACTCAGCCGTAAGAAACGATGAAATCCAGCCATTTTTGACAACATGGATGGACATTGAGGGTATTATGCTCAGGGAAATAAGTCAGAGGGAGAAGGTCAAATACCGTACAATCTCACTGATAAGTAGAAGATAAAAACAACAACAAACAAACACACAGAGACAGAGATTGGATTCGTGGTTACCAGAGGGGAAGAGGGGAGGGAGGTGGGCAAAAGGGAGGATTAGGCTCATGTGTGTGGTGATGGATTGTAATTAGTCTTTGGGTGGTGAACTTGATGTAATCTATGCAGAAATAGAAGTATAATGATGTACACCTGAAATTTATACACTATTATAAACCAATCTTACTGCAATAAAAACAAAAAAAGATTGAAATCTTGCCATTTGTGACAACATGGATGGACCTTGAGGGAAATATGCTAAGTGAAATAAGTTAGAGAAAGAGAAAGACAAATACCATATGACATCACTTATATGCGGACCCTTAAAAAACAAAACATAACAAAACCAACAAAGCTCATAGATACAGAAAACAGACTGGTGGTTGTCAGAGGCAGGGGTTTGGGTGAAATGCATGAAGGTGGTTAAAAGGTACAAACTTTAAGTTATAAAATAAATAAGTCCTGGGGATGTAATGTACAGCATGGCAACTATAGTTAATAATACTGTACTGTATATTTGAAAGTTGCTAAGAGAGTAGATCTTAAAAGTTCTCATCACACACACAAAAAATTGTAACTATATACGGGGACAGATGGTAACTAGACTTATTGTGGTGATCATTTCGCAATGTATGCAAATTTCAAATCGTTATGCTGTACACCTGAAACTTATATAATGTTATATGTCAATTATACCTCAATAGAAAAAAAAGAAAAAAGATGCAATGGAGGGAAGATGTGCAGAGGCAGGAAGATGAGAGAGAGCCTCTTTAAATGGTAGTCTAACACTACTGCTTTATTTCACAAGCTCCACGTGTTCTTCATTTATTAGGAAAAAAATCTAACCTCATCTGATTGTTAAAACTGAGGATGATTAGTCTGCTGATTTAATCAAGCGTCTTTGAGTTCCAGTTTCCTCACATATAAACTAAGGATTATAACCCACATTATTAAAGTGTGTCTGAGCATTAACTGAGATGATATGCTCATGACAGTGTCCAGCACCTACAAGGCTCCCAACAAGCTGTAATAGTAGCAATTCCAGCAATAGCAGCTGTAGATTGCTTGAAACATTAGATTTGCTTCCAGAGAATAATTGTGGGGATGCTCAGACGTAATCAAAGCAACTGTTTTTTCTTTGAATACAGCTTAGCTGTACTCTCATGGTAATTTTTAATTATTTTTTTTTTAGCTTTTCTAGATTTCCCGTCAAATTAAGGGGAAGCGTAATGTTCAGTTGGGGACTCTCAGAGTCTTACATGCATGTTCTAACTTAGATCAACTGACACATATCTTAAAGATTAAAACATGTCTGCATGATTCATGTAACACGAAGATGGCTTCATCTGATATTAACCCATACTGGAATATTCATCTGTGGTATTACATTTCAGAGAACTTACAGTGAAAAGCTTTCAGTTACAAGTATTTATAGTATATGTTAGAGAATGGCATAATATTTTAAAAATATATTTACAGTAGACTTATAAAATATCTAGACTCCAGGCTTGGCTAAAATATTAAAGTATGAAATATATAATCTCAAAATGGCAGAAATCAGATTGCCAAGGCATTCTCTGATTCATTATTGAGAACGAAAGAGCACTTTCATTATTAAATGCTTACAAATATAATAAGCCATAGATCAATTGTTTCATATGCACTAAAGTATATAAACCAAAGTGGATTGTTTTGAAAACCATTACATTTATTTGTCAATCAAAAGAGTATTTAGATTTCAGCCTAGAAATTGGAAAAGATAAATCAAATAGAGTAGCTGAGTGGGGCATTTAAATATAAAAAACTTTAATAGGTGATCATAGTAAAAAAATTTCCTTCCCTATAAAAACTATTTTGGGGGTTGAATGAGAGAAACTGAAAATTCACTTAAACATTCTCTAAGTATGGAACATAAGAAGAGGGATGCATATCCCCCTATCCTTTGGAGTAATTTGCTGTCATTTGGGAATGACTTGACGTACACACTTACACAATAGCAGGGAAAAAAAGCAATAGTTAAATGCCTGAAGTTATTACTGCCCCCACAAGTAAGAACAATAACGCTTACTGTGGCTAAGGAATCTTGACTAAATGTGGTGATTTTCTCCATTTTTCTCAAACTTTAACTTCCGCAGCTTGAAGATGCTGCTCGCCCTGGAGGCTTTGGCCAAAAGACAGATTACAAAACAAGATATGGGGTGAGTCATGAGAAACGAAGAGAAAAGCTTATCATGCTTTTTCTGAAATATTTTTTATTATAAAAACAGGAGAAGGAGCTCTTAAATTGAAGAGACTTAATCAGAAAAGAAAGACATATATGTTAAGATTTAGTCTTCAAAACAAGATTGCTTTGTTTAACTGGAGAGTCCACTAACACGCACACAAGTGTTTCTGTGGGTTACTATGCAAACAAAATCTACCATGCTTAGTTGTATAATTTCTTCCTTTTTCAGAGTTACTTTACAATAAAAGGTGAAGACAATAGTTCCTCCCCCTGTTGCTGATGCTGCACTGAATTATTTTGGAAGGATTACAGAATGATGGTGATAATTAAAATTTCGACAACGATTGTCATCCATATAGTATTTTACAAAGTGATTGCTTCTGTTTTATCTCATTTAATCCCAGAAACCATGTAGGATAGTTTGGGTAGATGTTGTTATCATTCCGAATGTACAGATGAGGAACCAGAAATGTGGAGAGGTTATGTCATTTACCCAAGGTCACGAGCTACCCCTGGCGCTGGAACTCAGGACTCTGTCCCTGGATCCATGCTCTTCTAAGCCTGCAATGAGCTTCCACATAAAGTATAAATTCCTTCCCCTCCTACATACAACATAACTTTTGCAGGTTTGTGAAAAATATTTGGAACATATGGATTATACTTAGGAATTCCTTTTCTTTTTCAGTAACTAGTCATTTTCTCCTCTTATAAAGTTTATCAAGCTTTCACGGTATCCCAAAAATTGTTGTCAAGGTTGTTCTCAAGTGGAAAACTTACGGAGAGGTATTCTAATAAAACAAATTTTTTTTAGTTTCAGTTTTAATAAATAATTTATACCAATAAATAACAATAACTATTTATTTTTATTTAGTAAATAACATAAATACTAATTTAATAATAACTAAATTAATAATTTTAGTTTATGTCTTTTGTCTGTTATCACTAAACATCAAATAGTAAGAGTGATATAAACCCCTATGTAGAAACAATGAACACAGATGCTCTAAATTTGCTTTGTCTGATACAGTAGCCGCTAACCATATGTGAGTATTAAAATTTAAATTAATTTTAATGAGATAAATGACATAAAAATGGTAGCTCCTTGGTCACACTAACCACATTTCAAGGGCTCTATAGCCACAAGGGGCTAGTGACTATTATATTGGACATCAGAGACATAGAACATTTTCATCATTGCAAGAAGTTCTTTGGGACAGCACTGGTCTAAGTTCTAGATGTTGTTATCAGTGACAGCCTGCTTCTTTCTCAAGCAACTCGAACTCTATGAAGCTGTCTTCTAGGGTATGTGTGCGCACGTGTGTGTGTGTGTGTGTGTAAAATGAACCATGATTCTATTCTCCCAAACAATGCTAGGAAAACCAGCAAGTCACTAATAAATATGGGCTATTTAAGTGGCTTCTCTTGACATGGGAAGAGACCCAAATCTCTATGTTGGTATCAGTCAATCCATAGGACGATTTCAGTGATACACTGTTATATTAACAGTTCTGTGTGATAGGAAGAGGGCTAAACAGAGAATCTCCAGTTTCTGGAGTGAACAGGGAGATCAAATGAGAGGGTTTAGCCTTTGGAGGTGGAGTAGTTGGGACAGGGACAAGAAGAAGAGATCCTTCCCGTGAGAGAGGCCCATGCAGAAAAGCCAGCAGGGTATAAAAAGCACCAAGGGTATATGCTCCATCAGCTCCACCTGAAGATTTTCTTTAAGGAACCAGATGGTTGTCTTGGCTGAGAGAGTGAAGATAAGGGAAAAGATGAAGAACTCAGCAGAAAGGACTGAATATTGTCCTTGCTGAACTGCGTGCCTAGAAGGCCAGGCACTCCTGAACACTTAAAGTAGGTTAATCTGAAGAGGCTGTGGTTTGGGGAACTGGAAATCTTGCAGGCCAGAATCCTCCACCCGCCACTTTCTACCTCTCTAGCTTTGGTCACATTTAGTCTCTACGAGCCTTAGTGTCAAATCTTATTCATTCTGTTGAAAGCTAACTATGTAAAAGGCATGGTGCTTAGAGACAGTGACAAAGATGATCAAATACAAAGAACTCACACAAATGGATAATTATCATATAATTCCATGAATTCAATGACAGACACATGCACAGAGAAAGTGTAGACCTGGGGAGGTTTTCAAAGTCTTGAAAGACTTTGTGTTGAAGGAAGTGGTACGTGGGTTAAATCATTGAAGATGAAGAGCGTTGAGGAAGGAATGGGTAGTTCATGGAGAGAAGGAAGCTTGAATAAAAGAATGGAGAAAAAAATACGTATATGAAAAACATTTATATATAAAAAACCAGATCCTCTCCCAGTGTGAAAAAAAGAGAGACATTTATAAAACAGGAAAACACTCTATGCCTGAACAGGTAAAGAGTTAAAGGGAGGAGACAAAAACCATTGCTTGAAAAGGAAAGAAAAGAAGGAATGACTGGAGATAACAAATAATCTTTTTCCACAAAGAAGAACTTTTTCTTTCTTTCATGTTGCCTCTGCCTTTGTGGTTTATTTGCACCTGCACAAGACAGTTTAGCAGCTGTGTTCATAGGAACCCCCCCTCCTTCCTGGTCAGACAAGTTGCACCAGAGAATCTGTGATAACAGACACACTAGGCAGGCAACTGTTTCAGATCCCAGCAGCAACCAGCACTCCCCACATCAGGCTTCTCATTGCCCTGCCTGTTGGACCATCTTCCACCAGCACTGGGAATCCCTCTCCCGCTGCTCTTAACGTTAAGGTTGGACAATGTTTGGCCCCTCTCCGGTATGCCAGTTCAACTTATAGAGAGAGAAGCTTCCCTTGGACTCCCTTAGGTTTAAATACTTGTCAGAACCTACAGACCCATCATTCACTCCCTTCCGATTCGAGATGTCTCATGAGGCTCCAGTTTGTGGTGTCTAGACATCTCTTATTTGGAACCTCAGGGGTGCTGGGCAATGTTCAGAAAACAGCAACTCACTATCTGACCCCTAGAGAGGTTACCATGTGAGTCATTGACCCATTCCCCAGAAGGATTGTTCTTTCTGGAACAAGGGACCAGATGAGCTCTCAGGGAGAGTTGTCACACTCTGTGATGTCCATTTAATTTTTTATTAATAACAAAAAAACTGAAAAACACTAACGCATTTCTAACACTATTTGCTATTGGTTATTTTTGACACTTCAACAACGTTTAAGTTAAGGCTGCCTGAGACTGTTAACAAGTTTATGGATTAAAAGAAAGATATGCCTATTCTCCCTGGGATTGTTGGTGGAGAGGGAATTGTGGAGAGAGAAGGTCTATATTCACCATCACAGCTCTCTTTACTCTCTCTAACACCACTGATACCCAGAAGCAGCAGGGCTAGATCAGCATCACATTCACATTTTGGGAGGGGACTTGGGCCTATGGCAAATGTCAGCAAACTTTCACCTGCAGGCCAAACCCAGCCCATCACCTGTTTTTGTAAATAAAGTTTTATTGCAACACAGCCGTACTCATTTCTTTACATATTGTCTATGACTACTATCATGCTGGTAGCATTGAACAATTGCAACAGAGACCGTATGGCCCACAAAGCCTAAAATATTTACTATCTGGCCCTTTACAAAAAATGTTTGACTTGATCCAAGGTAGAGCAGAGACATACATAGGAAACAGTTTGCTCAATATTTATCATGCTTTTGTTCATTTGACAAATACTTGTGGAGCACTTCCAGGGTGCTAGGCTCTGAGGATACAT
The DNA here is from genome assembly GCF_057802395.1 of Ceratotherium simum simum. NCBI lineage: Eukaryota > Metazoa > Chordata > Mammalia > Perissodactyla > Rhinocerotidae > Ceratotherium > Ceratotherium simum. Next base: position 29,858,979 of record NC_141924.1, on the reverse strand, counting down.
CGGGGAACAGAACTAACATAGCCCTTTGATGCAAAAAGTGTACAGTTTTCTCAGGCTTTATTGTAACGATCCCTGTTCAACTTTTTTTCTTCTATGCTTGTTAAAGATACAGAGAAGTACCATAAGATAGTAACAGGCAAAGACTACAGTTTCAGCAAAGGTTCCAAAATAAAATACAGGGCACCCAGGTAAATTCAGCAAACATGTACTAAAATGTAACAGCAACTATGAAGCCAAATGCTGTAAAATTATTCTTTCCATGAATGATGCAACAAGAGAGGGTCAAAGAGAAGTGTTCAATGGATTTAGAATGTTTTTATCCCATTACCAAGGCAACATGGTTTAGTGTTGGATAGAGGCGATGGACTGGAAGCATTAAGACAAAGCCATCTCTGGCGTGAGATGTATGTCTCAAGCTATTTAAAAATGATGCTAACAAACATTCCCTTTTTAAAAAATAATAATAATAAAAAGGGGAGATACATAAAAAAAAGAGACAGAGAGAAAGCTCTTTCCTCCCTTCTGGTAGAAGGGAGAAAAGGAGAATCTGTACCTAGTGCACAGAGGAAAAAACCAAGTTGAATAATTCATGAGTGTTGAGAAACGTGAGGAATGCTCATGGGTACAAGTATGTATCTCATGCTAAAAATGCCTGGCTTAACAAATCCGGGTAACTAGCCTTGAGATAACAAGAAGAGAGAATGGGAAGGAGAAAATCTGGTGGTGACTGAGCTTGTCACTTATGTTTAAAATCTAGACATAGATTGTTCACATGGGCAGAATGGAAACCCCTGTGCAGCTTAACAGTGAGTCCTGCCCAGCCAGTCCCTAGAGACAGAGAGGTATGCAAAAGGGGGGCAGCGTTTGCTGTCTAAAACAGATGAAAGCATGAATCCTTCTCACTGAACTAGCATTTGTGTTTACCGCAGCAGCAAATATTTAACCCACGCTCCGAGATGACATATAAAACCAAACACAGAGAAGGAGTTTGTTGTGGGTGTTTTAAAAATCAAACCCAGACTATATTAGCTAAATCTTAAGCAATCCCTAAATTTAAAACATAAATGAGAAGTGGCTTGTTTTCAGGTCACCTCTGAAGGGCTTTCGTCAGATCTTTAGTTTGTCACAGTAGCAGACTGAAGACTTCTCCTCCCAAGCATTTCCCAAGAAGGATTTTCTGATTTGTCACACGTGTTCCCATTCATTGGTCCAGTGCCCTGGCAGACCCAGAGATGCTAAACTTGTCCAGAAAAGGGTTTCATAATTCATCATGCATACCACTCCACTTGGCATGAAGAGCAGTGGCCTGATCCAAGTGTTTGCTCTTGGACATTCACGGTTGACTAAAGGGACCAGAATTTATAAACTAATGTAGGACAAAGGGGAAGATGGCACAGTCCCTGTGGCTGAAATGGAGGAGGGAGGAAGACAGAGAGAAAGAGAGTGAGGCTGTGGTGAGTGAGGGGGGCTCGCCTTGATGGGTGTCCCATGAGACAAATGTGTGTCTTCACTGGCTGAGGAATGTTGCTCCCTGCAGCAAAAGCGGGGTGTGCTAGAAGAATGGTGAGAGGCTGGGAAGGCTAAGAGAGAGGAGGACAGGAAAAAGAGAAAAAGAGAGCCTGGTGAGAGAGCAAATGTTCCAGGACAGATCATTCTGGAAAACATGGTGCCTGCCAGGCAGCCCAGGAAGTTCATGTTGAGGGCCATCCTCTATATAGGGCATCCGTTAACTTTGGCATTCACAAGGCTGGGGAGGGGGAAAAGAGGTGAGGGAAATGATGCGTGGGGCCCACATCACACTCATGTTCTTTGAAAGTGCTGATTTGTCTACAGAGGTAAAACATTCTGAGAAGTTTCCTGTTTCCACTGTGTTCATAATGATTTCAGCAGTGAGCCATCTGAATTCTAAATTAAGATTTACTTTGTTTGAAATGTTTCACCTTAGAAAGATGGAGCAGAATCACAAGAAAGGAATATGTTTAACTATTGTTGTTGAATCTAAGTATTCAGTCAGCCTTCTTCTCCTGCTGAATATTCAAATTGGAAAGCCACAGAGGACAAAGAGAAAAATAAATGCATTTCTGATTAGAAAATGCAAATTAATGTCTGCATTCTGCCTAAATTCCTCCAATATATCCTTTCACTTGTTTTCTTTCATTACCATCTAGCTAGAAAACTTAGGTAATTCTTTTTGGTAGGTAGATGAGTGGGAGTCTCTTTGTAAATTTCCTTATTTTAAAAAAATTGTACTGATAATTAAATAAATGCAAATTAAAGCTACAAAATAACAATTCCGCTATCAAAATTGTGAAGCTCCAAAATATTCATAGTTCTCCGGGTTGGTATAGTTGTGACAAAACAGAAACTCCAAATAGTTTTGATGGCCTTATTAACTCATACCACAGTTTGGAAGGACAATATGGAAATTTATCTACACTTTAAATTTTTTTGACCCAAGAATTTTACATCATTGGTTCTACTCTACAGAGATAGTTGCCCAATTGATCAAACACATATGAACAAGGATGTTCACTACTGAATATTTCATAGGTGCAAAGAACTGGAAATGATTAAAATGACCACCATGAGAGAGTTGGCTTATTAAGTTATAATTCATCCTTTCAACAAAAATCCTAAACAGCTTTCAAAGGACTGAGCTACATTCACATGGTTTGGCATATATCATATATCATTTCAATATATTAGATGGGGGGGAAAGAGTGACAGAATAGCATTATAATATGATGATTCTAATCTTATTTTTTCAATCGTGTCATTGGATAGATTTCATGAATATTTTATAGGATTATTATGCAAAGGAAACATCTGGAAGGATTCACAATAAAGTACAATCGGTGACTACTTCTGGAATGCAGCAGGTTGAGTTTGGCAGAGATAGGGGACTTTTACTTTTTCTTATTACTATACTGTATTTTTTCCTTTGTTTTTATAGGCCAAAAAATGTCAATGTATTTGCCGTCATGCGTCACTTAACAACGGGGATATGTTCTGAGAAACGCGTCGTTAGGCGATTATAGAGTGCACTTATACAGTGTATAGACTAGAGTGTGAACATCATAGAGTGTAGTTACACAAACCTAGATGGTATAGCCTACTACATCCTTAGGCTATATGGTACTAATCTTATGGGACCACTGTTGTATATGCATGTCATCATTGACTGAAACGTTATGTGATACATGACTGTACTTAGATATTTCAGTTCACTTCTTTTCAGGAAAATCCTAGGATTTGCAGATTCCCCCAGGTAAGTGTCATCATATCTGAAAAGTATAAGGCTTATCATTCAGTACTGATCCTGCCACTTTCTTTCAGTGATTTTTACTCCAGGATCCCAAAGGTCCCTGGAATCCATTGCTTCCTCTCACGTCAGCTCTCCCATCCCTGCTCCTTTCCTCCACCGTAGGTCCCTCCACCAACTTCAGACACAGGGGTTTCGGGATTCTCATACGGAAAGTAGGGTGAAATTCCAATCCTCACATCCAAATGTTCACCATGGCAAAACTCTGCAAATTTCATCTCCAATAATAAAGGTTGATGATCGACCATTATATAAGAAACATTGTTGAATCTTAAAATAGTAGAGCTAGAACTCTGACATTATCCAGTTGGGTGGTTCTCAAGCTTCACGCACAATAGAATCACCTGAGGAGCTTTGAAAGCATGGAGATGCTCAGGCTGTCCACAGACCAACTGAAATCAAGTGCATTTTGGATGCACAGCAACGATTGAGAAACTTGTCTAACCTTTTATCAGAAAGATAAGGATACTGAGTATCAGCGAGGATGAATGACTTGCCAAAGGTCATTCATGTGCAAGTTGAAGATGTGTTATTGACAAGGTTTTAATTGCTTGTCTAGGCTCCGTGGTAATGAATAAACCAGAGAGTGGAATTAAGCATAAACTTGTTATTAAAATTAGAAAACCAGAAGTATTTTTTTCTATTCCAAGACATACGTTGCTAAAAAGTACCATTAGTGATGACACTTGTTCTTGTTAATCCAATATTAGAAAAATAGACCTCATGCTGCATTGATTGTAAGTAAATGATTTCTCAGAACATTGTGTCTAGAAAAGCGTAATTGTCTTAATTGCTCACATCATAACTCATCAGCCCATCAAACGCATTGATAGGAAGGCTCAACAGCAGATTTAAATGTCTTAATAAAAGAATATTATAACAATCTGTGCTATCTCTGGCCATAGCTCAGCATAAATTAGGTCAGAAAAGTAATTTTTAAAATCATCCCCTTATGTTTAAATCTAGGAAACCATCTAAAATGTATCAAATTCCTCCAGGAATTAATACACGTGCCTTAAGTTTTAAATTGTTCTGCAAACAAATCCCAAGGCATGCCTAATTACTATGAATATTCTTAAGAGGCCATTTTACTCTCAGAAATTATATTTGTATCTCAACCTTATAATCAATGAAGAATTTGAATTCACTTCAAGTTCTCATGCTAAAGGTAAGGCACCCCCCCCACCCCGCCGCAAGCCACTCCCGCTAAAGGAGTTTGGGAGCCAGAGGCTGCTATTGACTGTTTTCAGGCAAAATTCTAAAATTTCCCCTGTAGTAGTCCCAGCTTTAAAATCTCAGGTACCTGCTCCATGAAGCCTGTGCCATAAGCATACTCCCAGTTGACTAATGAAAGAATTATAGAATAAAGAGGAAAGATTTGAATCCTTTCTAACTCTTTGGGATATCTTCCATCAAATATATCTTAATCTAAATGTGGCTCGAGCTAGGACAAAGGATAATAACACAAGACAGGATGAAAACTCACAGTGGAATCATAACACAATTAGAGGTACACAGAGATTTCTAGCACTTGCCTTAACATGTATGAACCAACCATTCTAAAAACATAGGAAATGTCTTTGATCTGCTGCTACTTTTAGTTTTTTCAGAGAATATATTAATCTTAATGATCTTTTCAAAAATTCTCCATAAACAATGTAAATAAAGCTAGATTCCAGCTTTAAGCAATAAGTGCATATAGTTTCCCCGCCTTTGAATGGGGACACTTTAGTCACCACCTTGGCAGAATACATTACTTAGCTGTTGTGTTGTTCTAAAAATTCATGGTTTTATTTATCTTTGTTTTTGTTTATTGTTTTCCCACATGAGGAAACAGTTAATTTAAAAATGAGCTTCTATTGGTGTATTTGGGGCAGCCTCATTAAATCTTTCAGAACATAAATTCTCCATCTTTTATTTTCCTTTCAATAATATGATAAATTCTTTGGGTTTTTTGCCTGAGCTCAACAATGTGGCATTTATTTATTCAAAAACATTTCCCAAGAACCACCTAAAAAAGTTTCTAAATTCCTTAATAATATTATCCTAATCCATCATGTTGCTCGCTATTTGCATAGTCATTTCATTGGATAGTTTGTGATAAATGGAAGTGAAAGATTTTCTTACACAACCATTTTTCACAAGACACACTTTCTTACTAGAACATTAGAGGCACTTTCCTCCTGAGACCCTTTTAGTTGGTCCCAACTTTCTGAAGAGACATGGGGCTGCCCCTGCAGCCTGCTGATCTCATATACTGATCTCTTTCCTCCTCTGCTCAGCTCCCCTCCCACGTTGACTCCCTGAAGATGGTCTTCTGGAAAAAACGGTCATGAGACCCTCCATTCAAGTCTATGCAACCAAGAGCACAAGTGCTCAAGGTTCTGTCACACCCAAAGCTTCTATAAGTCATTGAATTTGTACATCTTTTGTCACCTCTTCTTAAGTAACTTATGACTTTAATGTGGCCTTTCCAGACTTTGCAGAGAATATTCATCAATGGCTAAAGAATGTTGTTGTTATGGACTGAATTGTGTCCCTCCAAAATTCACATGCTGTAGTCCTATTCCCCAGTACCTCAGAATGTGACTGTATTTGGAGATGAGGTCTTTAAAGGCAATTAAGGTAAAATGAGGTCATATGGATAGGCCCTAATCCAATATGACTGTTGTCTTTATAAGAAGAGATTAGGACACAAACACATACAGAGGGAAGACCATGTGAGGACACAGAGAGAAGACGGTCATCTACAAGTCAAGGAGAGAGACCTCAGAGGAAACCCTGCCAACACCTCGATCTCAGACTTCTAGCCTTCAGAACTGTGAGACAATAAATTTCTGTTGTTTAATTCTCTTAGCCTGCGGTACTCTGTTATAGCAATTCTAACAAACTAATACAACTATTTTTCTCTAATTCAAGTTCGAGCACCTATTAGAGGCCAAGGAAACATGTGACAAAAAGTAAGACTAGAGAGAAAGGTTGGATGAAGATCCTGTATAGCCTAAAAAGTATGGGAAGGAATTAGAATTTTATTCTAAATGAGCTATAAGGGGGCTATGGGATTCAATAGTAAGGACAGACCCCTCTGAGAAGGTAAGATCTGAGCAGTTTTGACAGAGAGGTAATGATGTGAGCCACATGTGCACTGGATCAAAAACTAAATGGGTAGGAAGAACATGGACTCAGAGAATGTAGGTGATGAAACTACCTATGTCTTCCCTCTAACCATAACCCAAGTAATGCTGGCTGGTATTGAATGAAAAATGATATACAAGTTTAATGTCTTGATCTGATACAAACATTTCTGCTTCTTCAGTGGAAAAGAAACAGCAGTGACCTGACAAATGACTTACATCTATTACCTAAGTATGCACATTCTTTTCTCTTGTAAAGTTGCCTACTCATAGAACAAATTATAATTTCTCCACATGTTACATTTAGGATAATTAAAAAATATGATTTCCCTGGAGACTGATATATATGGACTTGCACCTTAATGCTACATAGACATAGAAAGTTAGGAAATAGTAGGTCAGGAGATTTTTTTTTTTTCTTTTTCCATAGAGCATTAGGTACCGTTAGCCTTACATCCCTAGTCATTGATATTTCACAAGTGAAAGCTAAAAATCATATTTATGCTCCCTTGTGACTTTTCTTTCTCACATCAAAATTCTCCAGTGATTATGCGAAACCTTAAGTAGGTCATAAGAATGGCCAGAGATTATCATCTGCTTGCCAGTGCAATCTTGGAAGACAGCACTACATTTTATAAAAAGGAACTTTTGTTTCAGCTCACCTAGCTGAGAGTAGTCCTAAAACAATTGAGATTTCACTTGAAAATTTGCAGTGATAGCCAGAATCAAATCTCCAAGTTTTCCTGAGATGTTGTCAGAGTATATTAAGTGTTCATCGCTTTGCTATTTCATGGTCGGTTGTGGTTTAGATTTTAATTAAAATTCAGTGAGATAAAGTACACAAAATGCTTAGCACAATGCCTGGTAAACATTCAAAAAATCTATAGTGAAGGAGTTATTAAGTGAGTAAATGAATGTACCATAGTTAGAGCAGGAATGCAGGTGGTTAGCAAGGAGACTAGAACCATGTCCTAGAAAGTTGTCAGGAACTCAAGCCGTATTTTTTCTCTACCTTTATTTCTGCTTCATTGTTCTCCTTCTCTACTAACTGGCTTTCTCTGCTGCTCTGTTCCCTTGGGTGTTTCAGTGCTCCTGAGTTGAAATCTTTTTAACACATTACTATGTTATTATTTATCCACTCCTCAGAGACTGTCTCTTGTTCCCAGTTCCAAATCTCCGGGATGATTGGTTCAGCTTAAATCAAGAGTCCACCCAAGGTCCAATTGGGCTTTACCAGGAGGACAGGTTTACACATGAGAAACATGGTTCCTGAATAAATCTTTTAGGTAAATGGAAGGCCAGTTCCCAGAGAAAGAGGAATTGTTGTAAGTTGGGCAAATAACCAAAAAGTGTCTTCGGATGATTGGGGGAAGTGGAGGAGTGAAATTTTACTGAAAGATAAATAAATGAAAGGATATCAGGAGAAGATACAAAGAAAGATAAGAAAATGGTGACTTTGAATCAAAATGGAAGAGAGGTTTGGAGTCAACATCACATAAATATAATTAATAATTTAGTGGGTCGTCTCTCTGCTTATAGTCCCACGTGGACTTCGATTATGTTTGCCAAATATGTTTCAAATTAATTGTATTTTGGATATTCTATTATGTTCATCTCATTAAGATATATAGTGATTTGTTTTCAAGAAATTTATACACATAGTATGTATTTACATGAGGATTAGGAAACATGTAAATTCAACCTATGACTATTCTCACATTTTCTGTTACTTCTTGTACATTTATAAATCTAGAGTAGCACAAAAATCCACTTCAGAATACATTTTTCACATTCTTTCATCATTGAATGGAGAGGAGCTTATATTTTTTAAAAAAAATCAGCTAAACTTGGGTTTCTGCTGAGGCAGCTGAGGATCCAAGAAGCTCAAGGCTACAAGCTGAAGTTTGGAAAAAATTCAACCTGCTGATTTTTATCCTCTCTTTTGGACAAGATGGCGATGGGTAATTTGGGCCTCTGGTTATGAAACACGAACCTGTCTATCTGCATTATTAATGGATGTTTGATGGGATGAGCTAACAGTGATTTTGGTTTCATTGCAAAAAAAACTCAAAGGCAATTCTCGAGGTGGAAAAAGTCAAATGGACAGAAATATGATGATAATAACTAACATTTATAGATTTCTTATGATGTGCTAGGCATTACGTTGAATACTTTGAATGGTTTATTTGATTTAATACTTACGATTAACCTATGGCATGCATACTATCATTACTCCATTTTAAAGATTGGAAAACCAAAGTTTGAAGAAGTAACTACTCAAGGTCACAGCAGCTAGGAATTGGGTGGAACTGAAATTCCATCCCACGTAACATAAAGTTTGAACCATCATTCTCCTATAGGGCTTAACTTACCCTTTACTGCTTCCTTCACGTTTAGGATTAAACGCTAGGCAAAGCCAACAAGTCATGAAAGGAATGGGCCTGAAATTCCTCTCTCTGGGCTGAACCATTCCTTGATTCTTTTAAGTATGAGTTGAGGAAAGGGTCATAGGAAAAATGATGTGGGATACAGATGAAATTAAAGCCAGTTTATAAGATCCCCAAAACAAAAAGTTTTGTGTGCATGTATTCCCTGGTTAATGTAACACACAGACAGCATTTAGGTATTGCTTGTGCTTTAGCTGTTTCAATTGTTCTGAGATCAAAAGCGGAAATTTCTCATTCGTGGTAGGGAGAGAAGCAGCAGGGAGAAGCTGATAAAAGGGTTATGCCTAGACTGTAATCAATTCTCTGCAAGAAACACCAAGTTTCTATTCCATAAGAGGGGAAGACATTTCTGACCTTTCTTCCTCTCTTAAGAGAGGAAGAATGTTCTGGGTAGATTGTAAACCCAGATGAAAATTTACTTACAACCTCCAACCATTTTGTTAAAATCCAACTATGACCTCCATCCGTGGTGAAATCATATTACAATTTTCTTTTGCTTTATTTTGGATATAAATGGACACATTTATCCTTAATCTATGTATATAATATGGATATGTATATATAAAGATACGGATATATCAAAAATATGATAAATGAAAAAGGAATTTGCATATGCTATTCATCATTCCTTATGAAATAGGCAAATATCTTACAGATGAGGTCTCAGTGACCTTGATTGTCATACCCTGTTTAAAGTAAGCATTGTAATTTATTATTTTCATCTATTTGCATGAGAAGAAAAGATTAATACACGGATGTTCCAGGAATTTCAGGCCCATTTGTTTATTTTTCCAGTGATAACCATACACTTTCCTCCCACAAGCTTCCAGATTTGCTCCTAGCATGTGACTGGGAATAAAGGGGAGACAGAAACTTTCTCCCAAGGGCACATTAAATATGGGACAAGGGAAACAAGGTCAAAGAGATTTTCATGGGAAAGAGCAGATGGTTTTGGTTTTAGCAGTTAAAACCAAAATCCTAAACCACAAATTCTTTTAACCCTACTACAGAAGTCTTCATCAAGAATACTCTGGTCTTAAAGTAAACAGCACTCATCCTAAACCTTCTTGAAATGCATATTTTTTCTAGGTTAATGTATAGATTCAGAATTGGAAAACATAATTAAATTGTACTATATCAAATATTTTCAAATATTTTAGAATCCAAATTTGAAGAGAATTTGAATGTGTTTATTGGCTTCTTCGCTTCTTTGTATTATTTTTTAGTGACTGCTTTTGAATTATAAGATACACCTTTAACTTTTCACAGTCTTCTTAAAGTTAATATTGTGCCACTCCACATAAAATGCAAAAATTTTTAACCATCTAGGTTCATTCACCCCTTTCTTCTGTCCTTTATATTATAATTGTCATATACATTACATCTTCATACAGTGAAAACCTCATAAACAATATTATAACTTTTCCTTTGAACAGCCATATATATTATAAATAAATTAAGAATAAAAAATAGTCTTTATGTTTATCCAGACCTTTTCTAATGCTCTTAATTCCTCCCTGAGCATCTGAGTTTCTATCTGTAATCATTTCCCCTAATTCTGAAGGATTTCCTTTAGCCACAGGTCCGCTGGTAATTGATTCTTTTCATTTTCTTTTACCTGAAAATGTCTTTATTTTGCTCAATTTCTTGAAGGATATTTGGATATTTTTTTCTGGATATAGAATTATAGGTTGAGTTTTATTTTTTCAGCGCTAGAAGCGTGTTGCTACACTGCCTTCTGGCCTTCAGACTTTTTGTTGAGAAATTAGTGGAATTTGATTATTGTGCCACTCACTATATGTAACGTGTCCTTTTTCTTTAGCTGCTTTCGAGACTTTCTTCTCTCCTTTGGCTCTCTAGCAGATTGACTCTGATGTGCATAGGTGTGGTTTTCTTTGCATTTGTCCTTTTCACATTCACTAAGCTTCTTACAATTGAAAATTTATGTCTTTCACCAAATTGGTGAAATTTTTGACCATTATTTCTTAAAATATATTTACTGCCCCAATCTTTCTCCCTTCTCCCTCTGGAACTCCAATTACACATATGTTATACCCTTTTACATTGTTTCACAAGTCGTTGGAACTCTATTCCTTTTTTTTTCAATTGTTCCTCAGATTGGATAACTTATATTACTCTATATTAAAGTTGACTAATTCACTTATCTATCATCTCTATTCTCCTGTTAGCTTATCCAGTATATTTTAATTTCAGATTTGAAGTTTTCAGTTATAGAATTTACATACGATTCTTTGATATAGTTTCAATTTCTCTGCTGGGTTTTCTATTTTTCTTTTCTTGTGAGTATATTTTCCTTTATTTTATTGTGCTTAGTTGTAATAGCTGCCTTAAACTTCTTAGTCTGTTATTTCCAACATCTGGTTATTCTTCAGGTTGGTCTTAGCTGATTATCTTTTGAGACTGGTTCATACTTTCCCAAATCTGAGTACATCAAGCAGTTTTGAACTGTGTCCTGAACATAGTGAATGATCCGAGAATGATTTTTGTTGTTCTTATTTTAGCAAGCAATTCATTTTGTTTCTCTCAAACTGGAAAATCTGTCTTTGGAGTGGCAACTAAAATATCGGTTTGATTCTTTTATCCACAGTTGGACTACTTTAAGTCTGTCCCACAAATGTATGAGGCAAGAGACAGTCTAAGATTTGCTAGGAATTTATATACAGAATTTGGAGATTCTCAGACCTAGCTCTCTCCTTCCTGGATTTCCCCTGCACTTTCCCAGCAACTGAGATTTTCCTGATCTCTGTTCTTTCATTTTTCAGGGCAGAAAGACTGGTGCTATCTATAAAAATGGGACACTCACCCATGTCATTTCATTCATCCAAGAGTCAACTTCTGCCCAGAATTTGCCCAATTTTCTTCACTCTGCAGTACTGTCAAAACTACTTTTAAAATTTTGACTAGAGTTATAATTATTATCTGTAAGAGGGTTGGTCTGCTAAGAGGTTACTTGGCTTTCCTAGAAGTCAAACTCAATGTTATAAAATGTAGACACTGATTGTTTTTGTTATTTCTTTATTTCTCCTTCTCTTCTTATCTTTCTTTTCTCTTTTTTATTGCTTTATTTGATTGTAGAAACAAACTTAAAGAACATAGTTTGAGGATTTGAGGGGGGTTTGTTGTTATTATTTAATGTTTTCATCTCTTTTTTAATGAAATGGTAGCTTCTTTCCTTCTGAATATATGAGGCAAATTTACTAAGAGAATTGAGGAGTCTGAAGAGATTTTAATCCAAGAAAAGGACACTTCATGACAGAGTAGGAATTAATTCCAAATACACTGATGACACATCAGATGATAGAGAAGTGATGGATGTAAGAAAAGAGAACCAAGAAGAATTTGCCCAGAACTGAAACCCAAGTTTGAATTACTCCAAGGTTCACACTCTTGAGCACCCATGCTATACTGAGGAAGAATATTAAAACAAAAGATGGTGAAACACCATTTAACATGGAGGAGAGAAAGGAAGCCAGTGTAGAATTTTTTCAAAGAACACGAGGAAATTAGCAAAAAAGTCTATTTTAGAAAATGTGTTAGAAAAAGTTTGTGCTGTCTACTAACAGAAGCCAATTTAAAAAGGGGTTTCAACTCTCAAATTGAAATGGCAGGCTCTTTATGTAGAATTGGGCAAGGATCTTGAAAATTGTAGAG